>NW_027132559.1:12644000-13305000 GCF_026122565.2 Emydura macquarii macquarii | reverse complement strand
TGCTTGTGCATGCAAACCTATCAATTTCAAAGGGGCTAATTGCCTAACCAACTGGAATGACAAACATGGATGGACAGGAAATTAGGCAACACACTATAACGTATTGCAAAAGAAATGGGTCCAAATGATCTCGGACAATATCTGATTTTTGGAAGTACATACAGTGCTTATTACTTCCATTCCAAAATTAAAATATCAAAAATCAAAGCTCAACTCCCACCAATTTCAAGAACAAGGTATTATTATTCAGTGGGAGCTTCTCAAAGGGAATGAATGCCCAGAACACTGCAGGATTGAGTCCACAGAACATTATCTCCTCGTTTATATTTATTCTTCCACTAGTAAGGCATCATATTTAGGAAGAGTTAGAGAGACTAACATTAAATTATAGTATATTAGACATTAACAGTAACTGAAAGCAGTACTCAAAGTGCAGTACTCATGTTACTCAGGTTTTTCATACCACTTTTCCAGAATGCAAAAACTTCCTCCGAAAGAAACTGATTTTCACCAGATTTTACTTTCTTCCCCACTTCATCTCAATAGGCCATGCCTTTTCAGGCAAGCCCATTAATATAAACGGAACACGTCAAAGTACAACAAATATCCTGGAGGGCTACTAATGTCCCCTTGCTGGATACACACCTTAAGTCTCAGAGTGCTCAAGGGCTTTTGTGTGGAATAAAATCAGATTTCAATATCTGCCACTATCAAGAAAAAATTTCATCTCTGGCTCTCCTATGAAAACACTGTAACCAATGAACAGTTACTGAACCATGGTACGTTAATGATTATTACCCAAGTCAACATTTTTTGAAACAATGAAATTAAGAATTATGTTTTTATAATTATTTAGATCAGGTTATCATATTACAAGTTTAATAAAATCTCAAAATGATTAAACTGGAAAAGTATTGTGTAGAGTGCAAATATTTATGCATGGGTTTCTTTTGTGTTTTTTTCTGACCAATTCTGGGGCTGTTTTGTTTAAATTTTAGCCAACAATGTGGGGTTAACCTAGCAAAAAGACCACAAATAGGCATATATTGCGGGTTAAAATGTTTTATATATTTGCGGAGTGTTTTCTAAAGCTGTGCTTTTAGATCAGGTTTTATTATTGGATATTCTGCTTAAAGTTTATTAGCCAGTCCAAACTCAATATAAAAATGTAACAGTTTTTTACTCTAAAATGATATGCTTTTTTCAGGTGGTTACAAATAAAAAAAATACAGGAAAGTTGCTATGACAAGAGATACAAAATTCTAAGCTGTTTAGATCCTCAGTATAAATGCTCTGAATTTTTTTTTTAAAATATATATTCTGAATCCAATATTCACTGTTTAGATAATGCACTGATGGCTGCTAGAGAAAATCCCTAAAATAAATAGAACATATATTTTGGAGTAAAGCTCCAAAAACCAGAAAAACCACAAACACCCCTCTCTGCCTCCCTCCCAGATTTTATGATAATTTAATCCTGCATGCCAGATAGACCCATTTCTTCCAGGAGGTTTATGAGATGTTTTAAGAAAAATAATCAACAAAAAATCACTGTTGAGAAATGAGTATCACCCATCCAAGCAATAGCATGATCTTACTATCATCAAACTAATTTCTCTCTCTTCCCCCACCCTTGTTTCCTTGCCTTAGTTTATATTGTAAATTCTGCTTTATTGGGATTCAATTTTCATCTGTTTTGTAAACTGGCCTATGTTTCCAGAGGCCCTCATACAATACGATACGATATTCATTTTTACTTTAACCCTGCCTCAATATAAACTTCCTTAGTTTCTCTTTTAATAGACACTCTGTTCTCAAGTGATCTATTCAGCAGAAATAGATCTGTAGTCTTCTGGGCCATGCAAACCCCACAGCCTTGTGGATATCTGCTACTCAGCAACCTAACCTCATGAAGAGACAAGTGAGTTTGCTGCAAAGGGCCCTCCAATAAACAATTGTCCTTGCCTATTTGAGGAACTGCTTAGGGAAGGAGAGGTCATCTAAAGGAGACCCCCACCACCTGTATTATGAGTTCCTATTTGACACATTGAACTTACTCCAGCCTGTGTACAGCCTCAAGAGTGAGAGAAGGGAACAAGTTCTGACCTTGGTCATTTAAAACCCCCCTCCAACTAAACAAATATGTAACTGCAAGTGTGGATGGGAGAAGGGCAGAGTCTCCCTGCCCACTCCATTCCAATGGAGAGTAAGGGTTAGATAATCTCCTGTCCTAGTTCTCAAGAGCAGAATGGGAATCAGATATCCTGGTGCTGCTGGAACAATGGAGCTGCCCACCAACAATCCCAGTCACTTTTTGTTTAGAGGCGAGGGAGGATTTTGTCCGCGATAGATCTCTCCATAGTGGTCAAACTCCATAATATAGCTATAAGCCTAGCTGATGCACACTTAGGTACACATGCCTCCATTAACATGTGTTAACTGGATGACTAGAAGCCAATCAACTAGGGAAGACCCACCTTTCAAGCATCTTCAGTGCATCTCCTGATATTATTGCCATAATCAAATGTTCTGCCATACGTAGCAGTCCAGCTAGATAGAGCCTATGACCCTGTCTACACTTACCTCTGAGATTCAGCGGCAGTCAACGAGAGTTACACAAGCTACGCAAAAAACTTGCGTAACTCCCGTCGACTTCTCTGCTCCTCTTCTGTGCGCCATCTTCCCTGCACTGCGCTGACGAGAACCGCGTTCCCGTCAACGCAGCGCTACACCACTTTTCAAGGTGGTCTTAGTACGTCGATTTCTGGCTCGAATGAGTGGGTCTTCTGGATCGACTCAGCAGTCAGTGAAGACCCGCTCAGTCGAGCCAGAGAAATCGATCTGACGGCAGTGACTTTGTTGCCGTCAGTGTAGTCGTAGCCTGAGTCTCTGTCAGTGAAAGGGAACAGTCTTTAGAGGCTGTTCTAAATCTAAATTAACCTTATACAGCCTGAAACAAGTTGGGAAGTAACCCCTGAGAAAAAGAAGCAACCTTCATAGTGCAAAGGGGAGGAGTTCAGGCCCACTATCTCTGGTATATTTTGTACATTCAGTAATATTTTCTGTACAAGTCTCTAAATTTTAAATTAATGTTAATAAAAAATAAAGCTGGCACACATTGTTTTTTTGTATCTACTGTTATTCCCTCTGGCCATCTGTGCATTTTTTAAGCAAACACTGGAAGGGCTACCCTTCCTGAATCGTTTAGTATATATAGATTTAAGAAAAAATACATGTAAATGTGAAAAGTAATAAATCAATCAATCAATCAATCATATGGGCTTGTATATGAGAGTCACACCATAATTCCGCTCATTACGCAAACGAGGAAAGGTAGAAAGGTGTACAAAATGGACATTTCTCTTTAACACATAGTTTTGACATGTAAATAAAGACATCTGAAGAAGCACACAGGTTTGAAGCTGCTGTAACATTCTATCATCATTAGAAACATTTCAATAGCCCTGTAATTTCCAATCAAAATTACAGTTATTTACGATATACCAGCCATGATTCATGATAGAATTTTACATTCCATGGTGGCCTGATGTATGACATACTGAGTACAGTGCTAACATAAACAATTCAGTTTAATGTTTAAACAGCACTTGGTTTTTAGAATCCCACAATAAAAGAAACATATTATTGTAGAAATTATCACTGACAGTGATTTGAAGGATAGGCAGGCATGTGGCCTATAAAGCTTTTATTTTTATTTTATTTTATTTTATTTTTTTACAGTCCACAGCTTGAGTTTAATCATTTTGATATAACATTTCCAAAATATCCCTTTAAGTAAATTCCTTACAGAATATAACTTAAAAAAACAAAAAACAAACCCATACATTCTCTACAATAAAATGGAGCAAGTCCAAAAGACAAACACTTCCTAAGTCAAAGTTTAAAAATTCTAAAAGGAAAAAAAATTCATACTACCACACACGGGTAAATAAATATTCATAAACCTGATCACATTTTATCAGCAGCTTAATGGGTACTGAAAGACAGTTATTTTTTCCTAAGAAGTTGTTTTGGGGAGCTAGAGAATAACTAGTAGTTTAGCAAACTTAAATAAAATGGTACCCAGCGGTGCCTCTATTTCTTCTGTCAACATATTTTCAAGTGTTGGTGTGGATACTGTACTATTCTTTCCCATTATATTTCTGGCCATCCTGCTCTTTGCTTGAGTCTTGAGCACATTCTCACTTGACTCTTGGTTTTGAGCACACTGGTGAGCTTTCTTAAAACATGTTACTTAGGGGTCATCATGCAGCAATTATCTGAGACAATTATACCATCGAGAGTATCTTGTTCACTGCTGTTCTTTCCCTTGCATAAAATTAACATAGTTCCCTGCTCTAAACTTGATATTTTGTTCAATTTTTAAAAACTTATATAAAAACACCTAATAACAGAGGCTGAAAATGAATACACATTTTTGTGTGTTTAAGAACTGTGTTTCATGAAGACTATGAATTATGTCAATCCTGGATTAATTTACATGGCTAGATGAGTTACCTTATTTCTTTTAAATATGTACATACATTTCATAAAACAATTTGCATTTTGATTTGGAATTGTGGACTTCTGAAGCTTTGTTTTGCTATCTTTGCTTAAAAACAAATGTTTCTATATCTATACAGCTCAATTGTGTGCCTATTTCCTTAAAATTCACTTGACACTTCCCTAGCTGATCCAATAGCTGCACTAACTACCCCCACAAAATCAAAAGCTTTAATTATCTAGTTATAGCACCTGTTATTGCCAAAACGACAATCACCT
Source organism: Emydura macquarii macquarii (assembly GCF_026122565.2). Classification (NCBI taxonomy): domain Eukaryota; kingdom Metazoa; phylum Chordata; order Testudines; family Chelidae; genus Emydura; species Emydura macquarii. Next base: position 13,300,218 of record NW_027132559.1, on the reverse strand, counting down.
GATTAACACTGCAGCAGTATAGAGCATACAGCATTTACCCATTCCTCTATGAATTTATGAAGTTGACACTTTTTGGCCCTCCAGGATCTAACCTTTGGGCAGACAACAAATGTATGTTGTTGTTGGGGGTAACATCTTCGGTAGCTGCCTTTTTCAATTCTGGCAAACAAAAGGTATCCTTTAGTTACCTTAGAACTCTGCAATACATTTAAGTAGTTGTAACACTACATGATGCTATCCCAACTGATCACTGAATTCATATAGAAAACAGATCACAAAGACTGCAAAAATCACATATAAAACTGAAGTTGTTGATAACCGGTGAATCCCTACCTGGCTTTTGGTTGCTGCAACCTTTGCAAATAGTGCTTGAGACACTTTAGCTCTCTTCATTTCCTGTTGAATCTCATCATAAATGGAAGCATTAATGTTCATAGTATTGTTTTCTGGTTTTCCATTCCTCTCTGTCGCAACAGTAGCTGTTTTTACCTAGAAAATAATTTGAGATTGTCATTTTTCATTATGAAAGAGTGACTTTTTCCCTCAAGTACTCTCTCTCTCCATTGGACGCTTTTACTCATCCTACTCATATTTCCTTTCATGATTCTCTCTCACTTCAACTTTTCAGTATTTAACATTATGAATTATCCATTGTTCAGGTAACTGGGCGTTTAGAAAATCCTGCATATTGTTACAAGTGAATGTACCTCAAATAAGATAGTCACTGTCAGCTCACCATTACAAATTATGTTATAAAACAAGTTAGTTGGAAACAGTCTCACAGAAACTTGCAAATCCTGCAATAAGTTTTTCCCCCAACAATTAAAGTAAAAATCGTAACTACATTGTAGAAGAATCACCAACGAAATCAAAATGCAAACAGATACATCTTGATTGGTGACCTATATCCAGTACAGTCAGTTGCATCATGCAAGTGTAATACAGTTGTCACTTTAGATTTAAGAAAAAACAAAAGTTTATATATTTATCTTCTATGGAAAATCAGTTTACAAAACTGCATATTGAAATACTCTACTCATCCATGAAAGGGGGTTAGGGAGGGCCTTCTCTAACTATCATAATGGCTAGTTAGTTGTACTTTACTTGTGTATATCTAATGGGATATGGCATAGTGTGAAAAGCAGCTTAAAGATACGGCACAATGTGCACCCATCTCTCTGCAGAAGTGGCTATAAGGTATGGCACTTCTAACCTGCACATGTTTTTAATAATGTGGGGAAATCTGCCCTCACTACCTCAGGACAACATAATTCCTTCCTTTAGGAGCTATGCTGGCAATGCTTTTCTCCCAATTGGAGACCATAGTGTGATGGGCTCAGGAGCATCCTACCGAGGCCCTGAGCCTGCCAGGTGATGCAGGCAGACCATTAGACCACACAAAATCCCCGAGGCTTCATATAGCCATGAGGAGTCTGCTCAGATGAATTAACCTGCAGGGTTAAGGCCAGAGTCAGCATTATCTTGGGCTTTAACTTTCCCAAGGATGTGAAGGGAGATGATGATGTCATGATGAATAACGACTTCTCTAACCCCACTTTGCATGAGATCTTACAAACTGCAGAGCCCCAAAAATATGGTCAAAGGGTTGGAATCAGAGGGAGAATGCAACTTAGGTAAACCCTTGTCCTCTGAACAAAAAAAGGGCCAATTTTGTGGATTATCCACATTATACACCCTCCAGAATAGTCTGAGCACATTCAAATCTGGTCCATAAAATTCAGAATGCACATCGGATCCACTGAGGATGTGCCTATGAGGCTTCTCAGCAGCAGTGCAAGCACGTGCATGTTAGCTGCAAGTGGGGATGCCATTGCTAAGCCTCATGAGCCTCAGCAACCGAGAACAAGCATGTGTGTGGCTAGCACTTGCCTTCCACTGGGAGGCTTGAGTGCCTCCACTATGAACAAAGTCTGATATTAGTATTGATACCCAAGTGAAAAGAAAATATACTAAAAATGCAAACCCCAAGCTCCCCACCCCTGTACTGTATCCTATGCACATTTTTATTATTCGAATTGAATTTGTACCTACTGGGTGACAGATTGAGATGCTAAATGGGACACCAAACTTGTGCTGACCTTCCATACAGTGGTGAATTTCACGTATTGACTTTAAAGCAACTGATGAGGAGGCTGTGCCAACGACTGCTAAGAAACATTTGAGATGCCTGGCAATGGGCATCTAAGCAGTAGCATGAACGTTCATGCCTCACACTAGAGTTGTTTGTCCTTGTTCCTCCTGGGAGGCATTCCCACTGAACTGGGACTGGGCAGAAAGAGCATAGATATGATCTGAGTACTATGCAGTAAAGTAAGGTGCAAACTATGGAATCTCCACCTTTATATCTTTGAAATGAAGGACAAGTACTGAAAGTCTATCTGCAAATGTGATAATGTTAAATGCATTATTGCATTATTGTAAGCAGCTGTCGCAACTCATTCAAAAATCAGACTGAACTTTGAGACTAGAAAATGAAAAATGGATATGGCTGTGTAGTCTAAGCATCTGCACTGAAATACTGGGATTCCCTGGAACCATCAGTTCAAATCTTGTCAGGGTTGTCTTTATGCTTCTGAAGCATGCAAAAATTCATGGGGGGGGGGGGAGAGAGAAGCACTTTGGGAAAAGATAAAATAAAGAGGTCCTGTCTACTCTGCATGGATATTAAAGCTTCCATGACATGTTTTGTAAGAGGACCTGTTTGCCCTTCTGGCCTTAGTCACAATTTCCATTGTTCTGCAGCGTGCTTGCTGGCTGGCTGCTACTCCCAGTTCAAACGGTGGCTGCATATTGCTGCGGCGCTTTAGGATACTACCACAGACACTACTTAATCTGTGGAGTGTGCTGCCACAAAAGAACCGCCAGGAAAACCTGAGGGAAATAATCAAATGGGACTGAAAAGTAGGGTGTAGACAGACACATGAATGAATAAGGGTAAATGCTTAATACTACAGTGACAGGGTTTACTAAAAACCCTAATGCGAACAGATAGACTGTACCTATCTTTATGTTGCTGCAGCACAATGGACCTGATCCAAAGCCCACTGAAGTCAACAGAAAGGCTTTTATTGACTGTGGTAGACTTTGGATCACATGCTGAATAACAGAGACGGATACACTAAAATATCATATTAGCCCAACCTAATGTCAGGAGAAGATAAACATGATACTTCTGGGTATAAAATGATCGATCTTTGGGGATGGAGATAATTTTTAATCCCTCAACAACTCCCACCTCTCCAAATTTAAATAATTGGTCAAGTGCAAAAAATGTCCCCCTGCCTCTCTGACAACTTCTCTTGAAACATCAAGTGAGACTATAGCTGGATTAAATGGACCATTGGTCTTGCTCTGGTCTGATGAATACTATGTAACACTGCTAATTAACCTTTTGGAGGCTATTCATATAGAAAAAACTATTTCATAATTTATACAGCAACCTTCTGGTTTAATCTTAAAGTGTGACATTCTATAAACCTATTCTGAAGAAAAAGGTTTAATTAGATTCAGCTCTTTTTTGAGATAAGCTTTTGTTCTGGAGTTGGAATTGGACTCAAGGCACACCTATTTTCATTCTGAGGAAAAATGTAACGTGTTGGGGGAAAGAGGACCTCCTTTAGAATAAGCTTTTATAAACTTTCCACAACTTTCACTTAAAAAAAAAAAAAATAAAAATCAAGATCAATTTAATATCACTAGATATCAGCTCATTATTTTGAATGGTTAGAAAATTATGCTTACACTTCATGAGGGTGAAAAGTATTTTACCACAATGTTTAATATCATAAGACTAACTTCCAACCCACCCATTAGTCATTTAAAAAATATTCAGGAAAAAAACTTCATCCTCTCCAACTAGTCTGCCCAGATACATATCTCATCACATGAGATTGATTACAGTCATGAGAAGTTCTGGAATCATTCACTTTTCCTAAACAAAGCACAAGTTGTTGACAGGGTAACCAATCTGAACAGGTTTTCACAAATATGGAAGCTTTTTTCCCTCTTAGGCAAAAATCGAAACAAAAATCTTTTATAACACATTCTTATACGTACTGTTTTTAGTTTAGGAAAAAAAAATCTTCTTTAATCCTGGTTTAGCTTTTAATATTACATCGTACATTAAAATTCATGAAGTAGTTCATTCCAGGCAAAACAAACTACTTTTCAGTTCTGCTCTGGAAATAGCACAGGAGGTATAACAAATGCAGTTGCTTTCAGAACTGCTTTTATCAGGACAAGGTTTACTACTCCATTATTGCAGTGGCGCCTGGAAGCACAGTTATAGTTAAGTGTCAAAGTTTCCATTAATTCTCCTCCATGGTGGTTTTCATAGGGGTGGAGGTTTTCATTTAATATTTTGTCCATTTTGAGTTTCATTAAAGTGAAACTTGGCACAAAGATTGTCAACATAAATCAGATAGACCTTTTTATAAATTTAGAGATGGGCCAAAAAGTGTAGGTTGCACCAGTCGTTAAGTGTGGCCTGATTTTTTTCTGGCACCCACAGGTTGCACTGAAGATCAAGGACGTAGAAGGCGTCAAGTATCTCCCGATATTCAGGTCCACCTGTCTCTAACAACCAGAAAAACTCTGTCCTGTTTAGCCCTTCAACTTTCAAAAGTGGGCTCAGAGAGACAAAGTGAGTGAGGTAATAGCTTTTATTGCACCAACTTCTGTTAGTGGAAGGGACAAGCTTTTGAGCTTCACAGAGCTCTTCTTCAGGGCTGGAGAAGGAAACCACAGTGGTCAAGGTAAATATGAGATAGGACAGATTGTTAAGCATAAGACAATGGTTGGCTAACAGTCAGCAAGGTGTGTTATACGTTGTTGTAATGGTCCATAAACCCAGTGTCCCTGTTAAATCCACAGTTTTTAGCATACAGTAGAGTTGTAAATTTAAGATCCCAGCCTCATCTTTTGAAGGAGTCATGCAGGTTTTTCTTTGAGGACAAGGACTGTGACAGGTCAGATACAAAGTGATCACTTTGTGAAAAGTGTTCACCCGACTGGTCATTGGATGTTTGTCTTTTATTTTTCTGTGAGAGTTCATTCAAGAGCATAGTGACTGTCTGGTTTCACCCATGTCATTGTCATTGGGGCATTTGATTCAAGCATGGAAACTTAAATTCATTAACTCTGTTGGACACTAAACACCATGGTCTTAAATACATTGGTTTTATGGACCATTACTACTGCAGAGATGTTAACTGCCCATTTCTTTCTAAGTACCCACTCCCTAACAACTGCAGGGTGGCTCAGACAAACATTCTGCAAAGCAAAACATGCAGCTTAGGACAGCCAGTCATATATACACGAGTTAGCTGAGGTAGAAACTTATAGAGACTGTGGCCAGAAATGATCATGTTCCCACTTTCTCTGCTCTGGTTTGGCAGCCAGCCTGTGATCGGTAGCAGTAAGTGCTAGAACAAATCCTAGAGTTTGTTCTTTTAGGTGCAGTGGGAAACACGAATGAGGCACCCATTCAAGGAGCCCCAGTCTGAGGAAGGAACACACCCCTACACATCATGACACTGATCAGGATGGGGAATTCCTCCCTAGCAACGCAGCAGTTAGTGAAGTATATATTCCCTGAAAATAATTAACAATGGGTATGTTTGCTGCCTCTCCTCCATGCCCCCATTTCCAAGTAATTTATTTTCTTATTAGATGTTTATCATTTATGCTTGGCTTAGAACTGCACATCTCCCACATCTGAGCCCCTGCAGAGTTGTCTCTTAGAACCAGGGAATGACAGGTCAAGTATGAAGGCCAGGAATGAATGGTCAGGTCTGAAAAAGAGTAATAGAGCAGGGAGCTTTCTTTTGGTCAGTCAGTATAGTGCTGTAGACAGGACACTAGACCGGGACTCAGGCGACCTGGTTCTATCCCCTGCTCTGCCAAGGAGCTGTTCTATGAACTTCAGCAAGTCACCACCCCTCTTGTGTTTTGTCTGTCCTATTTATTTAAATTGCAAACTCTTCTGGACATGAACCCTCTTATTATGTGTTTGTATAACACTTAGTCCAATGAGGTCACACTAGGTGCTACTGCAATATGAGAATATTAATATCAGCACCTGCATGAGCAAAAGCTTCTACTCCAGGATGTGGTGAGTTGAACAACTTTCCATTGCAAACTCTTACATGTGCTTTGCCTCTTCTGGTTCATTCAGCCGACACAACAGATAGCAGCTGTAGCCTTTGACCCAACTTAAGAGGCCACAGATAATCTGCACGTGTCTGATATTGAGTATTGGGTGGAAGGGGTTGTTTGTTTATTGGAGGAGGAAGAGCAGAGGTAAGAGGCAGAAGAGCTCCTTACAGTTTTTCAAGAAAGGTGGAAATAATCCAGATATATTAGCTCAACAGTAATTAGTGAGCATGCTGTATGAATGAGAAACTCAGCATAGCTCTTCCTAGCTCAGGCATCAGGGTTTGTACTTGGTGAGCTGCTGCGTTACCATTAGGCCACCAGGTTCCTCATTTGATTTTTGCTTGCAATCGTGTGTGTAATTCACACACCCCATGAGCCTGGCCACTAAAGGTTAAGTCTGCTCTGCGGTCTGGCCGCCAGTTGGCAACACAATAAATGCAAGAGTGATTCTTTTCAGGATGTTTATTTTCATATCCATCCCAAACAGATAACTTGCAATTGCAAAATAAACCTTAATATGTGGCATATTAGCTTCCAATTTCATGGTTTCATATCTTAATTGTTTCAAATCTTATTGGTCTTAACATTTAGTATCAAATATGTTTGCTGTTGTGTAAGTCTGCTGTTAGGTTAAATGGTCTGTTTAATCTTTAAACAATAATCCAAGATGTTCATTGCTGAATGAGCAAAAAAGGTTACTAACCTTCCATACCTGTTGTTGTTAGAGATGTATTGCTCATGTCCATTCCAAAGCAGGTGTGTACTCACCCCGAGCACCGCTACGAAAAGTTTTTCCCTCAATGGAATCTGTTGGGTTGGCTCTCGTGCCCCCCCAGGAGTTGTGCCCTCATAGCACCAGTATATAGGGCCCTGCCGCTCCCTTAGTTCCTTCTTGCCGGCTAACTCTCACAGGGGCAGGAGGAGGGTTGGGAAGAGCAACAGTTATGGAACATTTTTTCTTCTTCGAGTGCTTGCTTGTGTCCATTCCAAGGGAAGTGACTCCCAAGCAGGTGCAGGAGGAGGGTTTGGAGTTCACTGACAAGAAGACTGTAGCACCGCCCTGCCAAATCCAGCATCGTCTCTGGCCTGCTGAGTGATGGCACAGTGAGACGCAGAAGTGTGGACTGACGAGCACGTTGCCACTCTATAGATGTCCTGAATCAGGGCCTGTGCCACAAATGCAGCTGAAGATGCTTGTGCCCTTGTGGAATGTGATGTCAAGGCTAGAGTGGAGACCTTTGCCAGGTCATAGCATGTGCTGATACAAGAAGTGATCCATGATGAGATTCGCGGGGCTGAGACTGGATCCTGTCTGTCACTGCCACAAAAAGCTGAGTAGTTTTCCAAAAATGATTTAGTCCTTTCTATGTAGAAGGCAAGCACATGTCTGACATGTAGTGAATGAAATCTTTGCTCCTGTTTGACACGTGGTTTTTCATAGAAGACTGGGAGGAATAGGTCCTGGTTACTATGGAATTGTGAAACCACCTTTAGGAGAAAGGCTGGGTGAGGGTGCAGTTGGACCTTGTCCTTGAAGAATACCGTGTATGGAAGTTCTGAAGTAAGGGTCCTAATCACAGAGACCCTTCCGGCCAAAGTAATGGCCACCAGGAAGGCCGCCTTCCAGAACAAGTAGAATAGAAAACACATTGCCAAGGGCTTGAATGGGGGACCCAGGAGTCTTGACTATACCAGGTTAAGATCCCAATGTGTAACAGGTTGTCATACTTTGGGGTACAGTCTGTCCTGCCCTTTGAGAAAATGACTAGATTGAGTTTGCAAAGATAGACTGACCATTCACGTATGAGTGAAATGCCAAAACTGGGGCCAGGCGGTGTGGCTGCACTGACCAGATTGAGAACCTTTTCTACTTTGCCAAGTACGTAGCTCTAGTGGATGGCTCTTTGTTCTCTAAAAGAACTTCTCAAACCAGTCGGAAGCATGCTAGCTCCAAGGGTTTCACCATGGAGCTTCCAGACCGTGAGATGAAGGGACTTGAGGTTTGGGTGACGTAAATGACCGTCGTCCTGGGAGATCAGATCTGGAAACAAAGGCAGGCTGATTGGTGGTTCCACAGAGAGGTGCAGAAGGGTGGTGAACCAGTGTTGACATGGTCAGGCCTGGGCTATCAGGATTAGGCTCATTCCTTTCTCTCTGACCTTCAGCAGGAGCTTGGGTATGAGAGGAATGGGGAGGGTCCTTTCAAGAGATGGTCCTTTCAAGGGAGGAGAAACGCATCTCTGAGCAAGCCCAGGTTGTGATTCAGGAAGGAGCAGAGCTGCAGCCACTTCCTGTTGTGTCTTATTGTAAAATAGGTCTATCTGGGGAACTCCTCACCTCTGGAAAATGTTCTTCATGATGTCTGGGTGAAAGGATAACTCGTGACTGGAGAAGGATCTGCTGAGGCAATCCACTAGCTCGTTCTGTGCCCCTGGAAAATAGGAGGCTTCAAGGTAGATTGAGTGGGTTGTGCAGAATTCCCACAGGCAAAGAGCATGCTACACCCTGTTTGTTTATACAGAACATCACTGCTATGTTGTCTGTAAGCACTGACACCATTTGCCTCCAGGTGGGATTGGAACATTTGGCAGGCAAGGTGCACCGCTTTGAGTTCCCTCACGTTGATGTGTAGCAAGAGCTCCACCCAAGACCAGAGGCCCTGGGTTCTGAACCTCCAACTCATCTGTGCATCGGTGACTGGAGACATTGTTGGTTGTGGTCTCGAGAATGGAACACCTGCACATACTGTTCTTGGGTCCAACCGCCAAAGGAGGGTGGTGATCAAAGAAGGGGGATGTGTGACAGCCACGTCCAAGCGATTCTGGCCTGGCTGGTACAGTGACGCTAGCCAAGTCTGAAGAAGTCTGAGCTGCATGTTTCACCGTGTAAGGGCATGAGGCCATGTGGTCCCAGGAGGTTTTGGCAGTTTCTTGCCATGGTTATGGGATGACTTGAGGCTCTCTATGATTGTACGTAGGGCCTGGAACTGGGCTTGCAGAAGGAAGGTTCTGGTCTGGACTGAGTCGAGGACCACCCCTATAAATTCTATCCTTTGAACAGGGGAGAATATTGATTTCTACATGTTTATCAACAGACCTAACTTCTGGAAGATTGACAGCATTAGCTTTGTTTGCTTCCACCTGAGCCTGGGTCTGACCTCTGATCAGCCAGTCATCGAGGTAAGATTAGACCTGAACCCTTGGCTTTCTCAAGAAAGCTGCGATGACTGCCATGCACTTCGTGAATACCAGTGGGGCTGCTGGCAGGTCAAATGGGAGCACAGTAAACTGGTAGTGTACCTGGTTCACAATGCATAGGAGGAATCTTCTGTGACCTTGAAAGATTGAGATATGAAAATACTCATCCTTTAAGTTGAGGGCGGCATACCAGTCCCCTGGATTCAGAGAAGAGATAACAGAGGTTAAGGAGACCATGCAGAACTTCAGCTTCTTCATAAATCTGTTCAGGTTTCACAGATCTAGGATGGGTCTGAGACCTCTGTTGGCCTTCAGGATTAGGAAATGATGGCAGTAGAAACCCCTGCCCCTTTGCTCTGGAGGAACCTCTTCTACTGCTCCCACTTCCAGGAGTGTCCACACCTTCTTGGCTAGAAACTGCTCGTGAGAATGGTCCCTGAAGAGGGATGAGGAAGGGAGGGCAGGAAGGAGGAGAACAACTGAACTGAAGGGTATATCCCACTCCTATCATGAATAACACCCAGTGATCTGAGGTAATGTGGGCCCATGCCTGATGGAAGTCAGATAACCGGACCACAAAAATTGGGGAAGATGGATCCAGATTTTGTCCTGGTACACTGTCCTCCAGCATACCCTCCAAGGCCTGCTTAGAGCCAGATGATTGTCTGGTGGGGCCAGGTATGTGGGCCAATGAGGACTGGGTATATAGCTTCTACCCCAACTCTTACTGTAGTCTTGCCTACTCAGGTAGATAGAAACGGAGCAACAGTTGGGGCTTAAAATGCTTCTTAGACTGAGCCAATGTGTGGGATTTTAAGGTGGCCCTGGAGTCCTCCAGACTTTTCAGTTTTGAGTTGATCTGAAAAGAGTGACATGCCCTCAAAAGGGAGGTTCTGCACCGTCTGCTGCACCTCCTGGGGAAGGCCTGAGGACTGCAGCCATGAGCTTCTCCTCATAATCACAGCCGAAGCCTGGAATCTGTGGAGTCCACTGTGTCCAAAGCCACCTGTAGGGATGCCTTCGTCACCACTCTTCCTGTCTTGACTAATGCCGAGAATTCAGCTCTGGATTTCCGTGGTAACAACTATTTGAACTTAGTCACTGAGCTCCAACAGTTCAAATCGTAGCAGTTCAGGAGGGCCTGCTGGTTAGCAATCCTGAGTTGGAGTCCACCCATGGAATAGACCTACCAAAAAGATATAATTTTTGTTTGCATCTTTGGCCTTAGGAATAGGTCCTTGCCATCCCGCTTCCTTAGCCGCTGAAACCACCAATGAAATCCCAAGGAAGATGGGTGTATAGAAATTTGAACCCATTAGGTGGAACAAAGTACTTTTTCTCCATCCTCTTCACTAATGGTTGCAGGGATGCTGGAGTCTGCCACAGGGCTCTGATAGGGTCTAAGATGGTGTCATTCAATGGCAAAGCCACTTGCGAGGGACCTGAAGATGCTAGAATGTCCACCAGGACATGGGAGGACTCAGATCTCCTCTGCTTGGATTCTCAGGTTTTGAGCTACACTCATGAGGAGCTCCTGGTGCATTCTGTAATCATCCTGAGAGGGCGCTATAGATGTCCTGCCACTGCCTCATCAGGAGAGGAAAAAGTAGTAGTATGTAAAGCACAGAGCACTGTTCTTCTCCTTCAGTACTGGATGGATCCCGCGGTGCTGGGTCTTGGAGTTTGGTACCATGCTCGGTAGCAGTATGTGTTTCCTGTACCAAGGGAAGTGGTGAGGGAGCTGTACACTCTGATACAGCAGAGTATGATCTGCTGAACTGTGACCCTTGGAATTGTGAAAAAGCTCCGGGATTCAAAAAAGGCCATTGCATGGGCATCTGCCACTGTGCTGGTGGCCAGGCCATTGGTGGGACACCCTGGCACACGTCAGCCATTGGGTCATGCCAACAAGAGTGGTGTCAACTCCTGTGGGAGGTGTAAGACAGTCTTTAAATCCGACTGTGAGGAGTTGCTTCTCAGCGAACATGGTGGTGTGGTACTGACTGGTGCGAGAGAGCAGTGCTGGGAGAGAGAAAACCAGTGCTGCCCCACTATGATAGGGTTTCCCTTTTGATGGCATCTGGGGTCTTGGTGCTGTGGTTACTCTTGCATCCGTGGTGCCACCAATGTCACATGGTGGGGGATGGCGATACCGGGACTGATAACTCCCTCGCTGCCTCAAACGCCTGTGTTGTGGATGGTAATACTAGGACTGCACTCCCATGGCTCTCTCTCGGTGGAGAGTCCACCCGTGCTGGACTCAATGGAGTCAATGGCCCTATGCAGGCTGCTGGTGTCCGAATCAGCTAGCATAACTTGCATTCTCCCGGCATCTCTTTGACTGGCAGACTTTGGGTTGAGAAATGCCCCCGGCCTGTCTTCCTCTGCTTCTTTCTTGGCACCAGTGATCGGGAGAAGGGCCGAGAGTCCTGTGGAAGAGGAGACTTCCTCTGCACCGGACATAACATGCTGCCGAGAGTCCCGAGACGTGGAAGAAAAGTCATTTCTCAGTGCCAGAGAGGCTGAACTATGCTGCCTTTCTCTCAGAGAAACCAGAGCACTTTCCACTAAGGTTGAAGTGCCTGGAACTGAGTTGGCATGGGGGAACAAAGAGCTGACTCCATGAGGAGGAATTTGTCTCTGATCCCTGTCCATCTTGGTGTGGGGCTTCCTGACAGGTTCTGCAGCTCTCCTCCACGTGGCACTCCCCCAAACACTTATGGCAGCTAGAATGGGGGTCACCGATAGGCATCAGCTTATGGAACGATGCACATGGCTTAAACCCTGGAGACCAAGGCATGCCCCAGTGCCAGGGAAGGGTTGACCCTAAGCAGGGTTCTCTAATCTCACTAACTACTAAACTAGAAATTGAAACAACCACTATATGAATAACTATATACAAGTAGAGAAATAGGAGTCCACTGAAAGCAGTATTTGTGGTGAATGCAAGAATGAGCTGAAGTTCCAGTGACCATCATGGGCGGTAAGAAGGAACTGAGGGGGTAGGGCCCTATATCCTAGAGGGCATGACTCCAGGGGGCATGAGAGCCGACCTGATGAATACCACTGAGGAAAAAGCTTTCCGGCAGTGGTGCTCGGGGTGAGCACACACCTATGTTGGAATGGACATGAGCAAGCACATGAAGAAGAAGATTAACTTTGCCATTATATAGCGAATTTTATTTTGCTAGACTATAATTTCTTATAAATATGCTGTAGTTAGGATGTTATTTATTTCATTTGGTTTTATTCAGTAACAATACTCAAAGTGGACAGAAATTCTTCTGATAAATATTGAGGTCACTGCTATGATCCATCTAATAGAGGCATCATAATACTGGCATTAATATTATCATCAATTATTTTTCCTATAATTTATAGAATTTGTACTATTAAGTTTAACCAACAGGATAATTTCCTTCAACAGGAAAAAATATGTAGTGATTATTTAGGACTTTTCACTTTTGAAGTTAGGACTCAGGACATTCCCATATGGCTATGTATATTTAACAGATGGGCAAACTGAGGCATAGAATGAAAGTTATCCAAAAGGAAGTTAGTAGCAGCCAGAATCACAATTCAGACAATTGTCTTGATCACTAGACCACATCTCTCTCTCTCTCTCTCTGGTAAAACACTAGTATATTTTGTAGTACAACAAAGATTGTTTCCTAAATGCAATCTGCTGATCAATTGTATAGAAGAAGTATTAATCTGGGGGAGTAGCTTTTTTTTTTTTTTTTTTTTTTTTAAATAATGTGTTCTACTTCTATTTTGGACTGTCAGATTTTAAGTGTTTTTTTTCCAGTGGGAATCAACGGTACAAGTAACATGCAAGCGCATTCAGTAACTTACTCAAAGATAAATATTGAATATGGTAATAAGAATAACTTGGTGGTTAATGGTACCTTGGACTTATAGAATGTATTGTCTGCACATAATTATAAATATCAAACTTTTTTTTTTTTTTTTTTTTTTTTTAAGAAAAACAAATGCAAAAAAGCTTCATTAGAATGCAGTAGGTTGCTTCTGAGAGTTTAAATCTGAAAAATTCAAAATTGAGGCTGACCCTTTCTTTGACTTAGCATTCTGCCTATAAGTATTGCAGTTAACCTGATTTCTTAGATCACCAAATGTTCCAAGACAACTTGAGACAAGTGTGGCATTACCTGGGCATAAGGTAGACTTTCCATTCCTAACTTAACTCTGAGTTACTTGACTTCTGGGGGCAGGCAGGGATATTAAACCAAATTCAGATGTTACTAACAGTTACCTGTATTTAACTATTCTTCCACTAAAACATTACTATGTAAGTAGACCCACATCCTTTATCTTTAATGGTATCTATAGTGGCCTTCACAGACTAAAAACTCCATTAATAAAAAACAATAATAGACCACTAGCACAGTCTGTTCCCTTATGTTAGAGAAATTTTCCTCTCATGCAATGCATTACAGCAGATCAAAAGCTACCTCTGCTCCATCCTTTTCTACAAATGATTTGTTATTCATCCCTCCCAACAGGATTTTTAGTATTCATTAGCTAAAGTTTTTACAAAAATATTCTTCAATAGGTGTACTATATTTAAAATGTATACAGCACATGGCAATCAGTGTGTGTATGATCCTGATCGGTATTATTGCCTTTCAATAGTCATCTACTCAAACAGAATTCCCATAATCCAAAGCCCTATTCAATACAATTATTTTGGTTTGTCTATACAGCCTATGTTCCCCACAAATATATGTATAGCTGTGCACATTTTTTTGTTTCTCTATTCTAGCAGTAGTACAACACTGAGCCAGACCAATACAGGGCATTTCAGCAGACATGCAATATTTCTTTGTAATATTTCAATACAAAGGTAGTTTTTCTTTTTGCATAGAAACCAGTGCATTCCTATGGCCCAATCCTGTATTCCTTGTACTCCCCAAAACTACCGACTTCCAACATTTGTTTGACAGTTGGTAAGAAATCAAAATTAGGTCTCTGTAGTCCAGTTTGACAGACCCTCACATGAGGAGTACTTATTTGAGCAAGTGGTCCCACTGGATTTCAGAGAAATCAGTAGCAGTTTCACTTGACAGAGGGTTGAGTTAAGACTTAAGGTTGGCGCCCTAAGGCCTCCAATCTTTCAAAATGATACATGGGAAAAGACGCTTATACCTACTTAAGAGTCACTGAAGGGACTCCATGTGGACATAAAGCATTGGAAAGTTTGAAAGTGTCAAAATATTGATCTGAAGGGAGAATTTTATGAATTTTTTGAGGAAATTTCCCCCCATTTTTCAGGTAGTTGAACACATCTTTTGTGTTTGCATGATCAGGTCTTTATCGAGGCAATCCTACCTGCTCAGAGGTAGAACACTAATATGGGTCTGCTCCTGCTCCCACTAAAGTCAGTAGGAGTGGGACTGGCCCCTAAACTCTTTATAGCACCTATTTGAGCTGTTGTGTTTAATACAGTCTAATAGTTACAAAAGAAATGAGGCAAAAGCCAGCATATTCCATGACCAAATCAGACCCAGGATGAATAACTGGTACCAATTTATACTTCAGCTATGAATATATTACTAACACTGAATTATTTTAAAAAGTTAGAGGGGAAAATATGCTATTTTTACTGTGATGTTAAATAAAGATTTTTAACAAATAATAGTTCATTGTATTTTTCCTAAATTTAATTTGTGATGTGCAGTGAAGTTAATGATTTGACTAGGATTTTAACATAACTGTATTGAGAAGCATTTTTCTTTTTTTTAAATAAAGGTCGTCAGTAGGGCATTAAGAAGGCACAATGAGCAGATCTGAAAGACTGAGAAAGTGGTTTACTTGTGGAGGACGGCTAGGCGGTGTGCTTATGAGAGGTGCTGGGCCCATAGCAGAGGCTGCATTCAAACTCCTTTCCCTTTCGTCTTGGTAAATTCGATCTCTTTCGGCTTCTGGCAGCTGCAAGAAGTTCTGCATAGCCCGAAGGTTTACCAGTAAAGACTGCGAGGCGGTCTTGGGGTCCTCTTCCTTTCGGAGGATTTCTGAGAGCAAGCCCTGTAGCGAAAAAGAACGCTGAAGAGTTCGCCTGTGCAATCTTTTGTAAAATGTGCTCTGCAAATCCTTTGCTAATCATTCCTTTTTCTTTTCCACTATGTTTAGAACACGAACAGTCAAAGGCATTCACACTGCATAGGAATATATTCATGACAATTTAGGTAGTGGAGAAGAGAGCCTCAATTGTATTCTTAATTTTATTAAGCATCTGCTTTACATACAACATAAACTGAATCTGCCTAATTGGTCTCCTTCCTTTTACTGACTTAACTCGCCATGAAATCTTTCACAGTGAGACAATTGCAAGAAGTTAAGGATAAATGAAATCCACATAGTACAGCAGCATTAGATTGTGTAGTTCTCATGCCGGGTAGACAAAGACAGCAGCAAAGCATCAGTTCAATCTGTAGCAATGGAAAGCTATTTCTTGAAACTCAAGCAGCACTTTGAAAATAAGTGATATCTGAAAACTAATCTGAGTGGATTAACAGATAACACTCCTAAAGTACTACTTAATTGATTAAGGCTCATATTTATTATGTGTCAGCATTCACACCCCTCCCCCGAAATAACTAAAGGAATAATCATAATCAATACCAAATAGAATATGAAAGAAATTACACTGACAAAATGCACTGTTTGCAACAGCTGTTGCACTTAGGAAGCCAAAACCCAGCACACCTAGCCTCTTTAGAATTGTATAGAAGGGTATACATTGGTAAATGTTTTGGCACCCAAGGAGTCTAGGTCAGTGTGGAAGTATGTGGGGTTGTTAAGTAGTTGCTTAAGCTACTGTATGACATAGTATATGTATTGGGAGTAAGAAGAAAGGAAACTGGTGATACTTGTTATGTTTTAGCAGCTGTCTGGGATGAGAATGGTTTGCAACACATGACATTTTTACTTGAGAATGGGAGGAAAAAAAACCCCAGGAAATATAGACAATAAAAACAGAGAAAGTTAGTCTAAAGTGAAGTTATCCATTCTTCTAAAACAAGGGTAGGAGGAGCTGTCTTGTCTTGGGTATCATGTTCCTATCAACGCTATAGAGCATGCTGATGTCAGTAAAGCAAAGAAAGTAGAGAAGCCCTCTATGAAGAGGATAAGACCTTTAAAGATCCTAGGCTCAGCAGATGCTGATTGAGGAGTCCCATAACAGCACTGCAAGCAAGCTTCTGGCAGATTGGGTTGGGTGGGTGAGGGGAAAGAGGAGGCTGTGCAGAACCACAGAAGACGAGAGGTTGGAGCAGAGAATGGCTGTGCATCTTGATAATTGCCTGTTCCTCTGTTGCATCTCCATGATTCATGGGAAATGGTGGCCAAACCCCCAGTTATCCAGGAGACGTGGGGATGGGGAAGAGGCAAATGCAAACTTTCAACTAGAGTCCCAACCACACGGAATAATTTGGAGGACAAACCCCATGGAATTTTCTTCATTCCTGCCCCACTTCTCCCATGGGCTTTCTTGCAAGTGGGGATAATCTGGTGCATAATTTGGCAGTTTCTACTCAGGAAGTGAACCAATCCACAATAGTTGAGTTACAAGCAGAGGTTTTATGGGGAGGACAGGAAATTAGTCTTTTTTTATGTTTGGAGCTGAAACATACATACTTTTGGCAAATATGACAGTTGAACATTCTTATCTACCAATTTACTAGATTTCTAGATGCTAGAAAAATGACCCAGTGTTAAGAATAGTTGGCAATGGGTTCCTTTAATTCTCCAATAATTGTTCAGAAAAGCTTAACTGCTATTTGTAGAGTAGACAAAACCATTTTCAGCAGAATTATAGAAAGTGAGAGAGATGGGCTGGAATATGATCTCAAATGTGTTTTCTGTAGCAGTGTCGAAAGGAATACACACAGCATAAAAAGCAAAGTATTTATAACATCAGTTAATTAGCTGGGGGCAGGAAGTGCTTGCTGACAACCACTATCAACAAGGGGATATTTGACTGGAGAAGATGCAACTTATGAAGAGATATGGATGACAAAACAGCAGGTCTTAGGCCTAGTTTACAATAGAAAAGGTTTCTTGGTATAGCTATAAATTGGCAAACTCTCCCAGGACAGACAGCTAAAAATGGCAAAAGAGTGTGCAACTATACTGGTAAAAAGACTTTTTTGCTGGTATAAACTACTCTAGGGCGTTTGCTGGTACAGAAATGTTATTAAAACACCACACCCCTAATCAACATTATTATATTCGCAAAAGTTTTAACTATCCTTCAGCATGAGCTCTGAAAACACTAAGTTGACATGGGGGGGAGGGGTGTTTCTAATGACGCGAGACTGAAAGTTCCAATACATACATGAATAGAGGTGACTGAACAAGGTGCATCAACAGAACTGGGGGAAGTACTGCAGCAGTACCTGTCTGCAATACATTGCTTTAGCTGGTACTACTCTAGTCCTTCAGTTTTCTGAGCACTAAAATTCAGCTAAAAACTATATGACAAAATATAAACAGGTAAATCCCAGTGAGCATACTGTACATCAAACCTAGCACCCTGTCTAATACTGACACCGACAGATTTACCATCCACTTATAACCAGATTTAAAGTGATTTGCCAAGATACGCTTTGTAATGTGCTCTCCTGATATTATACTTCAGGCTGCATGAAGACTAAATGCAGTTTTGCATGTTCAACTGAAATCTGTCAGCCAGAAAGCCCCATTTTTCCCCCCTACAGTCGAGATGAATTTTCTTAAGATACCACCAAGCCTCACTTAAAAAAAAAAGTTTACAAGTCATCACAAGTATAATTCATTAGTAATTACACAAAAATGTTCAATAAATATTATCAGTGCTTTCAAAAGCTAATTATGAATTCTTTAAAATGGGAGATAAATGAAAGTGTCTGCCAATATGAACAAAAACATTGCCTGTCTGGCCCCCAGTTTGTCTCCTCTTTGAACATAATCACTGATTCAAATAGATTTTTATCAGCATCACATAACTTCAAAGCTGCCAGAAAAAAAATGTGATTTGCTGAAAACTCCCCAAAATATGCAGAACATCCTTGAATGCTATCTGTCTCCATTACAGTGTGCTTAAATCACATGTCCAGGTGGAGGATTATTTGCAAGCTCCACCCACAAGTTTGGATTCCTGCCAAGTAAGTTATAAGCAGACACATTTATCTATGTCGCTTAGTAGCAAGAGGAGAGCTGTCATGATAGTGTAATAGCACCTTTTTACCTTTTATTCAATAGTGATATGGATAGTGTGCTTTTTCTTAAATTACACTATGAAGAATTATATGAACACAGTGGCAATTTCTGTTATACTTAAGCAGGCAAATTTCCCTCCACCACATAATTTACAGAACTCAAATTCAATAAAACATTACATGATGGTCCATTACTGTTATCAATTTTGAATAATCCATCTTCATTCTTCATTTTACTGGAAAATAAAGTGTGCCAAAGACAAAATGAAAAAAGAAAAAAGCTTAGCAAGGTGATCAGTGTAAACTCGAGATTCTGTTTTAAAATGATAGTCTGCACTTTACTACACCCAAATGTTCTTGCTTTAAAACAGTAATTGCCCAGAATTAGTATGTGCATAGTCTTAAATATCCAGAAGCTTTCACATATTTTTGATTGTACTTTACTATTTAAAAGTAAGAGGCATAAATGAATGAAAGATGTATATGAAAGCTGATATTTTAAACAAAATCTACATGGGTCAAATGGAAGAGAGGAAGAGAAGGTATCCATCGAAAACATTCAGTTATGTTCAGAAATCATGAAATCAAAAATAGTCACTTTCTGTTTGGAAAAAAGAAAATATCTACATTCAGACATGGCAAAAGCAGCGAAGCAAGTCTCTCTTTTTATGCAAAGAGTTTTGATAGGTGAGAACAATGTGCTTGCAGTCACCTTGGTACAACAAAACCTGAGTTTATGCAACATGTTATTGCTGAAAGTGTATATAAACAAAACGGCAATCCAAAATTATGGTTTGAACCACAACCATGACTAATAGCTCCTTGCTTGAAATGAATATAGTTTTGATTGCTGTACTATGCACAGGGTTCAACATATGTCTTAAAGCAAAATGTGTCAGGCTTGTTTATGGGAACCTAACCTTTGACTTGATCAACTTGTGTGTGTTTAGCACTGCAAACATTGCTTCTTTTTTTTTTGTGTGCAATATTTTTAAATAAGACTATTGAAATAATTGTGCACTGACTCTTAGCATTTACTACATGTGTTTGCCCTTGGGCGGATGCACTTCTGAAAAGGAGAAAGCCTCCCGTCCATATAGAGGTGGAGTAATGCCTGTGCAGCTACCGTGTGCCATTCTTTCTCCTAGACCCCAGCATACAGGGCATGGCTGAAGTGCACTGCAATCCAGCAATCCCTAGCTAGTGTGTAGCCCCTTATGACTATTGTAGACCTAAGACTTCTCTAAACTACTCCACCCCTGCAAGGTTCATGGAACCACAAATGGCTGGCTCCTCTTCATTTCACCCTCCTCTGCTGTGGTTAGTGAGGGATTGGACCCAGCCTATATATTTCAATGGGATGTTTCAAGTACTAAACAAATGTGTTATTTGCATGATACACTGAATTTAGTGGGGGGAAAAAGTCTGAATAAAAACAATCCATTCATTTACAGCTCGTGATTGAAACACAGCTTGGTTTATTTTTGTGTGGTTATCCATGTAAGTGTGCACACACATGGGTGCCTACATCTGGCTAGCCACACTCAGGGTGAAATTCACACAAATCTTGACTAAATGAACTTAGCATAGGGCACTACAAACAGGGGCCATGTGGACAGAATCCACCTCCTTCTCAGTCACTGAACTGGAATGACAAAGGCTTCTTTTTCACATTCCCTTCACAGGGGATCTTAGCAACACAATCACTAGAACCTTAGACCTCCTGTGCACTGAAGTCCACCTTACAAGATAACTGGGAATGTTCGGGGAGGGGGGGGTCCACTCTCTAAGGCTACTTAGAATCAGTAAGGCAAATGATGCACTACATATGCAAGGTATGCTAATTTTCACTCAGTTATAGCTTTCTCAACGATTCTCTTTTTAAACTTAGTTAGGAATACATATTTTTGGCCAAGAACTACATATTTTTACCAACTTTGAAGTTTGAAAAAGAAATTGTGTTTAATTATCCAAGAGAAAATTAAAAGCATCTTGTCAATTTCTGTATGTAAAAACATCCCAACACTATCATCTAAAAATAATGTTCAGATAGTGTTTAAAAAAAAAAAAAAACAACCCAAAAAACTAGCAAATGTAATTTTACCAAATTCCTCTCTCAATAGGCTAGGACTAAGCATAAGAAGTTTGAGTCTCAGAAGAATTTTTTCCTGAAAGAAAAATCCCATGAAAAATGGAGCCAAGTGTTGACCAACCAGTCAAGTACTTGGGAATTTCTTTTTTCCTAAAGCATATTTACATCAGTATCACATGTAATACTGACAGAGTTAAAGTCTGTAAGATAAGAAATGCTGACACCTACAGCAGCAAGTTTAACCAAAACTGAAGTCTGTCTTGAATGCAGGACTGTTATGCTGCATTACTCTGTGTATAAATCATTTCCTTTTTAAATTTCTATAATGAAAATCAAGTCTCTTCCCTCCTCTGGCACATCATACCGTCAGTTTTTATGCAGAACTCCTCACTGATTTCAGTGAAGTCTTCTGCTTAAAAACTGATGGCACGATATGGTCCCCGAACACTTTCAGAACAAGGCTCAAATATACCTATGACAGTTTTTTAAAATGTCAGAATTAAGCCTAGGTTACTTTTTATCTCAGAATATAGTAGCTGAATTTAAATAAACATTTTTACTTTGCACTAATGAAAAATAATGAATATTTCATTTACATTGTACTATGTATTGTACATACATTATATTCAGAAATAACTTCTAAAAGACGTAATACATCATCGTTAAAGTTCTTCTAAGTCTAGTTAAAGGCAGTATATTTTGAATAAATTCACTACAAAAATAAATATGCTTATCTATAAAATTTGGCCTTACACATAGTAGCTTGTGTAACTCCCGTCGACTGCTGTGCTTTCCTTCTGCGCAGCGTCTTCACTGCACTGCACTATGCTACGCCACTTAAGGGGGTGGTTTACCAGCGTCGACTTCTGGATCGATTGAGTGGGTCTTCACTGACCGCTCAATTGATCCAGATAGATCGATCTGACGGTGGCGACTTTGCCGCTGTCAGTATAGACATACCTCCAGTCTTGCAAACAGATGAATGTATATGTGTGGAGCACCATTGATTTCAATGGGGCTTCACAGGGGCACAAGGTAAGACTTGCATGTCTCTCTGAAAGAGTGGGGCCTAAGGTTCCCTCAAGTATCTGCACTATTTCTATCTTGTTCCCTACCTTTACTATATCAAATACCATGAATACTGCAAATACACAGGTAATGTAATGGCAAGTAATTAATTAATTAGCTATGGCAATGTGAAAAATTTTAAGGGCAACTACTGTTTGTTCACTCAAGCAAAGCTGGGTGAATGTTGGGGATGGCTTTTTAAACAGGTTCATTTTGATGGTATTTTCTCCTATTTTGGACTCATCTTCTGAGTATATCCTACTGCGTTCATTGACAATGTTTCTGGAAACAGTGATTTTAAACAAACAAATTCCTAATTTGTGTGAATATTTGCACTGGAAACTGAATTCTAAGATTACACAAATCCAGTCACAAAACAGAATTATACTGTACTTTATGAGGTAGGCATTCAATCAAAATTAACCAATCCCAACTGGAATTTCAAATATCAAATACTCAGAATGAACTGTTCATGTGCAAGCTACAGACCAAAAATTGTGTGCAAAAATTAGCTAGCAAATTTTGCAATACAAATAAGTTATTTTTGAGCAGTGGAGGTTTCAAGCTGCTCACGCATGATTCAAACAGAGAGTCAAAAATCTACTAAAATTATCCTTTGAACTATTTGCTCAAGTTTACATTTTAAGCAAGATGGTAGCTCCAGGCCATCGTAACTGGAAGCTATTTATTTCAATAGGAAATAGTGCTGATAATCAGAAATGTTAAATATTGCAAGTGGGTTAAGCAAAACAACAACAAAAAACAGACAGACATACATGTATTTATGCACACCTGAACTGACATATAGCCTAATCCTACTCGCATACATTAGTTTCACTGAAATAATGTGTAAAGGACCCAATCTGAAAAAGCTCAACTATTGCTAAGGATTCATGTTTAAGAAAAACTACAACCTTATACAGAAATTACAACATACAACATAGAAGCTATATTTTATCTCAGATAAAGGAGAGGTTTTTTCCGTCATTCAGAGTGATGGGAAACGGTGTGTTGATACAAACCTAACATTAGTGAATTTAAAATGTAATGTCTTTTTCCTTCTTAAATTATACAAGAAGGAAAGTTAAATAAAAAAGTTTCAAGAAATGAACAATTATGTTCTAAGTAAAGTACAATTCCACACTGGTCAGATACTTTCTCACTAAGTTTTAAAAGTTCAGAATCCCAAGCCAGTTTAATTTTATCATCATACTTCATATTAAGAAACATATTTCATCCTAAGTTAAAAATTATTATTTTTATTTTTTTCCTTATGCTTATTTGATATAGACATTCCTTTCTTAGTGTGTCTTCATTAAATTTCATGTGGCATGACACTGTTAAAATCCTATATAAGAAGTTATAGCAGGATTAGCTTCTAAATCAAGTGTAAAAAGCGAACACATTTTAGTATTGTATCAGCTTTGCTAGCGCTACAGTTTTTTTACTGCATTTGACAGCTGCAGTATACACTTTGGTTTGGACACTGCTAATCAGAAGAATAAATGTTTTAATACGAAATTGAATTTAAAGAAGTAGATACATATATGGAAAGAGTGGGAGATCTAAAAATGGAAAAGCCAAATAGATACATAAAAATGTATTTGGGTTTTAGTTGAGGTGTGTTTAACATTTTGTTAGTAGGCACAGAACAAATCTTAAAAGGAAAAGAAAATAGTAACAGCCAGTTGGGTGCCGTGGAGGCTAAGTATAGCTAATGATAAAACAGAGTTTGAGAATACATTTGGGATATGGAACAGCACAGTCCGCACTGTGTTGCGGTTAGTTTATTCAGCATACACATATGCATGATGTGAGACAGAGACAGCGTTAATTGCACAGCTGCATCTTTACAACATAGAAAGGGATTCGGTGAGTGGATTCAGCTTGGCTCTGGGTAGAACTGCTATGTTTCTCTCCTCATGGAAATTACTACACATCCAAGAACAGCAGCTAGAATCAGAGAGGAACAATTAAAGCTGTTTAAGAATGGTGAGAATTTCTACAAACTGTGGATAACTTAAGGTTTATCTACCATGTCAACTTAGACATACTAGCGCAAGCCAGCATAGATGGCGCCTTCATAGGAGGAAGGTAGGGAGGAGATAGAAAGAGTGGCAAGTACTGAAAAGAACAGAATCTTGCATTTAAAATAAAAGTCTGACCTGAGTTCTGTTAAAAGCCACACGTGCAAATACTGCCTGTGAGATTCCTGCTCGTTTCAATTCATCACGCACCCACTGGTAGATTTCGGAAGACACCTCTGTATTGGTTGAGACCTGCTGCTCCAACGGCTTGTTCATGGATCTACTGACAGGAGGAGGGTGGTTCAAGTACTGTTGATTTAAGGACTGCTGGGCTAGAAGTCTGTTCACTGCATACTGCTGGTTCAGCAGCTGGGCCATTACTAGCTGCTGATTTACCAACTGAGGGCTAATAGGAGTAGATACAAGTCCAGGGTGCAGGTTTGGAAGTGGGGTCCGAACCGATGGCTGACTGCTATGAGAAAGCTGAACAGGGGATGGAGGCTGTTCGGCTGTGTTCCCTGGGACTGGCTGCTGACCAAAGTTGATGTGGTTGGCACCTTGCTGGGATAGTTCAGAAAGGCTGTCCATGTCAACTAGAATGGAAAAGAAATTTTTAGTTAGACAAAATACCCCTACAGATGAATTGAAAATTAGTAAATGTGATGCTCTTCATAAGAGCTTTCTAGCTGAAGGCCACTTCATTTAGGCTCCAGCTTACTGAATTGTAAATCACATAATAAGCTTCATAACACCATTCCTGGACATCTCTTGCCTTCCAAGGATGATGCAGTGCATTAAAAAGAAGAAGAACGAATACACCTTCCCACACCCCAGGATGAACTAGTTGGGATTCCATAAAACCCTGTCTCATCTGGTCCAAATATGGTCAGGGAGGATCCTTTCCTGAAGGTACGGACAAGGGGAATGTCACAGCCACCCAATTAAAAAAATAAAAGCCATGGTTGCAGTGAAGATACACATTTATATGGGTCTAAACTCTAAAGCATTGTCAATAAACAAGGGCCCAAAGCCAGGAAGCAAGAACCAGATAAAGAAAAGGACGACAAAAAAGGGAATGGGGAGCAGTGCTACCCAGCTCAACAGGAACCCAGAGAGGCCCCTCTGTAAGCATGTGTGTGCACGACTCCGGGTGCAGGCGTGCAAAACCTAGGATGCCTGTTACTGGGGAGCAGCCTCAGTCTGGCACATAGACCCACCGGCTGCTTGTGTTGCACTCACAAACTTTAACTCTTGCAGTTTTCCCTATTATACCTACAGTTCCCAGATGGGAAGGAGAAGGGCAAACAGTCTAGACATCCCTGTACCCTGCTAATTCCTGGTTGCTGTATCAACACTATGGCCTGTTAGAAATTAGAATAATTTACGTTATATTGTGGGATTATATTGGCACAGAGCAGTACCAGGATTGGACAAAGGCCACCTTTCTCTTCCTCACTCCCGAGCTGCTCTTCAGCCATGGCCAAGGATCTGGATGTGTGTGGGAGTGGGGTAGGGAAGAGGGACAAGCTGATTTATCTTATAGCTTCCCATGTGTCATTATTTCAGTGGCTTGAAGCGCAGCCAAACTTTTTTTTTTTTTTTTTTTTTTTTTTTTTTTTTAAACTGGCACCTTCCCTCCTCTCTCACTCACAGACACTTCCTCTGTCTGGGCTAATCAAACCTTTTATTCTAACTCCCAGCTCCTCCATGGGTAATTTAGACTCCCTTGCAACTGAGCAGCATACATACATAGCTCTGGAACAGTCCAGGTTCCAGTAAGGCTCCTTTAGGTTTATTAACAGTCTCTCCCCCCCAATCTTAGACTTTTGACCAACTTTGATAAGGCAAGGCTCCTTTAGGCCAGGTTTATTTAGAATAGATCTTTATTCAAATGTGTTTCATTTACTGGCAATATTCCTAAAATGGCAAAAAATAAAAATATCAGTGTAAGAAACAAATCCAAGTTTATGAGAAGGGAGAAAACATATCTATGATTTTCACAATAATTAAAGTTCCTCATTAACAATAATTCAGCAGATCACCCTCCTACCAGAGGGGGGTCTATAGGAAGAAATCTGTACATGATTCCCTCACACAGATTCCCCTCATGCTGTCCTGTCAAAGGTGGAGTAAAGTAGGGGTTCTTCTACACAGGGGTCCCCTGCTTCCAAACTCTGGTAAGGACCCACAGCTTCTTGTCATAATGCTTCATTGGAGCCCCCCACTAGTTTCAGCAGCTCCTGGAATTCTTGGGGAGACGTAGTGCGGAGTTTGTGGCTGTGTAACCATTTCAGATAATGGGATTCTCATTACCCTGGCTTGCATGCTCTTCAATCCCTTTCCCTTTGCAGACCCAGCACTCACAGCAAGATCCTGTTGGGGGAAGATAAAGGAGGGAGTGGTGTGATGGAGATGGCCAAGCCCCCTTCTGCGTGGTTGGGAGATCAGCACAAGGATCTGGCCCATTGACATCAGTGCAAGTTTTTCCATAGATCTCAGTGGGCTTTGGAATAGGCCTGAACACAGTCCTCGGGAGGGGCAATACAGCTTCAGACTTTACACTTACAGAAAAATCTGACACTGCTGAAATTAATGTTACACAGAAGCTACAAACAAGTTTAAGGAAAGCAGCCTTCTGTTTTCACTAACTGAAAGCAGAGATCAACCCAAGTGTGCCATTCACTTGGAACAGTAATTCAAGCAATTACCACAAAAGTGATGCATTGTCTTCATTACTGCCTTAAGCTATAAAAGGCAAGTAACCTGTTTTGGTAGATGAATGATTTTGCTTTAAATACAAAAAGCTAGAACATGCTCAAAATTCAGACCCAATTAGACTCCATTTCTTCATTCCTAAAAATGTTTGAAAATTATTATGTAAAAGCTGATGTAAAATGCCCAAATGTATATTAATTGATTTAAAAAACAAACTGTGAAAGACATTTATAAGTACATTAAAAATTAATATACCCCACCAACTAATTTATTATAATCCTATAATACACATGCACACTATAGCCTTACTATAATCAGCAAAAACTTGTCCTAACAGTTATAACAAGGACCTTGTCCTAATGAATTGAAGTTACTTCCCCAGAAGTCACAGCAAGATACAGTTCTTTTGTTAATTCATAAGTTTCTTGTAGGAGGAGAGTGATGGAGACCTGACTAGAATTTGTTACAGTAACTACAGACTTGTTTCTTTAAATATAATTTAGCCATTATAGGAAAAAAAATCACAATAGTTCAGTCTAAAGCTTTTTTTTCCCCTTGCTTTTTTAAAAAATTATTCTAGGCTGTGGTAAATCTCAGATTTACAAAATGACAATTTTATATCTTATTCCAATTTCCCACATGTCAGACAAACAAAATCAGTTTGGCTAGTTTAATAACAAATATTTACTGAAATTAATTCTGATTATATATGTACTCCCCACACCCTCATAAAAATCCATGCTACATTGGTCTTGAAGAGCTCTAGCTTCCTACAGGACTGTAAAAGACCTTGACATACATGTAATGCTATAACGCTATCACCACTGCAACTTTTTTGCTTACCCATCATATCTTTTGCCTTCTTGAAATGTTTATACCACCTTCCAAATTCCTGACATTTTGCTGCTGAGACATTTGCATAGTAAGTGCTGTTCACAATGGAAGAAATCATACTCTGCATGAAAAGGGGGGGAAAAATCATCTGTAACACATAGCAGCACAAATTGAGAAACAGAAATTATTTCAACTGTTGAAACCATAATATTTTTAGAGTCTGAGCATCATATTGCATTTTTAATCCTTTAGCCCAGAGCTTCAACTTTTGAAATCCATTAATCAAGCTTAAAATCATATACCAAATACATTGCAAATGGGAACAAAAAACAAATCCACTGAGAAAAGAATAAAGTTATCAACTCTAAGAATCTTAGACCAGCAGAGATGGTGTTGTTTCAACAGATTAAGAACTAAAATTTGAAATCCAGAAAGTATTATTTATTAGAACTTTTACTGGTTTTGATTGCAATTGACCCATCCTAGGTCCATGCAACACTGCTGCGGATATGCCCATTCCTTTCATGTCACTGGTATGCAGCCCAGAACCCAGAGAATCATGGGACCAAATTTAATCTAGAATGAGGTCTTCTAGGTTTCAGAAGAGTGGATTATGGCAATGCTGCACAAGACTGGACACACTCATCTCAACCAAGCAAACTGTTCACAGGGAACAACTTAGAGATGAAGATGACAATGAGAGTTTGTTTCTCAAGGTATAGTGCTATTAAGTGACTAATTCTAAGATTGCAGATTGTTGTAAAATATACTAAAGATATCAGATATTTAAAAACTATTAAATGTGAAGATATCTTGAGAAATAAGCTGGTTAGTCTGAAAGAGGTGCCAAATTTTAACCAAACTAAAATAAATTATAAAACCTTTCAACAACATGCTATCTCACAAATCCATCCAGATTATGATTTGCACAATGATGCACTGTTTCAAGTTAAAAATTACACTCAATATAGGCAATATATTTTTGCGATAGGATGTGTGATCATCAAAAATCAGTGAGTACAATTCCAATAGACTGATGAATTTCAATAGCATTTAATGTGGAAAATAACTACTATTAGCTTAACTAAAGGAATTGTCCAGCATATTTAGAACACAATGACATGCTAAAAGACAAAGCCCTGATTATTAAGTTTCGTTTGCTAGCCTGCCTGTAACATTTCATTATATTTGTGCTATGGTGAAATCAACGTACAGCATGGGGCCTTTGTTATATGAATTGTAATAACCATTAGCAAAGACAGTTTGGGGACAAAGGCAGTAAATATTACTTCAAGTCTGTTACAAACTATTCCTGATCTAACACTGTGTTATCTTGATTATTGATTCTACTAGAGTCCATTATAAACATTTGTTTTATAAAATGCTGGTCAGTAACGTGAATTTCTTGGATTCCAAAACAGTTGTGCTGACAGGGTATACTATGTTACTAAGGCAAAACATGGATATCCTGTTACAGAAGCTTTGTAATGAAGGTACCAGAGGGTTACTACTTTATAGTCATCTTCATGTGTTTTCATAAACCATCAAAAATATAGTCTAAGTGCTTACTATTCCTTTACATTAACCAGTGTTTTTCAAATGAACTAGAAGTCTATTAAACAGTATAAAAAAAGTAAATCTTGACAGATCACTAACTACAGCCTGAATTATCTGAACGAAGCTTATCTGAATTCAAATTCTATTTCCAGCACACGGACAATATCACTGATGTCTGATACTAATAAAAATATGGTTTAGATTCCCATATGGACAGCTGATGCACATCAACTCCCCCCACCCCCACAAACCCCATGAGTTGCATCTGTGAAACATATGAATGAATGAACAGGTTATTGTGCATACAAAACCTGCCTCTGTGCAAAATGGGTAACTGCACAACCCACTTGGTCCACACAGTTAACTCTGTGCATGTGTGTGCATGTGTACACACATGCATATTTGGCTGGTGCAATTTAGAGTTTAATTTTTGAAAATCTTGCCCATCTCTGATCTCTCATCTTTTTTGCTAGGACAGGATAACTAAGTATGAAAAAGTCATTAGTAGTAATTTTCAGTGTGCCTCCTGCTATTATTAAAGATGTCTGCCTAAGATTTCCTGTCCTCGTCTCCACTCAAATATCATTCCCCTTCATCTCCCAATGAAGTTATAATCCTCTGTTTATGACATCACAGTCAGTTACCAAAGAAATATGATATCATCCGTTCAGCACTGTGACTTCACTGTAGGGCCAAACAGGAGGAACAGATTGGCTGAGTGAAACCCTTGTGTAAACAACATGGGTAAAGCCCTGGTCCCTTTGAAGTCAATGGTAAAACTCCTACGGACTTCAATAGGACCATGATTTCACCCCACATATCTGAGAATTAGCAAGAGTGGCAATGGAAATAGTGAAAGACGCATATAAAGTAATTGTATCTAAAGTATTCCCAGTCTGAAAGTCCCTCTAACACTGCACTCTTTAAGAACATTTCACACAAATATGCAAACTACTGTAGTTCATTTGCTAATTCATTAAAGGCAACAGTTTTACAAGTCTAGTAAAATGTTAATATCTCGTTAATTCAGAAAGTACCTTCACCAAATCTTTTCTTCACTATTTCTATTATTGATCTGTCTGTATCACTGTTTTCAGAAGCTCATGGTGTGTATCTATGTCTTGAAAATATTCCCAACATTCTTGACGGAACCCCATTCTTGATCTTGAGCATAATGAGCTGTCTCGTTCTCAGCCACAGGACACACTACAGGCAAAAAGCCCTCTAACTCTTTGTTGGTGGCTTGTACTCCTCCCTCCATCAAATTAGTCCACAAGTGTTATACTTTACTGTACCATGGTTCCTTATCCAGATATACCTGGTACTGGTTCCTTATCCAGATTTACCTTATGTATGCTATCGCTGTAGATACTTCCCAAGAACAGGGAAGATGAGCTAGCACAATGTGCAGCCTGAATAAATCTCAGACATTCAAATGCATCACAGTACTCACCCATGATCTGGCCACAGCTTTCACACTTTCTGTGAAAGAAAATTGATAAACTGTATAAGTTGGCCATAGATCTCAAAATCTTAGAGTACTTCCTATAACCTTATCCTTCGGACCAAGTTGCTTTAGGATCCAAAATCTCTCTCACACATACACACTTCCTACAAGTACATGTACAGAACTTGCTGTTCTGTTTTGAGAATATGATGAAGATCTGATCTGAAATGGTGCCACCTTGACAGAAACTCCACTACTTTTGAATGATACCATCTGCCACAGCCTGAGTTTTCTATTTTTTCGCCAGATATACTATTTACAATTAGGTCTTCTGTAACTTTGTTGGAATAGGGCTAGAATTTGTTCTCAAGTACAGCTTAGGTTTCCCTAGAAGGTAGTTTTCAAAAATGAATCTCATCCCCACAAGAGGTTAAATATCATAGATTTGATAAATAGGCATGATCTTTTCTTCAAGAAGTTTCAAGCACTCTCTAAAAAGTATGTTTTTTATATGTCCATTGTTTTGAAAAAAATTGCCACGGTCATCAGTCACCTTTTACATTAAGATGTTGCAGGCCAATATATGATGTGCTTTGCTAGGCAATAGAAGGAATTTTGTCTGGTCATTTCAGTAACCACCATAGGTATTCTCTGGGAAGAATTCATTCGTTGTTTCATTTAAGACTGCTCACCAACTAGGTAAAAAATTGGTCAGTTATGACTAAAAAGTATATTGTTGTCCTTTTTGCAAAACAACAAAAACAATGTTAATCAGGTTAATTCAATCATCCAAACCAAAACTGTTCACGCTTTCCTGCCAAATCAACCAACCACCGCAAAATCTGTTATCAGTGATTGCTCAGCTTCCAGTCAAAAACACTTAAGCCCCACAATTTCAAAACTTCCCCCAAAATAACCTTAAAATTACTCTTTTATATAGCAAGACCGAAGCACAAAAAACAACCTCAAAGGGTTTTTGGGCTGCAGTATTTGCACAGAACAAATGCATCCTAACAGACTTAGCAGAGGGTACCAGAGACAATAGTTCCTCACAGGACTCTGAGCTAGATACTAAGGATTTTTTGGTATGAAATTTCCCCCTCAAAGTGGTATCATATCCAAAACTTATTTAGGCCTTTCTGATTGTTTAACTGGAAAGGATGGGGGGAGAAGCATTTATGAATCTGGTTCACCAGTGTTTAAAGCTTTCAAGCTTTTTCTCTGTGGAGGGGGCAAGGGCTGCAACAACTTATTTACACAATTATCTAAATACGATTAAACAGCTGATGGACAAATATTAAACTGGAAAATGTATAGTCATTTCAGCTTAATGTAATCCTCTTTCTGTAAACACCCAAGATGATTTTTTTTTCAACCAGAACAGTCCTGACATCTCATAAGCCTAGGGGTGAATAGCAAGAGATTGTTTTTGATAGTTATAAATATTCAAAAGACATGCAGACCATCTGCTTTCATAATACAGGTAAGCAAGACTGAAATGGTGACTGCTGTATAAAAATGGTTCTTTTAACAAAGTCTTCCTCTCCTCGCAAACTATAAAGACAGATGTCAAAAACTGTTTATACAGGGTAATCAGGAGCGTGCAAAATGTAATATTCCTTTTACACACAGTGCTTGCTAAAGAGATTTTTTTTCTTTTTCTTCCCATCTGTGTGTTGCAACACATTTCTACAAGTTAAAAACATTTTTTCAAACAGAGATCTCATGAATACCCAAAAACATGTTATCTGGTTTCTGAATGCTAATTAATTTCAACTAAGAAATCTGAATTTTTTCTGTAGGAAGGAATGTACGTTTTTAAAATGGAGTACCGCAGTGATAGCAGATATTGTAAACTGAACACTAAACAAGTTCAATTCTGCACCGTTTTGACAGTGGCTATTTTCACAATCTTGTCTTGCATGTAATCTGCATCTGTTAAATTTGGTTTACCATAAATGGAGCAAGTATAATTCTCTCCCTTTTCAATGAGGTTTTATGTATGCTTTGCCATTTATCAAGCTCTTCAGTATAAAGCCTTATAACAATTAATTATTTTGTCAAGTGATAAGTAAAAGATACCTTATTTTCCAAGCAGAATATGAACAGTGCTGCCCATAAAACCCTACAGTCAATTTTCAGAATTGAAACACTAATCTTGACAGTAACCTTTTAATGTATTATATTAATGGCATAGAAGTGTTAAGCACCTTTTTTATAATTCTCAATAAAATGAACATTTATTGAACAATCTGTCAAAGTACAGGTTCCAATTTTTTTTTTAAGCCAAACTTAAGAGTTCTGTCTATTTTCAATTCCATAAATTCTCCACCTTAGATCCCTATGTACTCGGCAGGACAGGATACTCTACCACCACCACTATAGTCTGCCTAAAACATTCAAACTGTGATCTCTGCTTCAGTCCATAAATAAAGTTTAATTGTTGCTGAATTTACAGAACAGAGTAAAGCTCTGGATGTGGGGGGGAGGGAGGCTTTATTAGAAGAGGAGGAACTGTGCATATCTCAATGTACAATATATGCTTTACCCAAAGGAATTTTACCACAAACAAAAGCCACCAACAGTGGATAATAGTAAGGAAGCTGCTTGGATCAATGAAATAATAGTGGTAGAAATCCCAAACATAGTCTGAGTTCAGACTAAGATATCAGAAGTTTCTTTAAGATTTTGTTTAAATATTATTTAATTAATACTACAGTTGTTCATGTAGGCCCCAAACAGGTAAATGCATGGTAAGGGACAGTCCCTAGCCCCAAGAGTTCACACATTTGAGATTATGCCATTCCACACACTTGGAAGATGCAACCTGGTGCCTGATGTACTGATATACAGATAATTATCTGACACCAACTAAAACCAGAATTACAACTGCAAAATATCTGGATACCATGAGTTGTTTTTAGGACAAGGAACATTAAAATGGGCTGATGCGCACGCACGCACGCACGCAAGATTATTACACTGAAATATGAGTGACATAAGAATTTGCTTTGTCATGCCCACTATAAATATGTTGAAGAAAAAAATTAGATGGACAGATACAATTTCTGATGAGAAGCCTGTTGGCGCCTTTGTCAATGCATATGGATGAAGATTTGACTCCTGTACTTTTGCCAAGATCATGAGAACTATTGTGATCTGTAGAGCAAGTGCTGGTCATATAAATTAAGATTGCCTAAAGTCTGTTTTAAAAATTAACAGATGAGTTTTCTCCAAAACAAAACACACCATCCTTGCCCTCCGCACCTCTTCTACAATACAAGTAATTTACTTATTTAAACTAGCTCCTCCCCCTTTTCCACTGCATCTAAAGGCTTTGTCTCCATACAGAGAGAACTGAAAATTGCCTCCATTATAATGATGGCTGCCACAACCTCTTATTTTGGTAAAAAGAATCTGAAGTGTTAATTCAGTCTAAAATTCAGGAAAATTCAGTCTAAAAATGAACTATCAATCCTTGCACTGCTCTGTCATCTTGTAATGTGAAAATTGGAAATTTACATGACAGAGAAGCAATATCCCATTCTCCTGATGGACATAAATAAAGCAAATTAAAAAAAAAGCTGCTTTCCAAGATATTGGTCTCATATCCACAGAGGCTAAAGGCTCAAAAAGAAAATAAAAATAAAGAGGTACATGTGAAATGCTAATTCACATACACCAATGCACAAGAAATAGGGAAACTGAAAATAGCAGAAATCTGAAGGACACGCAACCAACATTTTCAAACGTGATTGATTTTTGTCGTCTTAGTTTTTGGGAGCCCAACTTGAGTCCCTTTAAAAATAGTTGATTTTCACAAAGTGCTGAGCATTCACTCTTTGAAAGTCATCCCTTCCCTTTTAAAACGTCTCAAGTTGGGCACTCATAAATTGAGACACCAAAAGATCAGGAGTCAATCATGAAATTCTTGTCCACCATCTAAAGTCCGTAATTAGGGCTCCCAGTAGCAAAAGCTTGAAATTTAAGTGTGCTCATGACTAGACCCTTCCTGAAATCAACTGGGATAAAATATAAAAATAGTGGCAATAGAAAACAGCTTCCTAGCTTTATCTCACTGAACGAAAATGGCTTTGTGATTTTAGGAGCAGTCTCTACATTATTTCATCTGAGACTGCTTTACTTCAGTGTTCATCTTCCAGTAACTGTAACTTGAACTTTTGAGTCTCTGGGCTGGTTTACAGCAGGGAAACCCGCAAAAAGGAATATATGGATAGGAAAAGGCACCTGAGCTACTATCCATCTCAGATCAGCAAGCCTGGCTCTTAAAGCCAACTCTGTAGTGATTAAGATTAAATGTGTGGTTTGCCTGCATCGTGTTCAGGAATGAGAAGAAAGGGAGGGAACATAAACAGGAAACTCCAGGTGAAGGGAACTGAGAATACATCTATTGCCAGGGCTAGCACACACTTGTACAGACAGAAGACTTGGGGCACCTTACGTCAAAATCAGGAGCCTACACAGACTGATCTGTTAAAAGACATTGAAACTGAGCATTCATTCCCTTGCCTTACCCAATTCTCTTTTACATTGTCTTCTTGATAGGTGAACTGCATTTACCTGCAACAGTTCTGCTCTTAGGAAGACAGGGTCCTTCAGAGTTCCTTATTTGCTTTCAAATTCTTAGTTCCATCTTTTTTTTCTCCCCAAATAGGACGTGACTGAGGTTTTATTGGTGCAAATGATTTGTTAGACAGGAGAATCCTTAGAACGACTAGTAAATTAAAGTCTGCTTTGAGCACCCCCTCCCAAAAACATATATTCCTTTCTGCAGAAAGACACTTCTTCAGATTTTGATAACTCATGAGCTCCAACCATCTGCTGTGGTAATTCTCCAGTTTGGTTCCAGTAAAGGGTCTCCTGAAAGTTGCACAATATTATCCACCAAGTTAAGGAAGATTTCCTGGCTAGGGAACATGACATGCTTTTTCAGCAAGTCCTTTCTCTGGTTCTTTTGTTCCACTGGCAAAGCATCACTTTTCTGGCATGAAGCTGAGCCCTAAGGCCAAACGTCCAGACAAGAAGTCATCAGACTCAGTATCACTAATGCTTGTCTTGCTGAATTTCTTTTGGTGATTAGGATCAAATCTGTCTTTGATCTATTCTCCTACATACATTTAATAGATTTTAAAGCCAAAAGGGGTCATTATGTTCATCTATTCTGGCTTCCAACATAAAGCTGTCCATCAAATTTCACCCAGTGATTTCTGAATCTATCCCCAACAACTTGTGGTTAAACTACAGCATATCTTTCAGAAAGACATCCACTCTTAAAATTAAGACTTCAAGTGATGGAAAATTTACCACATCCCTTGATAATCTGTTCCACTGGTTAACTACCCTTACTGTTAAAAATCTGTCTTATTTCCAGTTTGAACTTTGCTGACTTCAACTTCCAGCCAATAGATATTGTTCTGCCTTTGCTAGCTAGAAAAAAAAGCCCTCTAGTATCCTATCTTCTCCCTATGAAGTTACAGAGACTGTGACTAAGTCACCTTCTAACCTTCTCTTCAAGAAACTAAATAGATGCAACAAGACTAGAAGAGCTCATCCAAGAACTGTTTACCAGACCACAAATCCTTTTTGCAGCTCTTCTCTGAACTATTAAAAGGATGCTGAAAAACTGGAGAAAGTATGCACACCAAAAATGGGCACAAGATTTCCGTAGTGGTCTAACTGATACTATAAGCAGAGGTGACATCACATCCGTACTCCTGCTAAATACTTCTTTGTTGATACAGCCAAGCAGCCAAAGTAGGGAC
This sequence comes from Emydura macquarii macquarii, assembly GCF_026122565.2. Taxonomy (NCBI): domain Eukaryota; kingdom Metazoa; phylum Chordata; order Testudines; family Chelidae; genus Emydura; species Emydura macquarii. The sequence continues at coordinate 13,264,103 of NW_027132559.1, read as the reverse complement.
TGCTGCATAGGGGTGTGTGTGTGAGAGATTGAGAAATGGGGCCACATTTCCCCTCAGCACCTCTTGGACCCAGAGCTGTGAAGGGCAACCCCCCCCCCACTCCTTTGGGGACACTTGGACCCAGCTGGTTGCTTCTTGCTACCACATGGCCTTGCAAAAAAACTGCAGAGAGGAACTAGCCAGGGATACCAGCCTGTACCAGCAGCTGCAGAAGCAGTCAAAGCAGGGACCTTTGGACATTCAGAGAAGTTTTACAGGGCTCTCTCTAGCCTGTCCTGATTGGCTGTGTTCTCCAATCTCCTCCTCCTCCGTTTCTTCATCTCAGCTTCACCCCCCATCTACCCCTATACTTTCTTCCCCATTGCCTTGTCCCCTGTCCCCCCTTTCTTTCAATATCCCCTCTCCCTTCAACTTCCTTTCTATTTAGCTTAGCCCCTCCTAACTAAACCCACCTAGAAAAAAAATTAATGGAACATGCCACTTGCTGCCATTACATAGTTCATTCTGCTTGTGGCTTACACCCCTTTCTTTCTCCACCCCATGCGTCTGTCCTGTCTATTTTGACTGTAAGCTCTGTGGGGGCAGGTATCATCTGCTATTCTGTGTTAGTACAGTGCCTAGCACAATGGAGCCCTATTTGAGACTGTTCTTTTGCCACTACTCACAGTAAACCTGATTATTAATAATCCTATTAGAGAGACAAGGGGGTTGAGATAATATCTTTTCTTAGACCAACTTCTGCTGGTGAGAAAGATGAGCTTACATACAAACCTCTTCCTCTGGTCTTTACTCTGGGTAAGCTCGAAAGCTTGTCACTCTCACCAGCAGTAGCTGGTCCAATAAAAGATATTACTTCACTCGCCTTGTCTCTCTAATCTCCTGGGACAAACACGGCTAGAACAACACTGCATACAGTAATCACATTAGGTTTTTGCCACAGCACCACATTAGGAGCTAGGGTTTAGTTTGTTATCTATATTGGTCCCAAAATCAGACATTCTGTAAGTGCCCCATTCTGTAAGTATATTTAGCTCTATTAAGGAAGCATGGGATGAATGACTGTCTTTTCTGTCAAAGTGGATTCAAGTGCACTAGAGTCTGAACGGGAAGTTCACTGAAGTTCACAGTGAATCCAAGACTAAAATGTCTAAAGCTCCTTATCAACTGCTAACTGATTTTGATGGATAAATGAAGATTTCATTAAACAGTTATCTAGTTTGGGCAAGTTACACATTGCATCTCTCCCTCTGTGTTGCTGGCTTTAGCAATGAGAGTTTTCACAAAAAGTCTAACCATCCCGGAAAGATACAAAACTGGATATGACATTGGAAACATTAAGACAAATCTCATTGATTTTTGATAACAGGGATATGCACATTGTTGCAGTAGAACCAGGGGATTTCTTGGACTCAATTATTTCCTGGAGAGAATCTACTATTTGAATTTCTTGTATACCATTAACTGCCGGTTTGGGTTTCATCACACGTGTGGCTCCTTTTCTTTTTGTTGAACAAAGAATGGGGAATACATCCCTGAAAACTTCTGGAGTTCCTGGTACTGGAAAAGACATTTGAATTTATTGTAAGGGACATTCAGAGAACATGCATAAGAACAGAGTTCTGTTTAGCCCATCTACTTTCAGAGGATATTTTGACAGGTGGGAAAACAGTTTTGGAAGGAGGATATAGTATTTTGAAAAGTATATCCTAACAAAACATTTTTCCATGGTAAGCACTATCCAAGGTGAGACAGTTTTAGTCCTCTTCTCCCCGAACAGATATTAGTAGTGAGGGTCTTAGCAGAAGTTTCACTATCATTTCTTATCCTTGAGTCCATTTCTCCTATTGATAATCTCCTTCACATCCAGAAAAATCTTTTAAAGAGATTTTTAGGAAACTAGGCCACATCAAGATCACACTAAAGACCATTATCCCACTCTGAGAAATAACTCTTAGCAAACCTGTAAATATTTTGTGACTCTGGGTGTATTAAGTTTAGAGTTAGGGAACTTGTCAGAATTAAGTATTCTCTAGACTTGCATATATGAGGAAAGTCTTTTATGTCTTCTCACCCTTGGGGAAGACAGATTTCTTTAACTTGTTTATTCTAAGATTTGGAGGGAGACAGGTCTCAGGCTGCTGCCAGGTGTTTGAGGTTTACTTGCTGTGCTCAAGACTAAAAAACCTGTCCTCTGATAAATGCTGCAAGGCATCAGAGGAATATGATACTAGTTTTTCCATTGTGGAGTCATCCAAGGAAGTAGACAGAGACCTCACCCTTCCCCTAGCATTTATTTTGAGGAGACAAGGTGGGAAGTGAAGAGGAAACTATATATCATTTTTTTTTTTTAAATTAAGCTTTGAGAGTTTGCTTGTAGGTTTCAGAACCTTAAAAAAAATTGTCTCAAATAATCCTCAGCGAGCATTCAAGCCAGAGTTGAGATCAATCTGACACAGAAGGAAGTATTTGGTATGTCAAAGCCAGAAGTTCTTATCTCTCTCTGTGTAGCCACTCAAGAAGCCAGTCTCACTGTGCTTTCATTCCTGCCAGGTGTAAAGGATTATTCTGAGTCCAATTCCTTTTCTTCAAACAAGACTGTCACAGTGCAGATCAACAGCACAGCACTCTCCATAAAGAGCAGAACATAGTTAGTACATCTGGGCACCTTTCTTCTATATGTTGGTGGCATTTTGTAGGGAAAAAAAATTCTATCAGAAAAATTTGTCAAACTGAGAAAAAAACAGCCATGTCTACTTGTAGTCAGAGCAGAATGGACATGATTAGTGCAGCAAGATGAGAAAAAACCGTCTGATGAATCAGAGTCATCTGTCCACTTGCCTTTTAAAGAGAATTTAAGTTGGCTATCCAGATAAGAGTTCTTTAATGTACAGAGATGAACTTCATTTTAATTCCTAAACTGACACTTCATAATACACAAATTTACCATACAATTTGGAAAAGTTCTTTACCATTGGCAATTACTGAGGAAAAGCAACATAAAGGACCACAATGGCATTAGTGTGGTAGGTGTAACTGACTTGCATTGGCAAAGCTGTAAGCTGGGAACTAGCAAGTCACACGGCTGTGCAATACTTAGCTCTAATTGGTGCTATAATGTTTTTTATAAAAAAAAATCTAAGACACACATTAAGTTAAGGTAGTAACTGTCGAGTGACATAACAATCAGAGACAATATATTTCTTCATTGTTAATGAAATTCAGTTAAAAGTGGAGGAAGTGATAAAGAAAATACTGTTAGTACTGTGTTTTACATAAGAACACAATATAGAAAGGGAAGTGCAATTAAATCTTAATGTGGACATTTTTTATTTTTAGTTTATCATCTGGTTTACATTTTGAGCCCCTTTGCCGACAGTAAATTATGCTGGAATTTCTTAGGGAATAACTGCCATGTTATTTTAGTTTAATAAAATAACTGACACAGAAAAGGAAGGGGGGAGGGGAAGGAAAGCAAGAAGAGAATACCAACCCCCCCACTCCTTATCTTTAGCTAAGTATTCAAATGCTTTCTATATGAATTGTCCGTGGTCCAACTCCAGCACCATGTAATAATACAATACATTACAACACAATACAATGCAATCTTGGATTTCTGTAGCGCCCTTCATGCAAGCATCCCAGGGTGCTTTACAATCATTATGAGTTAAAATTAAAACTGAAGCACATACAATTCCTAATAGAATCATTTTAAGAATGCTAAACAGAACAAATAACTTTTAAGTCTAGATTTAAAAGTCCCAACTGTCAGAGCGTTCCTTACTTCAATTGGCAATGAGTTCCAAAGCTAGAGAGCAAAGCGACTACAGGCTCTCTTATGTTATGTTAAAGGATCTCTTATGTTGTTTATACTCTTACAGTACTCTACAATCAACCAGTTTCCAATAAAAGAAAAATTGTACATGTTATTGGCAAATCTTGTTTTAAAGAAAGCTGGGGAGTAGCTGGGGAAGTTAGAAAAAAAATCAGGGTTCACACTCAGACACATCTAAAGACACAAAATGCATAAGTGGTGCATTAAGAAATGATGTAAGAAAGCATTTATAATAAACATGCAATTCTTGAGCCGTGTATTATTTACTGGCACTAAATATGCTGCAAAGATATATAGATGGACACTTTAAACACTAGTTACTGTATATGGCTTCTGTCAAGACCATCATTGCAGTGAAAGTGAAATAAAACAGTTCAGTTTTATAATGTATACAGGCATCTTTTTTTCTGAAATTAGCACTGTGTTCCTTGTTTTACGCCTGTCACTTCCCGAAATCTTCAAGGCCATATTATGCAGACATCCTTCACGTGAGTATGGACTGAAAACCACACAAGTACAGACCAGAATTGCTCAGTACACAGAGAATGGAAAGGAGAAGCACAGAAACATTATCATTTGCCTGCAATCCACAGAACCTCCTCATCGGAGTTTGGGGCTCTGCAGTACTGTGGCTAGGACTGAATAAAAGGCTGCTGCTACAACATCATTTCTGCACAAGCGACTCGCAGAAAAACTTACCACAGAAGATAAATGCTAAGTATCATGCATCATCTTGCATGAAAACACCACAGCCCCTGCTGGAGGCAAATGCATGTGGGGCCCCATGACAACAGATCCCGTCATAGCTGCACTAACAGGGCCTTCTGAGGTCAGAGTTTATATTGCTTTGGTATTTGCATATCCAATAAGTCAGTCAGCAAACCCAGGAAAGGAAACAGATTTTTCTAGCCCAGTTCATGAATTTCCCTCCTGAAAAGGATGATTTGGCCTTCATTTACAGCATTTCAGATATGAATATGTTTCTACCTCTCCATCATAAATTCTATTTTCCTTCTATTAAATATTCAGGTCAGAGGAAATTGTTCTATATTAATATACAGAAACATCTATACATGATTTAAATATTCAAAAACTCTAATCAGTGTTGAAAGTCTGATTTCAAATGAGAAAAAAAAAATTAGAAATTTCAATTAGAGGGGAGATTCCTTGTCCTCTACTCAAGTAAGTTGTGAAAGAGGCACCACAACAACAAAAGTTAAGAATGAAAAGTTAGCCTTAAACTTTGAATTTTCTGGCATTTGTTAATGTGTGGCTGTGGTTTTTTTAGGTCAATGCTCATGGAATGTGCCAGACTGAAAGTACCAGAGACTGAAGATTATTTCAACATACCCACAGAAAAGGAAGAGCCTCAAGTCATCATGGATGTACTTAGCTAATGACTTGTAGGAATCACCTTAAGGAGAGTTTAGCCTCCATCCCTGTCCAGTGACCCAGAGATGCCAACCTTGTTCTGAGGCTTTTTGTGATGTTTATGAAAAACATTAGGACCCTCCTGGCATGCTCTATGTACCTATAGCACATTAACATAGTTCACCAGGTTCTACACGGGGCAACTAGAGCACAATATGAAGCTTGTAGCTTGGGTGGTTAATTCAGCAGTGCCCCTGCCCATTTAAAATTATCACAGCTTGCCTCCTGTCAGACCCTCATTGCCCAGTCTGTGCACATGCCCCAGGGGCAGTGAAGAACGCTGTCTCTCTCATATCCCCCCATGGCATTATTTGCTGTGTTTGTTGGACCTGAGTGGTTATGAGTGACAAACACATTGAATATAAATGTGTGCGTGTTTGGAAAGTTAGTCGATTTAAGGCTGGATTATGGAAAAAAAAATCAGGAGGATTATGAAAAATTAGGGATCTCTGCCAGTCTCTCACCTTTCTCTGGAAGTTGCCATAGCAGTGCCATTCATGATGATGGTTTCTGTCACACTAACACTTGTCCACTGAGAACTAGACTAAGAGCAGTTATCATTTCACCTAAGCTACTGTATATATATATCCTGGTATTTGCAGTGTTGTTGTAGCTGAATTGGTCCCAGGATATGAGAGAGACAAGGCAAGTGAGGTAATAGCTTTTATTGGACCAACTTCTGTTGGTGAAAGAGACAAGCTTTCAAGCTACACAGAGATGCTCTTCTAACTTTCAGCCATTATTGTCTTTGAAACAAAAGGCTCTGTATCCCATTAAAAATACCAGGACCATGTAGATGGCAGAAATGATTAGATCAATAAAAATAATAAAACAGTTAGCAATGTTAACTTTCAAGGTAAAATGAAAAAAAACCGCTTTAAACATTTAAATAAAATTAAAAAAAAAAAAAAAAAATCAGTTACCAAGTCAACGTATATAAACTTGAGAAGTGTAAATACACTTAAATTGTTCTAAATGTCAGTTTTTCCTTCACTAACCTGAATCCAGGTCCTCCAGGTTCTGTGTTTCCCCTGCAATAATTGAGGACATCTTTAAAATGTAAAGCAATGTAAAGAATGCAGCTCACTGTTCTGCTTGGTGGTATCATTAACTGTTGCAAAAGAAACAAAAGTCTGAGGACTTAAGCACAGGTCTAGGTAGGTAAAATTAAAAAGGGGAACCCACCTTTTAGTTCATTATTAAAAATCATTTTAGTCTACACACACTTGCATTCTGGTAAACCCAAATCCTGATCCCATTGAAGTCAAAAGCAAAACTTCCCAATGGTTCAGTGGACCAGAATATAGTTGTTAGTTATTTATAAAGGTATTCAACTTTTTAAAACTAAGTGTTATCTGTTCACTTTTAGTTTAATAAAAAGGGAACTTTTTAATATGACTATTATTTACTGAGATGGTCAGAACGTCTACCAGTTTAAAAAACTCAATTCACTTGTCCTTACTGAACCTAAGATCTTTGTAGCTATCTAATGATCTGGCATTTAGGTAGTTGAATATTGAACTCTCAAGGAAGAGCTGCTTAGCTCTCTTGGACCCTGTCTACACTTTCCCCCGAAATTCAGTGGCAGTCAACAGGAATTACGCAAGCTATGCAAAAAACTTGCGTAACTCCCGTCAACTTCTCTGCTTCTCTTCTGCGCGCCGTCTTCACTGCACTGTGCCGACGAGAACCGTGTTCCCATCGACGCAGCGCTACGCCACTTGTGAAGGTAGTCTTAGTATGTAGATTTCTGGACTGACTGAGCGGGTCTTCACTGACCGCTCAGTTGATCCAGAGAAATCGATCTGACAGCGGTGACTTTGCCGCCATCAGTGTAGCCGTAGCCTTGGTCTTCCTGGGCGCAGGAAGAAAAGAAACCACTTCCTTTCTTCCTCCACAGCACAGCCTCTGCAGCAGCTGGACTCCCTATCCCCCTCTCTGATGTGGCTGGGGCAATGAACCTTCATCTCTGACCCCTCTCTCCTTGTCTCTGCTGCAGAGAGAGAGAGAAAGCTGGAGATAAAAGGGAGACGATCAGCTAGCCACAACCTGAAGTTGCCAGGGGGTTGCAACTGAGAGTGAAATCAGTCAGGAAACTCTAAGAAGGAAGTTAAATCTTGCCCAGAGGAGCCAGAAACTCAAATTCTGATTACAGCTCAGCCCAAGCATTTCTCCCCAAAAGTAACTAAATGCAAATAGTTTGCCATACTGTGAATTTTGGCTGAGAACAACATGAATGAGGCAGTACTACAATACACCGGTATTTGTGGAAAAACAGAGTTCTGAAGTGGGCAAGATGCGAGGCATTTGCTAATCTAAGTAAAGACTATTTAATGCTGGTGAGAGAAACATCTCCTAGTCCTGCAAAATGATCTGTGCACGCAGACCAAACATGAAGCTATAAAAACCCTTTATGCCATTCTGCATCTGCCACATATTTTACAAAAAACAACAACTTTGGAAATGCTTTTGAATGTTTTGTTTTTACTTTTTTTTTTGGTTTCCTAACACCTAAAAAGTCAGTCTCTCTCCTGTTCTAGGAGTAAAACTAGAAAAGTTTCCATGAAACAAGAGCAAAAACAAAACCCCACTGATATGTAAACAATACATGTCCTAAAAATTACTTAAAATAATATTACTATGCATAAAAATACCATGACAAAGTCTAAAGAGATCACAGATGCTTCCAGAGCTAGAAGCAAGTGCTGCTTGTCCACTGCAAAACTGGGAATCCTCTTTTTCTAATGATATAAAGTTCCTTTTCTAAAACCCTGAAAAATTGTGAGATATCAGTCCTTAAATCTGACACTGATACCAGGACTGGACAGTGCCTGTCCTGAGCTATATGCCAGTCTAATCTGAAGGTCCCGGAAACAGAGAAGAGAACTCCATGTTTGGAGAAGAAAAAAGCACCCTTTTCTCCTCAACTATTTTTACAGCAGTCAGATATAACATAATTCAAAAGGGCAGCTGTTGGTGGCTGTATGAATAATTTCAGAGGTATGAAACGCCAGTAGTTGCTCAAGAGGAAACGGATTAGTTTGCAGGGCTCAGGTGAGGCGCTCAGGGTGCATAAGAAAGGTCGGCTGTCACGTGGCCATTGCTGCCATAGGTGGGTGTGTTTGTATGGAAACACACGTTTTCAAAGTCATGCTCAAAAAGAGTAATCACTATAAACACCTCTATTGGGTAGCAAATTAGTTATCCCCATCACACAAAAGGGAAAACTGGGACTAAACGTAAGTGACATGCTCAAAGGCCCGTTCCAAAACTATGGAGAGAATTCAGGCATTCCTGTTTCCCACCCTACGCTCAGGCCATTAGCCATGCCACCACTCTAATATATCAGCTTATATGAAAAAGAAAACATGGGGTGCAGAGTAAAGAAATTACAAAAGCTTTCAAGCTTACACAGAGCTCTTCTTCAAGCTTGTCTCTCTCTAATGTCCTGGGACTAACACAGCTACAATAACTCAGTATAGTCTATGGTTATGACATTCACAAACCTAGGGAAATGGCTTGCAATTCACCATCTGAAATTAGTAGCTGTTCTTCTCGCCTGCCTGCTTGAGGCCAGAATTTGAGAACCACCTCTGAACTTTTTTTAAGTTTTTAATTGAATGGTAATTTAGGCTCTTGTACTAGCGCCAATCCATCCACAGGACGCTGATTTATCTCAATGAGAATTCCTTACAATCAAGGCCAGTATAGTAAGTGAAATTTGGCCTCAAGGGAAAAATGGAAAAAAAAAAAAAAAAACCAGAAGTAAGTAACAATGTTCTCAAAGCAAGACAGTTACAATAACCTTGGAAGAGATGTGCATTTCACCCTTTTCCCCTAAACAGTAGTGTCACAATTGCTAAAGGAAATGCAGGAAGAAGGTATGAAGAAACAAGAGGGCAACACTTCATACCTAGATGCCTTGAGATACCAACTGCAGCAAAAATCAAGAAAAATCAATGGCAAAACAGAAAAGATCGTAAAGGAAGGAGGAAAAAGAGTCACGAGATAGAGCCTAATAACTTAAGGTCAAACTGCATCACAAATACAGTTTATATTTGCCTACAGATCTTCAACAGGTCACAACTACATCAGTGCTGGCATTTTCCACAAAATATAGTTGGGTTGTTTGTGCAGCACAAAAACTGTTAGTATTCTGGATGAAATTATATGCAAATACTCAAGATCAACTGACCGAAGTAAACAACTTTTAGTTAAGGTCATCACTTTTTGCCGCTTTCCCCTCTCAAATTGTACATTGCAATGCTGCACATACACTAAACCGGCATCCATACTGTACGAAAAACACTTCCATACCTATACAAAATGGGTATTGGTAAGGATAGTTTGACAGACAAAATTTGACTATCAAGTTATTTTTCTGTTTTTAATAAACTAGATAATTGTATTAACAAGTTTAGTTAGCGTCTATGTGGTGGTTTGCTTTGGGGATGGAAAACTTCATACATCTCCACTATGCCAGCATAAGTGTATAGGGAAAAGACACCTCTTCTCTTCAAAGTGGAGACCAATGCTTATAGTTAGCTGATCCAAGGGGGAGAGGATGTGCCTAAGCTTTTTGCACACTCTTATTTCTGATCTCCAGACTGCAAATGCATCAATTTCAGAGCACTCCAAATATCAATTTATTTAAGAAACACAACTAGTGTCCCAATATTGCTCATAAACCAGTGTCTCCCACATAAAAGAATACAATTAATTGTATCAGTCAAAAGGAATGGAAAGATTCACAATGAAGTTAAAAGGCCTGATCCAAAGCCCATTAAAGTTCATTTTTACAAGACTCAAAGACTATATATTCATATTTTTTTAAAAACTTTATAATGGAATCAATTTCTTAAAACAAAAAAACCCAACTGCTTGTTTTCAATTTTTGCAATCCAAATGTTGCAGCATTGGAGTAAAGCAAGAGGTAATGAAACTAAAATTTACTATGAAACAAAAGTAAAATCAGACATCTCTTTCCCCAAGTTGAAAGAAATGTAAACCGTAAACAATCATAAGGAAAGTAGGGTTTTGCGATTCTTTGTTGTTTTAATAATCACAAGAGTTATTGTTGAGGACTTTTCTTTTACTTATCCCTTTAAATTGTTACTCAGTGGACATTGAATTTGCTACATTATTTAGTTGAAGGAAGTATGTATTTACAATTTTCCATCAAAATGCTAATGTTGAATCTAAAAATATATTCATTTTTAAGTCTGCTTTATTTTACATTTTATCATTACATCATATGCACATATGCAGACAAGTTGAAATGAGATAATATGCCAAAATGTAAATTAAATATTATGTCTCCAGACAATTTACTTGCTTTCCATCGGTATCAAATAAAAAATAAAGCTGGTGGACCAAAGTGGAGCAAATCCTAAATTATCTGCAGTCTCCATGAGCCAGCAATGTAAGAGCTCGCATGCTTGTACAGTAGGTATGTACAAGATCGCTTTGCAAACATATTCTTAGAATAGTTTGCAACCAGAGAAGATAATTTTGATTATTTCCACTCCAAAAATTCCTATATCAGAGCCACATCACTGAAGACAATATAACCACAGGAAAAATAGTGATGGGAAAACCATCTTTGCTAATATTACATATCTGCTAGATATAGATATCCTGTCTAAATGAAATAAGGGCCCTGCTTCTGAAAGAGTCCTGTATTCTGAGAAAGGGAAGTAAACACTTTAAATAATAATACAACTTCCCTTCCCACCCCACCCCCCACCATGACCAGTATCACTGATTTATAAACAGAATTTCTGTCTGAAGTCTCAACTTCAGCGCAGCAAAATACATTTTAAAAATTTAAAAGGAACAATAAATCTGTTGTTCCCATCTCAACATCACTGGACCTAGTACAGTAAAGAAAAATAAATTCTCCTTTAAGACAATTTAAACCAATGACAAAAGAACAATGTAAAACAGCCTCAAGGAAAACAGCAGTTCAGTGCTTAGCAATGGGTAATGTAATGTAAGATTTCTTCTTTGCTAGATGTATTTTGATTAGTTCTAATAAATGACTGATATTCTTTTGGTTGTTTGTAACGACAACACATCATCTAAGGAGCTTTATTCTTCCCCCACTCATACAGTATGGCAAATAGACTGTCTAGTTTTATGAATTAGCATTTAAAACTAGTGTAGGTTATCTAATAAGCATTCAAATTCAGTAGTACTTTTGACAGCAGTAAGTAAAAAGCCTTTTAATAACTTCAACACGTGCTTGAAAAAAGTAGTTACATCAAAGCAGTTCAAAAGACTGAAGACATAAACCAGTAAAAATCCAGTTTGGTATGAGATAATTCTAATGCATCTAATATAGTGTAAACAGTATTTCACATTTTCCCAAAGGAAAATACTGTAAGACTATATCCAGAATGAAATTAAGCATATTTAAAAAGATCATGAAGTGGTCAAATGAATTTGCATTTTTGGCAGATTCACTCTTCACTTACCACTTGCTACAGTCTATAGAAACCTCAAATCTCACATCAGTGTTGCCTATAGTGCTTCATTATTTATTACATGTTATGCTAAGTACCTGTGAAAGGGGACATTCCTTGGCCAATGAACTCTGGTTCATATCCTTCAGTAAGTCCTTCAGAGCATTTCTTACTGTTGTGTGAGACCACTGTTCAGGAGGCAAGTCTTCTAGTTTAGGGCAACTATTTGAGACATAGATTAGAAAAGGGATTATTACAAGATTGCATCCTGCTGCAGAACATTCCTTTAAGACAGACAGATTTCATTTTGCGCATCAAGCAGATGCATCTGGAGATTGCTCTCGGTCTCCTGATTGTTCCGATTAGTTAATTACTTTATACAACACATCTGCTGTATTGATGCATGAATTATACATCAGCTGCATGTGGCGACTATTTTTTCATGTTACTTCTACCTTCCTGCTCTGCTGCGCTTGGTAAAACAATTTAAGGTGTAATGCTTTCTCACAACTGATCATGAAAAGCATTAAGATATTAACCAACCATTTTTTTCTTTTTTTGTTATTGTGAAATTTAAGAACCTAGACAGAAACAATAAGTGTGAGCAACTCATTCTTTTACAAAACGCACACAGATGGTACTGTTCATGATATGCAAAAATATTTTTCTCTTAAGTAAACTTTATGTAAAATGCCTTCTTGTAATGCATCATGTAATTGTCTAAAATGCAATATACTTTTAATGAGATATCCAGAGAAAAATCTATTTATCAGAGCCATATGCATAAAAGTTTTCTGCAACTGTATGTTGTAACTTAAAATTATAGTAACTAAAACGGAATTTAGATAAACCTGTGAACTTTAAGCACACAGCACAGTGGGAATCAAATACAAGTGATATTACTAACCATAACTATGAACAAATAGCAGTCCATGTGTGACTCACCTGTGTAACTGGATTTTCAGGGTGACCACATGATACACATCTTGCAGCATGTCTGCTACTGTAGCATCAGGGGCATCTGTCACATAGGAGAGTGGAACTGGATTCCACTTCCCAACCTGGATTAGCCCTGTGTCAGACAGAGAAATTATATTATTTAATAAATTGACCTTGAAATGCTTTGAAAAATACCTGTGATTTTAAGTAGTACCACTGTCCTTGATTCCATGCTCATTTATTTGAAGCCAAGCAAAAAAACCTGCAAGTTAGTTCTCCATGCTATGAAATTATGTAAATGAATTACAGTAAATAATTTAAAAAATACCAGCTGAATATAACCAATATATAGAATCACTTTTTCTTAAGTTTGAGAGTTCAATAAGCTGTAATGTAATCATTCATATATGCCCTTCCAAATTATATACGATTTTATAATGCAAATTCTCAGTACTGAAAAATACTTTACAGTCCACAAAACCATCAGTAACAGAGTAAAAAGAAACAGAGCTAAATATTCAGTCATAAACGCAAGTTGACTCTCAACAGTCCATCTGCTCAAATATGCTTTACACTTCCTTATGGATCCTCAATGGAGCAGATTATTAAGGTCAATAAGCATACTAATGATTCAGCTGAAGTCATTTTAAAAAAAAATTATAATCTACCTCAACATTCCACGTGAGCAAAATATATGCTAACTAAATAAAGATACATTAAGCAAAAATTTAAAAGGGACAATCTACAAGGAGTAAAACATAATTGCAATGCATTCCTGAAAAGAAATTATATATTTTTTCCCTATAAAATAAAGAAAAGTTCTTATACAGTTTAACAATCATATTTACCTTTTGCTTGGGCAGCAGAGCTATGAGAATATCCAAGTGATAGCAATGCCATTTCAATCAGTTGGTTGAATAGCATGTCCTTCCTTACCAACACAAATTCTGCATGCTCCTCCTTACAGTCATACTCAATGGAGTTTTCATAATGTTCCACTACACAAAAAACTGGAAGCATAGTTCCTATTAAAAAAGGTAAAATATACAGTATTAACTGGTTATTGTAGGGGAAGAAAGAAATCAGCCGTGTTATGGGGCTAAAAGCCTTGCGAACTTGCAGATGAACGTCTAGGGGTATCCTGTATTTGGGAAAAATATCACTTCCTCCGCCACCCCCAAAAATATTTATTATACAGAACTCTTATTTCCATAAAAGGTATTAATGCAAATATATCCCTAATACTATTTGATCTGCTTTAGAAGAGAGAATTACCTGCCTGCAGAAATAAATAATAAGGCTGACTGGAGAGAAATAAGTTGGTTGTCTCTGTCCTGCCTGATTTGTTGTGAGTAGCATGCAGCGTGAGAACCTAAATACATACTGCAGATGTCTTCAGAGTAAGCCATTTTAATGCCATCTACATAATTTTGTTCATTAACGTTAAACTTTCCTAATTGTGCCAAAAATATTCAATTACCTTTGATTTAAAAATTTCACCTGGACATTTAACAAAAGACATGCTAACAAACTGTACAAGAAAACAAAGCAAAAACTTACTGCTAACCTGATGTGGCTTTTATTTTCTGGGTGTAACCAGATCACTATTAAATTGTAATTCCAAGATTTGTGTGGTGAAGAAACAGTAATAATAATCTTAAATCCAGTTTTAAATTTACCTGCAGTTAACACATTGTTGCCATATATTTATTTTGCTACTTCACACCATATATTTCTAGTCTTATTATAGATATATGTCCAAAAGTCATTTTTTTAAATTTATTTATTTATTTATTTATTTTAAAGTATTTGAAGACAAAATGTTTTCCCACACCGTTTGCTTAATTCAGTACCATCTATTAGAACATGACCAGAAGATTAACAGAGAGCCCAAGCATCACTTACTGCTGGGAAGAAGCATTCTTCTGGAAGTTATAGTAGCAGATTCCTTTAAAACTGATTTTTAAACCGAAACTGTGTTTGTTTAATACAAAATAGCAGGTTACTACAAAAAGACGCTGGAAGTGCAGCCCCAATCCTGTTCTTAGTGAAGTCAATAGCAAAACTCCCATTGGCATCAAAACGTGCAGGATCAGGCCCCTTAATGATAGGAAGCAAAAGGGTTAAAAAGCAGATGCACAAGAACTGGCTTATGGCAGATTGCCAGAGGGGTATCATTTTTAGTATAAATGATGACAAGGGTTACTTTAACAGGGCACCCAGGATCTCCAATTAGTCCTGCAATATGAATGCCTGTGTGAGCACTGCCCTCTACGCTTACAGGGTATGTCTACACTGCAATTAAATACCCATGACTGGCCCGTGTCAGATGGTCTTTCTAACCTGCAAAGGTGCAAAAGATGAAAAAAAAAAAAAGATTTATTGTGGATAATAGATCTGTGCTTTAAAACCCCTTTGTTCATTTGTACTCCTGCATGTAACAAAAGATTATAATAAAAGATACCTTTTAAGCATATATATTTAAACTACATCTGCAATAAGCTGTTCACCAGAGAGTCAGTTTCTGGGAAACAAATCCCTTCAGGCTCATTTGGAAAAGCTCACAACTCAGTCCGGTTGGCCCAATAGGCTCAGCATGAAAGACAAGACTAAATGCTTGCCAACATTTATGTAGTCGGGTGGGGAGAGGGGGAGAGAAGGGTCTGTTGTTTCTGTTTTTAAAATCACAGAGTAAGACAATTCAGGAAGACCAGTGCTATTTTTACTCATGTAAACTGGCAATTTCTTCATTGGTTTTAATTGAGTTTTGGAGAGATTTCCACAAAACAAAACAAAACAAAAAACCCCCCACACAAACTTCCCTTGGGAGTGGGTTTTTCCCCAAGATCTCACAGTTAAAGTTTGACCTATGACTACCTGACAGAAAGATGGAAATCAAAATCTGTTAGTAGTTTCACTGTTAAATATCTGAAGGCAAAACCTACACCAAGCTTTATTTTCATGTGAAATACATAACTCTGTTTCAAAAACAACAAACTCAGGGAGTGAACTACTGTATCTGGTTTCTTCATTTCCCCTCTCCACCCCCAGCTACAAAATTAGACTATTACAATATACACACATGCAATGATAGATATTTTATGTATAAATGTTGTCCTATAAGTTACAGCACTCCTAAAAATGTATTACTTTAAACAAAACAGTAGGACCTCCTGACCAGATTTTGATGGAAGCTGTAGATATCAAAGGTGTATCCTGGAAGTGTGACACAGGTATCATCTGACTACAAATCAAGCTACTAAACCTTCTAGTAACTGTCACTAGCGTTCTTGTGTTAATGTGAAAAACGTTATGCAGGAGAGCACAATCTTAGCTGGCTAATCACTCTTGCTAGCATTTGGCAAGACCTCCAAGTGCAGCAACTTTATAACCTTCTAGTATTAAAGGGGAGAGCCTTGGTCAGTGCTCAGTGCTAAAAATACAACATGATTTAAACCTGAAGGCAGTGTTAGAGCTTTTGCTGAAGGTTTATGAGTCTGTGTAAACAGCACGTCTGCCATAAGGAGCAGTGAAGTCTGTAGAATCCTTGTCTAAAACTGTCCTGGCATTAAAGTTTGCTGTGCAAATATCACATAATACCAGAGACAGCTGAAATCTCCTATTTAGGAATTTATGGAACTTATATGTTTGCAGGCGTCAGAAAGTCCTTTTTATATAGCCCCAGTGCTTCACAGTACACTATTAATGCACTCTGTTTGAAAAGCCATAATAAATTATATTTTTAATGCTCTTACCCTGGCTTTCTTAAGATGCATACATTCTTGGCAAACAATCAATAAATAGGGTAATCATGAGCAGAGGCCAAAGAATTTGCTGAAGTGCTGTTTTTCCATTTTTAATAGATAAAGATCTAACAATACGGACTGCTGTGTCTGTTCATTTCAGGATCAATATATTCTTTGTTTTCGCCAAACCGAGGAAAAAATAAATGATTGTATGATAAATGTTGTTATGCATCAGACACAGTGAAATTCCACTGCCTTCTAACTTTACATGTTTAATAGTCTTAGCTGCATTTCACATTTTGCTAAACAAATGCATGAAAAATCTGAATTATAAACATATAGCAATTATACTGAGAAAAAGTAGAGGTCGTTTTAAAACAAATGCCAAATTACATACAGCATGTTTACCTTTAAATTAGCAAGCCTGCAATATGTGGTCAAAAGGATTTATTATATAAGATTTATATATTATGGTTAATTTTGAAGTATTTTAATACAAACAAAAGCCACACACACACACACACACACACACACACACACACACAATCAATGATTCTAAACATGCCTTTTCCTTGTGAGAATGTCTAATTACAGCAAACCAACCACTGAAAAATATGACACCCAAGATGTTCATTGTTCAATAATGAACTGTACTTAAGAAAATAAACTGCAAAGATTGACATCATAAATGACTTTTCCAATGTGATACCGAAAGATTAAAACTCTCTTCTTTAAACAACTTGCAACTGTTATGGAAATATTGTTGACCCTTCCAAGCTTTGGCTATCACTAATAGCAAAGGCAAGATTTAGATTTTTAGGATTCTGTGCATCTTTTTACATACATTACTGCTGCATAGCAAAAACACACTCATGAGAGGGTGAGTTTATTACAGTAGCTTTCAGTGGAAGAATTTGGTCTAGTCAGGACAACTAAACCTAAGGCAGCCTTTACCTTAACAAAAATAAGACTCCACCCTGGAAAGCAAGATGCTCCACCCAAGCATGAAGCTTACATTTCCCAAACGTGATTTACATTAGAACTTGGAATAAAATATTTTTAGAATGGTGATTCAGCACTGAAATATAAATGAAGTCTGTGAAAAGTATGTTCCCCGCACCTAAATGGCACTTCATATATTAATATAATTCATATTTCTCTGATGCAGAATTATTAAAAGTGTTACCTTTTCTAATATTTGTTTTCATCAGGTGTCCAGAGTGTTTTAAAGGCACTCCTTGCATTTTAGTTCCTGTACTTCCAAGTCTTCCTCTTCCTAATGGGCTCCCATTCTGTTCCAAGCGCGCAATTTTGGCTGGTGGACCCTTCGGATCGCTTACATTGTTAGACATTTCTGAATGTTCTTTCCCCTGAGTTGCCTCGTTCAAATGATCCATACTCAGTCCCGCCTCTAAAGATCACCTGCCATGATTTAAAAAATATATATATATATATGTTGTACACATGTGCGTATGTGTATGTAGACAGTTAACACATGTACAGAGATACATATGTACTGTAAGCTTATAAATAAGAGTAAATAAATCTTTGAAACTAATAAGTCATAAGATGTCTTAAAGAAATAAATTTATCATCAGAAAATGTTCCCATTCTCCAAAGATTGCATGATTTGGTGAAAAAAATTTTAAATCCACCTACAGAATATTGAAACAGCTATGTAGCCAAAATAGTCATATTCTATCTTGAATTCTTTAGAATGAGAATTAAATAGGAGAGGGTGATTATCTAGGTACCTACTCCAATCTATCCATTCCTATAAATCTTACAAGTGTTCGTTGTAAATCATTGATGCTTTTATTTAAAAAAAAAAAATACTATGAAAGTGCTTTCTCTCTGCTTAGTAAATAAATGGAAGTACAACAATGAAGAGAACATTGAAACTTTAGGTAACCATGCAAAAGATTTATTAGCAACATGAAATATAGTGCATTTACATCTTTTTCCTAGAAATATGTACAACCTCAGTTGCCTTCTAATTTTTGATTAGGTAGGGTTTTGTTTGTTTTTGCATTCTTCAAAACTGTTTTAAAATTAAAAGTTTATCAACTTTTGAAAAACTTAAGATATGCAGATGAAAATGTTAAGATGTAATCAAGTTTTAAGTGTTAGGTCAAATATGGGGTCTTTTAAAAGTCAGAACAAACAGAAAAGTGGAAACAGGAACTTTAGAAACGCTCACACAGAGAAACCCCTGCCAATGCAAAATTGTGTGTTGGTACAGGTATCTAAAATAAAAATATGGAAGTAATTTCACAATATCAAATCAGGAAAATGTGTATTTTAGCATGTTTGTATTTCCCTTCTAAAAAATTTTAATAAAAAACAAAAAAAACCCACATTCCAGTTAAATGACTGGATCATTAAAATCCCTAGTCTAACACACAGAATAAATTTTAGTGATTTTAGTCTCTCTCTCTCTCTCTCTCACACACACACACACAAACACACACACACGATATCAGAATCTGTTTTATCAATTACAAAACAATCAATTACTGAAAACAGATACTTATCTGGTAGTGATTTTATTCTGGATTAATACTGTAGTTATAGTAGGGTCTTCTACCTTTTTCAGACAGAAAAAGGTATGGCCACACTGTCAATTATATTATGTATAGAATATAATCTCTAAGAACAGGTGACTAGACATTCATTTTATGAACTAGTATTTACATCACTGAGTACAAACACTAATACTAGGGGAGTCATATTTAGAAAGACTTGCATGAATCTGATAATTGCTACTTTCTTTCAGTTGCCTAGTAATTCAACACATTTTGTACATTTTTCATTGCAAAACTATTTAGGTCTGGATTTCTTGGGAGACACCATATATTCCAATGATAATTCTGTAAACAATTTTATCCTGTTTGAACACAGGCTGCTTTGTCCTACATAGCCAAGAAAAAGAATCTGTGTTAATCTGGACATTTACTAGCAACCTTAAGAATGCTGACTGAATAACTGTAAAGTTTAGAAAATAATGGTTATTTATCCTTACACTGTAGGGTGACAAGCTGAGAACCAAAGGTTTACCATTGATTTTAGTCCCATCTGTTTTTTGGTTATGAGTCTCATTAACAATAAATGTGCCTATTTTAACCACTTTTTGATCAAAATTACTATCATTACATTAACTGCAGTCTAACCAAAAACTAGACTCAAATCACGGACATCTATCAATATTTCCGTACAATGCTGCTTTACTCTAAGGCTGCTATTCTGAAACTAGTCTTTCTTGAGAATAAGGAGGGAAAAAAAAAAAAAAAAAAAAGCCTTACAGAAGAAAATCCCTGTCACTTCTGGCAACTTAAGTAATACACTTCTGCTCCAAAGTTCTTGCTACAAAAAGTATCTAGTCATCATGAGCAGAACAGAACAGAACTTACTACATCATGTACAGTGAATAAAAATGATAAGATCATAATTTAGTTAATGGATTGACTGCTACCAAAACACCACAGAGGTCATTCTAATTTGGCCTTAGCACCCATAAGCATCCTTTAAATACTTCGTCATCTTGTAAAAAGCTTTACATTACACAGCAAAATTACATACACATAAAACACCTCATTTACTTATTTAAACTCCATGCCCAAGGCTAAAGTTCACTGAAACCTTAGTTTGGAACAGTGATGAGCAACAATCAGCATGGCCTGCCCAGAAGGACAGCACTCTAGAGTAACTATTATCTCTACAGATGGCAGGTAGAGAGTTTATTCAGGTTTCATATTTAGACATCCTTTATACTAGCTACAAGTTTCCATCCCAGACATTTATATAAGGTCACAATTTCAGCATACAGTTTTAAAAAGATCACATATACAAACACACATCTACTGATTTCTGAATGAACTCATTGTAATAGTCCCTATTCCTGAAATATAAGAAGTCAATATTATTTTATTTATTTAACTCCTCATGAATTAGCTCCCTCCCCTTCTCATCTCCCCTCCTCTTCCCTCCCCCAGTAAAACCCATAATCACATTTAAAACAGGCTCTGCTCTTATCCATTCCATATGGCTGTCACAATCCAGGCCAAGCTTTCACTGTGACCTTTTAAAGAGACAAAGAAGCAAAGTACTATCTAGAAACAGAAACACTGCAGTTTTCTGAGTGAAATTAGCAAAACCGACCCGAAACTCACCACTTCAAAACTTGGCAGCATATAAGTAACAAAAACAAAGGAGGTTTCCTTTGCAGCCCGAGCTCTTGAAGAGGAAGAAGTTCAAGACTGATGTTGTCTAGGTCCTTTAAAAACAAAACAAAAAAAACCCCAAAAACCAAAAAACAGCAGCCCTGAAGGCTACTTCCCCTGAAATTCTATTATTTTTGTGTTTTGTTATTTTCCCCTATGCAGGGGAGGGGCAAAAATAAATGGCGAGAAACAGAGTAGCCATGAGCAAAATGGCAATGGACAAAAATATATATATATATTAAATATATTTTAGGAGAATACAGTTTTCAAGGTTTGGAAAGGAAAGAAGGAAGTCAAGCTCAAAACTGAACAGATAAGTGTAATGCTGAAAATAAATTAAAAAAAAATAAAAGTAGTAGATTTAATTGGAGGGGGTGACTTGAGGCTACCTATCCTTTCAAAAATAATATCAATGCGGACAAGAGCAAGGGGGGGAGCTTTTCTATCCAGTGTGCAGAGCAGAAAGTCTACTTCTAGGCTGTCACACTATTATTCTCTAACAAGCATACAGCACAACAGCGCGCACACAAAAAACCAGGCTGCTCCTCTCCCCAAAACCACCAACAGCCCCCAAACTTTGTGCATGGAGCTCAGCCCCAAAGATCTGTAGTGGAGGCGGGGGGGGGGAAGTGTTGAGAAAAGAGACCAAAACGCCACTTTTAATTTCGCCTTCCCCGTCCGTTTAAAAAAAAAAAAAAAACCAACCAAACCAACAACAACAAAATAGAGAGGACCTGTCTCGTCTCATTTACCCGGGGCTGTTGTCAGAAAGAGAGGAGGAGGAGGAAGGAAACACACTCACACACAAACAAGAAGGCACACCACCACCATCGCCACCAAAAGTAGAGAGATTTCACTCCCCACCGAGTCCACCCAGGGGTGGGTTGCGCGTGTGATGATTTAAAAAATAAAAAACAAAGGGGGGGGGGAGGAGAAGAGTGTTAAACCTCCCTCCCCCCCCAAACCACAACAACTCCACGGAGAGTTACTGCAAATGGCCAAGGAAAAATTGGAAAACCAAAGGTTGCAAAGAATAAAAAGAAGCAGCCCGGGCTGTGATGCTTGTTTCCCCCTGGCTGGCTACTTATTTAGGCCGGGTTGGTGGCTGGATGTTACAGGGATATATTTGTGTGTGTGTGTGTGTGTGTGTCCCCGGACGGAGCTGCTTCGCTTTGCTCCCCCCACCCCCCCGCGTTTCTGTCCCCATTAAATTATTAGTTGACTCATCACTCCTCCTCCTGCTGCTGCCGCCGCCGTCCCCTGCTCAGAGCCTCCTCTCCTCCTCCTCCTCTCCGCTTGCTGCTGCTGCCGCGGCGGCGGCGGCTTCTTCCTCCTCCTCATTTTAATACAACAACACCACACCACCACCACCACCGAGGCCAGCCGGCTTTTTTTGCAGCCCGAGACAGGAGGAGGGACGCTGCCTCCCTGCTGCCGCTGCTGCCCGGAGCCCTTCCCCGGCGGCCCCGGATCATCCGACGCGTCCTGGGAGAGAGGGGAGACAGAGAGAGAGAGAAAGTGGCGGGCGGCGGGGGGGGGGAAATGAGAAGCGGGATGGGGGGGGGGATTGGAAACCAGAGACCCAAGGAGGTGAGTGTGGGAGAGGAATGGGGGGGGGGGGGGTGAGGAGGATGCAAGGGGGGGGATGGGGTGCGATTTCCGGCCCAGGGCGCGCAGGAATTTGTAATCAGCTTGATTAGGGTGAGTCGGCTCTGCATTGATTACACACAATAGCCAGGATAAGAGGGGGCCGCGCGCGCGCGGCGCAGGCAGAGCCGAGCCGAGCCGAGCGGGGCGGGGGCGCCAGCCGCAGCCACCTTCGTTACGCAGCAGGAAGGGGAGAGGCGCGGGGAGCCCAACCAGATGGGGGCCCGCGGGGGGTGGGGAGAGGAGGGCTGCACAATATCCAGACAACCTGCTAAGACCGGCGTAGTAATAAACACCACCTCCTCCCGCCGCCGCCGCCGCCCTGGTGCCAAGCCGGCAGCACGCGGCGAGGGGACGGGACCCGAGGGGACTGCGCGCCGGAACCACGGCAGAAGGGGACGGGGTAGTGCTGGTGACGCTGCTCCGGCTGCCAGGCTTGACGGCCACAGGGGGTGCCGGCCAGCAGAGATTTGGCCGGCGAAAGTGGGTGTTGTAGGGGCCGGAGGGATGAAGAGAGCGAGGGGCGGTGAAGAGGCAGAGCGGCGAGATGCAGCCCGGAAAGCAGGTGCATGGTGTGCACAGAGAGGCGTGTGCAGGAGCATATGGCAGGCAGATTACAAATCAGGATGGACAACGCACAGTCCAGCGTGAGTGAAGTGCACCCTGAGCAGGAACCAAAACCAAACAACCCTATTTCCCCCGCTACCTCGAGTGAAAGAGCTTTTGTTCCCAACCAAGGGACAAGAAACACAATTGCAAATCATAATAAAAAGTTCCCGGCTCTGTAGAGAGTTTATCAGGGCACTCAGTTTACGGAAGAGAGTAAATGGGAATGCTCTGTCTCTGATTTGTAACATTGCTTCACTTTATTCAAGGTTTGGCCAACCCCCTGGAAAGTGAACAAGAAATAGGCTCCTCCCAGAAGTAGTTGCAGTTGGAAGCACACCACAGAAGAAACGGAACTCACCTAACCAAGAGACCTAACAATGCAAATGGAAAGAAAGATTCTTTTATATTGTGCCAGCTGAAAGAGATGGATAAGGCACACTTTAAAATGCCACATTTCAGAGGCAGGAGGTGGAACTCAATAGTATCCCTATTCAAGTTGTACATGGAAGGATAGCCACTTGCATGATAATCTACTGTAAAGTGTTCAAGCAGGGGTGATGGACATATATTTAACAAAATAAGAACCAGACATAAACAACCCTGAATCACAGATAACATTATTAAATCACAATACATTGGAAATAATATAACCCTGACCAAAACAATGCATTACAGTTGTAGCTATCTACAGTCTATAACAGAGGGTCCAAAGCCACCCAATGAAATGCAAAGAATAGCAAACTTTAAAGTAGTAAAGTATTCAAAAATAAATGGGTAGAAGTAAAGAGAGACAACTTTTTTCCTATGATGGATTGAGAGAAAGAGCAAACTAACTAGATAGACTTGAAAGCAACAAGTCTGTACAAGCTAAGAGATAACAGGAAAATTAAACTCCTTGATAAAGTACACAAGTTTAGCCATACTGTATATGAAAGGAAAGCTATATAAGAAGCAGAAGAAAGAGTTTAATTGATGCATGAAAATATGTATCCAGTTGCAGAAACAGTACTTCAGGGTAACAACATGAAGAAAAATTAGAAGAGGCATAGAAGCTGTAATAAACTTAGAAGAGTTGTTTTTAAAAGTAGGCAACAGTGAGCCAATATTAATCACATAATATACAAAATGAAAAATACAACTTCTGAACAAAGAAAATATAAATCAATAAATGCTGTAAAGAGCAAAAATATTACCACATATACATTACTATAACGCAAAAGCAGAGCATCAAAAGTAGGCAAAGAAACACAAGCTGACATCTAGTGAAATAAGCACAAGCAACATACAGGGCATGCAGGAAAAGAAAATGGTAATAGGGTGAAATACATAAAATATTTATCATATTCAGCAATGCACAAAATAGATTATAATCACAGAAGCAAAGAAATGCAATGCTTGAAAATGAATATAATGTTCAAAGATGTGAAAGTGGAATAGATGTGAAACACTTAAGTTGTACACGTATGTGCTGCATAAGGTTATTAATATTGTTACTGAAAGAGTGCATGCAGAAAAAAGGAAAACAAGAATCATGCTTTACGACGAAAAATGAGAAAATTTAGATGACACTTTCTATAACAGATGATCAAGGGATAACTATCTAGCAGACTGTTTATTTAGAAACTGATCTTTTTCCATCATATAGTTTGAATTTTATTTAGTCCTTCAAAGATGGAATCTTTACCAAAAACATTCTAACACTTGAAAAACCTGATTTAAATAGTTGAACCTAAACGTTGTAGAAATAGTCTACACTGGATCAGTTCTCACCTTTTCAGAAGAGCCTTTGTGGCACTAAAGTCTAGGAGATAAAAAAGACTGACCACAGGAGTACACTAAAGGAAAGAGGAAGATGCTGAAAAATGAGGGAACTTCAAGTGACAGTGCATGCATCTGTTGCTTGCAATATGATCAAGAATAAGGAAAGTGCAGAAATAGGGGGAAAGATAGTTGTATTTTGATAACAAATAGCTATTTAAAAAAATCCCTGGAACAAGGATTATGGCTATAAAACCTTGTAAACTGATCACCAGATAAGATTAAAACAAAAATTAAAACAAAATTAAAATCTGTATTTTAAAAATACATTTGTCTCAGTATCACAATACACTCATGTCAAAAAGACCTTAAATGCATAAGTTAAAACAGAAAATGATTAATCTTAAAAGCAGAGACATTCAATTAAAAGTGTGGGGAGAGAAAAATCTGACGATAATATTTGAGTACAGGAGGCCTAATAATTATATTAACACTGACAAAGACTCTTAATTATATAATCATGCATATGCGTCCTGTGCTTGAGATAAATGGTTATGAAAAATAACTGTTGTTAAATTGCATATATGTACATATACCCTATAACCTCCATACTGCACTAAAACTTAATTACTGTATATCATCTACCCATTAATGCACTCATTACAGATACTGAACATTGACTAGTGTAAAACTTTGCTTAGAATTGAAGGCAAAAACTAATTGAGACCATTATTACTACCTTCTGCATATATGATAATTAAATTTCTCTTATCAATAATTGCAAACTCCATTGAAATTTATTTAATTGGTTTATGATACTGATACCAGATTTTTGTACTGAAAAGCAAAAATCGCTAGCAGTTTGTAAAAATGGATAATTGTAGACTGACCGTTACGCCAATATTTGCTCAAGTATATCAACTTTCTAATATTATAATGTCCAACTAGAAAAAAAAATTATTTAAAGGAAAGAGATATATAGATAAAGAAACAAAAAAATATATATATAAATACCATGGACTGTATGCAGTCAGTAGTTTGAATAGATGATGATGATAACTTCTCTTTTCAAATTAGTTGCATGTTAAGAGAAGAAACCAAATATTTATATTAAGCTGCTGCATTATAGTAATGAGAAATAAATATTTGGAATTAGAATACAGTTTTGGGAAAACGTATATGGGCACAAAGAAAGTTTGTGAACTCTGGGATGAGGTGACTCATTAGATCAGTCTGTCAGTACCTGTGTTACAGAATAAATGCCTGTAGGGAGGAGTGGTTGCCACGGTGCTTTCTAAGGACTCTATTCTGCTCTTCTCTTGTTCAAAATATGTTGGTGTATATATGGACACTGCGGGTCAAATTCCTGAAGTCGGTAGGATGGTTTGTGAATAAAGCAAGCAGAACATGACCTAGAAGCATCAGAAACTGGCACTAAAAACTGCTCATTTAGTTTCATCAAATTTCTGTATGCAGATCTGGCTGTGGTTGTATTTTCCACATTTGCATTTCTGACAAATAAGAGACCACTAGTGACATTCTTAAGTAATGGCCTGTGTTGGAGATGGTGCAGAGAGGCTGGGCTGCAGCAGGCATCTCTAGGGAAATTCTGGCTTGTTCCCAGAGTGTTACATCAGAATGGCAGCTCCTTCTTTGTTTCAAGGGGTGAAGTGTGCATTCTTCCATGCTTAGCCAGTTCTGCTCACTGTGGGAAAAGAGAATACTAAGTCCTGGCTTTCAGGAAGCTAATGTTCATGGACATTAGAAGGAAGCAGTGGCTCCCCTCTCACAGGAGCCTGTACTTAATTCTACCTAGAGGTAAGGGGAGCAAGGGGAGGGAAGGGCCTTGCACTTCACTTCATGATAACCCTTGTGCTCTTGTGCAGAGCTGAGCACAGTCAAATCTATGATGTTTAACTCATGCCTATAATCATGCATACTTTATATCTTTATTTAACATGTGCCTAAGTTTGGCTGTTTAATGCAGGATTGACTTTCTAGCTACTTCTCCACTGGATGTTATCGTGAGTTGCATATTAGAAATGAACAATCATTATCTGAAACTACAGACCAAACAGCTTACCTAACCTGCCTGCCACAAACACAAATTACATATCCTATGTATGGCCAACAATTTGGAGTTAGAGTTGCAGCATTTTGTGACATCTCTCTCAATGAAATGAAAAATATACATGTACTAAGCTTGCATTTTGATCAAAACCTGTCCTAGTCTGGGTAATGTCTGTCAAAAAGTAAGAGTGCTATGGATTTCATTTCACTGAAAAGCATAGCACAAAAACCTGCTGTCCATTCTCACATTCATCTGTGTTCTTTCACATATGGTGTTCTGAAACAGTTACATAAAATGAATATTTAACTTACAATAGTAAATTGTATCAAACAGTACTTAATTGCTTATTAATTGAAGTAAATTATCCTTACCATATCTGTCGGAGGTGAAAAACCTACATATATGACTACATGTAATGCACTTGTTAGTTTATGGACTCAGAATCCCCTAGAAAATATCAGATTCTACCCGATGTCCCACAGTGCTGTATTTTATATTTGGATGTCTCAGTTAGCTTACAGATGTGTAAAATCACATACAGGCAGACATCTCCCTATTGACTACATATCTAAGGAGCTCATGTTTATTCCTGCAAATGTTTTCTGCAATATATTTCAATCAAGAAATGTTCTTTTGATAAAATAGATAAGATTATGCAAATACATTTTAGGGCTAAAACAAGCTACTTTGAGTCATACCACCACGAGCCTTTGCATACGTGCATTAGATGGGTATGTTTCTGTTTTGACTGTGATGATTGTATGATTATGTGTTTTCTCCACTTTGGCTGATGTGACTTGGCTGGTCATTTAGGTTTGCCTCTAGTTGCCACAAGTCACATTAAGGCAAATTACTGGGAAAAACTTATGGAGTAAGTACAATGTCATGAGTGGGAACTGAATGGCTAAGGAGATTGATAATGATAACATGGAGTCTTTCACCTTTAGGTTGCCAATGCAAACGCAAGTTGGTTGCAATGCTAATGGACAGGTCACATCACAAAAACCATCACAACAATTAGTACTCATTGGCACTCTTGTTGGCAGTTTCCACAGAGAAGTCTTGGACTGAATGGGCATGGAAACTTAAACACCTTAGAGATGGTCCCACTAGGAGGAGATGAGGCTCTTTGTTGGAGCAGTGTGGGAAAGCTTATCTTGCCGCTCCCCAATCTGTACCCATTGTGTAGATAAATAGAGCTCATTCCCTAAGGAAGTCAGTACAGTTACTTTCACAAGCACTAAATATATATAAGAATGTTTTTTATGGCGTGGGGCTAGCAAAGGGTGTGTCACATTTTAAAGGAGTGAGCCTGACAGATTATCTCTTCTCATTCATGATTGTACAAACCCCCTTCCCACCAATTCACACTCATAACTTCCCTGTGGCAGCTACAGTAATCACTTACATGGAAATTTGTAATAAGAAATTATTTAATATATTATTTTAATGCAATTTATCAGCTGGAAGCAAGGAGGAAAGCCAGCACCATAGGATCTGCTAGATCTCCTATGTCACAAGCAAGTGTTCCACAGGTCACCAGGCCTTCAGGTCATAGTTTGAGAGGCTCTGGTTTAAAGCTAGCATTTTCAACATACATCTGTGGGAAGATACTTAATTTTTAAGGTTGCTCTCTATTAAATTTCTGATTTTCCCAGGCACTAGATTATTAGTAGGCAAGAGATGGGGGTGGAGGGTTGGAATTGCAAACACTTATGTCGAAGGATTTGGCTAATAAGCAGTGTTATTTTAGGGATATGTTCAAGCCGCACCTGTATTCATTTTTGGGGCTTGTTGGGATGCTGAAAACGTTGTACTGAATATTATAGAAGAGCTTAGTATCACAGAGGTAAGCAATTAACAACAAACAAAACATTTCTCAGATCTTTTTATTTACTAAAGTCAGAGTTGAACTATTTTGCAACACAGTCGAGTGTTATTTTTTCAGACAAACTACTGAATTTCTTTCTTGATCTTAAGTAAACATTTGGGGTAATAAAGAAAGGCTTCTAAGCCACAAAGAAGTTTAATCTAACACTTTTTAGTAAGAACGAGATTTTCACACAGTCCAAGCAAAGCTGCATATTACAATGCAAAACAGCCCCTGCCATTTCAGTTATCACTACACAAGGACCATTCAAGTACTATTAGCAAGGCTTTAGATGCTTGCTCTGATGAGTTCTAACAACAGAAATTTGTTACGCAGTAGCCTGCTTCATCAACAGGACAAAACAATCGTTCTTTTTTCTGAACTTATAGTACTAATTATTCACTTCCTCAAAAATCTACTGATAATTCTTGTGGGCTGGAAACAGGGAAGAGTTTAGGTCTTAGAAAATGGTTAGAACTGATTGATGACTTGAACTATGTCAAACTTTCATTATGAAACCCAAAACCACATGCAATGTCCTGGTTTCAAGTTTCATTAACTCAAAACTCTGCCCAGGTTCTGCTAGACTTTTTCTAAGGTTCAAAAAACTTAAGTGAAACTATACCTAATTTTGACCAAACTTGGACAGGGGTCAGTATTGGGTTGAATGTAAAACCATGCAAAATATGTGGTTTTGGTGCAAACAAGGTGAAGCTTGTTTGTTTGGGCTGAATTTGCTTTGAATTTTGGGGCTTGTCAAAGCTCAGAAGATCCCACAAAAACAAAATTTTAAGAAAAAAAGTTTACACAAAATGAAATAGTTTTGCAAAACTCCATTGGCAAACAATGACCACACATCAGACCTAGTAATATAGTGGTGCTAAAATAAAGGGTGTTTTAGCATATCCAGTGCCACTATAATAAATGTCATTTATAGAAGCACACAGGAACATAATACAAAAGCAATCAAGCAACGTAACACTAACGCAAACTACATCAAAATGTTACTTCCAGTCCCTGTAAACTTCTAGAGCCCTCTGGAATCCTAGTCTTAGCTGATTAAAAACCAGAAAGAATAACTGTACTAATGGAATCAGAATAGTAGGTCAATAATCAAAGAAACAAGGTATTACAATACTTTTAATGTTTTTCCTCACCAATACAGTGCTTTCTAGATCCTGGTAACAATTACAGCATAGCCTTTGTTGGGTAATTAATTCAGGTAATGAATCCCTGACCTGAATAGAAATTCATCTGAATGAGTAATTAGATATGGGATTCCCACCAAAAATAGGTAATTTTTAGGATCCTTGGTTAGAAATTGGGTAGTAGATGTGACAATTCATAGGTACTAAGGCTTCAGCACAAGAAAAGAAATAAGTAAAACATATCCCCCCCAAATGTGGTATAATACAATACAATATTATAGTGAATACAATATTTTGGGGAAGAACAGTTTATATTTTAGTTGGTATCTTTACAGTTCCTTGAAGGAATATGGGAGGTAAACTGTTCCTGTGCGTGAACTTTCACCACCAAGCATCAGTTGTTATAAAATTAATCTTATTTTATTAATTATTTCTTTTCACAGTGTCAGTGTTCAATTCCTTCTATAGTACACAGTGATATACAGCATTTGTTTTCTGTTCAATTTTTAAAAAATCTTCCTCTATGTTTTTTCCCCACTTAAAAAGATAGTAGCACCTTTGTAATAAATTTTGAAATATATTACTCAAGAAAAATACAGAGAGTACTTTTTGTATTATCTTCCAGTTGATTATAATTTTGTAGGTGTATAGATGAAGAATTTCCCTGTGCCATACCTGAGGGATATGCAGTTTCAAATGTAGATGGAAGCAAGTTAGGAATGATGCTTTTTCATTTGGACCTAATCTTTCAAACAACTTAAGATTGGTGTAAATTATTGCAGTCTCAGAGAAATAACTTCAGTCCCTAGTTACCTCTGTTTTACATAGCTATTTCACTATTTATTAGGATATTTGGGTGGAATATGACTTGTGTTGCCCAGTACATCACTAGGACACAGAACATTTCTGTTTCTGAAAGACAGAGCATCTTCATATACAAGTACACCACAATCTACTACCATCAGCAAATTGTGCTTTAAAACAATCACATCACTCAACACCAAAATTTAAGTCTTCTTTTATATCATTTTTTGTTTAAAAAAATAGCTTTTAGGAGGAATAGCACGATATTTATCTGTTCTTTGAATTGCTACCAGTTTGTTGCCGTTGTCAAAATGCAGTGAAGGGTTATTGTCTTTTCTGTTTTATTTAGATGTGGGTAAATCTTTCCATGCACTAAAGGAATGTTACCTCCAGTCCATACTGGACTTTTGAACATAAAGAATAAACGCAATCTGCTGTACTGTGAAGTGATTGAAGAAATTTAATTAACACCTCTGAAGTGTATGCCTATTTAAGTATCGTAACAGTGATCGTGTTTGTATGTATATAAATACACAAACATGGCCAGATTCAGTCTTGTTGAACCTATGTCTCCTTGCTGAAGGCTATGGGTATAGTTGAAGGCAGAATTTGGCTCATTCAATTTAACGTATCATGTTGACACACAATTTTAAGATTAAATGATATTGTGTAATTTATTATGAGTTAAAATACCAGTTTCATGAGAGGATAATTTAACCCCAGAGTCAGTGAAGAAACCCCTGCAGTCAAACAAATTAAGAACAATAAGTTAAAAACAGGAAAAAAAGAGTTTATGCTAAGATAAAATTCAAAGATGCATGAAAAGCAGTACGCTATGTTAGATGTTTAACTATACATGAGACAGGTATCAAAAAAAAAAAACAAAAAAACATTAAGTCAAAGAGAAACTTTAACTCACTAGTTTCCATCTGTTAAATTTGAATTTATGCATAATTTATTATCCATGACTGGGAACTTCTTTTTTTCCCCCACTAACCTAACACACCACACAAAGAAAAAGTTTTTGAAAAAAAATAAGGACAGAATAAAGATTTTTTTTAATGAAAAATTATATCAGTTAATAATACAGCTGACCTGTGTTTAAGAGAATTTTAATCATGTGAATATTAAATATTAATGACCTATTCTGTTATTGTTACAGTATGGTTAAAAGCTTCTCCATGCTTAAGGAAAAAGTAGGAATATGTAGCAGTGGGGGGAAAAATACAGAAAGATGAGAAGCAGAGTCATAAGGAAAATCTGTCAACAATAAACAAGAGGAAATGAGAAAGAAGGAAAAGATGAAGGTGGAAACTAATCTCTATGTGTCATTATGACTGCCAGAGTACTGGCAGAGCAGCAGCATCCTTTTATTTCAATTTTAATCATTTCTGAATTTTAATACCCGGCTCCTTTTGTAATTCTCCTGGCATTCCCCACATGCATCCATCCCCGCCACAACACCAGTGTAAATTAAATGGCACACAACCACACTACTGATGTAGCTTTCCCAAAAGAAACAATCGGGTGACCAAAAGCAGAAAAGGTATGTCTAACTTGTCTCCCCTGTGGATGCTAAACAATTAACTGACTTAATGTTCCCCACTTTCTTTAATTTTGAAAAAGAGCAGTGGTTAAGTAACCTAGTGATGCATAATCATTTAAAAATAAATACATAAATAAATAAATAAATAAATAAAGCAAGCCAGTAGTAATACAATCATCAGTGACCATCAGGGCCTGGAAAAATGAGTTTGCTCTCACTGGCACTAAGGAGCATCACATGATTATTTAATTACAGCTCTAATTTTTGTCTCGTGGATGGCAACATATCAACAATTAATAGGGCAAATAGAGGAGACTGCATTTTTAAAGAGACAGCAGCTATAAGAAATATTGCTTGGAAATACAATATGTCAAACAGTAATATGCTGCTTAAGGAATATCTCTGTGTCACACAAATAGCTCTGTTTAACTATGCAACAAATACATGAAAAATATTAAATTTGATGGTATAACTTTATTAGGTGGTATCTGAAAGCACTTTTCAGACTAGTAAAAAAAATAAGCACTTTTATGACTATCCTACTAACGTAACTGTCATTGTAAGATTTAAAAGAGAAAAGTCTGTTTCTCACAAGATAAATCACCCAAATACAGCATTTAATGGGATCACAAGTCCAATAAATGAAAATGGTGTTATAAAATGACCATATACTTTATTTTTAAAAAGTACTACAGTATTATATAGTAATGGCCCAAAGGATTATAACCTTCAATAAGCCAATTTAAGTATTACATCTGCAATGGGACAGAATGACTTCAAATGAGAGATTTTCTTACACAGTTCTGAATTGGGTCCAATAGCAATACTGCCGTGATTAGATCTAGTCCTGCAAAATACTGGAGTATTGTCGTTTGTTTGTTTTGTTTTCAATCATAGAAAACATATATGATCTAAGCACCCACTTTTGCCCTCAGATATACATGTGCAGTTCCTATTATGCCTGATCCTGTCAGGAATCTCAGTGCAAAGCAAACATTGGCAATTCTGCATGGAACACTTATATTATTGGGATCACAGTAACCAGTGTAATCTGGGGACACACTCAAGGGGAAAAACTGGTGCCAGGTTAGATATATTATCTTGCTTATGATGATGGTAATTTTCTATAACAGCTTGCAGTCCAAATCGCTGATCACAAATATTTATTATATAGAATGTATTTCAGACAATAATAATATTCAAGAGTTAATGGTAGAAAAGAAGATTCCAAAAGTCATGTCATGTATGTGAAAAACACACACACACAAAAAACCCACCCACCATACTATAATCAGATTATGTTGTGAAGCTGAGTTGTTTTAACTGAAGATGTGAGAATTCTGGATTGAAGAGCTGAATCTATAATCTTAAAAAGAAGGTTGGCAAGCAAGAGCTTGCATGTAAGAATATATATCATTCTTTTTCTGTGATAGTTAATATACAGATAACATGTCTAACAAAGACTGTAATTAAATGTCTAGTGCACTAGTAATGCTAATAAGCATACAGTATTTATATTACAATGAATCCTTAGAAACTAAAACTATCATTTTAAAACTTTTAAGATGTTTTTAATTGTTCTTGGGACCTTTTATACCTATAAAGAAAACCCACCTCTGAACAAAAACATAGTTAAAATAAACTTTCCAACATTGTGCCTCATATAAAACTTTCATTGAATGTTAATTACAACCCTTTTAAAACTCAAGTTGAAATTTTACTTATTGTTGCTGTTGCTATTTGTTATATACACACTAGTAGTACATGTGATACCATATTAGAATTTGTATTAGAATTTGAAACATTGAAATGTATTCTGTTCAGAACTTCTATTTTTCATTGAAAGAGGTTTTAGTTATCAAGTCCTCAAGAACAGACAATCTCAACATACACTAGTTATTGATAGGCATAGGAAAGATACTTTAAGTTGCAAGTAAAATCTTATAGTTTGGGTACCGGAACAACATCACTGCTCTGCACTTACACAGTATAGTGTTTTTCATCCAGGGATATCAGAGTGCTATGCAAACAGAAAACAAAAGTAACTAAGTCTTACAACACCCGCCGGACAGATATAATAATGCCTATCAGTTTTACAGATAGGGAAAATAAGGCAGATACGCAGTAAAAGCCTTATTTGCAGAGATGCTCAGCACCTGCAGTTTCCATTGATTTTAGCTGGAGCTGTGAGCGCTCAGTACTTCTGAAAATCAGGCCCTAATAATGGGATTTTCAGAAGCACCTAAGTACCTAACTCCCATTGTTCAGGCACTGTAAGTGACTTGTCCAAGATCACATTTTGAATCAGTAGCAAAGCTGTGAATAGAACCCAGGAATGTTGACATTTAGTCTGCCATGCTGACCACCAGAAAAGGATTAAGGGGTGATCCTTAAGATATAGCCCCTATAGTCAGATATGTCCCCAATGCTGCAGTGACACAATATACAAATGATTGCTGCTGGCCAGCTACTTGCTTCAGAGCAAGAGCCTGGGTGAAGCATATGCACTCTGGGCTTATATGCTCTCCCTGAACACCTCCGGACATGTCATAATATAAGCGAAGTGAAAGGTCCAACTCAGCTGATATATGTGGTACACACTGCTGTCTGTCTGAAAGGAACAGTTTTGGTGGGTCCAGATCCATATAATCTAAATCCACCCATGAAGTTCATGAAAGAATCATTGACACAGGTGAAGAGGTCTTACTTCATGAAACCATGTTATTAAAGCAGAGAAGCTGCAAAACAACTAACAGGGTATAAATAAGCCAATATAAAAAAGAAGTGTTATAATATCAGATCTCACTCTGAATATTTATATATATACAGACACAATCTGTATCTATTTACTCTAGAAGAGAATAACTCATCTCAGAAAAAGTATTTTTAAAATAAACAGCGAAAGGTACAGTTGGCATAAATTCTATAATACTAAACAATGTGTGTTAATGTTTTGCTCACAATATACATTAGACCTAATACTATCATGCTAGACTAATTTTAAGGGGAATAATTTGTATAACTGATCTGATTCATATGCTATATTGGGGCCATAATCTACCCTTAATCTTTGTTCTGAACTTCATCTAGTGCCATGGAGATCTGTACACACTGATGGAGGGCTTGTAGAAGCCATTAAAAAGTCAACATTTGCCAACTGGTTAATGGATATTACTTATACATTGTATTTTAAGTAGTGGGGAAACTGTGATAGTCTCCGATATCACAGGATGGTAAACTGTTGGTAAACACCTACTTTTTAAAAATGGCCACTGCATATCCTTTTTGTTGCAATAATTGCCAACTGCAGAACATTGTTGGTGAGAATTAGTGTTGTTAGTACCATACATATGGAAGTGGACGTATATCTTTAATTTAATGTTAATGTTATAACTTGTTTTGAACAAAAGGGGACCTCAGTGGCAAAGATATGCGGAACACCCAGATGGAGAATTTAATGGTATTCTCTTCAAAGTGCAAGCTGTTTTCACTAGTATTATCTCCAGGTTAGCAGCAAGGGAATGAAACAAAGATTAAAAATAATGTAATGGGATTTTCGGAGGTACAAAATAGACTTTTTAAGACATTGCAAAATTTAAGTAGAAGTATTACAAGCTATTATTTAACAATCAGCTGGAACATAGGTTGTTTTGTCTTGTTTTTAAAATAATGTACAGCCACTTTGTAACAACTAAAATTTAAAAAGACTGTGTTAGGTTGCATAGTGAAAGAGTTGTAAAACATTTTTTATCATACACACATCTGTGCTTTTAGTTATTAACAAAATGCTTCTGCCCTGAACTGCAGTTGCCTGATTATACAATCTAAGTGGCTCGGTAGGCAAATATTCTTAAGCAATTATGTTTTCACTGTTTGAAACACAACTCAAATACACTAGATAAAACTGAACACTATTTCTTTAAAATCAGCTTCTGCATGCCATCTTTCTTTAAAGTTCCTACTGGTGTGGAATGATAACAAAACTTTTTTTTTTCAAACAAG
Organism: Emydura macquarii macquarii; assembly: GCF_026122565.2. Classification (NCBI taxonomy): domain Eukaryota; kingdom Metazoa; phylum Chordata; order Testudines; family Chelidae; genus Emydura; species Emydura macquarii. The sequence continues at coordinate 13,228,016 of NW_027132559.1, read as the reverse complement.
GAAGAGTCAGCTGCCATGGATAACATCACAGGTAGATATTAAAATGGAGACAGAACCATTATTTAGTGGCTACAGGAATATAAATACATGCACTAACCTATAAACTGGTATTTACTTCAGGAAAGTAAGTAATATTTTTCCTCTGATTGCTATGCTGTCAGTTTAATGCAGCGTAAATAAACAGTAGGTGCATGATAGCTTTAAGTAGAAAGTGTTCTCTGTACAAGAGGCGCAGATTACTAAAGCCTGATGCCCATAATGGCAAAAACAGAACTTCCATTTTACCAGAAAAATATGTCCTCCCATACTAAATGATTTGTAGCTTTTCTATAAATCAATTTGTCAAAATTCTATGAAAAATGCTACACAATCAAACAACTTTACCAAAAATATTCATTTTAGCAACCCTAAATTTGAATAATTAAAAAAGTAAAAACAAACACTTTTCTGTAATTTTATCATCCTGCTCTAAACAACAACTTCATATCTTCATCCTAGTATAACCACAAAAAAAATTAAAATGATATATAGAACTGCTTATACTTGGAGGGTTTTTTTCTCCTTGTATTCCCTGATTGAAAATAAAAGTTTCCTCTTTGGAAAAAAGCAATGACTTCTAAGGAGATTATATATACATGCTACATCAGTTAACATAAATTAAAAGAAAGAAAAATGTTCCACTTATGTTTAAAACTATTCTAAAAGTAAAGTTTGTGGTTTCATTAGATATTTAATAAATATATCTAGAGAAAGCAATGGCAGGTATGCATAAGAGGCTGCTACAACTCTGAAGTAGTATCTATGGTAAAATAGCATAGTCCTTAGAAACATGACTGAAATATTAAAAAAAAATAAAAATAAATCACATTTCCCCCTTTTTAATAGAGAGCTCTAAGTAGCCCGGAATGTTGTGTTATCTTCAATAAAAATTTCTCTGTAGTCCAGATGCAAAATGTTAAAATATTTAGCAATCTATTAAATTAATAAAATTTAATAATCTGTTTGTCTCCCTCCCCTAATTCAACTAGAAAGCATAACAAGGATTTCAAATTCATTTTATGGTAGTCAGTTAAAAAAATCTGGCAAAAGTTGTAGTTCAAGAAATGTATTCCCTGACTGAAAATAAAAATGTCTCCTCATTTAAAAGATCAAATTAGGTTTTTTTTAAATAATGATGGACTTTAATTGAAGATTGCAAAAATTGAAGTCATATTCATATTGAAGTCATTTAATCTAACCTTCAACCAAAAATATTAATTTAATATAAGTTGTGGTTATCCATGGCTTGACTACATACATGAAAGAGTGACATGTCTGTGGTTTCAAAGGGCACACCTGTCTACATCCCTTTGGGATTTTTTATTACAGAATTACTATGGTGCTCTGAAGCCCGTACATTGTATTTAGCTTTGTGCTATTTGTAACCAAAGAATCTCAATAATAATAATAAGGGACAGGTGCTTGTCAGCTGACCTGATGGGCCTACTTTGCAAACCATAACCTGTTAAGATAAAAATGATTCCCGTGTCACCTTCAGTTACAAGCTTTGGCTAATCCGGGAGATTCTTTCTCCCTATTCTGCAAATCAACATGTACCATTAATGAATCACAGGTAGAGTTTACCTGCTTTATATTTATTTCTCAGAAATAAGCAGTATCTAAGGACTTGTCATTTTTAAACGGACAAGTTTAAAAGTTGGATAAGTCTTGTTAAAAGAACTGGAGAAGAGAAGGAGGAACTTTTTTGGTAATTACTTTGTTATTTAAAGGTTAAAGAACAAAAAATATAAAAAAGAAACTAACATTTTAAAAATGCATGAACAAAAAGCATTCCACTTAAATATTTTTGTCGTAGTAAACTCATTTTGTGTACAAAGAACTATTATTTATTACATATTTGCAGTTGTGGGAAAAAGGAGGAATGCATTGAATCCAGAAATTACTACACAGGCTTTTTGGAGACTTCCCTCTACATTCTTGCTTTACTTAGATTACTGTTTTTCTAGGAAAAAGAGGAATTCCTTGGAGTCAGTTGTTTCTTTTTCATTAGCTGTTTGTATTCAAGAGTGGGTACAACTGTAGACAATGATTTTATTTTTGTTATAGAGCCTTATAATGAATGTGGGCTATCCACTCACATGTATACACACATATACATGTATGCATATATATGCTGTCTTTTTATGTTCACTTTTTATTATACACGATTACACATTTTTGTGTATAAAATATTATTTCCACTTAAGTGAGGTAATATTAATAAAAATCTGAAATAGGAAATAAGTAAGTGTATAAATAATATTACACGGCAAGTATATGATACAAATTACAGACATTATATTATATTCAAGCCTTTACACAATATGCATATAGTTTCAAGTTTCTTTTTAAAATAATGCACCAGAGTTAATGTCTTTATATTTGGTGATTGTTTTAAACACTTGAAGAGATAGAGAAATATCCAATTCAATCCTTGTATTAACTAACGTTGCAATTTTACACTTATTGTAACCTTTTCTAACAATGTGAGAAAAACAGAGTAAATATATTAAATTTGTTTCACAACAGATGCTTAGGTTGTTAATATTTAAGATGCTTATTCATGCTATTCCTGTCTGCACATTTGTCAAAAATGTAAGCTTGAATGCTAATGTTTGCCAGCAGACTGGTGCAGATAAATATATGAATGTACTATACCAAAATGATACAAAGTAGAAATAAAGGACTGTTGCTAAATTATATTCCTAGTAAAGGTCTGTTACTAGATCATGTGCCTTAACTTCAAAGTTTTTGAATCTGAAACTCTGAATTATTTTCACAGGAACATTACACTCAGTTTGACTGAATAAAACGGTTAGCTTTTGCCATTTTTGGTACTCATTTAAGGAGAAAAGCTGGTATAAAATATTTTAGCAAAGTTTTCAATGGGATAAAGGTTTCTCTGTCAGTAACGTAGGCACTTTAGATTTCTGGGACTGGTAAAGCAAAACTTGGAAACTTGTTAGGTGTCTGTCATTAGTTCTTCACGCTGGAACTAATCAAAGATTTCACCAAAACTATGATAGAGGAAATTTTCTGTTAGTCTTTTTAAAAAAAATTCTAGGGCACAAAATATTTATATTTGAATTATTTTCCTTTAAACTAACGCACCTTGTATATATTATTGTAAGAGGCTTGGAGGGGGGGGGGTGTTAAACCGTGGCACTATCTAGTGGGACGCTTTGGTTAATATACTTAAAACTATCCACTTATGAGGATTTTCCAAGTGCACGTTTGGATCGCTGGGTGGAAATAAATGTTCTGTGTTTCCTTTTGGATCCTTCGCTGTTGCTGCAAGAACCCAATCACTTCTAAAGTGGAAAATGCCAGGGGAGGGACCTCCAGCGGAGAGGAGATAGCGTACCTGTGCTTACAGTGCCTCCTCACCCCTAAGGTCACTGGCACGTCAGTTGCCACCATGCGCGCTGCGAGAAACGCTTCCCTCTCAGAGATCACTGCCAAAGTTGATCTCCTGCGCCCGTCTCTTCCTTTTTACATATTTTTTCCCTCTAAAGCAGCCTCGCAAGACGATCCTCAGCAACTCAGTCACCCCGCGCTTCAGGTTAAACACGTCGGTCGGCCAAGCGCCCCCCACCCAGCCCAGCCCACGCGTTTTAACAAACGCATCTTTGCTGCGCCCGGCTGGCGAGCTACTCGCTCCAAATCCAGGCAACCTGTCACTAACGCGGCCGGCCGGCAGGCCCCCGCCCGGGCTGAACACACTTTTGGGGCGGGGAAGAAGTTTCCCAAACTTTAAGGGCACTTGCCTTTTCCAAGTGGCCGCTGTCCAGCAAGGGGGCTGCAGGGCCGGTGGCTCCGGCTCTGCCCGTGGGCAGAGACTAAGCAGGAGCCGGAGCCCCGTGCGGGACAATCCTGCCCGCCCCCCCGGGGTCCTGGCATCCAGCCCTGCTCAGGCGGCAGGTGCGTGGCGCCCCGGCATTGCTCGGGGGAGGGTTTCCCCTCCTCGCCCCCCGCCCCCCCCCCGGTTACTTTCCCGATCCCGCTGGCGCGAAGCGGAGAAGGAGGAAAAAGAGAGCGACTCACTCATAAGAGCGCAGCGGGCGACACCTCCGGCTTCCCGGGCGCCGGCGAAGTTAATTGCGCTGAAGTTCAAGTTGCCGGTTCCCCCATCGGGAGTGGGCGTCTCGAGGAAGGAGAAGGGGGGGTGGGAGCCACGCCCGCCCGCCCCCGCTGCCCGAGCAGGCTGGAGCCCGGCGGGCTGACAGCGGGGCAGCCAGGTGCCAAGCAAACGCGGGGCCGGCGTGCGCCCGGCTCCGTCTGCGGCTGAGCCCTGGGGCGGGGAAGGACGCCGGGAGCCGGCTGCAGCTCGGCCGGTGGCTCCGCGGCACCCGTGCGCCGTGCCTCGCTGCCTCTCCCCCTGGCGGACGCTGCTCGCGCCTGTGCCGGAGCCGAGCCGAGCCGCCGTCGCCGCCGCCGCCGCGGTTGCTGCTGCTGCTGCCCTCCCCGGGTGCGCGGCGGCAGCTGGAGCCGGGCTAGAGAGGGGGAGGCTGGCGTGGAGCAGAGCCTGGAGGAGCCGCCGCCGCGGGAGCCGGGTTTGTGTCTGGCGCTCGCTCTCTCCCTCCCCTTCTTCTTGCCCTTGTTTTTGGGGCTGAGTTGGTGGTGCGAGAGTGGTTGTGTGTGCGCGCGTCTCTGCCTCCCTCTCCCCCTCGCGGTGGAGGAGGAAGTCAGGTGAGAGACACACACACACACAATCCCCTCCCAGCCCCTGTGCGATGGGTAGGAGCTGCCGATCGCGGTGGTTGGGGTGGTGGTGGTTGTTTTTAATGCTGTTATCTTGCCTCTCCTCCCCCACCCCCCCCACCTTGCCTCTTCTCCTTCTCCCCTCCCATCCACTCCCGGAGAGCAGCGCCCCTCGTAGAAGCTCCGGGCTGATCACTCCTCCACTTCTTCCCCCCCCCCCACCCCACTACCACCACTTTCTCCCTCCCGGAGTCCCTCCGGCTCGTTTATTTCAATATTTATACCCCACATGCTTGGCTGTCGGCTGCTGCTCGCTTCAAGCAAGTGACAGGATGAGCGATCAGGGCAGTTTCCGAAAGGGATCTAACAAAGGTGATCAATATTTTAAAGCGCCAGATCATCAAGTGGGACCGGAGAAGAGGGAAAGGCACAGGACTCCCTCTCTCTTCCAGATGGGCCCTGTATGCGCGTCTGCCTGTGCCCCGGCCGCTGGGACCGGGGGCGGGGAGAGGACGAGCTGGAGCAGATAAAGTTAATGGAAAGTGTGTGCATGGGGAAGTGGCTCTGCAATCTGTCCTGAGTATGACAGCAGACAGCCCGTATTTACTTTAGATAAGGGGGGAGGGATGTGTTGGATTTTTTTTGTTTGTGTTTGTTTTTTTTGCAGGCATTCCACTTGTCAGGCTCATGCCGTGAACTGCACAGTGTCAGTTTGGAGCTAAGCACGCTGGAGCTGCTCTCTCTGTGTATTTTTTTTAGAGGCTGCCCTTAATTCTGTGGTCCTTTCATACGATGTTTTATCTTGCACAAAGTGCCCTCAAATTATTATATTTCTGAATTTTCTTCATTAGTGTTACTGCCGCTTTTGGCGAGACTTTTTAGATCTTCAGTACTTCCTTAACTGATGCACAGTTTGTAAGTAAAGTTCCTGGAAAGTGAACCTGGCAGTGAATTCGGGTTTTCCTGAAAGCTCAGACTGTTCTTTTCCCACTAGAAGCATGTGAAGAGAGAACACTGGGGATTCTGAATGTCAATCCAGTCCTAATCTGTATTTTCAGTCTGTGGCAGATTTGATTTGTCAGCTCCTTGAACAAATAAACAAAAATCCTCTAAACAACTTTACATGTTTTTGAAATAAGGAAGAGACCTTGACATTGTTAAGATGTTACACCTTTCCTTAATAAATCTAGTGCCAGACTGTTTATTGGCATAAAAAGCTGCCACTTTGTAACATAATTTTTGAATAATCATTAATCCGCAGAGAATCCATGGAGCCCAAAGGTTACATGATAGCAATAATATAATAATTAATAACATTGACCTTGCCAGCAGAGAATTCTTTTAGGTAGTTCCAATTCATACATGACATACTGGGCCAAATTCATCCCTGGAGTAACTTCATTTGACTTCAGTGGAGTTATTACAGGGATGAATTTGCCCTAATATCTCAACCTTGGTGTAATGTCCTTCCTTTTATTGAGAATATCAAACTCTGGCTTTTGCTAAATAGAAATGCTGAAGTCTCTGACCAGTTCTGGCCTTTCCATTTGAGAATAATATCTAGCTTTGTTAGGCAAATTCAAACATCGCTGCCTGTAACTATGCTACCCCCACACATTTTTTGACCTGTTAACAGTTTCTTGGAGTGGCAGTTGATTTTCCGATCTTTAGACGTTACACGATAATATAAAGAGAGTCAAAGCAAAAAACACTTCACACAGGCCCATTCAAACACTTCTTGGAGCCACCTGCCGGATGAGCTCCTAGCACTCAGTGTGTGGCATGTCAAATAAATATCTCCTTTGCTTATATCAACCACTTTTGACTCAGTGGTCAATGGATCCTAATAATATAGCGTTTCACATCTTCAAAGTAGTGATAAATAATTAATCCTCAACTCCCCAGTGAGCTATTTCAGTAAGTGATATTATCCCCAATTTGCAGGTGGGGAAACCGAAAAAGAAAGATTAAGCGATCTGTTTGAGGCCACACATTGAGTCAGATGTAGAGACAGATTTAGAACTCTGGAGTTAGTGGTTCCTAATCTTGTATTTAGACAACACCACTGCCTCCTAAAGATGGACCCAAAGATGTGTTATGGAAAACATTGCTCTAAGAGAGAGTTCTAGAATTATATGTATATTATCTTTTTATTGTTTTAGAAATAGAGGTATTTGCATAAAAACAAAAGGATTTTTGAGACCTCATCTCTTTTTAAGAGCTCGTCCTAGCTTTTTTAATAAAGATGGTGATATCTGATTTATGCAACAGGCCACAAATTCCATAACCAGATAGTTCATTCTGGAAACAAGAAAATGTTTGATAACAGAATTACAGAAATGTGGGATTAAAGGGAACAGCATTACTCCCAGAACCTCCACTTTTGTGAACATGGATCTCAAAATTCAGTTTGGCCATATGTGACTGTGGAAAGGACTTGCAAATTACTACTTCAGAAGCTCATGTTCAATGGTTAACAAACAGGTTGCTCTTTGTGTGGGACTGTATATATATATATTTTTGGTTTGTTCAACATGGCTTCAAAATACAGAAAGGGCTCCCAGTGATCCTGTTACCTGAAAAGAGAAAACCTAAGTGGGAGAAAAACATGATCTGAAGCACACTTGATTTGGTTCTGAAAGAAAGGGTTGAAATGCAATGAAAGATTGCTCCATGTTATCTTAAACAATATAGTGGCTGTTGGCTGCAGTACAATATTACAGATATCATGACGTAGCTAACTTGTGGGCCATAAAGGGCATGTACTGACTTTAACTATATAAATAGGTTAGTGCTCCTTCAATGTGTTCAACACCAGATGATAAGGATGTTTCAAAACATAGAAGTCAGCATTATAACATACTTGAATTTTATGCTTTGTAACATTATGCAGTGAGTTTCACAGAGCCTTCATTCATGTCAATGAAACAAGAACATATCACATGCTCTTTGGCTATGCCATGTCACCGAGACTGTGCCTTCACATTGCTCTCTTACAGTGTGATAGAGCACAGATGGCGTGCCTGAAAAGCGGTGACCAATATAACTTCCATTTCACTGACAAACTAAAATTTCCTCTCACAGTATGTATAAGTTATGTCCATTCTCTGTTTGCTTGCCCTTACGATACAAGAACAAACAAAGTTCTACTCATCTTGCTCATCGCTGAAATCTGGAGTTTCAAAAGGCACTGCAAATGAGTGTTCATATATATTTATCAGTTTATTAATGTTGAGAGCTACTTTTTATCTTTTGAAATGTCAGAGATGATTTGAGGGAAACGGGTGCAGTTCTGTTTAAAGTAACATCAGTGGTATTGGAAACAGATTATCTGTCACAGATAAAAATGGCATATGAATCATAGTAATCCATTCATTAGTTTATGGATTCAGATTTTTCCAGGGAGTGTCACAAACCCATATGATACCCAAGTGTTAGATTTTTTTTTCTTACAGATTTGAAAGATGTGTAAAAATACATGTATTCAGAGAGTTTCCTATTGACCACCCATCTAAAGAGAATTGTGAATATAAATTATTCAAGCTAACATTGGCATTAGCTTAACAAAATATATTGCTGTCTAGATCTTCCTGTTTCAGACAGTGTAATGCAAAGCACTGTTTTTGCCAACTCCACCCATTTTTGCTCAAACCATGCCCCTTTTTGGGTGCTGTTATGGGAAATCTGGAGGACATACTAATCTAGAGATGTCTTTTTGTGTAAGAGAAACCTCCAGATCCCCAGTGAAGAGGCTGTTCAGGTGTTTAAAGGCACATATAAATAAAACCAATGTTGATCTGAGAGTAGCATCTGGTCATAAGCATCCACAGAGGCTTTGGGAGCAGTAAAATATTTTTTCACTGATAGGATCCTGAAATGAGACAATCAAAAGGCAGAAGAAATATTTCACTAATTTGTAAGTATACTCAATATACATGCTGAACTCTGGATAATAAAGAAGGCCAAATTGTGCCCAGCGTTACAGATGTTCAACATGTGTAACTCAGGGCCAAGTACCGTCCTACAATATTGCTAAGCAAATATCTCTCAATGAGAAAACCTCTCAGTAAAGTACCAGCTGATCCTGAATCTGCTGAATTACTTGAATCATACCCAAGCAATTTGTGCCTAATACAAATATGGTTCTTTTCCCAGCTCCTAGCATATGAGTAAGGCCACAGCAGTGAAACACTTGCTCAAGATATCTAACATTTTTTTGTGATTTCTTGCTTTTGCTGTGATTTGATCTAAACTTAGCACACCAGAAACTGAAAATAACATATTTAAGCTTTTCCCCTGGCATCTAAAATAAATGGCTGCTCTTGTTGTTCTGGCCATGTTTTAGGGCTGCCGAAGTAATGCAAAAATACTATTCAATGCCAAGGCTTATCCATAGCTGTTCTTGTAGTTCAATGAAGTGGTAAGACCATAACCACTCCCAGTAGCTGAGAGTATTGGACAAATACACAGCACACTGGAATTGACCCTATGGGTAAAGTTCAAATGACCATTCTCTATTTTAGCATAATCTTCTTTGACATGTCTACCTGATCTACTAAATATTAGAATTTTTGCTTTCTTTCTTGTCACTAGTGCATCAGTGGAAGGAACTTCAGGTGACTTCTCCTGAATCAGATTACAGCTATCACTGTTGCCCTTTTACTATCTTGCCATCTCCTGGACTGATCACACTTGACCTATTATTCTCTGAAGTGAGGACGATGGACACTAACCTCAGCTGGAAGTATGGTCTTTCTGGAAAGTTCATTCAGTGAGATCTCTAATAATTTCAAGTAAGAAGGTCAATTATCCTCCTGCCAAATGGACTCCATTTCCATTAATCATTCTTTTCTGGGAAAATCACATTTCCTTTCCTTGATTCTCTACATCAACTTGATCCATTCGACAGCCCTAAATGATAACTTCCTTCTGGTCAACATCTCCACTACAGAAGATGCTTTTGATTTTCTTAGAAAGTCAGTCACATCCTGTAGACTGTCTCCTAAATCTTCTGCTGCATATAAAAGAGGATCGATCCGGCTGCTGCAGATGTATAACAAAGAGCACTGAACTTTTCATTTTTCCTGACTGCCTCCTCAGCCTGCGGTCAGTTTGAATCTTTTGTGAAGGGTACGGGTTAAGAAGTTGTGCTGATGTGTTTGTGTAATCTGCCTTCCCTCTCTCCTCTTGGTGTCTGATCTTTTAGCTGCTTTTGTTAAGATGTGCTATCACCTCTCGTGATAGACTGCCAGATTAAAGCAGTAAAGTCGAAATCAAATGACTGGCCTCTCTTTACAAATTTAGGTCATGTAGAATAAATACAGGTTTTACATTTATGCAAATTAAATAAATCATATAGTTCTACTAAGCCTTTTTGTGGAAATATTTATATATTTCTCAACTGATACATAAATCATCTAGCTAATGCTAGTCTGAATACGTAACTAAAAGGCACAAGGTGTGTCACTAGAATTTCATAACTGAGTTTGGAAGAGATGAAATACTGGAAAATCAGCTTCTTTCTCACTTACATGCCAAGTCCTGAGCACATGAATGGCTCTCAACGCCATAGGTGGTGACATCTTAAACCCTATAACAGTGCTGGGAGTTGGCTAGGGATTTAGGAACTCTGTTGTTTGATAAAGAAGAATTGTTGTAGGGTATATATTCCCCATTGGAAGTTTTAAAGCAAACATGTCTTTGAGCCTGAGCCTAAAAATACACTCAGCAAGACCCTTCTGTAATTTTACAGTGAGGCAGTGGGAAGAAATTAATCAGAATGTCAAAATAAACATTTTACTCAGCAATGTTGCGAAGTGAAAACAGGGGATTTAATATCATTTTTCATATAATGGCATATATTAATTGTCAGGGAATTTTAGTGTAGGGGCCCTTAGCACTGCAACTTGCTTCCCAGCCATTGGTCCACCACAGTTTGAGTTTATTGACCCATAAGATGAACTGGGCATATAATTATGGTATGGTATATAGTGTAATGATAAATGATCAAGTTATGTATACACATTTAAAATACTGTTCAGCATGCAGAGACTATATGATGGGTACTTTCCTAAATTAATAAAAAATGAGAGATTTTGATTAATACAAAGATGCCTCAGTCAATATTTACATCTGTCAATAAATCTTGCAAGTCAACATCTGTTTATTCACATAAGAGTTACAGACTAAAGTTTATTTAATATCTGCTAGTAACAGTTCTCTGTTTCCTATAGAGTTTCTGAAACTTAACAATATCATTCACATAAGCTTCCCAAAGCCATCTTTGAGTTGTCTACCCACCTTCCAACTAGGTTTTTTCTGTGCCAAGAGTTGGGCTTCATGAGTCCTGAATTCTTTGAACTGACTGTTAATCAGTAGGTATCACTCCAGATTTCCAGTAAAACGTGTGCGTGTGTGTAAATGGTCTGCTCTTTAATCTCGGTTATGCTATCTTGGTTATGCCATCATTTTTAAAATTTTATTTGGGGTATCCCAAGAACTGCAACAGGGAGGGCATCAAACTGTGAAATATTTAAAATGAAAATTCTTGATTTGCTGACATTCTATATTGTGGTGGGCTGGCAAGGCATACCTAGAATTATAGTGCAATAAAAAACAAAGTTGATATACATTTTAATTTTTTTTTAATTTTTTAATTTTAATTTTTTTCTTCAAGAAAAGAAACCAGAACCAAAAACCTATGAACTGCACAGTTCATAAGGCTTTCTTGAAATTTAAAATATGTTTGTTTGTAAGATTCCCAGAGGGGAAATATAGCAGTTCTTTCAAAATGCAACTACCCCATCTTATGGGTAGAGATTTGTCCTGTCCACCGCGCACCTGGTCAGTTCTGCTACATGGGGGCAAGGACCACAGAATACATAGATCCTGTCCAGTGCCTACAGTGCTTTGCAGCAACTCTTTACACCATATGAGAGAGAGAAAGTACGAGCTGGGGGAAGGGTAGGGCTGGTTTTTTATGGACTCATCTTATTTCCAGCCCCAACCCCACGGGATAGGACAGGAGAGGAGGCTCTTGTAGCCACTCCCTTTCTGCTCTGCATCCTGCATTAGGGAATATTCTAAATCCCATGGATTCATCAGCAAACTAGCTGGTTACTCTGGCTGTGCATTGTAATACAGATTTTGTCCCTAATTAGCACCTGTCGTTTAATCAAAGAACTCCATATGATTCTGGGAAATCTGAACTGCATATTTTCTGGTTTCTCTACAGACAATATGATGGGTACTTTCCTAAATTAATAAAAATGAGAGATTTTGATCTAAGATCAAGATGATACTATAAACAAAGGGGGTTGAAAATAAGGGTTTAGAATAGATTCTTTCTAAGCCTTGTTCATGGCAACTGTGACATCCCTCACTTTTGCAGACCAACTGGGAAGTCCTGCAGCTCAGATTTCTCAGGATTTTAAAAGTTTTAATCTAACAAGTTTTAAAACAATGGAGATATAAGTAAACTTTTGGGCTCTTTGTTCTGCTTCACAGATGGAAATATAGTAGCACAAGAGAACAAAGTTCCAATGGATGTATTTCTTGCAATGCTTATTTTGAACTGAAGTTTCTGTCTTACGATCATTGCCATGATTATAGTAATCAGAGGCTTTATCTGTGTATTGCAGTGTCAGTACCATTCACACTTTTATATTAATTAAAATGGTACAATTACAATGTTGAGTTTTGTTTGCCTTAAAAAAATAAGGTTAAGCAATATTTGTTTTGTTGCAGTAAATTCTCTGACTCAGGAAAGTACTATTATGAAATAATTAAGATATATTTTCTGAAGTGCATTTGCAGTGATCATGTCGTGTTAAACTAACATAATTATGAGCTTTAAAGGAGTAATGTTAAGAAAAACAGTGCTCAATAATTGTTTCTCCAACCATGTGGTGCAAAACTTTGTCCATTGTTACTGTATGTATAGGATCATTGGAAGTTCAGCAGAGGCAAGCTTACTGGGTATGAACTTTTTTTTAATATAATTTCACCTCTGGTGAGGTAAACACAGTTGTCAGTATTTCTGCATGTTCTAGGCTGGTGAGCTAGTTCTCTATAAAGAGACTGGCCATTGGAATAGTTGCATCAAAGTCATCAGATGGTTAGGAGCAAACCATAAAGTGACTCATGATATAATTGAAACCTGAGATTTACACATTTATATTTTAGTTTTTATCAGATACTCACTGGATCTGTAGAACTAAACAGTTAGGATTATTTCATACTTCAGAACAGAATTTAGCACTCACTGCTCCTCAAAGCATATGTTTGATTTCTAGTGTTCTGCAGTGGCATCTAGGGCTTTCACAATACAACACAGTAGAGAGTCAGATAAATTTCTAAAATAATTAAAATCTTCTGCAGCATTTCATTCTTTTAAAAATATTTAATTCTTTTTCTTTGAAATCTAGGGTTTGTAGTAAATGTCAGATTGCCCTCCCAGAAGACTGATGTCTTCAATTTATCTACAGGAAAGGTACTGCAGTGCAAGCTTCCCTGTACTGACTTGCCTTTAAACCCTACTATAGATGAACCAGTTCTAGAGGGTTAGGCCTTTCAATTTCTTGGCTTCTTTGGCTAGACTTTGAACAAGAGTCCCAGTTGCTTCTAAAAGTGGCATTGGATTGATGGATATGAATTGGATTGGATATGAATATTCATCCAGTAGTAACTGGACCATGTCCACCAATTCACTTCATATCTGCCTCTGAACAGTCATCTGATGTTAATGACCATCAATCATCATGATGTCTGCATTTTTTGAACTGGTGGCTTAAGTGTGAAGTTCCAGAGGGGTAGCCGTGTTAGTCTGTGTACAGCAAAAACAACAAGAGTCCTGTAGCACTTTAAAGACTAACAAATTTAATTTCTGCAGGCATAAGCTTTCATGGGCTGCAACCCACTTCATCAGATGCCAGAAATAGAAATCAGATAGGGGGTGTATATGTATACACACATCAAAGGGTAAGGAACAACAATGGGGAGGGTAGGTATTAGCAAAGTCCATTCAGTTAGAGTAGATGAGGCCTATTCACAACTATTGATTAGAAGATGAGAATGTGTGATCAGTGGCAATTACTTCTTGTAATGAGATAACCATTCCAAGTCCCTATTCAGACCCAGTTTGGTTGTGTCAAGTTTGCATATGAGTTCCAGCTCTGCAGTTTCTCGCTGAAGTCTGTTTTTGAAGTTTTTTTGTAGAAGTATGGCAACTTTCAAGTCAGCTACAGAGTGTCCTGGGAGGTTGAAGTGCTGTCCGACTGGTTTATGGATGTTACCATTTTTTATGTCTGATTTGTGTCCATTTATTCTTTTGTGTAGTGACAGTCCGGTTTGACCAATGTATATGGCAGAGGGGCATTGCTGGCACATGATGGCATATATTACATTAGTAGATGTGCAGGTGAATGAGCCCCTTATGGTGTGGCTGATGTGGTTAGGACCTGTGATGGTGTCACTAGAGTCGATGTGCAGGCAGAGATGGCAACGGGGTTGTTGCAGGGATAGGTTCCTGGGTTAGTGTTCTTGTTGTATGGTGTATGGATGCTGATGAGTATTTGCTTCAGGTTGGAGGGCTGTCTGTAAGCAAAGATAGGTCTGCCTCTCATGGCTTAAACGAGTGAGGGATCATCTGCTAGGATAGGTTGTAGATCCTTAATGATGTGTTGCAGAGATTTTAGCTGGGGGCTGTAGGTGATGGCCAGTGGTGTTCTGTTGTTTTCTTTGTTGGGTCTGTCCTGTAGTAGCTGACTTCTGGGTACCCGTCTGGCTCTGTCAATTTGTTTCTTCACCTCTCCAGGTGGGTATTGTAGTTTTAAGAATGTTTTATGGAGATCCTGTAGGTGTTTGTCTCTGTCTGAGGGATCAGAGCCAATCCGGTTGTATCTTAAGGCTTGGCTGTAGACAATGGATTGTGTAATGTGTCCAGGGTGGAAGCTAGAGGCATGAAGATATGTATTGTGGTCAGTTGGTTTTCAGTATAGGGTGGTATTAATGTGACCATCCTTTATTTGTATTGTAGTGTCCAGGAAGAGGATTTCTTGTGTGGACTGGTCCAGGCTGAGGTTGATGATGGGGTGGAAATTATTGAAATCCCGGTGGAATTCTTCGAGGGACTCTTTCCCATGGGTCCAGATGATGAAAATGTCATCAATGTAGTGTAGGTAAAGGAGAGGTGCTTGGGGACGAGTTTTGAGGAAGCGTTGTTCTAGGTCAGCCATAAAAATGTTGGCATACTGTGGGGCCATGCGGGTGCCCATAGCTGTGCCACTGACTTGAAGGTATAGATTGTCTCCAAATCTGAAGTAGTTGTGGGTCAGGACAAAGTCACAAAGTTCAGCCACCACGTGTTCCATATCATCATCAGGGAAAATGTTACTGATGGCTTGTAGTCCATCTTTGTGTGGAACGTTGGTGTAGAGAGCTTCTACATCCATAGTGGCTAGAATGGTGTTTTCTGGGAGATCACCGATGGATTGTAGTTTTCTCAGGAAGTCAGTGGTATCATGAAGATAGCTAGGAGTGCTGGTGGCACAGGATCTGAGGAGAGACTCCACATAGCCTGACAGTCCTGCAGTGAGAGTGCCAATGCCTGAGATGATGGGGTATCCAGGATTCCCAGGTTTGTGGATTTTGGGTAGCAGATAGAATAAACCTAGTCACGGCTCAGGGGGTGTGTCTGTGTAGATTTGTTCCTGTGTTTCTTTAGGGAGTTTCTGAAGTAGATGTAATTTTTTTTGGTATTCCTCAGTGGGATTGGACGGTAGTGGCTTGTCGAATGTGGTGTTGGAGTGTTGTCTGGCAGCCTCCTGTTCATAATCCGACTTATTCATGATGACTTCAGCACCTCCTTTGTCTGCCTCTTTGATTATAATGTCAGAGTTGTTATTGAGGCTGTGGATGGCGTTGCGTTCTGCATGGCTGAGGTTATGGGGCAAGCGATGTTGCTTGTCTACAATCTCAGCTAGTGCACGTCGGTGGAAACACTCTGTGTAAAAGTCTAGTCTGTTGTTTTGAGCGTCAGGAGGAGTCCATGCAGCATTCTTCTTCTTGTAGCGTTGGTAGGAAGGTATCTGTGGGTTAGTGTGTTGTTCAGTGGTGTGGTGAAAATATTCCTTGAATCGGAGATGGCAAAAGTAGGATTCCAGGTCACTGCAGAATTGTATCGTGTGTGGGGGTGGTGGGGCAGAAGGAGAGTCCCCAAGATAAGATGGACTCTTCTACAGGGTTAAGTGTATAGCTGGATAGATTTACAATATTGTTGGATGAGTCAAGGGTATCACAGTTGTGGTCTCTTGTGTCATGTAGGAGTTTAGATAGTTTAGAGTCCTTTTTCCTCTGTAGAGAAGCAAAGTGAGTGTTGTAAATGGCCCATCTTGTTTTTGTAAAGATCAACCACGTGGAAGTTTCTGTGGAAGTTTGGCCTTTCATGAGATTATCCAGCATTGGAGTTCTTTCTTGATTTTCTCCTGTTTGCTGTACAGAATGTTGATCAGGTGGTGAAGTATTCCATACTCTATTACCAACCTCTATGAGCCACTGAATCCCACGCAATGCCTTAGCTTTAGTTTTGACTATTAGCCAAGAGTATCAAAAGCCAACAGATGTTCAATGATTTTAGAGTTGACATACTTAGATCCTTCAGCCTTCCAAAGCATTAGATTACCAAAAAAAGTCAGCATAACTGCTGACTAGACTAAGCCATTACCAGCAGTTTATCTGATAACCAAGAATAAAGTAGCAAATGTGAATATGGGAATGGTAGAAATGTTGAAAACTAGGTAGTCATACCATTGCACTAGTAATCATATAATCATAGAAATATGACAAGTTTATCCTGCTGGGAGACTTCAACATTAGAGTTGGTAGAGACAGCAGTGACTGGAGAGGTGTGATAGGATGACATGGAGTGGGAAAGATGAATAACAGTGGACTCCTCCTCTTAGGTAAATGTGCAGAACATAGCCTGATCATCATGAACACCATCTTTAGGTAAAATGATAAATATAAAACATCATGGATGCACCCACGGTCCAAACAATGGCACCTAATTGACTATGTTATCGCCAGCCAACGAGACATCCGTGATGTCAGAATTACCAGAGCCATGCATGGTGCAGGATGCTGGACAGACCACAGATTGGTAAGAACAGTGCTCAATCTGCATATAATTCTCTCACAGTGCAAGTATCCCAAACTCAGTAGAATAACATTCAAAATAGCAAAGCTCAAGCACATCAACTATTAGGTGCAGTTACAGCAGTCACTTGATGACAAGCTTTTTTTCGTGCCCACTGATCACTAGCAATCAACAAAAAAATGGATCCAGTTCAAAGATGTGATTATTGACACAGCTAAATCAGTGCTGGGGCCAAAGAAAAGGATAGACCAGGATTGGCTTAATAATAGAATCATAGAATATTAGAGTTGGAAGGGACCTCAGGAGGTCATCTAGTCCAATCCTTTGCTCAAAGCAGAAATAACCTCAGCTAAATCATCCCAGCCAGGGCTTCGTCAAGCTGCAGCTTAAACACCTCTAAAGATGGAGATTCCACCACCTCCCTTGGTAACCCATTCCAGTGCTTCACCATCCTCCTAATGAAAAACTGTTTCCTAATATCCAACCTAGACCTCCCCCTCTGCAACTTGAGATCATTGCTCCTTGTTCTGTCATCTATTACCATTGAGAACAGCCCAGCTCCATCCTCTCTGGAACCCCCTTTCAGGAAGTTAAAGGCTGCTATCAAATCCCCCCTCATTCTTCTCTTCTGCAAACTAAACAAGCCTAGTTCCCTCAGCCTCTCCTCATAAGCCTTGTGCTCCAGCCCCGTAATCATTCCTGTTGCCCTCCACTGGACTCTCCAACTTATCCACATCCTTTTTGTAGTGGAAGCCCCAAAACTGGACATAGAAACATGTTTAGAGCAGAACATGGACCTGCAGTCTTCATTGACTTGACAAAAGCTTTTGATATGGTTAACAGAGAGGTCTATGGGCTATTCTACATAAACTGGGATGCCCAAGAAGGTTCATATTAATCATCTGTTTGTTCCATGACCACATGACAGTGCAAGTGCTCTCCAATGGTGACTCTTCTGACTTATTCGAAATCTTGAATGGAGTGAAACAAAGCTGAGTACTTGCTCCAATGCTGTTCAATTTGTTCTTTGCCTGTCCTCAGCCATTCCACAAGGGACTTGGATCGGGGAAATACATCTGCTACCAACTCGATGTCTCCGTCTTTGATATTTGAAGACTCAATTCTAAGATCAACATGCTGGAAAGACTTCTCATCAAGGAACTTTTTTCAGATGACTGCGCCTTGATGGCTCATAGATATGACGGCCTTCAGGTCATCATTGACAGATTTTCTGAAGAATCCCAGCTCTTTTTCCGAGACTGATGGTGAGGTCAGACAGAGATCTTTTTCCAACCAGCACCTCACTCCAATGCTCTAGCACCAGCCATCTTCATTCAAGGCATTCACCTAAAAAATGTGGATCAGTTCAAATATTTGGGCAGCACCATTTCGAGTGACAGTTCCCTCAATAAGGAAATCACCTCCAGAACCATTAAAGCTAGTTAGACCCTTGGCCAGCTCTGAGCAAAAGTCCTTAACCAACACAACATTCATCTCTCCACCAAATTGAAGATCTACAGTGCAGTGGTTCTAACATCTCTCCTGTATGGATCTGAGATGTGCATTCTTTATAGATGGCACATTAAACAGTGTGAGCAATTTCACATTCGCTCCCTCCGTTCAATAACGAGCATTTGCTGGAAGGACAGAGTGACCAATACATAACCAGCATTGAGGAAATGTTATTGAGAACACAACGTAGGTGGACTGGCCATGTTATCAGAATGAAAGACCACTGTCTCCCAAAACAGATCTTGTATGGAGAGCTGAGGCAGAGCAAAAGAAAGAGAGATCGTCCGCATAAGCAATTAAAAGATAACCTGAAAAGTAGTCTTCAGTGGGCTGACTCAGAACAGGACTCACTGGTGGTCTCTGACAAGATCAGCATGTAACAGGTTTGAGCAGGATTGATGAAATCATCTCGAGGCTGTATGTGAAAGGCACCACAGAGCTGCATCATCAAACATCATAGATACGGATTTCCCATGCCCTCAGTGTGGCTGACTCTGTGCATCAGGGTTTGGAATTCAGTGTCATATGCGTAGCTATAGATGAGAATTGCAACATCATCATCAGCGATGAACTACCAACTAATCAACCAAGCAAGAAATGTCAGGCTGGAAGGGACCTTGAAAAGTCATCAAGTCCAGTCCTCTGGGCTGAGACAGGACCAAGTAAATCTAGACCATCCCTAACAGTCCAATCTGTTCTTAAAAACCTCCAGTTATGGGGATTCCACAGCCTCCCTTGGAAGTTTATTCCAGAGTTTAACTATCCTTATAATTAGAAAGTTTTTCCAAATCTCTAACCTAAATCTCCCTTGCTCCAGATTAAGCCAGTTTCTTCCTGTCCTACTTTCAGTGGACATGAAGAACAATTGACCACTGTTCTTTTTATAACAGACCTTAACGTATTTGAAGATTGTTATCAGAACCCATCTCAATCTTCTTTTCTTCAGACTAACCATGCTCAGATTTTTTGTTATTGTTTTTTTGTTTTTTTGTTTTTGTTTTTGTTTTTAACTTTCCTCATAGGTTAGGTTTTCTGAACCTTTTATCATTTTTGTTGCTCTCCTCTTGGACTTGCTCCAACTTGTCCACATCTTTCCTAAAATATAGAGCCCAGAACTAGACACAGTACTCCAGCTCAGGCCTCATCAGTGCTGAGTAGAGTGGGGGCAAATATCTCCCATGTCTTATAAACAACATTCCTACTAATACAGTGTAGAAAGATATTAGCCTTTTTCACAACTGCATCACATTGTTAACCCATATTCAATTTGTGATCCACTATGACCCGCAGATCCCTTTCAGTAGTAATACCATCTAACCAGTTACTCCCCATTTTGTAGTTGTGTTTGATTTTTTCCTTCCTAAATTAATTACTTTGCTCTTATCTTTATTAAATTTCATCTTGTTGAATTCAGACCAATTCTCCAATTTATCAAGGTCATTTTGAATTATAATCCTGTCCTGCAAAGTGCTTGCCACCCCTCCCAATTTAGTTTCGTCTGCAGATTTTATAAGCATACTCTCCACTTCATTATACAAGTCATTAATTAAAATATGGAATAGTACCAAACTCACGACTGACCACTGCAAGACCCAACCAGATATGCCCTCCTAGTTTGACAGCAAACTGTTGATAACTACTGTTTGAGTACAGTCTTTCAGCCAATTGTACACCCACTTTATAGTAATTTAATCTAGACCACATTTCCCTAGTTTGCTTATGAGAGTGTCATGTAGGATGTGTTAATATCCTTATTAAAATCAAGATATATCATGTCCACTGCTTCCCCCATCCATTAGGCCAATAACCCTGTCAAAGAAGGACATTAGGTTGGCTGGCACGATTCGTTCTTCACAAATCCATGCTGGCTATTCCTTATAATCCTATCATCCAGGTGATTACAAACTGATTGTTTAATAATTTGTTCCAGTATGTTTCCAGGTATCAAAATTTAGGCTGAGTGGTCTATAATTCTCTGGGTCCTCTTTGTTCTCCTTTTTAAAGATAGTACTATGTTCTCTCTTCACCAGTCTTCTGGGATTTCACCTATCCTCCAGTAATTCTCAGAGATAATCACTAATGGTTCCAAGATTGCTTCAGCTAGCTCCTTCAATACCCTAGAATGAATTACATTAGGTCCTGCTGACTTGAATATGTCTAAATTATCTAAATATTCTTTAACCTGTTCTTTCCCTGTTTTAACTTGCATTTCTTCTCACTTGCCATTAATATTAATTGTGTTGAGGATCTAGTCGTCATTAACCTTTTTAGTGACGTCTGAAGCAAAATAAGCGTTAAACACCTCAGTTTTCTTGATGTCATCAGTTGCTAGCCCTCATTCCCAATAAGTAGCGAACCTACACGTTCCTTTGTATTTCCCTTACTGCTAATGTATTTAAAGAATGTCTTCTTGTTGCCTTTTATGTCCCTTGCTAGTGTAACTCATTTTGTGCCTTAGCCTTTCTGATTTTGTTCCTACATGCTTATGCTGTTCTTTTGTACCCCTCCTTAGCAATCTGCCTATGTTTCTACTTTTTGTAGGATTCCTTTTATATTTTCAGGTCATTAAAGAGTTCATGATGGAGCAATATGGGCCTCTTACTAGTCTTCCTATCTTTCCTTTGCATCAGGAGAGTTTGCAATTGTGCCTTTAATATTGTCTCCTTGAGAAACAGCTGGTGCTCCTGAACTCCTTTTCTCTTTAGATTTTCTTCCCGTAGAACTTTACCTACCAATTGTCTGAGTTTATTAAAGTCTACTTTAGTGAAGTCTGTTGTCCTTACTCTGCTGCTCTCACTCTTTCCTTTCTTTAGAATCATGAAATCTGTTATTTCACAAACCCTTCACCCAAATTGCCTTCCACCTTCAGATTCACTACCAATTCTTCCCTGTTGGTCAGTATCAAGTAGGGATGTTAAATATAAGTTACATAGGTAACCATTTAAACTATTAAAATTATATCAGTTAGATGGTTGGCTGATATAATTTTGTGTCCTCCTCACACTCCATCCACTGCCCTTAGCCCCCAGGTAGTGCCCACAGCCCGGCTCTGTAGGGGACCAAGAGCCCAAGCTGCTGCATTCCTCCACACCTGATGGGTCCAGGGCAGTAGCTATGAGAGCAGGAGCCTGTGCATGCCCTGCCCAGCTCTGCGGTGGACCGCCGTCTCAGATCCATGGACTGGGTCCCTGGTGTTCTGCAATGGGGCACTCTGCAGCAGGGCTCTCCCCATGGGCGCCAGGGCCTCGGCCTCCCCGGGCAGCAGCAGTGGTGCAGCCCCGCCGTCACCATGGAGACGAAGAGCCTGTGCCACCAGTTAACCCCCGCTCCGCTCGTTGCCAGTTAACCAATTAAGTATTAGTCTAAATGGTAAAACTAATACTTATCAATTAACCAATTAGTATTTTACATCCCTAGTATCAAGTCTAAAATAGCTGCCCCCTGGTCACTTCCTCCACTTTCTGGAATAAAATGTTGTCCCCAGTACATTTCAAGAACTTATTGAAAATTTTGTGTTTTGCCATATTACTTTTCCAACAGATGTCTACGTAGTTAAAGTCCTTCATTATTGCCAGGTCTTGTGTTTTGGATATTTCTGTTATTTGTTCTAGAAATGTCTCATCCACTTCCTCTTCTTGATTTGGTGGTCTATAGTAGACCCCAACCATGACATCACCCCTATTTTTTACCCCTTTTATCTTTACCCAGAGACTCTCAACTGGTCTGTCTCTCACCCCTTTCTGGATTTCAGTATAAGTGTATATATTCTTAATGTACAATGCAACACCTCCTCCCTTTTTACCCTGCCTGTCCTTCCTGAACAAGCTATACCACTCTAGACCATTATTCCAGTCATGAGATGTATTCACAAGGTCTCTGTAATGCCAATTAAGTCATAATTTAGTTTATGTACTAATACTTCTAGCTCTTTGTGTTTATTCCCCATATTCCTTACATTTGTGATAGACTTCTAAGATGTTGAGCAGATTCTCCCACTGATTTTCCTCTTGTTGCTCCTATTGATCCTATTGTAATTTATCCTTGTCCCCCATCAAAATCTAACCTTCTGTTAAGGTTGCCCTTTTTTAAACTTACCTGTGAGCTTTTGTCACCTACCCTTTGAATCTAGTGTAAAGCCCTACTCACTAGGTTGATGAGTCAGTGTGTGAAGATGCTCTTCCCCTTCTTAGTCATGTGGACCCCATCTCTTCCTAGCAGTTGTCTTTCCCATAACAGCATCCCATGTTCCAGGAAGTGAAAGATCTCCCATAGGACTCCATCTGTGCAACCATGCATTCATCTACAGGATGGCATATCCCTGCCTGGGTTCTTATCCTCAATCAGGAGGATGGATGAGAACACACTGAACCCCTGGTCCCTTCACTGTAGCTCCTAGAGCCCTGTAATCACTGGTGATCTGCTCAGGGTCAGACCTGGTTGTATCATTAGTGCCCACATGGATGAGCATCATGGAGTAGAGATCAGAGGGGTAGATGAGCCTTGGCAACCTTTCCATAACATCTCAGACACAGGCTCCAAGCACCCTACAACTCCTCCTCTCAAGTGCAGTTGCCATGAGCCTCCCAGCCTTGGGGGGTGAATGGCTCCCCATTAGGGTCTGCTCCTCACCTCCTGTTGCCAGTACGGCATACCAGTTTTCACCTCAATGGGGAACCTGGCTGGGGTGTGGAGCATTTTCTACTGCCTGAGGTAGCCAGCAGTCAAAATCTACTCCTTGCAGAGAAGCCACTTCTCCTTCCTCTTCTGGTGCTGCTGTAGCCATCTGTAGTTGGCTAACATCCAGATGTTTCCATGTGTGCCCTGTCAATGAAATCATAGAATTGTAGAACCATAGGAATAGAAGGGACTGCAAGGTCATCTAGTCTAAACCCCTGCCAAGATGCAGGATTTATTGAGTCTAAACCATCCAAGACAAATGGCTAATCAGCCTCCTTTTGGAAACCTCCTGGGAAAGAGCTTCCATGACCTCCCTAGGCAGTCTGTTCCATTGTCTTACTGTTCTTACAGTTAGGACATTTTTCCTGAGATTTAATGTAAATTTGCCATGCTGTAGTTTGAACCCATTGCCCCTTGTCCTGCCCTCTGTGGCAAGAGAGAACAACTTTTCTCCACCTTTTTTATGGCAGCCTTTCAAGTGTTGAAGACTGCTATCATGTCCCACCTTAATCTCCTCTTTTCCAAACTAAACTTACCCAGTTCCTTCAGCCTTTGTTCACATGGCTTGCATTTCATCCCTTTGATCACTTTTGTCACTCGCTTCTGGATCATTTTCAGTTTCTCTACATCTTTTCTATATGTTGGTGATCAAAATTGGACACAGTACTCCAGCTGAGGCCTATCCAGCACCGAATAGAGCAGTACTATAACCTCCTGTGACTTGCATTCTATGCCTCTGTTAATGCAACCTAAAATTGCATTTGCTTTTTTTGCAACAGCATCACACTGTTGACTCATGTTGAGGTTGTGATTCACCACAACTCCCAGATCCTTCTCAATAGTGCTGCTGCCAAGCCAGTTATCCCCTATTCTCTGTTTGTGCATTTGGTTTATCTTCCCTAAGTATAGCACCTTACATTTGTCTTTGTTGAATTTCATTTTGTTGTCTATATCCCAGTTCTCCAATTTATCAAGATCCCTTTGAATTTTAGCTCTATCCTCCAAAGTGTTAGCAACTTCCACAGCTCATGCTTCCCGTTGCTCTGCAGATGAGCCATGTCCTCCTGCAGCTCTCTTACCTGTTTCCTTTGGCAGTCTATCAACACACGCCTTTCACATCTAGTAGTCCCCCCTGCCTAGCTTTCATTAGTGGGGATATATGCAGGGCACACTCCCAGCAAGTCAGAATCAGTGCCTGGGTGGAAGCCTCCAGGATCAGGAGGCCTACCTGCCAGAGGCTCCCATAGGTGCAGGCAGAGGAAGAGCTAGCAGTGGTTTTAGTAACACACCACTTCCCTCCCATGATGGGCTCTTCCCTGTAGAGTACCTGCAAATTAAGGAAACAAAAAACCAACACACGACTGTACCTCCGAACCTCCCTCCTTAAAGCTTTTCACATGCAGGAGGGAATCTGGTCTTTTAGAATCATAGAATATTAGAGTTGGAAGGGTCCTCAGGAGGTCATCTAGTCCAACCCCCTGCTCAAAGCAGGACTAACCTCAGCTATATCATCCCAGCCAGGGCTTTGTCAAGCCTCAGCTTAAAAACCTCTAAGGATGGAGATTCCACCACGTCCCTAGGTAACCCATTCCAGTGCTTCACCACCCTCCTAGTGAAAAACTTTTTCCTAATGTCCAACCTAGACCGCACGCCCTGCAACTTGAGACCGTTGCTCCTTGTTCTGTCATCTGCCACCACCGAGAACAGCCTAGCCCCATCCTCCCTGGAACCCCCTTTCAGGTAGTTAAAGGCTGTTATCAAATCCCCCCTCATTCTTCTCTTTTGCAAACTAAACAAGCCCAGTTCCCGCAGCCTCTCCTCATAAGTCATGTGCTCCAGCCCCCTAATCATTTTTGTTGCCCTCCGCTGGACTCTCTCCAACTTGTCCACATCCTTTTTGTAGTGGGAGGCCCAAAACTGGACACAATATTCTAAATGCGGCCTCACCAATGCCGAATAGAGGGGAATAATCACTTCCCGTGACCTGCTGGCAATGCGCCTCCTAATGCAGCCCAATATGCTATTAGCCTTCTTGACAACCAGGGCACACTGCTGACTCATATCCAGCTTTTTATCCACTGTTACCCCCAGGTCCTTTTCTTCAGAGCTGCTGCCTAGCTCGTCAGTCCCAGTCTATAGCTGTGCATGGGATTCTTACTTCCTAAGTGGAGGACTCTGCACTTTTCTTTGTTGAACCTCATTAGATTTCTTTTGGCCCAATCCTCCAGTTTGTTTAGGTCACTCTGTATCCTATCCCTACCTTCCAGGGTATCTACCATTCCCCCCAGCTTAGTGTCATCCGCAAACTTGCTGAGGGTGCAATCTACCCCATCCTCCAGATCATTAATAAAGATGTTGAACAAAACCAGCCCCAGGACCGACCCCTGGGGAACTCCGCTTGTGACCGGTTGCCACCTAGACATGGAGCCATTGATTGCTACTCGTTTGAGCCCTATGCTCTAGTCAGTTCTCTATCTCTATCTCTATCTTTTCTCTCTCAGTTGTAAACTTCAGGCTTGGCTTAGCCAATGGTTAGTCTTTCACCTCTCCTTCTTTGGATGGCCAATCCAGGGAAGAGAGCAGGGTACAAGTTCAGGTGTCGTCACTGATGCAAGAGAGCCCCCTTTCCCCACTTCCTTCTGCAAGGTTAGGATGTTTTTGTAAGGATCAGCATGCCTATACTCTGCCTCAAGGGACACCCCAACATCTTTAAAGGCCAATAAGGTGTTACAGGCTGGGAGCTGTAATTTGACATGAACAAATGGCCTGGCATCTTAATCTTGGCATCTTAATCTTGAAGTTGCATAGAAGATTCCAAGTTAGTGCCTATGTATCTTGTAACAATAAATTGATAACCAGAGAAATGTCTCTTGAAAACAGGACACAAAAAGGTGCCAGGGCTGACAGGCAAACTTCTGCGTAGGCCAAGACATAAATATCTTAATTATTTAAATATAATTAATGACATCAGCATTCCTATGTCCACACATTCTCACACATCCTTGTGACAATGGGTTAATTGTGACACTGGAAAAGCAATCTGAGAGGTGGGAGCAGAGTTTGGATGAATGAATGACCTTATTCTAATAACCTTTTGCTTGCAAGCCAGAAAGTGGCTTTGGATATCTTCAAGTAATGCTAATTTTCATTAAACATTTCGCCAACTATATTTACTCAGTCCTAAATCCAAACGTGGCCTTTGTTCCCTGCAACTGATTCATAGGAGATATATTCTAGTTTTATCTGAATTTCCACATTCCTCTCCTCTTTAATATAATTTTTTTTAATTAACTGAAGATCTCCATAAGACAGATTTCTGTTGAAGATTCTCAGAAACCAAATTCTGCTCTTATTCTTGCCTGTGTAAATATGGGATAATTCTACTGAAGTCGATGGCCGTGATTCTTATGTACATGAAGACCTCTTTACATGGTCAAAGTGGTGTAAAGGGGACTGAGTGTGAATGAAAATCAGGACATAGAACTTGTTCTGTTTTACACTGGTGTAACTGAGAGAAGAAATTGGTGTTCAGACTGTATTGAATTTAACAATAAACATTTTAGGTCATGTATTCCATAATATGAGGTAAAGAAGTGACTGTGCACCCATGTATGCCCTCCCTCCTCTTGCTGCCTACTTCTGCATTGGTCATCTCTGCCCCTTGGGCAGCAGAACTCCACTAATTCTGCTGCAGAAGGTCCTTTACAGCACTGGAGAAGAGGACTGGAGTTAGTCCTTATGAAACAAAGATTTTGAGACAAGGCCCTGGCATATTGCATAGGTTATGACTGAAGGCAAAACCTGGTTCTTATTATCTCTTCTGCTAAATATTGATCTTGTCCCTATTCAATAAACATTTATGATTCTACTAAATCTGTTATATTATGAATAAATCTAGATAAGAATATTATAAATTGCAGAATAAAAATGCTATTTCTTTTTATGTTTTAGTCCCCCCCCCCCCCCAGTTTGTAATATTACTAATAGTATTTTTTTTTTTTGCAAGGTTCTTCATAATTAAAACTTAAATTGGATTTTGCTTTTTACCCACACCATACTATGGGTTTGTTTTTTGCTAGGGTAAGGTATGCTAACCCAATCAGGATCTTCCTACCATTGCAGTTTTCACCACCCATAACCTTGTTTTATGATCAAAGGAAAGGGAAAGGGAAAGCAGCAATGTTAATAGATTTTCCCATGCAGTCTCTCTGGGAATAGTCTTTTTATAAATGTCTTGAACTTGACCTCATTGAAAGGCACGAAGGTCCAACACACATTTTTAAAGTTATATTTAATTTTTTTTTCAATTCTGTGAAGACGTTTGGAACCTAGCCCTCAAAACACAAAGCATAAATATTTCAGGATAGTCATACAGTAAAAGTGATGTGTGAAGCAGTTAATTTTAGGGAAACCCCTAAAACAGCTCTGTTGCTTTGCTTTTCATGCCATTGTATAGATACCTTCTCCGCAGCACTATCAAATAATCCAACAAAATCCAACGAATACTGTTATGATTTCATCATCTTGCCATTTGAACTTGCAAATACAATGTAGTAATGCATTAGGTGGGAGAAAAGTTTTATCTGCCACACCCTAATTATAAAAACGTTCTTGGGAGCCAAGCATTCAGGGCATTAGAAAGGTTTTCAATGACAGTATAAGTAGCTACAATGAACTTGGGAGCAAGAGTGTTTTAACAGAGATTTTCACTAAGAATTAGGTTTTATAAGTCATTTTATCAAGACATAATCAATATTTAGGGATGTAGTTTTCCCTACTGAATCTGTACACTAACTAATAATAAAGTTCATAGGAATTACGTTGAGATGGGAATATACATACCTCTCAGTCCTTACATCTTGTCGGGTTTGGATGTGTTCTCATTCAAGCTGTTAGCTTGACAGTTCTGGGTGCTGAAGGCCTCTGCCCACAGAAATAGGGACAGCCCTGCCAGCAGCAGTGCAAGCCTCCTACGCTGCCCCTCATCTCAGATCCGTAGGGGTGTAGTGTCTGGATCCATTCAGTGCTTAGCCTCTTTTTCTGAGACTGCCAAAAACAGTGTATGTGGCAGTGAGATTTTGTAATGTGGATGTCTACTTGGAATTGAACAGTTAGGTGATCATAACTTTCAGTCACTTAGAGCTACTAACTTGGGCAGAACTTGATCCAGTGACCTAAAGGTGAGGGGTCCTATACAGACCATCATCAATATAATGTCTTGCTATCTGATGTGCTTTAAACTAGGTGTTGTGGCACACAAGATTTATAAATATTTTCTCTCTACCTTCCTTTTTCTAACTGAATTCAACCAGGCAACTACTCCTAAATGCAGACCCTGAGACATACTGGAGCTCTGCTCTATGTAGATGAGAAGGCACGGGGCAGTTAAGTTATCTTTGCTTTTCCCCTAGGGAAAGATTGGCTGGGGATTGCTAAAGTGCCACATTGCCTTCCTCTCCTAACGGGTAGGGCTCCTCTATGCTGGGGGAACTGAGAAATGGGACATAGTAGCAGGGAATCCTCAATTGCCCAGTTAAGCCCAGATCTAAATCCCATTGAAATCAATGAAAAAACCTACAATGAGTTAGTGAGGTTTTGGTCAGGCCCTTGGGGCAGCTGCTGGAGCAACACAAAGAGGCTATAGTTGGAGCAGGATCTATAGTGACTATGCTACTAGAAACTGCACCAAGGAGAATGTGTGCTCAGACTTACAAAGAGTCAGATTCTCATCTCCGTTACTCCAGTGCCAATTGCCTCACTCAGGCAAGTAGAATTTGTAGGACTAGTTCTGAAGACTTTAAAATATAAATTCACAAACGTCCCAGGGGGAACATGAAAGAAGGGTGGGGGTATGAAGCTGCTGGAACATCTTGAGGGACAGACCTGGCAGCAGCTGACTGAGACACATCTGTCATCCTGCTTTATCAGTATTCTCTATAACTGAGATCAGAAGGTGCTCAACACAATCCACTGCCCTAGGCAAAACTTCAGAGTGCTGTCCTCCTCCTACCCCCACAACAGAGATTCTCAACCAGGGAGAGCATATCGGATTTTCAGGCGGGCGAGGAGAGGAGAGGGGGCAGTACAGTGAGCCTTCTGATGGGTTGGTGGTTATGAGAGAAGTTGGTGGTTATGAGGGGGGGGGGGGGGGCAAGCTTCAGGTCTCAGCATCACTCAGATTTGGTGGGCCAAACTGCCGCCCCAGGCAGCTGCGTAGTTTGCCTATAGCTAGAGCTGCCCCTGACTAAGCTTAAATACACACTTCGCTATGCTTTAGTCTAGCTGTGTTTGGATTTTACAGAATACTTAATGTGTTCTACCCTGTACCAAATAAACGTTACTTTTGTTTACTTTTAGATAAACAGCAGGAGTGTGACTCTTGTTGAGCACCCCACAGTGATGGAAAGTTGACTGCGTGTGACAGTACAGAAGGTAGAATCAGGACAGAAGCAGAAGATCTGAGCTTCTGGCCCAAGACAAGGGACCTGTGATTCTTCTCCTGAAACGGTGCTGAAAGATAGCTGGCAGGGGCCAGTGTGGGCTGAGGGAAAGGTGAATAACCTGAGCGGTGCTAGCCACGGTTACCTTATTTATTTATTTTTCAGAACACATTTCCTTGTGTCTGCATACAGTAGTGGAAAAGACAGAACCATAATCACTTTCACAGACTGAGAATCAGGCAGCAACTTTAGCTTGATTGAAGTGTAATGCTGTGACAGGAAAATCAGTCTGTTTTCCATCCACACACACTTCGAAATATCAGTAGAATAAAGATCCTTAGATTGGGCATGAGCCTGTAGTACTTATGTAGGTGAGTAAAGGCTGAAAACTGCCACTAAAGTTAAAGTCAAGAGGAATTTTTCTGGGTTGGGTTTGGCCCCTTCCAGAGTTTTATTGCTTGTTGTCCATTCAAGACTTTGTTCATTGTTTGCTGATCATTGAGTTGGTGTTGCCAAATTAACTGTTCTTTCTTTGGTAATGAATATGAGGAGTTTAGAGAAGCCTTCGCATGGTGTCTTTTTAATTTTAACAAATTAAAAGCAAATCTCATTTCTTAAAAAGCTATTTTGGTGTTGCACATTTCAATTTACAGTGTAATAGAATAAAACAAAAGAAATAAGAATCTGGGTTTCTCTCTTTTCTAAGTTTTGAACAAGTTAAAACAAATCTAAACTGTATTCACAGTAAATGATACTAATTAAAATGTTGAGGCTGCATTTAAAAAGAAATGAAAAGGATTATTTAGAGCCTTATCTTTTGCAATTTGAATGTTTTTTCATAGTCAGCTTTACGTATGCACAGAAGTAATATGCCTTGTACTGTTTCCCTGGTAAATGCTGTCACTTTAGCATTTTATGGGGTGTGGTTTAATCTTGGGTGTCTGGCTGGTGAGTCTTGCCCACATGCTCAGGGTTTAATTGATTGCCATATTTGGGGTCAGGAAGGAATTTTTCCCTAGGGCAGATTGGCAAAGGCCCTGGGTTTTTTTTGCCTTCCTCTGTAGCATGGGGCATGGCTCACTTGCTGGTGGTTTCTCTGTACCTTAAAGTCTTTAAACCATGATTTGAGGACTTTAATAACTCAGTCATAGGTTAGAGGTTTATTACAGGAGTAGGTGGGTGAGGTTTTCTGGCCTGCATTGTGCAGGAGGTCAGATAAGATGATCATATTGGTCCCTTCGGACCTTAGAGTCTATGAGTCTATGAACAAATGGAGTTGATAAATTCATAAAAGATAATATAGAATGTTTAAAAATCACCAAAAATGCTGCATAGTGGAGTTGGCTAAATTAACCAAGACAGGATTCTCATAATGCACAAGTGTCTCCACTGCAATTAACCACTGTCCATACAAAAGACACATTGTGTGTCTAAAACAATATTTGCAACCAGGTTCCTTTAAAAAGTGTTAAAGGGCAGGGGAACTGGGGAAATGAAGGTCCAGATGATGGAATGGGTGGAGAACATGGGGACTGCATGAAGTTAGTAACCAAGCTGAGTTAACCTTATTTAAACAGCAAAAGGGGGCCAGGCTTCCCACTACTGGCCAGTGAAGCTAGCCCTGTTTGGGTGAAAGTATGCACTGCATCCTTTTAAAATGTATCCTCTTCGTGCCAGTGCTGAGCCTGTTGTGGAAACCAAGCGGGAACAGAGACAGAGTAAGGTAGCCTCAAGTCCCTCGGCACAGCTCAACATGGGGTGGGAGGTGCACAGCCCACCTTCTCACTTGGCAAAGCAGTGACAGGGGAACTTCTGGCAGTGGCATAAGGTCACTTCTCTGTCTCCTCTTCTGCCTGCCAGAGATGCAGGGCTGACAGCATGGTGGGAACCTGGTACTTGCCCTAGAAGCTAGAGCATATCTGCTTTGCTTTGGGAAAACTCACAAAAAACAGGGTTTGGGGATTGCTTTTGGTGAGTTTCCCAGTTCTTTCACACTTTATCATACTGCAGCTGTGTTCACTTCCATGGTATTGTGATTATGAAAAGAGGAATTTAAAATACACAAGTGAAAATTTGTCTGAATTATTTTCTTTCTTGACTTTTTCCCCTTTACGCTCTCTCCTCCAGTCTTTAGAAATTCTGGCCTGTGAATGTAGAGTAAAAACTTTTTTTTGTCTCTTGTTATTATATTCTGCTATGGGCAGAGGGATGCCTGTCATTTTGACCCCTTAGATGACTGGACAATTTCACAGTTCAAGACCTCTGAAACTTGATGTGGCTTCAACTGGCAAGGGTGTCTCCCCTTCAATTCTACATCTGTTCACTTCCTGAATGCAATTTTGGGTCACTATGCAGAGTACGTTCATTTCTCTAACACGCTTTCAGAGATGTCGGATGCAGAATCGGTCTCTGACATCTCTGAGTTCCCGATTGCATTGATTATGGATGATACTCACGGAATGATCATAGACCGTTGGGGGATTGCAAGGATCACAACTGAGGTATCCCGCTGTGAAGATATGTGGTGTTCATTCACAGAAGCTATCAAGAATCAAAGGTAGTAATCCTTTTTCCACATCCTCTATTGATTGAGGCTACTTGGAAAGTCCAGCCATCTCATTTTTTAAGGTAGGATTTCAGTCTGAAGAATTGGAATGTGAATGGCAAGTGTAGTATATCATCTTTTACTGGACCACACAGCCACCTCAGTTCTTCAGATCCACTAACTCTCTTTGTTTTACTAAAGCCTAACTATTTTTGAAAGTTTTCCCCTTCCACGTAAATTTTCTGGCCCAAAATCTACACTCAGGCTTTGAATCTGGAGTAACTCCATGAAGTCAATAAAGCTGCTGTGTATTATCAGCCATGTAACTGAAAGTGGAATTGGCCTGGTATAGTGCCTAGTGATGGTGATTTACAAAAGTGTATCTCATGTGATGGAATATACACAACTCCTTTTATTCCTAATGACTCCTTATGTTTCACCTCTGTTACTGAGGTGTGTCAGAGAATAAAAATAAGCCACCTTTGTGCATAAGGTATAAATAGAATTTATTTAAGTGTATCACTTTGCTCTTCAAGCCCCAACAAAAAGTCCCTTAAGGTTTAGTTTTCTCAAGTCTGTGAACTTTATGCAAGACTCAAGGTGCTGTTATCTCTGTATGATTCATAAAGAAACAATTTCTGTTTATACATGTACATAAACCGCAATAAGTGGAGTTTACAAATAATTTGAAAGGTGATAAAAAAATCAAATGTAATAATGAAAAGCATTTGGTTTTCCCATAAAAGTACTAGTTACAGAGTCAGCATCTGAAACTGATGTGCACATTATTAGTAATATCATTGCTTCAACAGGGCTCCCAATACAGAACTCCTTATGAAGAGGTTTGTAATTTAGCTATACAAACTTGCTATGCCTGTAACTTGACGCAAAAGGTCTCAGCCAAGATGTGAGGCTTTTTTTATGTTTGTAAACTAAATTAGGAATAAAGGAATGCAAGAAGGTCAAATGCTATAAGCAACATACAATAAATGGATTCAGTCCTGCAAATATTTACTCATGTGCTGAACTTTACACGTATGAGTAGTCCCATTACACACGTGTAAAGTTAAGCATTTGCTTTTTTGCTTTTTTTTTTTTTTTTTTTTTGCAGGCTTGGTGTTAACAATAGCTAAAGCCAACAACCTCTCTGCACCATGGCCATTGCAACACAGATACACAGAAATTTAGATATAACCTGATGCTGGAGGGCCAGTTTGGACAAATATTCCCAGGGCAGAACTTTCAGAAGCACCTCAGTGACTTCTCACCCAGGGTTGTAATAACAGTCACACACTTTTTTTTTTAACAGTAATTTTGAATGATTGCATGGGGACTTACACCGGAAAGCATGGCTTACTTTGAACCTCCTACCCTTTCCTCATCTATGGCTTAAAATAAGTAGGCACAGTTATCAGACTCTTGTCAGGACTTGTAACTTGTCTGCAATAACAAAGTTAACCAGCAACACCAGTCAGTGCTCAGTGGTTGAATGTGAGTAACACTGACAAATTGAAGACTGTAATGAGAATGAATGCATTATGAATATGCCCAGCACCTTGACACTTTTACATTAGAAACTGCAGTCATTTTAAGTAGCCTTGTCTTAACCATCCCTTATCCCTTGAAATAGAGGCCCATTTTAAACCTATCATGTGCTGTAAAATCATAAAATCATAAATTGTGCCATAACCCTGGAGTTCTTAGGACATGATTTGATGTGATTTTTGCTGGTTGGTGTATTCCAACTTATCATGTATTACTTACCAGGAAATAAAATTGAACGTTAATAACAAGAGTGTTTCATAAATAAAAACATAAGCTGTTAAGAGATTGAATAGTTTTAATTTGTGGGCAATCCTGTCTTCAAACAATGGTTGTTCTGCTATTTTTATTTGTTTTGTTTTAACTTTTACTGTGTGTTCAGACAATTGTTTGCTAATAAAATGTTTGAAAACCATTCTCCAGCTATGAATTTTCCTAAAGTAAGCTGTGTGATATTACTCTTTAAATCAAACCCGGGTTCATGAACAGAAGTGTATACCTTCACAATTTTTTTATTAAATATTTTCAAGCATAGTAAGGGGTAAAACAGCAGGTTAATGTGCTAGTCTTTGACCTGTGAAGATATAGGTCTAAATCTGGCAATTTATATTTAAAAGTGAAGTGAACTTGGTATTTTCATTTCACTCCACAGTGTATTTTCGTTCAGAATACATACTAATACAACATCAGATATTTGGTACAATAGGCAGCCTCTGGCAAACCAAAGCACATCTCTTAACAAGCAAGTGTGTCACAGTCAGGAGTGTTTAGGTGCAGTCAGTGCTATCCTTCTGACTTGTCATAAGAATGATTTAAAAGTATTTTATTTTCACCATCATTCTGCCAAAACCCAAACCAAACCCACCTTGTGAAATTGTGAAATCTCTGGGAGATACAGCACACACAGACACAGCTCAGGCGTAGGAAGGCAAATGTGGCTTTAAGCTACCTTTGTGGCCTCAGGATTTTGAGCTTGGTCTGCAGCTGAAATGGCCCCTGGTGTACTTTAGGCAGCCCAAGAAACTGCTTTACACCATAGCAAGCCTGTGTGAGCCATCTGTGGTCAGCTCTGCAACCCAGAGCTGTCCCAGAATCTCCATGCCACTTTGTGTTATGGAGATCCTACCCTCAGCCTTGCCCCTGGAATTCACCCTACACCAGGGCGTAGGTCAGCCATATGCAATACCTGAGCCAGGGGAAATCTCCCCTGCAGGCTTCAGAGCTTTGTGTTGTCCTTTCGCATCAGTATACAGGGGCCATAGGGGAGAGGAGAATCCCTCCCAATAAGAAAAACAATTTACCACATGGAATACAAAAGCAAGGCTACCATATGTCTGGCAGTTACAGCTGTTAAAGCCAAGTCCATATAGAAAGGGCATATACAGTGGGGTCAGTTTGTGAGAGGCCCTTGCATGTTCAGGCAGGAGGGGAGGAGTGGTGGAAGAAGCACACAGGTCTCCCACAAATGGCAGTGCCTGCATCCACTGTGCTGTGGGGAGCAAGAAGTAGGGAGAAGACTGGGCCTTAGGCATATCATCCTTCCTTATCAGCCTGCAAAGCTGGGTCTGGATACAGAGGGAACAATCTGGAGCAGATTGCTCACCAGCCATGATGTGACTGCCTTATAACTAAGTTTTGGCTCCTAAAACAGGAGTGACTGGAAGAACAGTGGTGCCCAAGGTTAACATCATAAGCATATCAGGAAAACATTTCCAAATGAGTTTTCTAGGCCTACTTCATTACAAACATTTTTTTTAAAATCAGTTCATTCAAGCAGACGAATCCTTATTTTAGACAAGTAGAAACAAAATCTCTATATTTTTTCCTGTAAAGTGCTGAGCTTTCTCACCTAATGGGAGCTGAAGGTTATCAGAACCTGCCCAAAATGGGTCCTAACTTTTCAGCAATTCTGCAAATAAATTTATTTGCAATCCAGAGTAATGCAATCTGGAGCCCTAAGCATAGCATCACGTGTCCCCCTTCCATTGCTCCAGCACATGCCATGCTCCCTATTTGGAGTGGTGGTAGCAGGGAGTCCCCACTTCTCTTCTAGGCAGGCAGTAACAGTGACATGGGGTTCCTATCACCAGTGAATAACAACTGACCCCCATGTCCCTCAGGAACAGCAGCAGAACAATCTCCCAATCTTAGAGGCAGGGTGGGCAGCAGAGAGATATTTATCCCAACAGGCAGCATGTATGTGTTTGGGTGTATCAGAAGTTACAAACTGTAGAAAATGGATAAAGGAAGCAAAGGGACACAAGGAGAAATCTATGGTCGGCAGAGTTAAGGACAATAGGAAGGAGTTTTTAAAAATATATTAGGAACAAAAAGAATCCTGACAATGGCATTGGTCCACTACTAGATGGAAATTAACAGAATTATTAATAATAATGCAGAAAAGGTAGCAATATTCAATAAGTATCCTATTCTGTATTTGGGCAGAAAACAGGTATGATATGGTGATGATAACCATATGGTGATGATAACATTCTTTCCATTCCACTAGTATCTCTGGAGGTTGTTAGAAGCTACTAAAGCTAGACATTTTTAAATCAGCAGGTTCAGGTAACTTGACTACAGGAGTTGTAAAAAATCTGACTGAGGCGCTCGTTGGACCATTAATATTAATTTTTCTGTAAATCTTGGAACATTGGGGAAGTTCCAGAAGACTGGAAGATAGCTAACGTTGTGCCAATTTTTAAAAAGGGTAAATGGGATGATCCAGTCAATTATAGGCCTGTCAGTGGTCCCAGGCAAAATAATGAAGCAGCTGATATGAGACTTGATTAATAAAGAATTAAAGGAGGGTAATGTAAGTAATGCAAATCAATCTGGGTTTATGGAAAATAGATTCTGTTGAACTAATTTGATATTTTTTATGAGATGACAAGTTTGGTTGATAATGGTAATAGTGTTGAAGTAATATACTTATACTTCTGTAAGGCATTTGACTTGGTACCACGTGACATTTTGATTAAAAAACTGGAACAATATAAAATTAATGTGGCACACATTAAAAATTGGCTAACTGATATCAGTGACCTGGAAGAAAACACAAAATCATCATTCATAAAGTTTGAAGAGGACATAAAAATTGGGGTAGTGGTAAATAATGAAGAGGACAGGTCACTGATTCGGAGCCGCTATATCGCTTGGTAAACTGGACACAAGCAAACAATCTGTGTTTTATTATAGCTAAATGTATACATCTAGAAACAAAGATCATAGGTCATACTTGCAGAATGGGGACTCTATCCTGGGAAGCTATCACTCTGAAAAGGATTTAGGGGTCGTGGTGGATAATCAGCTGAACATGAGCTCCCAATGTGCCGGTGTGCTCAAAAGAGCTAATGAGATCCTAGGATACATCAACAGGGGAATCTCAAGTAGGAGTAGAGAGGTTATGTCACCTCTGTATCTGGCACTAGTGTGACTGCTGCTGGACTACTGTGTCCAGCTCTGTGCCCAAAATTCAAGAAGGATATTGATAAATTGGAGAGGGTTCAGAGAAGAGCCATGAGAATGATTAAAGGATTAGAAAACATGCCTTCTAATGATGGACTCAAACAGCTCAGTCTATTTAGTTTAACAAAGAAAAAGTTAAGGGATGACTTGACTACAGTCTATAAATATCTACATAGGTGTAAGCCAGGACTGAATGAGCTCCCCCCAGCCCACCATTTAGTGGTGAGCTGGGGGGCAGACTTCAGGAACAGACCATATTAGCATAAAAACACCTGTTCTGCCCAGGAATTCAGCAGAGGGAACTGCTTTCCCAAAGTGATCAGTTTTGACTGGTGTTGGGTTACAAATCATTTTAGCATTGAGTGCAGGGGTAATGAAATGCTGTTCTGATGGTACGAGTAAAACGCAGCAGAACTGTGCTTAGCCTGCCCTCAGTTGAACCTCACTCATTAAGCAGGGGCTGGAGATGCCTATTCCTACTGAAAGAGAGCAAGGCTGGGAACAGGTGTTCCTACTTGGTGGTGTGGGCTCTGCCTGAGGAGACCTAGACACCATTTGATCCTCCCTCTCTCCACTGTTTAAAGATAGATCTTATTCGACCCCGTTGAGAGTCCTTCTTTTGTTTAGTGATCGTTAGAGCTGAAATCACTGATAGCCAGGTCTAGATGCTAAGCCTTAGACCTGTTTCAATGAAATAGACTGAACGGGCCGCACTAGCTGTGAGGTTCCTCACTAACTGCTGGAATCATTGAGAGCAGAGTTAAGTCCTGGGACCTCAAGATGTGGCATCACCAAGGGTGCAGTGGAGGGGCAGGTGGCAGCAGAGAAGTGACAGGGCAGCAGAGCGTCCGATGGCACAGCAGCCAATGGTGGCAGCAGGCAGCAATGCAGAGTGAACAGCAGCAACCGTGAGCTAGTTGAAGTGGTGGCTGCAGCAGCTGAGATATTACTTGAGGCTTCCTTCCCACCCCAGGTGGAAGGTGAACTCACGTGAACGCACCTCTGAACTCTAGTTCTTTGCTGACCAAGGACAGCAGCTGTGAATGGGGTACAATGGAGGGAGAAAGGATTGGCATGTTAAAGGAACACTTGTTCGTTAGACTTTCACACTGCAAAGTGATAAACTGAGGCAAAGGACCCCAACATACTCTGGGGTGGGTCTTTTCTTCATGGTTATATGCTTTCGAGTCATGGTTGTGGTGTTTTCCCAAATTAACTCTGGGTTCCTTTTTCCTTTTTATTTATATTTTCTTTGCTATACATAGACTCAGCACTTGCAAGAGAGGAGTATTGCCTCTTCGAGGTGCCCAAGGTGGGTGTTTAATTTTCCCAGATTACTGGGTGGGAGTTTGAGCTGCTT
Organism: Emydura macquarii macquarii; assembly: GCF_026122565.2. Lineage (NCBI taxonomy): Eukaryota > Metazoa > Chordata > Testudines > Chelidae > Emydura > Emydura macquarii. The sequence goes on along the minus strand of NW_027132559.1, from coordinate 13,189,578 downwards.
CTGTTTTGTACTGTTAAGAGGAACCTCTCAATATTGAACCCAGTCCTTGTTGCTGCCAACTCCATCTGGCAGAACGGTTACAGAGGGAACAAATATTTAATAATGGGCTCTTCTGTCTGGCAGAGAAATGTATTACATGGTCCAGGGTTGAAAGCTAGAGAACTTCAGATTGGAAATAAGGTGTAACTTTTTGACAGTGAAGGTAATTAACTGTTGGAACAATTGACCGAGAATTATGGTGACTCCTTCATCACTGACAATTTTAAATCCAGATTGGATGTTTTTCTAAAAGAGCTGCTCTAGGAATTATTTTGGGGAAGTTCTATGGCCCGTGTTATACAAGAGGTCAGACTAGATGACCACAGTTGTGGTTTCTTGTTCTTGGATACACCTGAGGTTATATCTAATAAGTCAGTTCAATAATGCAACTCTAAATCTCTCCACCTGATTCTGCAACCTGATCCATGGGGGCAGGCCATAAACCTGCAGTTAGTGGGGGTCCATATCAGCAGATGGCTCTGCCAGCACAGATCAGATTGCAGGACTGGAGCCAATCTCTTACTTTCCTATTTCATTCTCTACTCTGTCCATTGGGAATGAGCATCTTCCATGCTGCTGGGCTCATGTTTATGTTAATGCAATTGCCTGGATTGCCCTCAAATTGTACTTCTTGAATAGAAATGATACCTTTGCTTTTCTCTCACTCATCAGACTTAATTCCTTCCTTTTCAGTAATTAAAGAAGTTGGTAGCTTTGGCTTCGCTCTGGAAAAATGTTGAATAATACAGATGAAGGGGCTGAAGGGACAGTATTAATTTACTCCTATCTCCTTCAAAAGATATTAAATACAGAAGCTGTGATCAAGAATAATTTTCTCTTTAAAGAGCTAAGAGTGCTAGGTAAGCATTTCACACAGGAATAACTTTATTAAGAAGAATGAACTTTATTAAACGTTGTAGCTACCTTCTTTGTCAGGTTACTTGCTATATTGACAAGTTCAGTACATATTTCTCCTATGCTTCCCCTCATGCTTGGGAGAAGTGTCCAGCTTCTGCAAAACTAAATCCTTATTCTTCTTTAAAACCCTCTAAAAAATTCAACTTTGCTCTGAGACATACATAAAACTTGACAACTGTTAGGCTGCTGGTGTGCTGAGACCACTGCCTATCATGCTGACTAATATTGTTTCAGGGTTTCCTTGTCCTCCTCCACTGGTTTGTCTGTGCGTATCTCTCTGTTCTCTCTTGTCTTATACTTAGATTGTAAGCCATTTGGGACGGGGACTGTCTTGGTTTTTTTCTTCTGTGTTTGCCCAGTGCCTAGTACAATGGTGTCCTGGTCCATGATGACTGGAGTGCCTAGGTGCTACAATAATACAAATAATTATTATAATACATAATTAATCTGAGTGGGAACTAGAGAAAAATCTATATGTCCCTTTGAATTCTCCTAAACTATATGCTAATGGTCAAAAAAGGATTTATAGCAAATTAACTGTAGATGCCATACAATTAAGCATTATTACGTACATTTTAGAACAAGACAAGAGCAAACTGAACCTAATGTATACTTTATCTTTGTTGGAGTTTTCTTTTCTAATGGTTCTTGCCATCTTAGCTTTTTGTAAAGTCTTTTGAGAGAGGTGGAAAGACATAATGCCATGGCATTTTCCATATAGAGTTTAGAAAAATGTAAATACTAAGCTGTGTAGGGCAGGCAAGTTCTAAGTCAATGAAAGAAAGATGTAGCAGGAATGGCACTGGTGATGGCTGTGCTTCGAGCAGAGCAGGGGAAACAAAGAAAATGTGATATGAGAAGCAGATGAGAAAATTACCCTCAAGCTTCCTGAGCAGCAAAGATTGAAAAGGATTTTTAAACAGCCGCTCCACAACTGCATTCTCCTGCACAGGAAGCAATGCTGCAATGAAAAGCAGAAAGTTGCAGTCCTCAAGACAGGTCAAAGTCCAATAATCCTGCAGAGACTACCTTGTCTGTCAGGACACAGATAAGGGCAAACTCCTGATGATTTATTCCACCGGCTTCTATTCTCCTTTTCTTTCTGAGACATCTCTCTAAGAAACTGTTTCCAGCATAAACAGCATAATATGCATTATTGTGAAAGTAAGGGAATTACAATAGACTGACTATTATGCAAGCACTTCAGAAACCAAAGTGCCATTGCACAAATATATTTCATTGAAGTAATAGTCACATGACCTATCTATTGTTTTTTGGATCGCATGAGAACTGGCTTTGACAGCTCTCCCCACAAAGCATTTAAACAGGCATTTATCGCTAGGTAATCTGCTTCCTTCCCAGTGTTGCTTGTTTCTCTTAGACAATGCACACTTCTGTATTTCTATTATTTAGTGGTTTTTGAATGATCTGTTTAAACTACGTAGAGACAGCTTTAGCAAGCAGTATCAGCAGGATAAGTATATCTTTCAAAAACATACACTTGATCTTCCCTGTTTTCTCATTATTAAAGCCATTCTTTCCCTCTCAAAATAAGGAATCTTGCTTTTTTTTTTTTTTTTTTAAGGTATCCTGCCAATATAATTGTCATTTTAGGGTGTCAGTTTTATTTTTCACTCTAAATCTGATTAGTTTATTCTCCAGGAATTTGGAACCATCTTCAGATGATTCTGCTCATTGTAGCCACTGTTTCAAACATCCAGTTAAATGTTACCATATCCATACAGTAGAGCTGTGCAGATGTAGCAGATATGCTTTAGCTCCTGGAGAAATTATGGGTCAGATGCAGGAATGACTAGGTGAAATTCAATGGCTCTTGTTATGCTGGAGGTCATTTTAGATTATCCTAATGGTCCCTTCTGGTTTTAAAAATCTATGATCTGAAGGAGCAGGGTGCACTGCTTTATTCTTCTTAGTTGTTTGGAGTCTCATAAGTAGATTAATCACTTTTTGTCCTATTTATTTCAAAAACATTTTATGGGGAGGATGAAAAATATTCTACAAAGGCTCCAGAAAGATACCTAAGTTTTTTAAGATAGTCAGGAGGTGAAAGAAAACAGGAGTTATAGGTGACACAGAAAGACATGCATAGATCTATACAGCTGTATAGAAGCCATTTCTGATTTGTTTTTTAAATTTATCATGAAGGACTGTGGAGATTTTTGTGAAATTCAGGATTCAGATGCACATAGTCTCAAGCGAGGAGGAGCTTTGTGCATTGAGTGCCTTTGAGGTAACTTTGTCACTCTCTCTTGATGTTTTCTACAACATCAGAATCCCTTTTGTTTGCCTGGTAAATTGAATCAAGTTGGTGTGTCTACTCATGGAGTACAGAGCTACCCATTGTCAGTAAGGACTGCAGAATTGGCCCTGTGTAAATTAGGGCTTGTCTACACAATGAACGGTCTACCTATTCTAGTGCACAGAACTGTGTCACGAACAAACTGTCTGGTAGGGACCCTGCTGGTGTGCCCTAATAATTCCCTTGAACACATTATCATGGTACTGTTTGAAACAGAACTACTTTAACATGCTCTAGGGAACTTTCAGGGTGCACCAGCAGGATCCACACAGACAGCCAGTGCACAAAATGCAAGCGTGCACTAGAATTTACACTCCTCCACTGCACCATATAGGCAAGCCCTTGGAGAACAAAATACACAATTAAATACAATCTGCTGTCAGTGCAGGTAGGTTTCACCTTGTATATGTGGACTGATGAACTTTTTTTAAACATTATTCTTCTTGTGATCCAATGTAAATAAAATATTTTGTTTTGCTTATGTCATCTATACACTAAACACACATATCTTGCAATTAAAAATCTGCATAAGAACATTGTGCTTTTGGAGGCCATTAAAAGTCCTGACCTGAAAACAATTAAACTAAACTTTCGCTTTTAATTACATTTTTAACTGTAAGGGTCAAATTCTGATATTTATTCACACTGGGTAATAGTTTACTACATGAGTAATCTCCAAAGGGACTACTCAAGGAGCAAGGTGCTAGTCGACATAATTAAAGGTGGCAGGACCAGGCCTTTCTGCAGTTCAAAAGAAAGGGTATGTCTTCACTGTAGTGTTAAAACAGGCTCTTGCTCACATTTTGCTCCCATCCCATCCATGCACAATCACCTCTGACCTGGGTTTAGTGATGCTTTCAATCCAGGCTCACATGCGGGTTCGAGTGAGGGCTCTGGTTTCACTCAGGCTGGTAACCTGCCAACTTTGAAGTGAGGACAAAGGCTAAATCACTTATGCACTGATAGTCCACCAGTGTCTTCCCACAATTCCTCTTCTGTGCCTAGGATAGACAAGTTCTCCCAAAATTCACTGGGTAACAATCATAGAGTGGCTCAACTTACTGAAGCACAAAGAGTCATGGGATATGTCCCCAGAAGTCCCAGTGACAATCAGGAGAGCCCTGCGCCAGCAAGGACACAGCAAATCAAGTATGGCTTTGCAGTTAGCTGCTCAGATGAGGCTAGGCTTACCTGGCTGCTCAGACCTGGGCTAACTCTGCAGTGAAGACATACCCAAAGAGTTCCCTCACTTCATGGTTTTCAGTTTAACCACTGCTTGTCTTTCATAAATATTTAAGGGATGAATTTTCAGTACAATATGTGCAATAATTATTTAGCCAAGCAACACCCATTATAATAGCATTGGGAGTCTCATAATGAAATCTCTATAAACTAGCTGAAAATGTGTCTTTGAGGGTTCAATATTTTTTAAGTGAAATGGGCATGAAGAGTTGGTTACCACAGTATCTTTCTGAGAAACTGGTATTTTTATATTCCATGTATGGTTCGAGATCTCAGGGCACTTTAAGCCTTTTGCTGCCTTAATTGAGAAGTAGTCGAGGACAGAAATAATTAATTTTTCTTATAGGTATGGCGTGAAATCTATTCCCTCTTAAAGAAATAACAAACTTGTTGACATTTAAATGAAAACTGTTAGATGTCTTTAATTTAGGTGGTAAACCTAGGTGAAATTTTATACTTTTTTGAACTGCTGCTGACATGCTGGCTTCTCTCTGCAGCAGAACTACCTTGGAAATAAGATGATGGTATCTCTCTGTTCTATTTCTCCATGGTAAAATGTAGAAATACATACATAATTCAACACCATTAGAAGGTAGATTTTTCATGCAATTTGCAACTTAGTTTGGGATTCTGACTAGGGCTCTGATCCTGCAAATGTTTATGCACATGCTTAACTTACTGCATGTGTCTGCAGGATAGAGGCCTACATGATTCATAGACTTTAAAGTCAGAAGGGACCATTATGATCATTTAGTCTGACTTTCTGCACAATGCAAGCCACAGAAACTCACCCACCGCTCTTGTAATAGACCCTTAACCTATGACTGGTTGAGTTATTGAAGTCCTCAAATCATGGTTTAAAGACTTCAAGGTTCAGAGGATCCACCAGCAAGTGACCCATGCTCCAGGCTGCAGAGGAAGGCGAAAACCCCCCAGGGCCTCTGTCAATCTGTCCTTCCTGACTCCAAATCTGGCGATCAGCAAAAACCCTGAGCGTGTGGGCAAGACTCACCAGCTAAATACCAGGAATGAATTCTCTGTAGTAACTCAGAACCCACCCCATCTAATATCCCATCGCAGGCCATCACAGGGGCACATTTACCGCTAGTAGTCAAAGATCAGTTAATTGCTAAATTAGGTTGTTCCCTCCTTAAGGCCTCCATAAACTTATCAAGCTCAGTCTTGAAACTAACTAGATTTTTTTGCCCCCACTGATCCCCTTGGAAGACTGTTCAAGAACTTGACTTCTCTGATGGTTAAAAACCTTTGTTTAATTTCAAGTCTAAACTTCCTGATGACCAGTTTATATCCATTTGTTCTTGTGTCCACACTGATGCTGAACTTAAATAATTCCTCTCTCTCCCTGGTATTTATCCTTATCCTGATGTGTTTATAGACAGCAATCACATCTCCCCTCAGCCTTCTTCTAGTTAGGCTAAATAAGGCAAGCTCTTTGAGTCTCTTCTCATAAGATAGGTTTTCCATTCCTTGGATCATTCTAGTAGCCCTTCTCTGCACCTGTTCCAGTTTGAATTCATCTTTCTTGAACATGGGGGCCCAGACCACAGACAATATTCCAGATGAGCTCTGACCGGTGCCTTGTATAACAGTATCCACAACTCCCTATCACTACTGAAAATCATAGGACTGCATTAGCTTTTTTCACGGCCACATCAGAATGGCAGCTCATAGTCATCCTGAGATCAACCAATCCATCCAGGTCCTTCTCCTCTGTCACTTCCAACTGATACTTTCCCAGATTATAGCAAAAATTCTTGTTGTTAGTCCCTAAATTCATGACTTTTCACTTTCCACTATTAAATTTCATCCTATTTCTATTACTCCAGCTTACAAGGTCATCCAGATCGTCTTATATGATATTCCAGTCCTTCTCTGTATTGGCAATGCTTCCCAATTTTGTGTCATCCAATTTTGTCCAGTCCTAACTACCATAATTCTATTGTTCAAAGAGGCTTTTCCCATATAACTGTCATAAACCCGGCATTATTATTACTACTTAATATTTATATTGTGTTTATGTATTGCCTATGCCCTCAACCAACTTGGGGTTCCATTGTGTTAGGCACTGCACTCACTACTGGTATTTAGCATTAAAAGGGGAAGTAGGGAAATGGATAAGACAGGGTGCAGTGCAGAGAACATACCCAACTCTGAAAAGGGATCATCATAAGCAAGCAAAAAAGCCTAATTCCTGAATGCAAAGCTTACACAGTTTGGTATGCAAGTTAAAAAACAGGTGCAAGCAAAGTTATAGCATCAGAAGCAGAGGATGAGGAACTGGCAGTTGTCTGGTCAACCCAAGAGCCAATAGCTATTAGGAAGAGCAGTACATAAATTCTCCTTTGCATAAAATTAACACATTCCTGAGCTCTCTGGTATATGCTGTGCACACAGTTTTTGCTTCTTTATGAATGGACTATATAGCATAGTGTGTTCTATTGGCATTGGTAACCAAAAAATTGGGTCAGAAGGAGAGAATGGAGAGGTTTTACCCATGATTGAAATGATTCTCAAGAGCACGTGTGTGGACAGGTTTTTGTTAATCTTAAACCATGCAGTTTTTAAAGTTTAATATACAATGTTAATATTATATTAAATAATACTGGACTACCGTGTGCAGTTCTGGTCTCCCATCTTCAAGAAAGATGAATTCAAACTGGAACAGGTGCAGAGAAGGGCTACTAGAATAAACTAAGGAATGGAAAACCTATCTTATGAGAGGAGACTCAAAGAGCTTGCCTTATTTAGTCTAACTAGAAGGCTGAGGGGAGATGTGATTGCTGTCTATAAACACATCAGAATGATAAATACTAGGGAGAGAGAGGAATTATTTAAGTTCAGCACCAAGATGGCCATGAGAATGAATGGATATAAACTGGCCATCAGGAAGCTTAGACCTGAAATTGGACGAAGGTTTTTAACCATCAGAGGAGTCAAGTTCTGGAACAGCCTTCTAAGGGGAACAATGGGGGCAAACAACCTAGCTGGCTTCAAGACTGAATTTGGTAAGTTTATGGAGGGGTGATACGATGAGACAGTCTATATTGGCAATTGACTGATCTTTGACTACTGGTGGTAGATATGCCAATGGTCTGTGAAGGGATGTTAGATGGGGTGGGTTCTGAGTTAGTACAGAGAATTCTTTCTGGTGGTCTGGCTGGTGAGTCTTGTCCACATGCTCAGGGTTTAGCTGATCACCAGATTTGAAGTCAGATTGGCAGAGGCCCCGGGGCGGTTTTCACCTTCCTCTGCAGCCTGGGGCATGGGTCACTTGCTGGTGGATTCTCTGAACTTTGCAGTCTTTAAACCCTGATTTGAGGAGTTCAATAACAGTCATAGGTCAGGGGTCTATTACAGGAGTGGTGGGTGAGTTTCTGTGATCAGCGTTGTGCAGCAAGTCAGACTAGATGATCATAACAGTCCCCTCTGACCTTAGAGTCTATGAGCCTATCTGACTTTTGCTATCTCCATCCTATTGTTTTGTTGTCACCCTTTACTACATCATGTCTGATATTAAGGCTTGATCCAAAATCCTATCTTTCCATTGGCTCCAATAGGCGTAGAACAGGCCTATTAGTGTGGGTATTAACACACTAATGTAAAATACTACTAATAAGAATAACAAGTAAACTATGAGTTCTTTGGGTCAGTGATTGGTTTTTTTTTTTTTTAAATTCACTTGTACAGTATCTAACAATGGTATTCTGGTTCTGACTGGGACCTCTGTACACTACCAAAATTTAAAAAAAATAAAAATTGAACTCTAATACTTCAGGATAATATATAAATTCCAGAGACCTAAGGGGATTCCCACAGCAATGATAAAGGATTTTCAAGTACTGAGATGACCAACATTTTAAAAATATATCAGAACATAAAGCTTTTGCTAAGCAAATGAGAAATGTCCATTCTATCACAGAATGACTGTTGGTTCTTGTCTCACAAACTCTGCATGTAACTTTTTCAAAGAATTAATCTAACCAAACCTCCAAGAAATAACTCATTTCAGGAATCACGATCAATGAACTCAGTTGAACCACCCCAGCTGCCACCTACACCTCCAAACAGCTGCACCATTCATTCCAGACGTAGTACCTTCCGCGTTGTCCATCGCACCTCTTCAAAAAAATGGGGAAGAGAACTGTTACAGCTTCAGAGAAGTTCACAGAAAGATTGACACCAAAGATGTGTTTTTTCCTTTCTTGATGTGCTAATTTTCTTTTCACATTTATAAACAGCGGCTGGTATAAATTTTGGCAGGATTGTGCTTCTGGGTTTATTTGCATCGTTAATGACAGTTAAGCAAAGTTTTTTCCAAGAAGTTCAGATCATTTGTGGTTAGAGGCCATTGACATAACAGCTTAAAGAGTTTTGTTATTGCAAGATTTCTTTTTCCCTATAACAATTTTTTTAATTAAATGAAAATGTCTTTAAATAGACAATCTGCAATAGCTATATGACTAATTCTACCATTTGATTTTTATCTGTATATTTCTAGTTTTTTTAAAAAGAAATATGCCAAGAAATATGGTTGAAAAACCAACTAGCGCTTATCCATAGTGGTCATTCATAAAAAAGAAATTGTCAGTTGTCTCTGTAACTGAATAATCTTACTGTAGTGTTTTTATTATTCACTAGGTAATCCCCATACAAGCACCTTGAATACCATGGTAATGTTATCAAAGGCAAAACTGGAACATTTTTAAAACAGTGGGCCAAATTTAGAGAACCTGCAAGGGTTAGGAATGTAAATTGCACATTAGTAAGTGGTTGTGAATCCAAGTGATTCTGGATAATTAAGGAAATCTAAAGGTGTCTAAATACATCAAAAGGGAGCCAAAGACAGTGTAACATACTACTTCAGGGCTGAAAGAAGGTGTAAATTACACCAACTTAGATTCACCTTTGAATTTGACCCAACCGCTGCATAACCAGTGCTGTGTAAATTCATAAAGCTCACAGGCTGTCAGTTTGTTAAATGTTTTAATTAAAGGGATTCTGTCAAGTTATTTCTCATGATTAAGAAAATATTATATATAAAACAACTAGGGATGGGTGAACTTATTTTACCTAATTACAAACCCATTCAGTCATCATTTTTTGAACATGAAATATTGCTGGCTTCTTGTTCTGTTTTGTAGACACTAAAAAAGGGGCAGTCAGAATAAAATTCAATGATAAAAGTAAGTTAAAAAATAGAGCAGCGTAAAGCAAGCAGTATGGGAAAGAACTTTGGATACAATATGAAAACTTGTGTGGAGGTGAGGAGACAGAAATATCCTAATGAAATTATATATGCCACATGTAGGACGAGCACATGCATTCACTTGGGCCATCAGAAATTCGGGGGTGTTCTCCTGTCCCTGTTTCACAAAAGAGGCTCACTGCTTTCTTGGCAAAGATCTGCATTTTGAAGCTAAACTTGAAAATGCTGCAAACCATAATAATATTATAAGAGGTTCACAAACCTCAGATTCCACAACGTTTGCCCAGCCCTAATGATAATCCTTTGGGAAATGTAAACTGAAATTTGTTCAGCTCCCGAAAGTGTTCCCCCCCCCATCCACAGTATGAATGCACTTGCTGGCTTGTTATTGTAGAGTAGTTTATGAGTGCAGGTCTCTCTGACTAAATGAAAATAATTCCTGAAGAACTGATTTTATAAAACAGATTTTATATATACAGATAATGGACTTTGCATACAGAAATATGAATTAAAAGGAGATCAATTAAAAGAGCATGTTGACATGGAATTGTTTGCTTTTAAAAGCCTGTCTGTTAATTTGAGGCTTAAACAATTATCCTGTCTCTTGATTTCCCCCCCTGTCCTTTAGATCACATATGTTGCTAAATTGGACAGGTCCAGTGGTACAACAGATTGGAATGACATCCAGATTCCAAACAAATCTCAGTGTGGTATATTTTACCAACATATGAAGAAGAAAACTTCAGGTATATGTCTGTGGCTCCTAACAGCATTTTACCAAGGTTAAAATAACACTGTGATCTGGTCATACAACTTCTGCAACACAGTTATTGGAGTGTGAGATTTGGCACAGATGTACATAGAGGGTGTTGCTTGCCATATCACAATGAGCCCTAAGTGAGAAATCAGGTTGTCTCTTGCTGAGGTGGATTGAAAATAAAAGGAATCTCAGTGAGTGGTTTTTCATTTTTAGGTTAGTGAGGGTTGCACAAAGCAGTGGCCAATGCAATTTTTGAAGCTCAGGACACAGATGCAGATGTTAGTGCACCGTATGTGCTCAACATCATTTTGTTCATAATTTCCTGGGATCAACATTTCTTATGGCAACTGGCAGATTTTTGTTCTTCATCAGGCCTTTTAATAAGAAGCTGCTAGATCTTTCAGACTAATTGTTTCCATGTGAATCATCGTACTGGGCTAGTGAAGACTTAGCTCTAAGCCCTGTATATGGGAGAACACATAACTATGACAACCCAAGAGGAGCCCTGGGAAGGAAATTATGACAGAACCAAAATTCTTTCCCAACTCTCCCCTTGTTCTAAGGGGAAGTATCTATCTAAGGTATTTATATGGCACCCATTACCACAGTATCTGACTGCCTCAAAAACTTTGATGTATCTATCCTCTCAACACTGCTGTGAGGTAGGGAAGTATTGTTGGCATCATTTTACAGAGGGGGAAGTGAGGCACAAGAATGCTAAGTTGCTTGGCCAAGGTCACACGGGAAGTCTGTGGTCAAGCAAAAACTTGAACCCAGATCTCCAAGTTCCAGACTAGAGCCCTAACTATCTATTCCATTCACTGCAGTTTTTAAAAAAGGGGTCACTTATTTCACCCCTCCTCCTACCAGTTCAGCTGAAGTGAGCGGGGAACCAACATTTCCAGTCATTCACCATCCTTTCTCTGCTAACCTGTTTTGGGAGCTGGAATGCTGTGTATGCACCCTCACCACTCCCCTGCTAAAAGCCATGATGTCTGGAGCCCTAGTGCAGTTGTACAATGGGGCAAACATGTTGGTCTTTCTCCCCTGCATGTCTGTGTTAGGGCCAGTCACCATCTGGCCCACTGTGTGAAAGGACACATATACTGTGGCAAGTTTTGGATGCACTGTGTAAGGAGAGGAGGAGGCAAACGTGCATACATTTCAAGTTACCAGCCACACACACCTACTTCAGCCACTGTCGTACGCTCTGGAGCTGTTGCTTGGAGATTTTTTGTTTTAGTTTTGCTTGTTTAGGGAGCCATCTTTCATATCTCAGTGCTGGAAAAACAGGTTCTGCTGGGTACTTGACTCTGACACTCTGGAAGTGCAAATTATGTGAATTTCCCATTTCCTTAAGCTCGCAGTTTCTACAAAGAGGGTTGCAAGCCTGCTGCGAACAGTCTGGTGACATTAGCTCTGGAGGGAACAGGTTGGTTTCTGTTTCCTTTTTGCATGTTTCTTTAACATAAGTTTACAGAGTTGCCCTCTTGGAAATAGATCTAAAAACAAAAATACAGGCACTCCAGTCACTTCTCTTTTGCTCATGTCCCTTCCCTAACTCTCCTACCACATGATCTAGGTACAATTACCTGACTTTTTGGATAAAGCAAGCAGATTCACAAATCCTTCAGCCTTTACTCAGTGAAAATGCCCTTTGACTTCACTTAACATATCTGAATCTAAAGAGTAGGTATTTGCCCATGAATAGTTGTCAATGTTGTAAGCATTAATCAGACATACAATACGTGTTGCCTTTTTTATACATTTACACTTCAGAGCATGAAATCACATATTTCACTTACAAATATCTTTTTCCTCTGGTCAGTACCCACTCAGGCGAACTTCCCATTGAAACACATGGCACATTGGGAGTGGCCCCTGCCTGACCATAGAATGGGGGAAAGCAAGCAAGTAGTTTCCACCCCTCGTATGCAGGTGTACACAGCCCATGAAAAACAGCAATCCCTGTACTCTTAGAAGCACAAGGACTTCTACTGTCTGGGAGTAGGACTAAGGAAATGAGATAGGGGGAAGGTGAGATCAGGTCATGGACTGATCCCATCCCTCTGAGATGTCCTGCAGTGTTGGGCCAGTATACTGGGGAGAAATCCTGTGCACAAAGAGCAGCATTGCAAAAGACAGTGCTTTTTGTAACAAGTCTGCACTGCCTCACTTCCCAGGAATGTAGCTAAAAAGGCATACTCTACTAGACAGTAGTCAGGTAGAGAGTGATTTTGTCGTACTCCATCTGACTAGTAACTCCTTCACTACTCCTGTCTTCCCCTCTGTGTTTGAGTTACATAAGCTTACGTTAAGTTGCACCGCCATTGAGATCATCTCTGAAATTGGCTCTTGTTAAACCCAGTGGTGCTGTCTGATTGAAGACATCAAGAAGGAAGAGAGTCAATACTGACTGGGAGAGGGGGAGAGAAAGACAGTTTTGATGATTACATTTCTTCATATATTAAATGAGTTGGAAGGATGTCACAGAAAAGAGTAAATGTAAAAAAAGGAGACAACTAAAAGCGATGAAAAGTGTGTAGAAGCATTAAAAATACGCTGTCATGTGCTGGTTTTCGTCTACTTGTCATTCTCTTCACATGCCACAAGATGGCTCAGTGCAGAATGGCCTGAACACAAACTGTGAATTCCCAGAGGCTGCAAGAGGTGAGTAAAACATTGGTTGTTTCTCGTTCTATCACATTTCATAGGCATTTGCTCATCCCCTCTTACTGAAGAACAGACACACCCCTATTGCAAATTATAAACTGTTCTCAGAAAATAGGAAGCCTTAATTGAAGCTGCGCTGTGATTTAGGCCTCTACTCAGACTAAACACCGGGTAGCTTCATGAAATCAGAAAATTATTGGCAGCTCTCTGCTTAGGTATATACATTAAACACGGAAATAGCTGACTGATTTGTAGGCAAATAATTTTATGCCTTGGTTGTCAAAATAAACAGCAAGCAGTAGAAAATGGGTGGGGTGACTAAGTAACTAAATAAGAGATATTGCAAAGATTTTACGAGCTTAGAAAGTTAGAATCAAACTTTTTTTCTCACCCCTTTGAGACAGGATATTTCTGAAAGGAAAATTCTGCTCACATTACAGAAGGGGGATGTCATGGGGTTTGGCTGTCATTGAGGTTGAAATGAACTTTGTCACCCTGTTTAAATATTTAAAAACTGCAAAATCTCCTGATACAGGCAAATACATCATGAAGTGCTAAAAAATACAGCTGCCTTTGAGATTAAGCATTCATATTCCCGCTGTATCAGGTCACTTTGTTCCAGCAACCCATGGATTGTCCAAAGTACAGTATAGGGCAAGAAATAGTTCATCAGAGAAGTGGCTCCACTATACTGTCTGAATCTGGATTTTTTTTTTGTGTTTGAAGTGGTTCTCGAAATCTGTTCAGGATAGTAGTTTCAACAAGTCCATTAACTTTACTGATTTCCAAGAGGTTATGCATAGTACTGGTATGTATGAATGGCTTTTCTGGCTGCTACCAATCAGATTGATGTCCCATTCCATCTTGCGGTTACATTATTTACTAAGGTTTCATAGATTTTATTGCTACTTAAGGGGACATTTTTATCTTCTCTCACCCTCACTGTTTCCCTGCACAAATAGAGGATTTCCTGTACCACTGCCCTGCATCTGTAAAATAAGGATTTGTCTTCAGGGCCAGCCCTAGGCCAAATGGCACTCCAGGCGAGGAGTATCTTCGGTGCTCTCCTGCCGCCTCCATTTGTTAAACTTTAGAATACCTTATTTTTTATTGCATTTGTAGCCCATTTCATGAACGATTTGCATGCATGACTTATCCCTGTTATATAAGATGATACATTTATACTCTAGGATCTTTAAATCTGTATTTATTCATGCCATATATAAGCAAATAAAAACATTTGTTTCCTCCATGCTTATAGAAACGTCTTAATGTTGAGAATAACTGAAATGTACTAACATCAAGAAATTGAACTGTTCACCAACTTTGGGTGGACCAGTATTAAATAGTGTTACAGGAGGTGGCAGCCTTAGAATGTTAACCCTAATCTTATAGTCATAGAGTGATCAGATGTCCCAATTTTATAGGTGCAGTCCTGACATTCAGGGCTTTTTCTTATTTGGGTGCCTATTACCCCTCACCCCCATTCCGATTTTTCACACTTGCTATCTGGTCACCCTATAGAGTTAAAAGATTGCTTTTCTCACCTTTGCCCTTGCGAACTGAAGCACAGCATCAGAGAGATCAAAGGACTGGCCAATGGCATTTTCAAGTGATAAAATAGCAAGCAATGTCAGTCTCTCATCGGCCATCGTTGATCAAAGATATGTTTTAATGAGCCTGAGCTTCGAAAAGCTGCATTCAACACCCATGGCTGTGACTGGCAGCGTGAACAGAATCCTCAAAGCTATCCAGACATTAGGAAAAGTGTTCTTCAGCTCTGCATCTTGAATGAATTGGGGAACTTGGAGTGGAGAGTGCTTCCCCTGTGGCAGAATCTGACAGATGTTGTCCAATTCAACATAGAGGTCTTTATCATTGATGTCCAAACATTCCTCATGTGTCAGCGTCCGGTGAAGGTCCATACAGTTGTTCAAGAGTGTTTTCCTGTCCGTCGGCAGCTTACTAAAGTCATAAAAAAACCCAGATCTTTTCGTGGTGCTTCATTTGTCCAAAACCTTTCTTCAATGGACACTCGAGCAATGTCAATGAGTGAGCAAAAAAACTCCTCTGGAATTTTTCTTCTGAGATTCCCATCACCTCATCTCTGCCCTTGTAACCAAACCATCTCTTCTTCTGATGAATACAAGTTTCCTTGAAGACAGGCTCAACTCCTAAGTTTTCTGCCATTTCTTTGGTAACAGTGATAGCATCTTCAAATCTGTTGTCTCTGTAGGCCACAACGAAATCAAGGCAACTTCTCATCAAAATAACATTAGTCAGGATGTCCTGAGTTTATAATGCCGCCTTACAACATTTACTTGGAACAGGATATCATGTCAAACAATAACTGAGACCAGAAATTTGAAGTCAGTGATTTGGTTTGCCAGGCTTTGCACCTCATGTCAGATTCTGGCCTTGGCTTTACTTGATTGTGCCAGTTCCATCAGGGCATCATAAACCTCAATCATTTGGTACTTCACTGGCCTTATGCTGTCAGTACAGCTCTCCCAGTGAATGTCACTTAGCGGCTTCATGGTAAGATTTGTAGTATTGTTTGTGAGGATCTTCCACCTAATAGTTGATGCTGAAAACAGGATGTATATCCTTTGTAGTATTCCAAAGAAAGATACTGAATCTAAAGAAGATCACACTGCATCTGACACAACCAAGTTGAGGGAATGGCAGCCACAAGGCCGGAAGAAAGTGCTTGGATTCAGTGCAAGGATCCTTGCCTGGATGCCACTGTTTCTTCCCTTCATGTTCATGCCGTTGCATAGCGTTGGCCATAGCAGTCCTGAAGCTTTATTTTATTCTCATTCAAAACATTCATAAACAGTTCTGTTAGGCCTTTTCCAGTAGAGTTGTCCACAGACCGGAAACCGTGTTCTTTTATTTGGATACAGCCATCCTCAATTTCAACAAATCTTATTGTTAATGACGTCCTTTCACTGAGAATAATGTCAGAAGTGCAGTCCATTGTTATGGTGTAGTACTTTGCTTTGCTGAGCAGCATCAATACATTATCAAACTCCTTCCTTGTCATAAGGTCAATCAATTCGTTTTGAGTTGTTTTGCTGCAGTAATGGTCCATAGCTTCTTTACAAAGTACTTGATGTAGGTGCTCATGCTTGACATCGTCATATTTTCCAAGGAGCTCTACCAAACCAAGGAAATTACCATTATGTTCAGTGAACAACTTATCGGACGAGCCTCAGAAAGCCAAATTATTCTTTGCAAGAAAGAGGGTAATTGAGATAGACGCTTGAGCTCGTTCCTCCAGTGCTGGGTTTCTACATTAATAATGCACTGGTTTTCGATGTCTATGCATTTATTCAGCTTGAGTCTGGACTCGACCTCCATCCATTTGGAGTAGGATATAAAATGGCCAAGTGACTTTCTATGTTGCTTCAGAACATCAGCTAAGTTATGTCAGTATTTGTACCTGGAAAGTGCAAGCAACGATTTGGCATTCTTGTAAAATATTTTGCAACAAAAACAGAACACTTTGTCAGTTGATGTCAAGTAAGCTAGCCAATGCCAATTCAGTTTCTCACCATGCTCGAGCAGTCTTTTGCAGTGTGACTTTGAGAAGTGTCACTTCTGCTCATTTACTGGAAATGTCATATCCTTGATTTTGCCAGGCCCGTTCAAAATTGTATGATCAATATTGGCACAGTTTAGGATCACCAGCCATAAAGCAGGATCTGATGTACCAATTTGTGGTTTGCAATTTCTCTTAATGCTGTTTCTGTCAACATCCAAGGCTGATTCTTTTTTTATTGTTTCTCTCCTTTTCATGTAAACCAGATTTTTCTTTATCATTACTCTCTTTTTCATGTGAGTCACATTCTTCTTTATCATCATTCTTCTTTATGCTGCCAGGAAAATTGGATGATTCTCCATCACTTTCCTCACATTTCCATTCCTTATCTTCAGGCAAATCTGTTAATTCCTTAGTAATAGGACTTCCATCATTTATGCTTCACTCTTCAATTTCTTCTGCACTGGGACGATTGCTGCTTCCTAAAGCTCGGTCTATGTAGTTTTCAGATATTTTCCCATCAAATTTGCTCCTTGCTGCAAACTAGATTGCAATTGAGCTTTTTGCTTCCTATACTGAATCCTGAAGGCCTCTTCAGGGACATCTTTTATTTTCTATGAGGGAAAACAGACAGTGCTAGGGAGAGCAAAAATCTGTGTTCCACAGTTTTAGAAAGTCAACAAACATTATATGTTAAGCATGGCAAAAGGAATAACAGTATTTCTTTTATATTGTTGCGTAGATACAGGTTTGATAGATATCTCTGGCATCTCATTAAATATGTCCTTTATTAGATGCTACTTACACTCTTCAAGTCTTAAAACACAATTACACAGTAAAACAAGGTTCACAATATTGCAGGTGGGCTCTCACTTCACTTCACTTCGTTCTTATATCTCACAAACTGACTGGCAACGCCCCGCCCCTTATATACCTGCGAGGGCATGGTTGATAACATTCTAGGAGGTTTGAGAAAAATGTAGTTCTCAGAAAGTCTGGAAAGTTTTATGAGATTCTACAAAGGTCCAGAACATTCTTGGAGGTTAGTGAAAAATGAATCCACATATGGAATACCTGATTTTACTTCAAACATTCTATTTTCCTTTGGAAACTAACAACAAAAACAGCACCCTGAGCCCGGCGCCCCCCAAGTCCAGCAATTGCCTGGGTTGCTTGCCTCTAAATTCGGCCCTCTTTGCCTTTGATTCCACAAAATGTAGGCTCCTTTGAGGACTTCTATACATTATTTTACAGCCTGATTTACTTCACTGTGTAACAGGGGACTTGGAGGGCCAGGTTGCCTAGTGTCTGGGGTGCTTGATTTCCAACCCCCTGTTTGGTCAAGGAGACTCAGTCTTTAAGGCAGGAGAAAAATATGGGAACCAAGGCCCTCCAACTCCACCTGGTTCCAGTCCAGGGTCCTGTGTAAGTCAAACCATGAGGAGTCTAAGTCCATTGCCCTGGGCTATTTCCTATTGCTGTCCCTTCAGTTTGGGGCATGGCCCTATAATCCAAATCACTGTAGTTTTTGATTCTACCAGTGTCCCCTCATGGACTTTGGGCGGCACCCTGCTGCAGTCCCAGGTTCCTCTGGGAAGGGCAGCCATAAGTTTGGCAGGGTCAGAACCCCCCAAGGTCTCCATGCTTCTGTCACCTGGATTTGTCTTAGGCCGAATACTCCTAGGCCTCTTCTTCCATCTCCTTTGGCCAGCAGATGGTGTTTGTTCCCTGGTGGCTGCCTTGGCTGGCAGGCTAGTGACCCTTCTCCTTAGATAGAGGGACAGCTGGCTCCTGTCTCTTTGCCAGTCAGCTCCAAACTGAGCCATGTTCTCTCCTTTTCCGTCCCTTCCAGGACTGACATTGGCAGCAGATGTAACAGGGAGGGGCTAGCTGTGCCCAAAGGCTCTCTTTAACCCCTTTAATGCTGGCAGGAATTTTCTCTGGTTCATTACACACTCTTAGAAGTATTCCTAATATATTACTACCAACCCCAAATGTTCAAAAGTCATGAGCCCAGTCCCAAAAGGATCATGAGATTAAATATATATATATATATATATATATATATTCTATTACATTACCTTCTAGGTTTTGAGCCTTTAGCATGCACTCAGATCATATTTTTAAACTTTTCTGCACTAGAAACTTGTATTTTTTAAGAAAATGAAGGCTGAAATTCTTACGTAGTCACATGTTGGCTTTAAATAAATCATCAAATATCACAAGAGTTGCAGTAAAATCATGAGATATGGCAACACTTTATCTTGTTCTGCTCAATTTCTCTGTCCTGCTCTGGTCTGATGGTATATGTGTCCAGTTGAGGCTCTCATGACAGTTTGTTTAACAAAACACTTTCTTTTCCTCAGAATATGTTTTGGGATAGAGAGCTATTGAGACAAAACAGGGCTACAGAGTTCCTCCATTTTTAGTTGTATTCAAAATATTGATTTAATTGAGAATACAAGTGTTTTTTAAAACCTTCCCCTTAACATATTTTTGCTTATGGTCCAGTTGCTGCTTAGGAGACTTCACCGACATAGGGTAGAAGAAGGAAGTGGTAAAGAAGGAACAGGATGTACTTTAAAATGAAGGGTCAGTTTTCTAGAAGGAGTGTGGTAGATTATATGGAGAACTGATGGTAATTAGGTGTGCTGCAACGTCCAGTTTTTTTGCAGTAAATTCTGCTAAATTCTCAAAGATGCCCTTCATCAGAGCCGTGGCCTCTTGAGGTATTCTGAGAGTGGTCGATTCAGTTGGACACAGCTCTTGAGTGGAAGCAGGTGGAGAGAAAATTTAAAATGTTATCACAGGTCCTAATTGTACTCACAGTATTAGCAGTACAGAGGTGATGCTTCATTCAGATTTCTCCCATCACTCGAAGAAGGGGTTGAGAGAGAGGGTGGTCAGTTGCGTTCATGATAGCATCCCCTCTGAAGGATCCGACTTTCTGTAGTGTTTGATACTGATGGCCTGGAAGAGACAGGAGGGGAAGGGCTCAGGGTGAAGTCACATCATCCTCCTATGGACAGTGGTGGAAATGATACTAGAAAGTAAATGTAACCTAATAATAACAGGAAGCCACAGTTATGCCCATCTGCTGACCTGGGACCTGATCCTCCAGCCCTCACTCACATGATTCAGACTTGCACAATTGGGCCCTTGATTCACCACAAAGAAAGTGCTGTGCAGCATCTAATTGCTTGAGACTTCCACAGCTGTGTTCAGATAAGTTCTATTTTCTGTTAGCTTTTAGGATTTTATTTACAAATGTATCAAGCAATTATAGGACTTACCGTTAGAGGGAGGAGACCTCTCAGGACATGCTCTGTATCTCACAACACTAAGGCCTTAGGGGCCTAATCCTAAATGGTGCAGAGCCCATGAAATTAATGGGGGTTGCAGATGCTCAGGGGTATTAAAAATAATAATCACTGCAAGTTTCACTTCTAATGTGCTTGTTTGGGGTAGGTTTTTTTTTTAAAAGTCATTGGGACTACTCATGGGAGTAAGGATGACCTGTATAAGGGTTTGCATGATTGAACTCCATTTATTTTGCCCAGAGTGACTTGATTTGCACATGTGGATTTTGTACATACTCAAAACAGAGGCCCTTTGAAAATCTTGGTGAGTGGCTTAAGTGATCTAACATAGTTAATTTTTCTTGCTCATGGATCCATACCTATTATAGCTTTATGGTTCATTAATCAAGCCATTCACATGTAATTATGTTGCTTTATGTTGTCATTAATCTGTCTGTCTGTTTGTCTGTCTGAGTGATGGGTGAACACCTCCCAAATTTATAGTTTATATATAAAGATATAATTTTCTGCCTCACTTTCCAGTCAACAGGGAGTGGATTTTGTTAATTTTGCACTTGTTTTGTTTTTAAATGTGGTTCTTGTGAAAAGCTTCAGTGGAAGAGGTGGGTTTGAATTTTGCTGTGATGATGCTGATATTCATGGTCATTGTGAATTCTTCTGGAAGTGAGTTCCAGATATGTGGTCCAGCTTCCATGAAAGCTCCGTTTCCTGCACTACTGAGTTTCAGTCTTGAGACTGATAGTTCCCTTGTTCTCATGGAAAGTGGCTGACATGGAAGGCTGTGATCACAGAGGATGAGACAATCCCACAAATAACTTGGGTCAGTCGTACATATGGTTTTGAAGATGAGGGCCTAAACTTGTGTTTGAATTAATATTCAAGAGGACAACAAAGAAAGTGGAGCAATGAAGGGATGTACTCTCAACAGTTGATGGTACTCAGCAGATAGGCCACTATGATCTGAACCAGTAGTTTTAAGGTTAGTGGTTTCAGACCTAGATACAAGAACTACAGTAATAAAGCTTGGAGGTCATGAATGCCTGGATCACTGTGGAAAAGAGCATTTCTGATGGCTATGGCGGTTTTGATTTTCGGCATCAAAGTGAATGCTAAGAATCTTAATAATCTGAGGGCAGGTGCTCTGGGTGAAGGGAGATGCTACTGAGTTGGCGAGATCTGCCCACCAATTTAATGTGGTATACTGTATGTGACTATGTCAGTGCAGTTTAGCTGGCCTGATAGAGAAAGTCAAGGAAGTAGGGGGCATCTGGGAGAAAAAAGAAGAACTCAGCAAAAGGGGAGAGTGGGAGGAAGAAAGGAAGGAAGGAAGGAAGAGAAGAGCAAATAATTAAAAGGAGACAAACAAAGGAAAGAAAAATAAAAAATGACACATAGACAGAAATCAGATATGGAAGAAGAGAAAGAAAAAGAAAGGACAAAGTCTTAGATGAGGTCATTTTGTTTGATTTTTTTATATTTTTACATTTTATTGTGTTTGCTGGAAGACAATGACAACTGAAAAGTTGGAGAGTCCTCTATAAGCTCAGGGAGGAGTACATAACACTAATAGCAACCTGAAAGGGAATTTTCAAATAAATTATAGCCCAGAGTGGGGGAGAAGTATTTTCAAAGTTAGTCTGGCCTAAGAGGGGGAAACATACCAGTACTTTTATTTTCCAGTTTGAGCACCCATGTGTGTGTATAACTACACACACACACACACATACACACACAGTGTAATGAAATAGAATGGACATATCTCATTGGAGATTCCATTCTCTAGGAAAACTGTTCCCAGAGAGTAGTTATCAGTGCTTCACCATCAAGCTGGAAGGGCATAACAAGTGGGGTCACAGGGATCAGTTCTGGGTCCAGTTCTGTTCAATATCTTCATCAATGATTTAGATAATGGGATAGAAAGTACACTTATAAAGTTTGCAGACAATGCCAAGATGGGAGGAGTTGCAAGTACTTTGGAGGATAGGATTAAAATTGAAAAAGATCTTGACAAATTGGAGAAAATCCAGAGAAGAGCAATAAAAATGATTAAAGGTCTAGAAAACATGACCTATGAAGAAAGATTATAAAAATTGGGTTTGTTTAGTCTGAAGAAGAGAAGACTGAGTGGGGACATGATAACAGTTTTCAAATACATAAAAGGTTGTTTTCGTTAACCTCTGAGGAAAGGTCAAGAAGCAATGGGCTCCATGAAGAGTGGTTTAGGTTGGACATTAGGAAAAATCTTCCTATCTGTCAGGGTAGGTAAGCACTGGAATAAATTGCCTAGGGAGGTTCTGGAATCTCCGTCATTGGAGGCTTTTAAGAGCAGGTTAGACAGTCACCATCCAGGAATGGGCTAGATAATACTTAGTCCTGTCTTGAGTGTAGGGAACTGGACTAGAAGACCTCTCAAGGGCTCTTCCAGGCCTATGATTCTATCATATATCTATGTATTATGAAAAAACTAAGTTAATTGAACATCTTAGTTTGAGATTTTAAAGCACAAAAGTCAGAAATCCCAATTTATTATTCACAGCAACTTTAAGTCACCTCAACATGTTAAGGCACAGTAGATGGTATTTTGTTTTGTTGTATATCATATTACATTTGGGATCTATGTATAATGTGCTGTGCGCTACTATAGATTTCCTAAATTTTGTGCATTTAAAATGTCAGTTGTAACACTTTGTATTTTCATATAATTTTATATTTAATTTTGATTTTTAACATAGAAAAGGAAAAAATAAAATAGAAAAACACAAAAAGAAAGGGGCAAAGCTCTGTATTTGATTGCACAGCAATCAGCACATTCAGATTAAATCACAGCTCCAGAATGTGGGAAATTTTTCAAATGAGTTGACGTGGTGGAGTGGAGATGGGGACACAATAGAGAGTTTATCAGACATGCTGGTCCCTTGCTGATGTTATCTTTAAGGTGGTGGAATTCACGCAGTTGAGCAAGATGGAATGATTGGGTTGGTATGTGGAGATTTCTAAGGATGAAGGTGGGTGAGTGGATATCTATATATGTATGCATGTTTTGTTGTTTTACATATGTATGTGCCTATCTTGAAGTTTTTTACCAAACTATTCTGAGTTGTCTGAGGATTTTTCCTAAAACCAATAGGTTTCTCTGTGTTTGGAAAAATTCTTAAAATAGCTCTATGAATTTGTTTTGTACTGGCCATAAAATTCCCCTCATTGCTAAGAGGTCAAATCTTACCCACCTCACACTGATAGTAGTAACCAGATCTATTGGCATATTGTTTTATAGAGTGTTCTAATGGTCAGAATACTTAATTTCTTTGTCTATAGTGTATATGCACTGTGGTGGGGAAAATGCCCCCCAGTCCTGTTTAAGGGTGTTCTGTGACTGCCAAGTGCCATCTAGTGTCTATCAGAAAACAGAGTAATTTGAATAGCAGAGATATTGATCTTTCATGAACTGAAGCATCATTAGTCCAGACAAAGGAATACTTGAAATATTTGCAATTAATTGTGTTTGATCAAATTATTATTGTTTAATAAGAGCCAGTACAAGCATCAGAAGGTGGGAGAGATTCTGTATCTGCTGCATTCTATGGCAAACCT
Organism: Emydura macquarii macquarii; assembly: GCF_026122565.2. Lineage (NCBI taxonomy): Eukaryota > Metazoa > Chordata > Testudines > Chelidae > Emydura > Emydura macquarii. The sequence goes on along the minus strand of NW_027132559.1, from coordinate 13,165,944 downwards.
GCCCTGACTTTAATGGCAGGAGGGGTAAAACCATGGACCTTGATTTGAGGAACCAATTGCCAAATGAGACACAGAAAATACAAATCAGACATATGTAATGCATATGTTTCATTAGACCTCAGTTCAATGAAGCACTTAAGCACATGTTTATCTTTAAGCATGTGAATAGTCCTGTTGACTTCAGTGGGCTAAAACCTTTATTTAAAGCTAAGCCATTTATGTGTTGTGCTGGTTCAGGGCTGTAGAGACCAAACTTTGTTCAGTTCCTTTAAACTAAGGGTAAAAAGCTTCAGATATATGTGTAAGGCAAGAGAAAGGAAGGGTAGGGATTTGAATAGGGGAGTTCTGGCATCCCTAACCATGGGAAAGAAAGATGATTTTAGTTTAAATAAATTCATTTTATAATATTAAGGTGCGTCTGTTGCATTAAGAATAGACCCAGGAGGAAAATTAGATCTCATTCACTCATTTTGGGTACTAGCTGTTCCATATATAAATCCAGATGTGGGGTAGCTGATCAGTCATCTTTCATGTTCGCTGATTCTTTTGGACAGATTTTCCCTTAAAAAGGTTAAATAAATGTTACATAACGAGTGAATGTTATACTTTGGCTTTATAAAGCAATAGGACCCAAGCCCTTTTGACTTCATTGCAAATTTTGCCTGAATAGGGACTTTAGGATGGGGTCCACAGGACCAGGATTTAACCTGTAGTTTCTATCTAGCTCTGCAGTGCTGTGCTTTGCGGCCTACCCTGATTATTATTTAATGATCTGATGAGCCCTACAAGAATCCAGTAAAGGGACCTATCCCCAGCAAGACACCTACCCCATTCACCTTGCCTAGGTTCCAAGGTTTATGGTTTTGCTCCAGTTTCCTCATCTAAAATGATATACATCCAGGCAAAGATCTCCCTCTGAGTTGGAGATGAGTGGGCGTGGGGGAGAAAGAAGAGGAGAAAAGCATGAACTCGACGTCACTGATCAATCGTGATATTTCTTTTTCAATTTAAAATTTAACAAAACAAAACAAAGCCTGGTTCTGTTCTCTCTTGGGGTGCTACAAAGGGGTTACAGTATGGACAGACCACAGGATGGCTCAAACAGAATGCAGAATAAAAAAAGCAGTAAGGAAGGCATACATCCTGTGTGGCTGATACATGAAAAACTGAGGCCCAAAAGTTTTGGGAAAGATATAAGTCGCTGAAAATAGGGGCTTATAATGAAAAGTGCTTTTTCAACGATGCGAGGAACAATTGTGCCAGTAGTGTGATTCCATGATGTAAACATACTGTTCACTGCACAGACACACAAGGATATTTATCTGTAATATAGTAAAAAAAAAAAAAAGAGAGAGAAAAATCTATTAGTGCATGATAGATAAAATATTTAAATAGCTATAGCTGTATGGGCATGGTATGGAAATAGAGATATTAATCTGATGTGCATGCATGCACTGTACATCTTTATACTAGAGTTGTGACATAAATGACCCCATTAAATCCTGTTATTTTCCTAATCCAATAAGCGCTTAATCTCATTGCAAGTGTTGGAAATAATTATTCATTTATACACTGGTTTTTGCCACACATTTGATGTCAACAAGGAGTGTGCCTTTGACTAATCAGTTAAAACAGCTGGTGGATAAAGTAGTCAATGAGGATCAAGACTATGCTATTCATAGAAATAAGATAGTTGATAGCTTTCCTTTGGTCTGAGAGAAAAACTCTGTGAGCCATATTCTCTCCTGTGCTAAATTCCACTCTGAGCAAAGGGTGAAGAAGAGTATCAGGGAGCCATAACCATCTGTATGATTCTCAAACTGCCCCAACAGAGCCCTCTAGGTTGCTCTAATTTACATCTGACTGGTCTGTGAAGAACTGCACAGCAGCTGTGAATGAGTGTTACAGAGTTCTACCCTCTTCCCACCCCCTCCAACATATAACATGTCCCTATACCAGGTTGGGGTGAGAGTATTTGGTGTATTGGAGTAGTGGAGCCAACTGTGCATGTTTTACATCAGTTGAGAATTCCCCTTCAATGGAATTCTTAGCTTGACAGCTGCAGTGAGATTCCAGATCCTTTGCACTACTCATACAGCACAAACCAGGACAGAGGCAAAGAATCTGTCCTGGCAATTACCTTTGACTGCACTGAGATTCAGGAACATGCCTTGTTTCTGCCTATAGGTTCTGGACAATGATATATTTTTAGGTGAGTTCTGACCAATTTCACAATTTTCCAGAATCCTCTTTCTCGCCAGTTTGGGATATTTGTATACCTGCTGGAGACAGTTATTGTGATCTTTAGTACCAACTTTGGAACTTCTATCCCATCCCTCCGTTCTCTGAGGATTCAGGATCCAATCCTTTGCGAGGTCGAGTGCCTCCTGCTAAGAGTTGAGCACACTCAGTTCCCACCAATTTCACTGTTAGAAGGCAACATGATCACACAGACTTGAGCAGGTCTGATACCATTTTCAGTAGTGGGCAGTGCCACACACAACCACTGTCGGAAGGCAGACACCACAGACATAGCACTAGATACATGTATGGATGCTTGATTTGGCCCTCTGTTAATTATCCTTACTACAGATGTAAAGACTAATACATATGGGTATGTAATTAAGCAGATGTACTCTACCTTGTCAGAAGTACTGAAAAAATGGAAGATGTTTTGCTGCCACTTCTATACAGCAGAACAAAATGCAGCCATAAAACCAGCTCCATTTAATAAATGAAACATTTAAAAGGCTAAGGGGATCACTTCACAGTGGATCAGCATGAAGCTATTTTTAACACACTTGTTTCTGTAGTGGTGATATACGGTATCAGGAAACTTCACAGTTATGAATGGCACTCAGGGCAGGTCTACGCTGCCAGAAAAATCCGGCGGCAGTTGACGGGAATTACGTAAGCTATGCAGAGCTAACTCCCGTCGGCTTCGTAACTTCCCTTTAGCGTGCTGTCTCCACTGCACTGCACCGACGGGAAATGCGTCCCCGTCGACGCAGCACCATGCTTTTTGGGGAGGTGGTTTTATTAGATCGACTTCTGGATCGATTGAGCGGGTCTTCACTGCTGCTCAATTGAACCGGAAAAGTCGATCTGATGGTGGCGAATTTGCCGCCACTCGTGTGTACGTAGCTCAGGACTCACTATCACACCTGTGTAGAGTGGTTGCATAGTGTTAGTAATTTAGGCTGCAATATAATACATGTAGGAAGGCTGGCAAGCTCTATTACTGCTACAGATACGTTCCTTTGCACAGTCAGTGCTTTTTTGTGTTGGAATTTATTTCTATATGTACATTTAGGCACATTTTTACAAAGGGGTTTAGCTGTGTGTGTAACTGAGATTTTTCCTATGCTACATGCAAGCTGTGTGGGTAGTCTACCCAAAAAAGTGACAATGGGAAGAATGAAGGGTGTATTTGTTCAGAGACTATAATTAGCATATTCCAAGGTGTGATTGTTTGGGCAATATCACTCTGAGGTTTCATTTAGTAAGTAGTTTGATCTATGTCTAGCCAGGGCAGCCCAGCTCAGATCAGAAAGATTTTACGCAAGTCTAAGTCTCAAACAACCTACAACTCACCAAAGAAAAGAGACATTTCTAATTGGAGTTTCCATTCTGAGGAGAGTGGACAGGACACTCTGGAAGGGGCAGAGGGACAGCAGGACATCTTGCTGCCTTCCAGGAGCAAAGACAAAGGACATCACCACAAGGATAAACACTATTTTGACGGCAGCAGGAGAGACTTCTTTGTCAGTGATCCACATTGGCACCAATGGCATTGAATCTGGTGCTATCCCAGAGATCTTGGAAGATTTAAGGGAAGGGAGCTGAAGGAGAGGAATATCCAGGCTATCTTCTCAGAAATCCTTCCTTCCCTTGAGTGAGAGAAGAAAGAAGGCAGAAGATACTGGAAGTGAACAAAGAGACTACTTTAGCTCTATGCAAGCCAGGCAGCGGCCTAGGGTGGCAGATTTCTGGGCAGCTGCCTATGGCAGCTCAATCATATTTGAGTGGTACTATAAGTGGTACTGCAACCCTATGTGCCAGGTCAGAACGCCACTCACTCAAATATGTCATGACTATCCCTATGGGCATAACACTGTTACTTGTTACAGTGTCATAGATGATTCAAAATCATAGCGCAAAAGCTTATGAATTAAAGTTCTAACTAGTAAAACTAAAAATGGGGTACTGGGTGGCATTTGTTACAGACCACCAAATTCCACTAGTTTGAACAGGATGAACTGCCCCTTAGGCATCTGTCTATAACTGGTAGAAAATAAAACTGTTTTATCATGGGTGACTTCAGCCAGTGGGATATTTACTAGTCATCTCATGCAGCTGGTATCAAAACTTCCTTAGACTTTCTAAGAATAATACATGATAATTTCTTAACACATAATTTCTTAATACAGCCAACACCGAGGGGAACTCAATATTAGATCTTATTCAATGGACAAAAAAGAGTTAATTGTTGACTTAAAATTTAACAGTTGCCTAAGAATCACAACCTGGTTACATTTACTTTGTGCAAACAGAATATGGCACCAAATATTAATATGTGTACTTGGAATTTCATAAGGGACAATTTTCTGAAGCTTAAAGCAATTGTCAGTATAACTGTCTGGAGATGTACATTTAAATTGGGAAGTGTTAATAAAAATTTGGATGTGTTCTAAGAAACTTACTGGATGCCTAAACAGCCATGATTACACACACACACACACACAAAGTTACGATGGGCAAGAAATCATCCTGGTTAAAAACAAATGTGGAAGCAGCAATAAAATATAAAAATCAATATGCAAAGAATGGAAAAAAGGGAAGTAAGTGGCAATGAATATAAGTCCCAAGTTAAAAAATGATAAGGGAAGCCAAAGGAATCAATAAAATATCAATGGCCAATAGGGTTAAAGAAGAAGATGTTTTTCAACATATTAGGACCAACAACAAAAAAATGTGATTAGGTATAGGTCCGTTGCTAGATGGTAAACTTATATAAAGTGAGGTAGAAAGGGCAAAAATGTTCAATAAATATTTTTCCTATATTTTGGAACAAAGCACAAGAGAATATTACATATGATATTGTGATTGGGATTGAAAGTTTATGATCTGCAACAAACAAAGATTTGAGGCAGCATCTGCTAAACTTAATATTTTAAAATTAACATGACCAGATAACTTATTCCCTAGAGTCTTAAAGGAACTAGCTGAGGAGCTCTCTGAACCGTTAAAGATCATTTTAATAAAACTGGTAAAACTGTAGAAATTCCAGTGGACTGGAGGACTGTCAATGTAGTTCTAATATTTAAAAAGGGTAAAAAGGGAACTATAGACTGGTGAGCCTGATGTCAATCCTAGGTGAAATACTGGAATGGTTAATTTGGGATTCTAGCTGTGTTTTAGCTAAGAATTAATAAAAATTAATAAAAGAGAAAAATTATAAAGAAATAAAAGAGAAACATATTGTGACGGGGTGTACTTGTCCCACACTGGAGATGAAGGGGTTAAGCCAGTATTGCTGGCAGAAGAAGCCACGCCCCCCTGCAGTTGCTGGCCATTCTCCAACTGCTGCAGCAGTATAAAGGGGAGCAGCCCAGCTCACTCAAGGTGGGATGCTGAGCAGAGAGGACACATGGTGGAGGCTCCAGCCTGGGAGCCAGAAGGCCCTGCAGCTGTCCCATGGCAGCCTGGCCTGTAGGCCGCTACTCCCGCCACAGGAGTTGGGGACCTGGAGGATGCTAAGACAGAGGCTTCAGGAATCAGGGAAGGAAGTGGCCCAGGGGGAAGGCTACTTATGACACTCCAGGAGACAGCATGTTTTGGCCAGATTCCTGCTGTTATAGTGACCACTCCAAGTCACTGATAGGGTCCTGGGCCGGGGACTGGTAGAGCAAGGTAGTCCAGGGGTCCCCCTACCCTGGCCACTATCCCCACTTTCTGCTTCACTGACTGCCCAGCTGCCACTGGCCATGGAACGCAAGGGCTGCCACTAACTCCAGCCGCTAGGCTACCCGGCCCTGGTCCTGAAGCGCACTGCCTTACCCTTTTCTCGTGTGGCATGATCCACGAGCCCCAAGACAAATGTAAAAATATAATGAATGCCAGTCCTCATGGTTTCATGAAAAAACTGCTGGGTTTTTTTTTTGGGACAATATAACAAGCCTGATTGATTAAGGTAACAGTGTTGGTATAATATATTTGGTTTTATCCAAAGCATTTGACAATATGACATTTTGATTTTAAAATGTGTGTGATATGGAATTAATAAGCCATACAATAGATAGGTTTAAAACTGGCTGACAGACAGATCCCAAAATGCAGTTATCAATGGAGTAGTATCAACAAGTGGGGCAGTTTCTAGCGGGGTTTCCAAGGGATCAATTCTTGGTCTGATGCTATTTAATATTTTGAATAATCTTTTAAACAACGATATAAAATCTTTGTTGGTAAAGTGTACAGATCACACAAAGATTGCTGGGGCAGTAAATAATGAGGCAGACAGCTTACTATTAGAGTGAATCAGCTGGTTAAATGGTCATGATCCAACAAAATGCATTTTAATTCAGCAAAATGCAAAGTAATATATCTGGATCAAAAAATGCAGGCTATCCCTACAGGATGGGAGACTCTGTCTTGGAAAGCAGTGACTCAGAAAAGGACTTAGGGTTATCACAGATAACTGCCTCAGCATGAGTTCTCACTTCAATGCTATAGCTAAAAGGGCTAATACAATCCTTAGATGTACTAAAAAGGGAATATCCAGTAGAAGTAGGGAAGTGATCTTGCCTCTCTGTACACAGCATTGGTAAGACCACAATTACAATAATGTGTGCAGTTCCGGTGTCCACACTTCAAGAATGATATGGAATACTGGAAAGAGTTCAAAGAAGGGCCACAAAAATGATTCAGGGGCTGGAAAACAAGCTTTATGGTGTGAGCTCAACTTAATTCAATGTATTGAAGAGAAGGTTGAGAGATGACTTAATTACTCTGTATATCTACTTACACATGAAAAAGGCAACGTACGGTGTAGGGTTTGTCAGACTTGAAAACACACGAATAGCAAGATCCAGTGGCTGGAAGTTGAAGTTAGACAAATTCAACCTTGAAATAAAATGCAATTTCTGAGCAGAGAGGGTGATTAAACATTGGAACAGTTTACGAAGGGAGATGGTGGACTCACCATCTTTACAATGAGATTAGATAGCTTTCTGAAAGATATACTTTAATCCAGGTTCTGGAAGAAATTTCACAGCCTGTGTATTCTATGTGTGTGTGTGTGGCGGGGGGAGGGGGTGCACATTGAGCTGGATGGTTGTGATGGTCCCATCTGTCAGTCTGGCCCCCGCTTTTTATCCCTTCTTCCAGGGGCCATGGGGAGAACAGGATTTCCTACATTGCCCTCAACATGTTCATAACACTTGTAGCTAATATAATCTCATATTTCAGGGCTTCAGCTGGTTGCCTTCGGGGCTTCAGGAAGGAATTTTCTTCCCCAATGCACATTTGTAATCTAGATTGTAACCACCTTTCACTGAAGCATTAGATATTGGCCACCGCTACAGATGGGATACCGATAGACTGCTATTCTGAGATGGTACAAAAAATCCTTTGTCATAGATACTTGGCTGGTGTGTCTTGCTCACATACTCAGGATCTACCTGATTGCCAGATTTGGGGGTTGGAAGGAATTTTCCCCCAGGTCAGATTGGCTGGGACCTTGGAGGATTTTTGCTGCCTTCTGCATCATGGATGCTAGGATTATCTGGGCAAATCTCACCTAATCAATGCAAATCTCACCTAATCAATTCACTGCCATTGCAGGGGCCTCAGGCATTGGTGGCACCTTTGTCTCTCCTGTTCTTTTTCTTTGGCACACAATGGTTTAATCTCCTGAGGACTGAAATGCTTTTTTTTAACTAAAGTCATTGGGCTCAACATAGGAATATTTGGGTAGAATTTAATGGGGTGTGAGATGCAGGCAGACAGTCTAGATGATGTCATAGTCCCTTTTGGCTTTAAAAGTCTACGAACCTATGAATGTGAGCATGATCTAAATTGGTTTCTATATACTATTTTGATGGACACATTAGAAATGCCATCGCCTTTATTGATCTTGTCATCTAAGAGTGCCTTTTTATCAATGAGGTGTGATCACTATGAGTAAAGCTAGTGTGAATTCAAGAAATTATTTAATGGAGTTAGGGTTCTGGTACCAAGCATTGGTCACAGTTAAATCACCTGTGAATATCAAGGTGATCCCTGTTGGAAAAATCTGTGATACCAGACCATCCCATCACTTTTAGGTAGATTATTTTTATGTATAGGTTTGGAAGGATTAGATTTTTATTGGTAAATGTTGGTAAACATTGATTTCACCAGAGACACACATAGACCAACAAAAATATTTCCATCAATAATAATAGAAATGTACAGAGTTTGTTTTAAATATATTTACATTATATATTTTGACATGTGGTGTTGACAATTTGTGTTTGTTATAAACTTTTTTGAATGTCAACCTCTATTATCCTTCAATAACTACTGTGTAACCCTCCCATAATTTCCCACAACTCTGAAAATTTAAATTGATAAAAATAAGAAAAAAATGCTTAGAAACCATAATTTTGCACACCTGTGAAAATTTAAATCAATAAAAAATGAAAAATAAAGATCGCTTAAAACTGACCGTCAATAGTATCCATTGAAATTATAAAAAGAAATTAAAATTGAATTCTGTCAAGCCTGTTTGTGTAGTGTGAGGGATGGGTACAATTATAGGTTATGTAACAACGTTTCTTACCTTTCACTGCTCTGCATGCAGTACTAAATCACTTGAGGAATAAACACTATATCATGATCCTTCCTGGAATGAATAGCAGGCAGGGCAGGTGCTTCCAAATAATCAGTAACATGACAGCATTGCAAAAAGAAATAGATTCAGTTGCTAGTTCATGTAACAAAGAGTCCATCTGCACCAATGGCCTGATCCAAAGCCCATTGAAATCAATGGGAGCCTTTCATTGACTTCAATGGGCTTTTGTATATGTATCCATTTCCAGAACCAGTTAAAAGGAAAGTGAAACAAACACAGCATTTGAATTATAGAAAAATCGAGAAGAGTTACCACGAACCACTGAAAGAGAGAATGCTGGCCTTAGTGTTTTGGGATGTGCCTTGGAAATAACTTTTCCTCTCCTCCCCACACTTAACTGACTAATGTTCATTGTGCTCACAACAGCATGTGGGAGACAATATTAAGATTCTGGGGAGGACTAGCAAGATGATATCTTGGGCCACTCCCTCTGCTCCCAGATGTAACTGACTCGTGTTTTTAGTGACCATTTGTCAATATTTAAAAAAGATTTTCAAATGACAAATTTTTCTAATAAGGTTAAGGTTTAAGGTCTCCTAGGCACCAGTGTACCATCATTTGGGAGTAAAATTTCAGAAATGCAGTCTCCTTTTGTGGGCACAACTTGGACCCGAAACATTCTCTGCCTCATTTTTGCTTGTGCAATTCAATTATGCAGGCAGATCTAAGTAATTGCAACATTCACTCCCTGTCAAGGCAAGTCAGATCATTAGAAAGACAACTACTAAGGGTGCAAATCCTTGTGCAGGTATAAATATGAGGCAATAGGTTTTGCTGGTCTAAATGACACATGTTGATAGGAAGGCTTGGCATAAGCCTATTTGGAAATACTCCACTTCGGGTGACTTCGCCAATGCCACAGAAGGAGACAATGGCAGAGCCAGAATGAAAATGGAGAAATCCCTTACTCTGCCACTCGGTTAGTCTATTAATCAACACTGCATTATATTATTGAGCTGCCCCTGCTTGTGGTCAGAAGCAGTATTAGCTGCTCAGCAGAGAAGAAATTTCATCTGCAAGCAAGTGGCTGGGGGAGGGGAAGCTAGTAGCCGTCTCACTGCTATTGTCTGTAGCCTGATCAGCACCCATTCACTATCTGTTAAATGGTCTGGGGTCCCACCTAAAACAGAGACCCCAGTCACAGATCTTCACAGGGACTTAAAGGCTGCTTTTGAAGGGCTGCAGGGGGAAGACCAGGAATAACCGAAGATATTTAGGAAAATGTATTGTGACAAACTTTCCTCGTGATTGGTTTGCATCAATAAGATATCAATCCAACAAAAAGGGCAAGAAAGGTACTTAAAAATCCCCCCAGGAATAAGATTAGCCTTGACATTTACAGAGTCCCACATAATTAGGAGGAGGGCTGCAGTCATGGGTTTTGTGTGTCCCAACGGCTGGCGGTGTGAGAGATTATATTAAACATTTTGAGACCTGCATGATCCATTCTGCATTAGAGAAGATTTACAAGATCCTCAGAGTATGCTTGAAACATTTGATGGAGAGTCAATCTGTGGACTTTCTGCTTTTTTTGGTGTGGATTCTCAAGGGCATGATTAAGGAATCAACAGTTGTGATTAATGGAAAAATAAAGAAATTGAAGAAGAAATGAAGACAGATACTATTGTGGACTTTTTCCTGCAGTCCCATGATGTGTCCAACATTAAGTGATTTTGGCAGATAATTTCTACTATGAAGCAAGTGGATAGCCAGAAAGCTATTAAGGGAGAATGATGCTGTAATATAAGCATAGAGGATTCTTATAAAGTGTATCTTTCTCTCATTCAAAGTATATGATGAAAAATGGATGTGTCCAGAGTGTTAACAAATTATAACAAAGTATAAACTGTCCCTAATGTAATACTAAAATCTCTTCATCACAGTAAGTCATGGTTTGATATTTTTTATCCTGTTTCCTATTTATAGTTTAAGAATTAATTTTAAATATATCCTTTATCTAATCATGGATCATTAAAGTAAACTGATCATATGAACAGTATAGCAATATGCCTGGTCAACTACATCTGTCCATGGTTGGTGTGCATCAATGTGAATGCAGAATTCTGATGGTGCATTTCACATGCACTTTGCACAGGCGAAAAAGACTTCACAAGGTGAAAGACAATAGAGAAATTAGGCTCCATTTTTCTGCATGGTGTGTGTGTGCGCACACATATATAAATAATATTATGCACAGTGTATACACACATTTTAGAAAGGGATGAACTATTTACAGCAGTTTGTTCAATGAATTTCACCTTTTACTGTTCTGTGAATTATTTGTGAATAGATTTCATTTTTTACTAATTTGTTCATAATTCAAAACAATTATATAAATGTTTCTTGTAAACAAATTGCAGCCTATGGATTGCTCAAGAATTGTGTTCACCATTGTGTGATTGGTCACCTTAGTCACATGGTATTGATTCTGTTCTTTGCTTGGATGTGTGTCAATAGTATAACATACTAAAGAGCATGATCATTCACTGGTCCTTTGATTCTGTTACGAAGAGTGCTGGAGCAGTTTTTGGGGCATGGAAGAGCGAGGCTGGCGCCACAGGATATTTTTTTGGATGTTTTAACCCTTTTCATTCCAGGCCACCTCAGTCAGGATTCAGTATATGACCATATCCTTTCAAGGTTTTTCTACTTGCTTCTGTGCCAGTCTTAGTCAAGCGGATTGTGCAGTACTAGTCGCCAAGAATGTGATGCTGATATTTTTAACTGCATTAAAGCACAGGATCTGGTCTTGGATTTTTTTTAAAACACAGTCCTTTCTTACAATGCTGCTGGTGTTAGGTACTTCATAGCAATATTTCAAATGCATTTACTGAATTTAATGGGATACCCTTTTCTGTCACCATTAATCATGAGCATTAACAGCTTGATGCAGGATACATATATGGGTGCTATGTAGGAAGAGAAAACCATGACTTTAACTGCATAATAATAGGTAAGTCAGTGTTCTGGCCAGGATATATAGAACACTTCAATAATTTCTTTGGTTAATTAAGCCTTGGTAGTTATATTTGAATTCATCTCTACTAGTCATCAGCACACACAGAATGATCAAGAGAGGTAATTGGAGGGAGAAAGGTCTGGTAAAAAACTATATTTACTCTACTGCAGACACATGGGGAAAATACTAACACGAGCAATGTTGTGATGGCTTTGTCTTTACAACCTGAATCTCTGCTAGTGTCAAACCACGGTGATCTGTGGCAAAGAAACAGCAGGCTTTTCTGGACAAGTATGCTCAGAATTATTTGCTTTTTAGAAGGCCAATCAATATGTGGGTAGCATTTGTGACTGACAGAACATGTTTATAATTATTAACCTTTCATAAAGCAAACCCTTTAATTAACTATTATTCTACATTTTTAACTATTATTCTACATTAAAAAAAAAAGAAAATTACAGTTTTACTTTAATGAGTAAAGTGCAGATCTTTAGTCGACTGTTTCTTTAAATAAAATTCAATCATGTCTTATTTTCCAGCAGGTAGCCAGACAAAGGAATTCCAGTTAGTGGAGACCTTCACGCGGCAACTGTAATTATTGTACATGTGTCCTGCATATTGGGACAGCCAAGACTCAAGCCAAAATCCTTACACTTTATCAGAAGCTGGTGTACCAAGTGAGTTTTTAAAAGGAGTTGTTTCCCTGTAGCTGAGCCAGTAGGAGCTGGATGCTAAACTTGTTTCTGCTTGACATTGCTCTGTGCATATTTGTTAAGGCAGAATGTTCTACCTTTTCACCTCTCCAACAGTGGGCATGAAACATGAGCCTCTAGGTGTTTCCTGGTTGGCAAGAATTCAACAGTAATAAAATTATTAGTGGAATAAATGTTTTAGCAGCAGAGTTATCTTCTCTCACCTGCTTGTAATTTTTAATTAATTATTACAAATGTGTTTTAAATACACTGACTGATTTTAATCTGTTGTATTCCCAAAGTTTACATATAAAGGTTTTTCTCCCACAGAATAATAAATGATAGCCTATCCCAGTGCACAGTGATGAAATACTGAAGACTGATGTTACAACTATGAGCAATAGTTCATCTTCTAAAGTACTAAATTCTCTAGGTCATTCCTTCTTTATGGATCTGAGCCAAAACTCATTGAAATCAGTCTAAAGACTCCCATTAACTTCAGCAGACTTTGGATTAGGCCCTAAATTGCCTTCTTTGGAAGTAATCATATTGCTGGTATTAACAATTTATACATCATCCTTGGTATGAATGGCACCAGTAGAAGATGTTTTCCCTCTCCCAAAGAGTTTAATATTAAATTAATTTTATAGGGCCAGATCCTGAAGCACTTATTCATATTTTCCTCTTTTTTCCCAGGCAAACATCAATTGGCTTCCATGAGCATGGTAATCAATGAGACCATTCAGATGAGTAACTGCTCATCTATGTGAGCAAAAAATTCACAATCTGGCCTTTAGGAAGGAAGTGAGGATTGGGATGATAACACTGAGAGCTGCAAAAAGATAATTTTGTTATTTATTATCATATGAACAGGTTCTAATTAAAATAAGAACTGACCCAAAGTAGCACCTTAAATTCAAACTGAACTGAGTGGGACCTATGTCTCAACTGTCCCTCATTTTAGCCTCAGAATGACCAACAACTTGTTATGGAGTTTCCATTTCGGACAGCAAAATTCGATATCTTCCATTGTTTGCACTGTTGCTGTAGCCATGTTGTTACTCTGAGCACCTTTCCCAGACCTGAAGAAGAGCTCTGTGTAGTGTGAAAACTTGTCTCTTCCACCAACAGAAGTTGATTCAATAAAAGATATTATCTCACTTTCCTTATCTCTCGGCATCTCACACAAATTTGGTGCCCCATCACTTTTATTGTTGAAAATTTACATTAAAAATAGAGTATCACGAAAGCAAGGGCCTATAGAGGGTCCTTTACAGTAAAGGAATGAAGTCCTCAGCATTTTAAATTTCTTGCATGGATAATTTTTTATCCCTCTTTTGGGTGTTTGGTACACACTGTATCCAACATGTGGGCCTTGACAGGCTGAAAGGTGTGGGAAATGGAATATTTTTGAGGTTAAAAAAGTGGTTTTGGGGTTTTTTTGTTTTTGGAAGTGAGGAGTTGCACCATGTATTTCTAAAATTCCCAGTTTATTGAGGACTGGAAACAGAAATACCAACATACTGTTCGAAGGGCATACAGTATCTGTGAATGAGTCAGAATCAGCCACTAAGAAAAACCTTGATACAAATGAAAGACTGGATTTTTAATAGCAGTACTGATGGACCTCTAATTGTAACAGCACTGCTGGGTGCTAGTATTATATGGGCAAGTGTCAGATAGAATTTCACATCATAACAGCTACTAAAAAAACACCTAAGAGCCTCATCTAGCAGACAGGATTTATAAATATGAACAGTTAGTGTTTGAAAGTTCCTTATTCACAAAGACCCAGCAACAAAACAATTCAAAAGAGGAATCTTCTTCTCACTTTCCAACTCAGAAAGTGATTTCTATGAAGCAAAAGTGACATCAAATGCTTTTTCAGATGAAAGGTTCTACAAACAAGAAAGATCCTTCAGGAGACACTTTAAAATGTCTTTCAAAATTAGCAAGCACAAAAAGCCCATAGGTCAAGAATCAAGTCTTATCCTATAATCCGTATTCACACTTTCAGCATTTCAAACTCGTGCTCCTGGAAGTGACCTTGAAAAAGTCATTTCTTTGGGAAAGGGGTGTTATGCTATTGTCACCATTTATCCACCTCTCTAAACACTTGGTATCAGCCAACGTTCAAAGTAATCAAACAGTTGAACTGACCCTTTCAGAAAAAGCAGCAGCAGCTTTGGGGCTATAGGGCAGCACTGAATGGTGGAGAACGGGCATCAATAGGCAGTGATATGTGAAGCAAAGAGTATTGAGTGGTCAGTGATTCTGGTGCTTATAGAGGTTAAAATATATTTTTATTAAAAAAGAGTTGACTTATTGTGCATATTGTGTATGTAAATATGAGCTGTGTCTGACGAATTTCCTGGAATTAACTAATATACAAGTCAGGGTGAATTATATACTCAGGTCAGCAAGCACTCAGGGCCCGAATCCTAGGACACTGCTAGGGGGTGGGTCAGAATCCCAGGTCCGAGCCCTGTCATTTTGCTATATGGATGCAGGTCAAACTGCAGACCCAAACCAGAAGGTCTGTGTTGTGCAGTATGGTTTTATTAGCAGGGCTGTGAGACCCAGGTCCAGCAATTGTAAACTCAGGTTTACAGTGCGGTGTGGATACACAAGCATGGGTTTGGCAACACCAAGTCAGGGCTGGCCCTAGACCAAATAGTGTCCCAGTCGAGGAGTGTCTTCGGCATTCCCTCTATTTGTTAAACTTTTGAATACCTTATTTTTTATTGCAGTTGTAGCCCATTTCACAACTTTGATGCATGATTTATCTCTGTCATAGAAGATGATACATTTGCACTCTAGGATCTGTAAATCTGTATTTATTTATGCCATATGTAAGCAAATAAAAAAGATTAGTTTCCTCTAAGCTTTTAGAAATTTTTCAGTTTTAAGAATTTCTGAAATGTACTAACATCAAGAAATTGAACTGTGTTCCAACATAAAGTGAAGTATCATTAAACAGTGTTACAGTAGGTGACAGCCTTAGAATGTTAACCCTAGTCCTTTTAGTTCAAAAGATCACTGGCATCTCATTAAATGTCCTTTTATTAGTTGCTACTTTACACTCTTCAAGTCTGAAAACACAAGTACACTTTCACAATTACACAATAAAACAAGGTTCACAGTATTGCAGCTGGGCTTTCACTTCACTTCATTCTTATATCTCACTGACTGACTGGTGACGCCCTGCCCCTTCTATATCTGTGAGGGCATGGCTGACAACATTCTAGGAGATTCAAGAAAAATGTTATTCTCCTAAAGTCTGGAGGGTTCCACAAGGTTCTACAAAGGTCCAGAATATTATAGGAAGTGAGTGAAAAATGAATGCACAGATGGAATACTTGAAACATTTAACTTCAAATATTCTATTTTCTCCTTTGTTGCTACCAACAAAAACAGCACCCTGAGCCCAGTGCCGCCCAAGCCTGGAACCCCAGACAGTCACATGGGTCACCTGCCCCTAAATCTGGCCCTGCACCAAGTCCAAAAACCTAGGTCTCTCTCAGGCTTAATGTGCAGTGTAGACATACCCTTAGGTGCCTCAATAAGGATCCACAGGGGAGATTTTTCAAAAGCACAAATGGCAATTTGGCATCTAACTTCCATAGACGTTCCATGGAAGTTAGGGCAAAACTACCATCTGTGCCTTTAAAAAAAAAAATCTCCCCTTCAATCATCCAACTTTAGGCACTCTCATTTGAAAATCCTGGCTACATTTCTTTTACCTTTATCTGATTTTACCTTTGTTTGCTCAGTTAAGGTGTCTCTTTTTGAAGAAATTCTTTTAAAAATATTTACCTTGTTGTTGGCTGTATATTACATTTCTCTAGTATGTGGTACAACCACATACACTATATGCCAGAGTCCTAGAATCCCAATAATCTATCAAGAAGTTGCTCTAAAGTGTTAGTGTAATAGATCTGCCAATATAGGTAACATTAAATGAGGACCAATCATTTTGTGGACTTCAGATGTGTCTTGTGAAATATGGACTGTACATTAGTATAATACTTGTGGCGTGACTGTTATAGTTTGTTTATTAAAAATACTCAAACCAAAGTAAAAAATATTATAGATATTTTTAAAAAGCAACCAGATTCTGAACTCAGTGACACTGGTATAAACATGGAGTAAATCCATTGTGTTCAAAGGAGTTGTTCCAGATTTACACTGGTGTAACTGAGATCTGAATCTGGCCCTAGGAGTGACTTAATAGTGACTCAACAAGCTGAATTGTTGCTCCAAATAGTAGCTATCAAATGCGTCTTGCCTTTGCATAAATGACTAATATAATTAGCTTATAACATCACCATAGGCATTGGCAAAAGTAATCATCATTACTATCCATTGTGTTCACAACATCTGAACCATTCATTTGGAAGGCTGCAGAACAGAAAGTTCTCTCCATCTCAGGAGAACTTTGTTCCCCCCCTCCATTACACATTTTCCGTAGGGGGTTGTTTTCCATGCCTCCTTATCTTCCTGCCCATTCTTAAACTGCAAGCTAGCCATAATTATCATTGTTCCTATTTGCTTTGTCTTTTTTTTTTTTAAAGGGACTGAGGCGGGGCTGGGAAAACATACTTTTACAAGACAAAAAACTCCTTAGTACACAAATCTAGTCCTGCATGGTTTGCTCTACTGAACACATGCAGAAATAGGCACACAAAAGGTGTCTTGTTTGGCCCTTAGTTTCACTCATGGAACCCTGGGATTGTATGGATATAACCAAGGACAGAGTTTAGTCCATGGTGTGACAAAAAGTGTGCAGTGGTACAATTGGATTTTTCACTTTTCTTACACAATTAATGTGGTGCATTAGCCAAGAAAGTACAAATGCATGATTTTAATGGATCATCATCAGCAGAATGTTAGATAACTAATCTGGCATTGGATGCTTTTTTAAAAAAGCATTCTGACTAATAATATCACGGCAGCAATATGATCATTTTGTATAGCATTGTATAGATGTTGGAAGATGCCAGTTTCTTTTGCTTTGTTTTATTGTAACACACACACCACAACCTTTTTAATTAAACAGGAATTTTGCTATGAACTCAGTTTTCAAGTTGGTTCTGTCCACAATGATCAGATGGGACTTGACCCTCCAAGTTGCTGACCGCTCAGATTCTGATCCAGCAAGACACTTAAGCATGTGCTTAAGTGCTTTGCTGGATTGGGACCGGCGTGGTCAGCACCTTGCAGGGTAGAGCCCATACACAGTCCTGGGTGTTGTATTGAAAATTGTGATCTATCACTTTAAATTCTCCAGGGGGTCTGGTCCTGCTTATAGATGGGGGGGGGGGTTTGTAGAGAAGAGTGTGATCCCACTGGAGGGTCTAGCAGCAATCAGTCTGCAAAGAGCCAGCCTAGAGTAAGATGGGGTGAGTTGTGTCTCCATATCTCAAGGAGAACTGCTTTGCCTCTGTCTTGTGAGTGAGGGTTCATATTTTTAAGAAATAAAGTAGTGGTATGTTGCAACCTTCCAGCAAGAGTATTTTCCCCCATCATTTCTTTGTATGTCATGAAGATAACATTCTGGTCCTCTTTTTTAGTAACCTATATCTTGTGAACCAGAGTCTGATATTTTCCTCATGTGGGTAAATACCTTACTCCTTGAATAGTCTTATTGAAGTCAGTGCAATTATTCACAGAGTAAGGCGCTATCCATTGTGAGCAAGGGTACCAGAATCTGTTCCTATATACTTTCCAAAAAAGTGAACGAGGATGGGTTTTTTTTCCCCATTGCCAGGTCTGCATCCCTTCACTTCTGCTTTGCTTTTCCTTTGCTTTTCTTTAGCAGAAGTGTGTGGTGGATTTCTGTTATGCAGCAAACCCCCTCAGCATATTCCATTCCCATGGAATTCATTAGTCAGTCTCAGTTATCATTGGAGTGATTTTGCAAATAGTCTCTGGTTCTTTTAGAAGACGTACATGACTGGACAGTTAGACATTAAGCTTTTTTGTATAAGATCAGGAGGTGTCCTTCTTTCCTTTATTTATTGTACATGTTTTTCAATGAGACAGCCAGTCACTGACGCAATGCTTTTTTATGAATAATGGCAACTCTATGCTATACTATTGGGTTATTTCTAATTTGTTTAGAAATCCAAATTTTTAAAAATCAATCAGGTAGAAAAGACTGGACTCCGAAGTTTGAATAGGTCATGCAAAGAGCAATGTAATAAACCTGTGCTTAAATGTCTTTTGATCAAAGTCTATGAAGTCGTTAAACGTTATTTTAAAAACCCAGAACAACAACAACAAAAACGCAGGGTCCAAGATTTCCAAAAATGGTGCCCAAGGCTGGCTAACTAAATCATTGCTCAGGGGCCTACATAAGAATTTGGGTGGCAGATCTTCAAAAGTACTCAGGATCCAGATTCTGAAAAGAACTCAGCAGCCTTTTAAATAAGTGGTCGGATTTTCAAAAGTGCTCAACATCCAGCAGCTCCCATGGGAGTTGCTGGGCACTGAATTCTTTGCAAAATCTAGCTCTTGGTTTTTAACTTAAGGCACCCATTTTCTTTTAAATCACGGCCAGGATTTCTAGTGACTATTTTATTGTACAAAACATGGGCCAAATCCATGGCCCCACCCTGGCTGCTTTCCACCAGTCTAGTAATGCAGAGCTGACTAAGCCACTTCTGGAGGATTGCTCCTGTGTAGGGGCTTCCTCAGGTGGTACTGAGCAACCCTAGCAGCTCTGCACTATGCTAGTCCAGGCTAACAGTGAAGGAGATGTGGCCAGTACATCCCTACGCCCTGGTGATCCCCAGTTGCCAGATGCCTCATGCAGGCCATTGGCAGCCAGCCTGGTTTCAAATAACCTGATATAACTGGTTCTGAGAGACCAGACCAGACCAGATCTGAGGTAGCGATCAGGGAGCAGTGATGGTAGGGACAGGTGCTTGCACAAACTGCATTTTTGTACCCCTGTTTTGAGCTATGCCCAGCATTTGTCAGCTACAGCTCAGAATCTAGCCATGTGTCTGATCTCTGCTACACAAATATTAAAACAATCACCAGTAAGATATAAATCAACACCAAACAGTATCTAAAGATGCTATCGGATGCTTTCTACCAATCAGGAACATACAGTTTCATATACAGTAATTGTAGTATGCAGTAATTGGGATAATTGTATGTAGCTTTAAGATGTGCAACCTTTGTGGCTGCACGTCTGCAGTTTTAGAACCCAAGCAACAACTACTTTTGCCCGCAGAAATTTGTTAGTCTTTAAGGTGCTACAGGACTCTCATTGTTTTTGCTGTATACAGACTAACACAGCTACCCCTCTGATACTTTCATTCTGTTTTTCTTTACCCAGAGTTGTCTTTAAAGTGTCACAATAGAAAATTGACTACATTAAAAGCATACCTATTAATCCACTTAAAAAAAACCACATCAAAGTCTTTATAACACTATACTCTCTTTATGCCTCTGACAAACAATGGAGAGATTTGAAATCGGCACAAAACATGTCCAAAGAGAGACACTGTTGTAGATTAATGCATTTGTAACATATTTTACTTGGATTTACCTCTGTTCATATGGAATGATGTATTTTTCCCCAAGAACAATACAGATAAAAACTGAAGATTATGGTCTGTGTTAGAGTGGTTAAGCATGGATAAGGGTATTTCTCTTTGTGAAAGATGAATCAAGTAAAAGAAGAACCTAAAAACAACAAAGGCACTCTTTCACAGCAGAGGATATATTTGATGACCTACAGTAAATGTTATAAATGCCTGAAAGTGCTTTTATATACAAGTGTCACTTTGTAGTGTATATTTGCTATTCTATTCCAACACAAATAAACACACAAGGCAAGCACCAGGCTAGTGGAGTGCTTGTTATATAATTGCAAGATTATGCACATGATGAAAATGTATCATTGTCAGTAATTACTGTCAAACGAGGGAAAGATGTTGGGTACCTTGTAAAGTGACATGACCTCCATATGCCATCATTTGTTATACCTACATCTAGTGCTATTGGAAATACTGTAATAGGCAGGATGGCATGGAGGCCAAATGCTCATTATATAGTATAAATTACCAGTAGTGACTCTCTCTCACTTTCTCCAAAAATAAAACATGGCAACATCGTGTTACAGCTGAATCTCCTTAATAAAAGATATGCACCTGGTATTGGTCACTGTCGGAACACAGGATGCTGGGCTAGATGGACCATTGCTCTGACCTAGTATGACTGTTCTTACGTTCTTATGCTCTAGCTCAAACAGAAGTTATGGGTTTGATTCTCAAATTACAGAATGGATTTCTATGGGTTGTGTTATTCAAGAGGTCAGATTAGATGATCATAATGGTCCTTTGGGCCTTATAATCTATTAATTCAATATCTTGCACTCTAAGGGCTGATTGGTGGCATTTTGTCATTGGCCCGACTAACGGGCAGGGCAGCTAACCCACCTCATGGGGAGTGCAGGGAGAGATTGGACAATCATTCCCCAAGTGGCTTGATGGATACTCCAGTCACATGGTGCAGACTGCTTCCCTAGTATGCTTGTAAGTCAATGTGGAACAGAGAGCAAGGCCATGTCCCCTCCTCCACCGCTTCCCTCTAGGGCACACTAGATCTCAATTCTGCAACAAGGCAACTTGGCTTCTGAGGTTGGGGACTGAATTTGAAGCAAATTGAAAAGGCTGAGCAGGGCAGAATGAGTAAAAAACATTCAGAAAACAGGTGTGATTATTTTAATGGAATTATATGGAACTGCATTCGTTGCGCTATTCATTTAGGCATTGAGCCTGCAGTCGGATCTGTGTGGGGGAATCACTGAACCTGCATGGAGTACCATTGAAATCAGTGGAGCTCCACGAAGGGATTTGCCAGTACAGAACAGCTGGAAGGGATCTGGACTGCAGGCCTAACTTTCCAAAAGTGTCTGCTGATTTGGGGAGCTTCAATTTTTGAAACCCATCTTGATACCTAGAGTCTGATTTTCAGGGGTACACGGTATGAGTGCCCAGTGCGTGGACGTTAATTTGGGTACTCAAAAAGAATAGACACTTTGGAGAATTTTAGCCTTACTATTTAATTTTATAAACACTAGTTTTGTGATAGATTCCCCCCTGCTTTTCAGGCTGATATGCAGTTTTCAGTGTGTCCTGTGATACAGTATTTGGGCGGCAATAGTCTGGAGACCTTGCTGCAGAATTTAGATTCAGTGTGTCATACACTTTCCTTGGCTCATGGTTTGTGGTGAGGGGTTCTACTTGCTTTCCTTCTGTCCATAAAAAGTAATACATTATGAAATTTTTATAATGTATATCACATGTCAGCAGTGAACATATCCAAGATGGCACAGGCAATCAAGTCAAAGTACTTCTTTATTCTACCTTCTGCAGTTAGTGTTTTCCTAGAGAATATAATTTAATGTCAGTCTGATAGAAATGATTTTGAAAGTATAAATCAACATTATTTATAGGTTCCAGTATTTTATAAAGGTTGGCTGTAGTCATAGTATTAGAACACCCATAATCTCCATTTGTAATTTGAAAAACACTGCAAATTTATTTTAAAAATTTGATTCAGAATAAAACTCCAACCACCTGAAACATCATTCAGTTTTTAGAAAATACATTTTCCTTCAAAGCAAGGGTTGGTCAACAGTCAGAATTCTGTTTTTGGAAAAGAAAAAATGATTTTTAAAAATGTTGTTAAAAATGTTCATGATACCTTATTTTTTAAAAAATATTCAAAATAACCTGACAATTTTTGTTTTGTTCAAAACTGAAAATTTTCATTTGGTTTATTTTTCTTTTAAGGGTTTTTTTTTAATTTGCCACATTTTCCTGCTTTCCAGCTTGCACTGTCGTTCCCTCAGGAGCTACACAATGCAGGAATGGGGCCTAGCCAGGTAAGATGCTGAGAGCCTGCAACTCCAGTGGGAACTGAGGCCACTCAGCACCTCTAAAGATTGAGCCTTAAACCAGGAACTGTTGTCTTGTACCCAGCAATAAAATGTGCCAAAATGAAGAACGTTAATTAAAAATCATAATGACTTCAGTGGGGCCAGGATTTCACCCAGTATAGTTAAACATTTATACTAACAGAAGATAATGATATAAGAGGAATTAAGAGTCTTTTGAAGAAACCCTACTGGAGAGATGGAAGGAGGATTGGAATGTCTGAGTATGAGGTTGGGAGATTTGGGGTCTTTTGAGGGAACCTGAATGTTAGTGAGTGGCGAGGGAGAGAAACTGAGTTTGAGGGTCTAGCTCAGAGCCTGGAAGAAGGATGGGAACATTAAACAGATGCAAAAAGTCAAAAAGGTGTCTTTCACCATTGCACAAGCTCAGCAATCAAGAGTTTTCAAAAATTAATTTTCAATTCATTAAATGAGATCTTGGGTTCAGTGTGGGCTGTTTCAATTAGGTCTGTACAAATAGACAAAATTAATGGGTCAAATAAGTAATTGATGATGTTAGTATATCAATCAGATTTCTAATGTATGTGTCTAAACTAAGTCAGGGAAAAATAATCTAATAATTAATTGGAAAGCTGCTATGAAGCTTCAGTTGATTTGGATCAGGGAAAAGAAGTAAAGAAAATAGAGAATTATTATCAAGAATCAGAAAATAATATCACTTTTAGCATTTCAATGGGAAGATGAAAATTAAAAAGAAATGTGATTGAAATGCCATTTTTATTCTTGTGAGGGGATTGAGAAAGTCAGATAAACAGCTGTCCTTTATCGTGAAATCTAACACTATCCTGGCCCAGTCCTCCATCACTGTTAGGGTGTGTCTTGCTGCTCAGTTAGCCCAGGTGATCAGCATTCAGTTCTCCTCACTGTGTTAGCCTAGTCTGGATGTGCGCACTCTACTGCAAAGCCTACCTGAGTTACTGTGTTCTCATTGTTTCTTCATTTGTGAGCATGTGTCTGGGGATATATCCCACAGTTCTTTGTGCTCAGACACTCTAGGATTCTTCCCAGTCAGTTACGTCAGTTGTGGGAGAATGTGTTGGTCCTTTGGGGGCGGAGAGAGGGCAATTGTGGTAAGGCATTGGAGGACTGTCAGCACTTAAATGATTTTTTCCTGCATCCTCACTGCAAAGCAGGAGGGTTCCAGCCTGAAGTAAATGGGCACTAACCTATTCAGCTAAGTAAGTCAGCTTGGGCTTAAAGCACCTCCAAACCTGGGCCAGAGGCTTTTCTGTGTGGGTGGTAACAGGGGTTGGGCTATAATCCAGGGAAAAGTCAAAGTTAACTAACTGTGCAGTGAAGACATATTCACGCTAAGGTGAATCCTTACTCTTATGGGAAGTGAGTGATGCCACTTCTGGTGGCAAGCATAGGACTGGCCCCTGATATTGCACTTAAACATTTTGAGCACAGTCTGTCCTCAACTTAAAGATTTGTTTGCAGAAACTAATAATATCATAGTGAGAACTATACAACATTTTCTTCTCCTTGTGAGATACAGCTGAAATAGGAAATACTGGATGGCCATACTGGCTTGTCTATGAGTTCCTTATTTTACCTATCAGATATTAGTATTTCAGCACAAAAGGAAGGGGTCAACCAAAGTGACTTTTGGGGGACACTGCTAGCCTCACCTCTGGAGAGGAGGAGGATGTAGAGGATGGGCAGGAGGCTTTGAAATGTTTTGAGATTTTGTGGATGTACTTAGTATTTGCTTCATATGTGGGTTGTACATAGACCATGGGGTAGGTGAAAGAGTCATGAATGAATAACAATAAATAAAAGCATAAAATATATTATTCCTTATCCAACAAACTACATTGGGAGTTTGGATACTTCAGTTGTGAAAACACAGTTCCTAACTCATAAAGCCAAGCTGGGATGGTAACATTGGGCTGGATTCATCTTTGATTTATTTATTCATTTATTGCCTTCGGCCACCACCACTTGGGAATTACAACTGCTTACTCACTTCTTCACTACACTGGCTCTACAAACCATAGTTTAGCTCCATCACTGGGGTTATTCAGGGGCTAAGATACTCTTCGTTGTGGGTGAGGCTGGCAGAATCAAGCACAAAGTTACTGGGGATCAAACTCTTCTCACTTATACCCATGCAATCTGGAGGATTGTACAAGAGAAACTGAGTGCAGAATTTGGCCCACTCTGCACATCCAAAACGGAAACTGATTCTCCAAAAAACAAACCTGCCAACATAAAAAGAAGCTTTAACCACCTTTAGCTTGCAAAGACAACTAGCAAGTGGTGGACATGCACAATCATACAAATAAGGATCACAACAATATTTATAACTGTCAAAGTTAGTGGTTTGCTGGCTACTTCTTACTTTAGTTGGGATCATAAAACTGAAAAATAGGGAATAGCCAGATGGTTTTAACTGAAGAGCAAAAAAAGAATGTCTCAGATATGAGAAAATTTCAGGTTTCAGAAAATAGGATTCTAAAAGCTTATAAATGGAAGGAATACAGGTAATTTTACAATTATGACTTCAGCATCTACATCTCAGCTTCACAAGTGACAGCTTTCATATAGTTATTTTTAAGTTAAAATATGAAGTATAGCTTATCACTAGAAAGCAACTAAAGACACCTTAACACAAACACTATAGAAGGGTAACTCATGAATGTTAGGAATCAGTGAAATGAGAAGTGTGTTGTTTGTCACTGGCCATTTTGTCCAATGAGCTTTGGTTGGACTAGTATCACTGCTAGTCCAGACAGTTTTCTTCTAAGGTCTGGCCCACCCTTTTGCACTCAAAGAGATAGCCTTCTCCTCTGACTATGTATGACAAGATTAACCTGTATGAACTCCCTTCTTCTCTGTTGAGGAGTTTTCTAGTCTAATGCAAGGGAGGCAGTTTTCTAGTGTCTCTGATTTCTGCTCCACCAAAATTTCCCCTCATCTTTGCTCCAGCCAACTGCTGTTGGGTATTTACCTCAGATTGCCCAGGAACGGGGAGCTTTTGCAACCCAGCAATTGTTGCTAAGTAAACAATTCTTTTAGCTTGTCAGCAGTGTTGTAAATTGTCACTAACTAAAGGATTTTTACTTATAGATTATGGCTAAAAGGAGATCCCCTAACTATGGACCAATGAGGAGGAAAACACATTGATTGTATTACAAGAAATGTGCTAGGAAAGGAAGAGAAAAGAAGGTAATATTTCAAATAAAAATATACATTATATGAATGAGTAGAATCTTACTAAATAATCTGACATATTTTTGTTCCATCTATTCCTTATTTTTACTCTTCATTCTGTTTGTCCTATGTACCAGTCATTCCAGCAAACTGTGATTTTTTAAAATAGAAAAATAAAGAAAAACAATATTTTGTGTTTCCCTTGCTGTGTTGCCCACAGCTTGTACCAAACAATCTTCATTCCTAGTTTTGTGCTGACATAGATCGATGTTGGTGAACAAACAGAAATGTTTTGGCATGATAATGCACTTCACAGGTTGAATTTCTAGTTGTTAAACAAAAATGGCCATGTTAATTTCAACTTCATTTAACACACAAGAGAAAAAAAATCAATGTGGAGAGAAAAAATCATTTTCAAGCCTCTAAAAGGGTGTTATAAACAATGGAGAGGAAGAAAGCTAAAAACCTATAACAAGTTACTTGACAGGGTCCTTTTAAAATAAAGAGAATATTTTCATCTGAGGTCATCTTCTACTAATTTTAGATTTAGTGGGGGGGGGGGGAGGGGGGAGAAGTGGTTCCTTTCAGTTCATTGAATTGCTTCAGTGAATAGTTGTTACTAGTGTACACATTATAGCAGCTATATTTGAAAAGGTCTTTATTGGGATCTTGGGCAATACATATATTCTTATGGTAAAGGAAGAAGCAAAGGGGTAAGATGTGGCTTTCAGCCATTGGCCTGAATAGAGGGAGGAGTGCATCAGACTGGAGTACAGGGTGACTTCTGTGGCCCTGCCTACATTCCATCCCTTTCCAGGCGCTCCCTAGAGGCACAGTTTTCACATCCTTACATTGAATAATGCATTGACTCTCTGAGTAGTCTCATAAAATCAGTGAAATCATTTATGAAATATGGTGCTACTCATCGTGAATGAGAGGTGCAATCAAGCTCACAGTAAGTAACCCTGTGCTATCTGAGTGAGGGGGCTGCAGCTATGGAAGGCCATTACGGGGCCCACACAAGGGAAGGTGAAGCTGCTCATGGGCTTCCCCAGTAAGTCCTGACACAATCTGGCCCTAATAAATGTACTGAAACAAGCCATTTGCCGTGGGTTCTGAAGGACCTCGTCGATAGCAGGTGCACCCAATTCTGTATTGTTAAGAAGCACTTGTCTGGGGTATGTATTTACATATTCATTGCTGCATTGAAATCTATTTCCTTAAAGGCAGTGGTGGTGTTCATAGATAGGGGTCAGGAGTGAGTAATCATTTTCTCTGACAGCAAAATCTAAGACTTTAGGTACTGGTGGTTCTGGCTAAAGGGTGGGTGGTTTTGAGGACCTGATCCAAAGCCTCCTGAAGTCAATTGGGATCTTTCCATGGACCATGATGGGCTCTGGATTGCCACCAGCTACTTTCTTAGGACTCATGAAGTCAGTCACACTTTGGGGCTCTGCCCCTGAGGTCCTATTGGCAGAATCCCAGAGCAGGTGATTGGCCCCCTGGCTCTACTTGAGCCACCAGCAGGAAGAGGAAGCTATCCGAACAGCTGGGTTCCTTCTGTTCTGGGTTGTGTGCCTCCTGCTCCCTGTTTTCCTGGCATCCTGATCCAGTGTGACTCGTGGCATCTGCTTCATGATTCTGATATCCCGTTTTCCTCCTGTCTCTGTCCCCCTCATATCCTGACTTAGATTCTTGACTCGTGTTTCTGACCTCAAGTTTGTCTTCTGCTTCTGATCTCCTGGTATCCTGACCCAGCTGGCTCTTGATTCCTGCCTCATGAGTGTGGAGTCTGGCTCTGACCACTAGGTCTGGCTGCCCACGACCCAGCCATGACATCATGTTACTTTTGATAACCTTCCAGTCAGACACTGGCACATCAAAGGAACACCACCATATTTTGGCACCGCCCAGACGCTGCTGTAAGGTCCGGTACTTAAAGGCTTTATAGGTGAAATAATGGAGACCTTACACAGCACTTATGGACTGCAGTACACAAAATTATTTATACAGGCCTTTCTGCAACATGTTATAATAACCCATTTGATGAAAAAGTTGTTTTACTCATCATTTATAATAAATTAATTATTTTATTAATAAAGTGTTTATAAATGCAACATGTATTTAATATGTTTAAAATGTAATACTGAATGACTTCTTCAGACTCCAGTCACCTCTGGTTTCATTCCTAAGCCTGATTTTTTTTTTTTTTTTCCCCCTTGGCTTTACAACATTTACAATGAATTTGGGTTTATGGTGAGTCTTGTGGAATTTCATCATCTTTTGTGGGAGTTGAACTATTTCTGCCCTCTAATGAAGAGAGTAACAAAAATGTGCAAATAAAATTGGACTTTAATATAAGTCTTTTTCCCCCTTTTTGTGTGGATTGCAGGTGAGGCCCCCATCTTGGCTACTGGCTTTCCAGTATGTTGCTTGTCAGCTGCCATGTACTCTGTAATTATACCAGATCTGCTCTTGGACCTATTCTTCCCTGGAAAGCAGCATTCCTGTGGGGGACATTTCCAGAGCACATCTCAAGCTGGTGATTTATTAAAGTAAATACATCATGTGAGCAAGGTGCTTTAATGATGTTTTCCTCAAAAGATGGCACAGTCCGAAAAGAAGGAAGTCTGGGTTGCTCTTTAATTGTGTAATAATAGATATGCCAGGAAACAAGATGAACTGAAACACTAAACCTGTTTGCCTCCAGGTATAACTGGAATCCTTGCACCTTCTTTTCACAAGGGTGTTAGTACACTGCGTATGTCTCCTTACCTGGTTGCTAAGGTCCCAGTCGCCTTGACAACTAAACTTTTCAAACATTACATGAAAAATGTTTTCTTCGGCCCTGGAGCTGTTTTAATGCTCTAAAATGTCAGGCAAAAGATCCTTCAGTCCCAAAAGCAGGGATGAGCTTATTATGGAGGGGAGAAAAGGATATTTAAGAACATGTTTACAAAATAATTCAGCACCACAAGGCAGCACAATAGGCAGTCCTTACAAAAATAAATAAGGGATTCTGACGTTAAATATATTAATAAAAATCTCTTCTTACTTGGAACACTGGATTTTTTGGGAGATTGGTAGCAGAAAACAGAGACTTTCACCTCTAATTCACCAACTCAGGTTGGTAGCTAGTGCCTGGAAAGCTTTTCTACCTCAATGCTTTTTAGTTACCAGTGAAAGATGAGTATATCTCACTCCAGTTCCCACAGCTGAATGTCCTTTACAGTTGTCACTTTTCTGGTAATCTTTATATATATAGTTAATGTGGCAAAGCTCTTCTTCTACCTCGGTGGGTCCAGTGCTTCCTTCTAGTAGTAAGTCAGGGAACTGCTTCACCCTTTAGTTGTCTTCCACCGTCTAGTGGTGGGTGAGGGTAATACAGCCTCTCTATGATGGCCACTTCCTGCTGGCTCCCAGTCCTGTCTCTGGTTCTCACAGGCCCTTGCCTTTCTAGTGAATGGCCAGTAGAGGGGCCCGGTCCCACCCTCGACTCCAGGTCCCAACCCAGGGAACCCTACAAGTAGCAGCCTTGCACTGTGGCTTGAGGAAAGCTGCTAGATTCCCTGGGTTACTTTCCTGTGCTCCTCAACTTAATGTCCGTACCCTACTCAGACAGGGGTCCTTCCAGGCCTTCTTGCCAGGGAAGGCTCTTAACCCCTGACAGCCCCACTGGTGTGGTAGTGCCCAAACCAAATGTCCAGTTCAATCTTTCCCTTCTGGCAGGGTCTCTTCCCTTAGGCCTCCAGGTCTGGGAGAGGGTTTTTCTCTTCCTCAGTCTTTCTGTAGGGCTCTCTCCTGCCAGCATTCTGCTCCTTCGCCTAAACCCTCCTGGCTCTTGACAGCATCTTGCCTGCTCACGCCCTCTGGTAGCTCGCCTCTCTCCCTCACAACTCCAGCCACACCCTTTCTCTGGAAGGGAGGCTTTTAACAAGTCCTAGGCGGGACCTTGATTGGCTGCACATATGTTAATTAACCTGGCGTAACCCCTGCTCAGCTACCAGGGGAAACGGGACTTGCTGAGCCTGGGGCTGATATATTGGCCTTCTAGCACTCTCCGGTAGCCATCCGCTCTGACCCTGTCACAATAGATTGAGACACCAAGGTAACATGGGAATTATAGATACTGTTGAAACTAGATATTAGCTATCATAAATTCTAGGCCGTACGTTTCATAATATTTTTAAATGTTATCAGCTTTCATTTTAAGAGTATTTTTATTACTTGGTAATTATATTGGCACTACTCCCACAACTGGGTGTTTAACACAACTCCTGGGAGCAATTCTGAGTTACCCCTAGGCTAGTGCTCAGTCTATACCAAAGTGACTGTGTGTGAGAATGGGTCTGCTCTTTCAGAGAGCAGATGCACTGCTGCTGCTTACTGCCTTAACCAACACTGGTCTCTTGTAACAAAAGGCTTGTCTTTCTCACCACTGGAAGTTGGTTCAATAAAATATATTACTTCACCCACCTTGTCTCTCTGGTATCCTGGGGCTGACATGGCTACAAACACACTGCATTAACAAACACTCTCAGCCCAAGCCAAGTATTAGCATATGGCAGGAGGAAGGAAATGTAAGGAACACCTGTTCTTCAGGCTTATCTCCCACTTCAGCCCATCCTGAAATATTACCTAAAAGGTAGAGGAGGAGAAAAGAGCACTGTGTCGAGAGAACTAGAGAAACAAGAAAACAGACCAGTCCAGAAACGGCTCTCAGGCAGAGGATAGCCCAGACAGGGAACCCATATCCTCCTGTCATGAACTCAGTGTCCCCCTGCCAGCTGTTCTGTGCACAGACAGAGCAGTAGCCACCAGCTCCAGCACTTTCCTTAGGGCGGGGAAAGAAGAGAAAAAAGGAAGAGAAAGGGACTCTCTCTGCTTGCTTCCATTGGTTCACAGACAGGCACCGCTCTAGGCTAGTCTGCTTTCACTTTTTCCAAGTTGAAAAAGAAGAAACAGGGAGCCCAGAGACTGTCTGCCCCTCTAGGACTCAGATGCTTTGACTCACTCTCTGATGGGGAACCAAAAGGGTGGCTTGGCTAAAGAGGCGATCACCCTGAAGGATCAGTGGGCCCCCTAACTCTGTGCTAAAGGTGTAACGTGACTAGTGCGTTCTTGTTTTAGAGATTCTGCTCACCTTGTTCAGGAAGTCTGGTGCTCTGTTCGGTACTTGGAAATGTACCTGCTGATTCTCACCTGTAAATGAGGTATTAGTGAGACTATTGCTGGAGGCAAGTCTGAGGCCTGGAACTTTATTTGTGCAGGCCTAGGAGAAGAGCTTAACATCTGCAGCCCTAGGAATGCTCGTTTGTGGAACTGCTGGTCTGTAACATGTCCTCTGGCAGTTCGGGTATGGACGTCTGACTTCTCTCAGGCTGTCATTGTGACTATATGTCTCTGTACCAATTTGCAAATGCTGGGCCCAAGGAAAAGTGGAGCTCACAGACTCATGATATGTGCATGCACTTACTTGTAGGAACAATAGGATTATGCCTGAGAAGTCTGGGGACTGGGAAGGGAGGCAGGGATGTGAGATGGATGGAAATACTGTAATTATTGTCTTTATCACTCCTTTGAGTATTCTCTTTTTATGGATGATAATTCCCTTTCTCCTTTCCTCAATGAATCTTTCCCTCCTTGTGTTTTACACTGAAGGCTAGATCCTCAGCTGGTGTTACTTAGTGTAGGTCCATTGACTTCCAGCACTGATATACATCAGCTGAGGAGCTGGCCCAGATCTATTCTAGTTCCTGACGAGTTCACTGATTCCTTAGCAGGCAGTATAAATCAAACATAAATGGTAATGATTCATATTAGCTGGGCAACACCCATTGTGTAAACACCTTCTAGGAAATGGGCTTATTGCACAAGAGTCACCACTGATTGATGACAATTAATTGTGTTACTAGCACAGAGATGACCCCAGAGAAGGTCTGTACAATGGTTAGTGCCACCTAGTAAAATAAAGGCTGTGTGTTTAAATGGGCATAGCATCAGGGAAAACAGCTGATGGTATTTTGTTTATTATTGATTAACTCCTGAATGGACTAGTGACAATAGACAAGCACATCATAAACGAGTAGATGTAAATATGGGAATGACCACAGGTGGCTTGATTTTCCACTGCCTTGCACCTTCTGTAGTCTTTTATACCTGTGAAAAACAGGTGTAAAATGCTTTATATTATTCATTGTTCATGCTGTGTGATTGACCCCCATGTCTGTCCCCTGATAATGCCCAAATTCACAGAGATCTTTTAAGATGAACACATGAATATTTCTGGTGCAAATATACACCAATACGAGTTTTCACACCGCTTCAATTTTCCATGGACATTTGTACAAACAAAAATTTGCTTATACAAATATTTGAGGAAAGAGCATAAAGAAAGTCAAGATCGCTGTTGAAATGAATCCATGGCTTTTATTTGAATGAATGTTCACCAGTACTTTTTTTTTTTTTTGCATTATTCACTTGGCTCTATTTATGCTGATGTTGAAACACCATGATAGGAAGTAACTGACCAAGACAAAAATAAAAGAGATGGTGGGAGGGACTGGTCAAGTTTTTACAGAAGAAGAATAAAAATGACATGAAGTAGCAGAGAAGCAGACCAGAAGCAGTGTGAAATAACACCCTCTTTGCTGGGTAGACGTGGAGAACTGTTTCTCAGCCTTGAGCAAGAAAGTCCAAGGTGGGTTACAAGGGTTGCCCTGTGGTTGCCAGAAAATCTCTATCCAAAGTAAAAGTTCAGCCTGCTCAGTACAAGGCAGATGCTAGGACTCAAGGTGGGAGTCCTCCTGTTTCCTGTATTGCTACCCCACTCTGTCTCACCTCTTCAGAAGCTCCTCATTTCTCCTTCCTACTCTTCCCTTTCCCATCACCCGCACAAATCCAATGTGGTATGGAGCCAACATTATGACATAAGAACTGCCATACTGGGTTAAACCAATGATCACTCTGGCCCTGTATCCTGTCTCTGACAGTGGCCAGTACCAGAGCTTCAAAGGGAGTGTGCAGAACAGTGCACTAGGAGTGATCTACCTCTATCTTCCCCTCCCAACTTCTGGCAGTCAGAGGTTTAGGGTTGCCTTGAGCATGTGGTTGTATCCCTAGCCCCTGAAGGATCTATCCTACGTGAAGTTATCTAATGCTTTTTTCAACCCAGTTATACTTTTGACCTTCACATTATCCCATTCAAATGAGTTCCACATGTTAACTGTGCACTGTGTGAAAAAGCCCTTCCTCTTGTTTGTATTAAACCTGCTGACCCCTGGTTTTTGTGTTGTGGGAAATGGGAAATAACACTTCTCTATTCACTTTCTCCACACAGTTCATGATTTTATAGACCTCTATCATATCCTCTACCCCACACACCTAGTTGTCTCTTTTCTAAACCAACCAACCCTCATCTTGGTGGTCTTTCCTCATACGAAAGGTGTTCCATACCCTTGATTATTGTTGTTGCCCTTCTCTGAACCTTTTCCAGTTCTACTAAATCATTTCTGAGTTAAGGGAACCAGAACTGGACACAGTATTCAAGATGTGGGCACACTATGGATTTATATAGTGGCATTATGATATTTTCTGTCTTATTTTCTATTCCTTTCCTAATAGTTCTTAACATACTGATAGCCTTTTTGGCCACTGCTGGACATTGAGTGGAAGTTTTCAGAGAACTATCCACGATGACGCCAAGATATCTTTCTTAAGTGGGAATAGCTAATTTAGAGCCCATCCTTGTATATGTATAATTGGGATTATATTTTCCAAAGTGCATTACTGTGCATTACTGTGCATTTATCAACATTTAATTTCATCTGCCTTTTTGTTGCCCACTCACCTTAGTAACTCCTTGCAGTCTGTTTTGGACTTAAATATCATGAATAATTTTGTATCATCTGCAAATTTTACCACCTCACTGTTTATTCCCTTTTCCAGATCATTTATTACTATGTTGAACGGCATTGGTCCCAGTACAGATCCCTGGGGAACACCACTATTTACTCTCTCCATTCTGAAAACTGACCATTTATTCCTACCTTTGTTTTCTGTCTTTGAACCAGTTACTGATCTATGGGAAGACCTTTTCTCTTGTCCCATCATTGCTTAATTGACAGGATTGCCTCTGGAGCCTTTTTTTAAAAATCGGCATTACATTGGCTACCTTCCAGTTACCTGACACAGAGGCTTGTTTCAGTGATTGGTTACATGCCACAGTTAGTAGTTGGGCAATTTCCTATTTGAGTTCTTCTAGAAACTTTGGGTGAATTCCATCTGGTGACTTATTACTGTTTAATGTACTGGTTTGTTCTAAAGCCTCTTCTACTGACATATTAATGTGGGATAGTACTTCAGATTTGTCACCCCAAAGTTAACCCCCCACATCCTTTACAGTGAAGTCTGATGCAAGGAATTAATTTAGCTTCTCTGCAATGTCTTTGTCTTCCTTGAGTGCTCCTTTAACATCTTGGTCATCTAATGGCCCCACTGCCTGTTTGGCAGGCTTCCTATTTCTGATGTATTTAAAAAAAAATCTTACTTTAGTTTTTGTGTCTTTATCAAGTTGCTTCTCAAATTCTTTCATGGCCTGCCTTATTATATTTTTATAGTTAGCCTTCCAGAGATTGTGCACCTTATTATCCTCACTAGGATTTGATTTCCAATTTTTAAAGGATGCCTTTTTGTCTCTAACGGCCTCCATTACTCTGCTGTTTAGCCATGGTGGCATTCTATTGGTCCTCCTATTTGTCTTTTCTGAATAGGGGTATACATTTAGTTTCATCCTTTATTGCAGTGTTTTTAAACAGCCCCCATGCTGCTTGTAGGCATTTAACCTTTGTGACAGGTCCTTTTCATTTCTGTCTAACAAGTATCCTCATTCTTGTGTAGTTCCCCTTTTTAAGTTACCATGGTGGGGTTTTTTGGTATTATCCCCCCTACAAGTATGTTAAATTCAATTAAATGAAGACATTCTGGTTCCCATTGCTCCACCACCCACAGCTCTCACCTGGCCCTCAACAACTTGGTGCAGTGCCTTTCTTGGAACTGAGTGTTGTGTAGACAGGGGATTGTGGGGAGGAGAGCTGAGTACTGTTGAAATAACATCACCTGCTACACCCCGTTCCCGATTCAGCAGCATCCTCTCCCAGACACACCACTTAGGAAACCCTGCCACTCACTAGTCACCATTTTCAGCACATCACTCCCCTCTCTCCTGCATCAACAACCCTGTAGCTCCCACTTAACTCCCTCCCTGCAATTTCCCAACACCAATCCACTCAAAACCAGATCGTAGTTTCTTCTTGTGACCCGAATTCCACAATCCATTTTTGCCAGCTTTGGTATCCTGCGTGGAGAAAGGTGGAGAACCCCTGAAGCACAATTAACCTAGGCATGAATGCATCTGAAGCTACGCATGCATTACATACATTTACATCTGTTTTAAAGTCTTCTAAAGGGCTGTTGGGTTTATCTGATGGAGACAGAGGGTAAAAGTCTCCTCCGTCTGAGAGTCTGATTGATGGCATAAAGTAGGTGCAACAAATAATTCTTATTATGACTCAGTCTTCACCTATGGGGTTTCCCGTGAGGTTTGATAATAGATTTATGTGAGTTGCTTGGCTTTCTTTTTGTCCGTTGTCTTAACACTAACGAAAAAAGTCCCGTCTATACTATCTTTTTCACTGAGAGATTTCTTGTGTAGAACTACTATTAAAACATGCTTTTGCTAAAAAAAAGTTTGACTATCTGTAGTTTTGTATTGCTGTGATCTTTAAAGCTATTATCCATGCTTCATCTCCGTACCTTGTGCATTATAGTCCCTACCCCTCCTCCAGGAAACTTGTGAAACCAGACATGTTAGTGTTTATCAAAAATCACTTCATATCTCATTAAAATGCTCGTCTGTCTGATTAGCACCCAAGAATTAACTCCTTCACTGCTACAAGCACTTACAGTTAACCTGGCTGTAGCAATTATGTCATTTTGTGGCTAAGCTGTTTCTCACCTCAGTCAAGGTCTTGTTCTATCTGGAATCCCTTACATGCTAATTTTCTTGACAACCCTGAACTTTTTCATTGATTTAAAGGTCTTGCTGATCTCTGGTCAAGTGATAATAAAATTACAGGTGAAACGGTAGCAAAATTTCTCAGATAAAATGTAATTATTTTTGCCTTCGTGCTCTTAATTGATAGGTGCCTATCTTTAATTACCTAATTGATAGGTGAAGTATAACCATATAATAAGGATATTCTTTTGGTGTGCAGGAATAGCTCCCTTTAGTGTCAATGGGTGTTTAGTCAAGGGGACAATAATACACTCCAAAGATTTCTCCAGAGTGCTATGAACACACAGCCAGTCTGTCTAAGTAGCCCTTTATCTGTCTATTGACTGAAGGCTAGATTATGCCTGTTCAACACAACCCCATGTTGGAGGGTGCAATGCCCTAGGGAGCTTCAGGAGGCATTTTCCCAGAGCTCCCCACTTGCACTGAAGAGAGGGCACACA
The DNA here is from genome assembly GCF_026122565.2 of Emydura macquarii macquarii. Lineage (NCBI taxonomy): Eukaryota > Metazoa > Chordata > Testudines > Chelidae > Emydura > Emydura macquarii. The sequence goes on along the minus strand of NW_027132559.1, from coordinate 13,129,753 downwards.
GCTGAACCCTTGCAAGAGTGGTGCAGCATACTCCCCACTCGTGGCTGGCCAGCACATTATAAAGGGGATATGGAGCCATGGCTCCGCCTACTCCTTGCTCCTGTTCTCCTCTTCCTGCCCCTTTCTGAAGGCAAGAGGCTGAAATTGTGGCTGGCCCTTGCATATGTAAACTATTCCTTCCCTTCCTGCACCATATGGTTGCCTAAGGGTCAGCCACAGTTTGGCCCTAATAAGTGTCAGGCATAGATATATTTCAGACAGGCATATTTCAGAGCTAGAACTATCATTCTCAACACAGGTACATAGCCAGATTTAAGCATGTGTCAGTGAAAGACCCCGTGTCAGTGAAAGACCCAGTGACAGAAGTCTTTGGAATCCAGCGTTACTGCAGAATTGTGGTCCACAACCTAACTGTGATGGGGCATACCAGCCCTGCTCTGGCCTAGAGAAGGTTAAGGATGCACTGCAGACTGTGGAGGCCATGCATCTCTGCCTTTTCTGGGCATGCTCAGCTTGTAAGACAAGTATAAAAGGAAGCAACCTAGCTCAGTCTGGGCTGGCTGCTGAAGGGGAAGGATGCAGTCCGCCAGCTCTCTCCAGGCTGCTGCTGCAGACTCTGGGCCCAGAGCTAAGCCACACTGAGCCCCAGGTGGATCCTAGGCTGCCAGATGAACCCCAAGGAGGGACCGAGCTGCTAGAAGCCACACTGGCTGGGGACCCTGGAAGCCCTGGGAAAACATGGACCTTTGCCATCAAAGACTGGATAGGAAGTAGTCCAGGGGACTTGAACAGTGTTATGGTGGGAGAACTCAGGTATCACTCAGTGTATTTTGGAAGGATCCCCACTGATTTGTGGCATTTAAACCCCTCCCCCTCTTCTCCCAACAGGGCCCTGGGCTGGGGCTCAGAGGAGCAGGACAGGTCCGAACTCCTCTACCTCGGGTACCGCACCCCCTCGGTGGTGCCCCACTACCCCAAAAGGCCACTAGGTTGCACTGCTCTGATTAAGAGGGCCACCTCATTGACTTTGGCTATTAGGATATGCTGCCCAGAGGAGAAGCACCAATTTGTTGACTCTGATTTGATGGGTTTTCCCCACCTTTCCAGGTCAAGTGATCCAACGCCCGTGATGGGGCGTACCAGCCCACAACACCAACCTTCCAATTGAAGACGTTGTTAATAGCCCTTAAAGTTGTGCAGCTAACCTTGAAAAGGTGTATTGGGTGGGAGTCAGTGCTGTGTTGTCCTCCCTAATCTATAGCATGAAACAGTGTGTCATGGGAAAAGTTTGTTTAGTGTTAAAGATGTGACTACTTCTTCCTGCATGTGGTGTAGAGTTCCATTCAAGCATTCATTCAGCAATTGTATATGGCAGACCTCAGCAACTCCAGTGCATTGTTGGTCAGCAGGTTGAGGGAGACCCATCCTCCTTTGAGGCGGTATTATGTTTGAATCCTTGGAAATTACTTGTATTCAGAAAGAAACCAGCACAGGAACACAGAGAGATGTAAACACATGGAGAGTCTTTATTGAACTTCAACTAAAACCAGCCAGGACTGGCTGAGCTATTCCCTAATATTCTAACTCTGTTGCTATGGCAACAAGATAGGCTCTGTTGCTACAGCAACCTAAGCAACTAGGCAGGACACAAAATACACAACATATTCCTCCCCACTTAATGAAAATGCCCATTTAACAGAACAATCACTAAACTAGGGAATGAGGGTAGACGATTTCATTTCCCGGCTAAACCACGGGGATTATTCTGCCCCGTAAACAGTGGGTTTGCCCTAGCTAAAGATTCAGCTGTTGAGGAGGCCTTCTCTCTCTAGCTGGATTATGGTGGACTTCTGGTGTTCTTGCACCGGAAGATGTTATTGGTGCTGGTCTAACAATGGGCTCAGGACTTGTAGCTCGAACAGATGAAGGTGCTGTATCTGCTCAAACAGGGGAGGGTGCTGTATCTGCTGCAGAGGTGAATGGAGGAGGGGAGTCAGGAACAGGTGACTCTTGACTCGATGATTCTTGACTCGCCTACAATGGTGACTCTTGACTCACCTGCAATGGTGAGGTCAGGCAGTTCAACTGGAGATGTGGCCATGGGACTTGTATGACCTGGCAATAACTGATCTACATGCCACCACCAGGTGAGATCATTTGCGGTCTGGACAGCGTAGGAAACAGGTCCTGTCTGGACGATGACTGTAGCAGGGACCCATTTCACTCCAGAAGTATAGTTTTGAGTTAGAACAGGCTGTCCAGGACTAAAGGTTCGGTCTTTTGCTCTATGTGCATGTGTGATGACTTGATTTCACTATTGACGTTGCACAACTTGTTGTGCTTTGGAGGGTTTTATCAGATCAAAGCAAATGCGCAGCTGTCGTCCCATCATTAGAAAGGCCGGGGACACTTTAGTCATAGGATGAGGTGTGTTTCTGTAGGATAGTAAGAAGGTGTCCAGACACTTTTGAATGGATGAATGTCCCTGTGCAGATTTTAAAGCTTGTTTCATTGTCTGCACAAACCTTTCTACTAATCCATTGGAGGATGATGATACAGTGCTGAAGTGATGTGATGTATACCATTTGCTTTCATAAAATTTTCAAAATCCTGAGAGATGAACTGCAGACCATTGTCGCTTATAAATTGTTCTGGTAGACTGAAAAAACTAAAGATTTCACACAGTTTCTGGATAGTACTTTCAGCAATAGTGGACAGCATTACTGAGATTTCTGGCCATTTAGAGTGGGCGTCGACCACAAGCAAGAACATGCTTCCTTCAAATGGACTGGAAAAATCAAAATGAATATGCTGCCATGGGTTTTCAGGCCATTCCCTTGGGTGTAGGGGCACCAACTGAGGTGCGTTCCTCACATTCTGACATGAAGGACAAGCTCTTGTCTTCGCTTCAATGGCACTGTCCAGGCTAGGCCACCAAAAGTAGCTTTGTGCAATTTCTTTCATGCATACTATTCCACAGTGACCTGAATATAACTGTTCGAAAATCTGATCTCAGTAGTGGTGGAATAAATACGCGCATTCCCCACAACAAGCAACCAGAATAGATTGATAACTCCATCCTCCTGGACATGTAAGGACGAAGGTTGGGTGAGACCTGAGAGTCCAGTAGAAACATTCCATGCATCACTAGGTCCATAACTTGGGACAGTACTGGGTCAACATGAGTTGCCCTCCTTACTTGAGTAGCAGTGATGAGTGAGTTTTCTACCTGTTCAAAGTAGAAGATTTCTTTCTGGCCAATATCTTGATGTTTAACTGGTAAAGGCAGTCTTGAGAGACCATCTGCGTTGCAGTGCAGAGTGGATCTCCGATATTTGATCTCATGTGTGGAAAGCAACAATGCCCATCATTGCATATGACTAATAGCCAATGGTGGGATGCCTGTGCGTGGTCCAAAAATTGATGTTAAAGGTTTATGGTCAGTGAGAAGTGTGTACTTCCATCCAAACAGGTACTGGTGAAATCTCTGAATTCTAAAAACAATTCTCAGTGCTTCATGTTCGATGTGGGCATAGTTAGTTTCTGCCTTGCTTAAGGTGCATGATGCAAAAACAATGGGTCTCTTCTCTCCAGAAGGCATAATGTGTGACACAACTACTCTCACCCCATAAGGGTAGGCATTGCAGGCCAACTGTAGAGGTAAGAACAGATCAAAATGTGTCAAAACATCTTAACAATGCAAGTTTAGCCTTGTTAAATGCAACATCACAGGCTTCAGTCCACTTCCAGACCTTATTCTGGCAAAGGAGTTCATCTAGTGGTTTTAGTAGTGTTGCTAACTATGGAATAAACTTTCCATAATAGTTCAATAGCCCTAAAAAAGAGTGCAGTTGGCTTCTGTTTTGAGGAGGTGGAGCTTCCACAATAGCCTTGACTTTTGCAGGAGCTTTACGAAGGGCAGTAGCATCTATGATATGTCCCAAATATTCAACAGAGGGCTGGAATAATTCACATTTGTCCTTGTAGACTCGTAGGCTGTACTCTTCCAGTCTTTGTAGGGCAGCCTCCAAGTTCTTAAGGTGATCCTCTTCATTCTTGCCAGTGACCAGGATATCATCAAGATAGCACTGAACACCTGGCAATCAACGCAAGATCTGGTCCATAACCATCTGGAACAAATCTGGAGCAGACATTATTCCAAAGGGCAAGCAACAGTATCGGTACAGCCCTTTATGAGTCACGATAGTCAACAGCTCTTGGTACTTCTCATCGACGTGCATTTGTAAATATGCCTGACTCAGATCAGTCTTGCTGAATTTTTGTACATCAGCCAAGCCAGTGAAGAAGTCTTCAATGTGGGGAAGAGAGTATTGCTCTGCATACAACACCGAGTTAACATTCCCCACAAATCCAAATGGGAGCCATCATTCTTCAATACTGGAATGACTGGAGTTGCCCATTGGGTATCTGGTACTAGGACTCCATTTTTGACCAGGTGCTTCAGGTCCACTTCAACTTTTGGCGTGATGGCATATGGCACCGTTCTGGCTTTCAGACAGTTTGGTTGGCTGTCAGGCTTAATGTTCAATTCACAGTGATTCCCTTCATACTTCCCAGGTCCTCTACAAAAACAGCAACATGCTTCTTTAATACAGCTGTCAGACCGGTTTCTTCTTTAGCCATCCTGTGCACTTCTGCCCAATTCAGCTGTATCTTCCTAAGTCATAACCTTCCAATTAAGGCTGGGTAATTGTCTTCCACCAGAAACAGTGGCAATTTAATAATTTATCCATTGAGCTTCACCTTAACATCAGTAGTGCCTAATATGGGTACAGCTTCTCCAGTGTACATCTGCAGAACAATTTTTTTGGCTTAAGCAGGAGATGCTTTAGCTTCTCCTTATACACAGTGTCTGAGACCAGTGAAACTGCTGCGCCTGTGTCCAGTTCCATGTATACAGGTTTACTTTCCAACAGCGGGGTTACCCAGTATTCATGTGAGCCAACTGCTACGGACATGCCGTGGAGTGGCACTTCTTCTTCTGACTGGGTGTCACTTTGATTATCATTTTCTCCTGTTTTGTTTGACTCTTCTTTCTTTTGTTTTCAGGCATGCTCAATGTGTCCCTTTTTGCTACATTGTCGACACACTAGGTTTTTACACCGGCATTCCGATGCATGCTGACCAGGCTTTCCACAGCGGTAACATTCCTGGCTCCCAACATCTTGTAGGTAGGTTCTTATGACACCTTATGCACTCTGGTTCATGCACTGAGCTGTTGTGCTTCCTTTGCTGCCAGTTCCAAAGAGACTGTAATTTCAATGGCCTTCTGCAAGGTGAGCTGGGCCTCTGTCTATAGGCGCTTCTGTATTGCTTCACTGTGCAGACCACACACTAACCTATCATGCAGGGTGTCATTTAACACATCATTAAATTCACAGTGCTCAGCAAGCTTCTTCAGAGCTGCTACAAATTGCACAATTGTTTCACTTGCTTCTTAATTCCTTTTGTGGAACCTAAATCTCTCTGCAGTTACCACTGGTTTTGGGGAAAAATGTGCCTCCAGGATTTTCACAATGTCACTGTAAGATTTTATCTCTGGTTTATCAGGGTGCACTAAACTGCGCAGTAAACTACAGATTTTAGCTCCCTCAACACTTAAGAAAGTTGGCATCTTCTTTGCATCTGTAATTTCATTTACAATAACAAAAAGTTAAAAACGCTCAGTATATGAGTTCCATTGCTCCAGAGTTTCATCAAAAGGTCCCAGGGAGCCCGTAAGTGTAGCCATTGCTGCCCTTTTTTTTCTTTCTTGTCTTTTAGTGTCTTTTATTCATGTGTGTTGGGGTCATTCCCATGCAATTGCTGGTGATTTCACTCCACTAGCGCTGCTTCTGTTTCTTCTCCTTTCCCAGTCTGTCTGCTTCCTTCCCCTTTTCAGTCTGTCGGCTTCATTTTCCGTCAGCACAAAGCACAGCCTGCTTTACTTTCAGTTTCAACCATCAGTGGAGAAATATTGATATAATTATTAATTCCTTGCATTTGTAGAGCACCTGTTATCCATGACCTCAAAACATCTGACCAAAATAGGGATTGTTATCTGCATTAAACAAATGGAGAAACTTCGCAATAAAAAGGTGAAGGGTCTGACTCTGTGAGGTAATGAATGCCTTCAGCTCCCATTGTCACAGTGAGTCAGTGGCATGAGTTTGGAATAGAACAAAAGTGCCCCGTGACTCTTTGCTCCTTGATCTAAACAGCACACAATGAATAAATAGCTGCAAATGAATATAAAGGGAAATGTAAATGTGTAGTTTATTCTCTGTGCTCATAAATGTCCATATTGTGCACAAACAAATGTTTTAGCTACAATTTAACATGACAGTTTTGGTATTTTCACCTAAAATATAAAGAAGCTATTAAGATAACATTATTAATTATTTATATTAGGAGGGAGGAGGGGGGCTGGGGCTAAAATAGGCATTTTCTCCAGTCTTTTTAAAGTTTTTTGTCTAAGCCCTGGTCTACACTTACCTGGAGATTCGGCGGCAGTCGACAGGAGTTATGCAAACTATGCAGAGTAGCTTGCGTAACTCCTGTTGACTGCTGTGCTTCACTTCTGCGCGGCATCCTCACTGCACTGCGCTGATGGGAATGCAGCACTACGCTACTTGAAGAGGTGGTTTTACTCAGTTAACTTCCTGATCGATTGAGCGGGTCTACACTGACCGCTCATTCAATGCAAGTGCCCATGATCTATTTACTTCAATGGGAGTTGCATGAACTGAGAGTAATACGGCTGATAGTGCTTTACATTTGGCCTATCAAAATAGTGCTGAGCATCTCCCTCAGCTGCCACCAGCAACAGTGATCAGATTTGTGGAGACAAGGGAGAGATCCAGAGAAAAGACAGCATAGGTACTATTGATGTATTTGGTTTTACAGCAAGACATCCCTTTATAGGTCAAGCACAAAAAAGGAGTGCAGCCCACTCAGACTCATGAGTGATACCCGGTGGCAGGGAAGAGGCTATAGTGACCCTTCATGCTCTGGATGTGACCCACATGGTGTCATCTATTAATACAGCTAATACCTGCTCATTTATATGAGCAGATCAAGTGGAAACCTTTTGACTATTTAATCTAATTTCTGTAAGGCAGGAGACAGTCATTTTAATAAGGAGCTTCTATATAAAAATGCTTGATACTTCATTATCTATTTATTTCACAGTCACTCAGTTTTATTTTATCCTTCATAATTAAAAAGGAGACAAAATCAAGTCTTTAAAAAATGATCTGATGCCACTGTTCTGTGTAAACAATATTGGCTGAATGTATCATTGGCTGTCTGTGTTCACAGCCTCTGCTATTATTTTAGCTTTTTTCTTTATTTGACTAAAATATTTTTGTGTTGTCTGTAGAGATGTCTGTTAACATTTACACGTTGATAGTAACACTGGGATTTCTACAACAAGCAATAGGATTGCATGTGTGTTTGAGACTATGAAAATGTTCCACAACTATGTGAAAAGAACATTATGAGCCAGATTCTGATCCTCTGACTCATGTTGAGTGGCCCCTTACCAGGCACGTAATCTCATTGACTTCAGTGGTGCCATATCACAGGAGTAATGAGATTGGTATCTGACCCAAAGGTAGCACCATTAAGTAGAGCTGGGTGAAATTTTCTAGACAAATAGTTTATTCACTGAAAAATGCAGTTTTGGATCAATCTTAAATTATTTGTAAATCTGAATCAAATTTGAGAGAGTTTCAGCTGGAAAAAAAATTCACAAAAGTGAAAATTTTGTTTTGACATTTTCAAAATGAAATGCTTTGAATTTTCATTTCAAAACATTTTGTTCAAAAAAATTAAAACGAACACCAAAATTTTTTAGTTTAAACAAAATGTTTTGTTTGACCCAAAATGATTTATTATTTATTTTTTTTTTTTTTTGCTTTTTCCTTTTTGTCAAGAAAAATAATTTTTAAAAGTCCATTTTGGGTGAACCCAAAATTATTATTATTATTGTTATTATTATTTATTAGCATTTCTCAGTTTGGCCATTGAGCTGAAAAATCAATTATTCTTTCAGCTCTACTGTAAAGCACTTGAAAGACAGGAAATGAGACAAGACAGGAAGAGGGCCTGATTCTCCATTGCCTTCATCATACCAACTAATTTACGCCTGAGCCAAGTGAGTGTAAAATGTTGCTATTGGTTCAATCAGGTGGAGAAATCTGATTGTACATTTTCCCACAGGTAGAAATGTCTACAAAAGGAGGAATATAGTAAAGAATCAGGCTCAGATACCTTACTAGGGCTCACACATAGATTTTTCAAATGAACAAAAATGGCCTGTCTTGCATCTGTGGGCTGGATGGTGAGCGAAGTTCAAAATAACAGACCAGGAGGAACAGCAATATGACAAGGATGGAGATGAGACGGGGCTTGGTCTCAGAACCACAGTGGGCCAGACCCTCAGCTGCTGTAAATTGGTGTAGCTATAGAGATGCATTGATGTACGTGAGCTGAGGATCTGGCTTCTCAGTGTCTGCATAGGCTAGGGGATAGAATTCAGACTGGGATTGCTGCAGACCTCCATTTACGATGCCTATCCTAGGATGATAATGAACCAAATGCTACAGCCACTGAAGCCAGTGAGAGTTGTGCTACTGACTTCTCTTATAGTAGGATCAGGTCAAACATTTCCACATAATTACTACATCTAAGGGATAAAAATATTGACCTTGTATTGCTCTCATTGAGTTCTGTAGGAGCAGGATTGGGCCCATTGTTCTATTTCAGAAAGTTAATATTCATCAAATGGTAATGAAAATACATAAAAAATAATTATGACAAACACGGCATTTGATTAAGATGAAAGAGGATGACAAACCTTGTGAATTTTTAATCTGAAAAATAAAGAACATTACATTAATAAGACTTAATTATGTCATTAAATATTTAAAATGACTTTCCATAGAAGATTTTATTTTTATTCAGTGTATTTTGTTGTTAAATATCTTTAACACTTTTATGAGACTTGTACATAAAATACACGAACTGATATGGTAAGAGGAATTTTAACTTAATATATTCATTATATTGATCACAATTTTCATTTTATTTATCTTTAAGAAAAGCTAATAACCCTTTTACAGTTTATTATAATTTATAATTTCTCTATATGTAGATAAATATTTAATACCATTAGTAATGCATCATATACAAAATATTTATTTATTAGAACATATGAGTCACTTGTACATTTCATTTTAATAATTTACATTTACAATTAATGTTACATTTTATCAGGAAATCAAGATTAACTTTCAGAATCTGACTTCAACTGTCAATTAAAAGTGAATGCTGAAAATTCATTCATTTTCCCATTCTGTTTTAGTTCCCATTCCCATTTAGTTGTGACTAAATATTGCAGAGATCTCTAAACAAGGAGCAATATCACACTGTACACATGTTATATAATAATTATGCACAACAAGTCTGGAGGGTAGGGAGAAGTAAGGGTAAAGTTTTAGTCTTCTCTTCCATTTTCTTGGATTATGCCAGACCATACGTTTAATACAACTTTGGTACAAGGTTTCTATTGCACTTCTGTTGTGAGTAAATCCTACCCTGTTTTGTGTATGTAGAGGATCCTTGGGGAGCAGAACATGTCTGGTTCTGCTGGGCAAGGTGGAGTGCGTATGATTTTATGGGGAATGGGATGGGTGGTGGATAACCCCTGCAGGCTGCAGAACCTGGCATTTCAGGGGCTCCCTGTGTAGCAGTGTTATGGGGTCAGGTTTGGTTTCTCCTATCCTCTCACCATTTGTGAGGCCATATAAGGTCCCAGTGAGACCTGCTTCTCCAGCACATTTGCCCAGCACCTAACCTGGCCATTCAGGCTGGCTTCTGAGCTGTGAATTTGCACTTAATTAAAAGAAATGGCGCTGGTCACAATTCTTTCTCTCCAAACTTACTTTCAAGGAATAAAAGTTCTTTTCTTCAAACCAGAAATTTTGGTGGAAAATCTTCATTTTGTCTGAAATTTTCAGACACCAACAAATGTTTCCGTTTTTATTTGTTTGTGTCAAAAAAAATGGAAAATTTCTATCCCTCCTCCAAAAATGTTTTTTTGGGTGTGGAAAATTCCACTTTCCAATCAGCATTAATAAGAAGTAAAAACAACTCTCTGAAATTCTTTGCTTGGCGGACACACTGACATGACAGACAGACCAAATTGGTTCCTTTCAGTTGTAAATATGTATTTACTATATTATTTGGCCATATGAAATGTGAGTTTGTCATTCAAGGGACCAGATGGAAACCATTTCTGAATGCCTGAGAAAATTGAATAAATGATAAGGTTAGAGATAATAACAATATTGTAGCAGTATATAATACCTTTCGCTGATGGATCTCAAAGTGCTTTGTGATGTTTATATATTGGATGGTGGTGTACACCTTTAACAAGGGTAGTATTTTACCTGATAAAGGATTTAATAGAAAGAAGGCAATAAGATATCTGTGCTACATAAGTGTATGTGTATGTATATACATATATATAAAAATGTACAGATCGCCTTAAAACAACATGAAGCTACACATGATGGGTTCAATATAACGGTCCAATAATTCCATAATTACAGTAACAGAAGCAAAACAAATTGGTCTTGCCTTGTCATAAAAAAAGAAAAGAGAAAAACCGCAGGCTGGGGTTACCACCTCAGTCCTGTAGTGACTATGTATTCACACGTACAAGGCGTCCGTATGCAGTTTCTGATAAAATGCATTATTTCTCAAAAGAAAAAAGAAAAAAAGAGAGAGCCTACATGAAACCCCCAAGTTGTCTAGAAATTACACCTATACCTGTTGTCATTTTCAGGAAATCCATGTTTAGTTGATAATCTTGTTTTGACTTTCAATGGAAACATTTTGCTGGCACTTCTTCCTTAATTGTAGGCCAAATCATGACCTCAGTGGAGGTTGTCTTTGTGTATAGGAGGGCAAAATGAAACCTGTCTGTTTACAATTAAAACAACATTGAAAGGCAGGATGTTTTCTTGGTAGCTGTGTCACATTTTGAGCAGCTAATACTGCATTTAAAGATACTTATTTTAGATAAAGAGTTCAAACAGCATATGCACTTAGCCTGAAATTCTCAGAAATATGGAAGTAGATGTGTGGAGAAAAATAATGCAAGGGGAATTAATTAAAGAAATCTCATTTTAGCTGAATACACTATATGGCATCTTGATTTCATACTAATGTCCCAAAGTATTGACATGTAATGATTTTGGTGTAAATCACATACTTGGATGTGCAGAGAAGTTATGGAGCATTTTATAGGAAGTAATAATATTAAGTAATTCTATTGAACTAATTACCAGTTAATCTGACATTTAATGAAATAAGTAACACTAAATATGCCATGAGGGCAGCCTTTATGGACTTAAAACTTTAATTAATTCTCTGAGAGTCAAAGGTGTCACTTTTGCTGATGTTGGTGGATGAAAGGTGGAGGCCATTTACTAAAGTGTTTCTAGTCTTGATTGTTCAGGTTGCATGATTGCTTCTAGGCAAACTAGGAAATGTTGCCTGCATTCTTAATAATAGGAAGAAAGCTAAGGGACTAATAAAAACATGTCCATTTTATTTTTTGCTGCAGTTTATTGTATAAACGTGTATGCATTAATCCCTGTGTAAAGCCATACGCACTTGCAATAGGGGCTCTTGGTCAGAACTAACAGAATATAGAGGGCCAGATCCCTGGCCCATGTTATGTCTCCTTTGCTTAAGGGGCTGGCTGGGGATTCCCCTGTGTGTGCCTTTCCCTGTTCCTCCCCTCCACTTTGCTGCTTTTTGGATTATTGATCGACATTTAGATCTTTGTATAATATGCCACTTGTGGTGGGGAGGGACAGCAAACTCACTCCTTTAGCTCTTCCCATTATCCAAAGTTGCACCTCTCTGCATTTGTAGTCCTTGGCAAATGAACTACTGGAGAATCAGGATGGTGTAAGTTTGGCGTTTACACCAGAATTAACAGAGGTGCTGTGCTTCGCTTTAAATATGTAACTCAGAGTCAGACCCTGAGAATGTTCTTATTCTAATCAGCCTCCAGTCTGGTAAAATTTCAACCCATCTGAATGTCTGCTCAGACTAGGTCAAGAGCTGGAGTAGCAGGGGTGTGGCATAGAGTTTATCTAAAAAATTGGAAACTGGAAATTTGATGGGGAAAAGGGTAAACATTTTTGTGAAATGTTTGGCTAGTTTTTCAGCCAGCTAGTGTTGCATAAAGTGTGTTGACAGAGCTGTGTGGGGAAATGTGCATGAAGACAGTCTGCTCTGTTCTCTCACACTGTCTTTTGTTACTGTAGCACTGTTATTTGTTACTAAATGGAAGTGTTTGGGCTAGACCGTGGTGTGATCTCCTTGTGCCTCACCACCAGCACATTCTGGCTGTAAAGCTGGGGTAATCAGCCATGGAGGCTCACCCTATGTTGGGACTCTTGTGATGCCCCTCCCTGCTACTGGCTTAGAGGGTATGGTAAGAGGAAAAGGGCACGCAGATACCCTGCCCAGATTTCTGGCTGCTGTTTTGGTCCCTTGGGGCCATTGGCAGTTGGCATAAATCAGAGCAGCCCTCAGGCTCTGCTTGATTTCATGATGAACACTAGATTGTCCTGGTGCAGAGCCAAGATTCATAGGCTCTGTGTGATAGATGCAGCAGATTTGTCCAGCTCCACAGCGAGCACACCACATTAATACATGGATGAGCAACTGGTTGGTGGCTATGAGTACTGCTATTGTTTTATGATTCTTCTAGGAACAACGGCAAAAGTCTTGCAGCATCCTGGAGCATGCAGACCTATATATATATGCGCCCAAATTTTGAGATTCTTTGAGCATTATGGACCTCCTTAGTTTGTGTCTAGTTAAAATCTTCCTTGGCATCAGTTTATTTTTAAGGAGTTAACTATAGGACTAGATATTTTCTACCCGCTGGAAGAGAGAAAAGTGCACATCTGAATAAATAACTGAAAATGGCTTCTCACTGTTCAGGAAGTACAATCAATTTGAAATTAGGATTATGGAAACATCTGTGAAAATTCAAGTGTCATCTCAATTTGGGCTCATTCAGATCCTGTATTTTTTCCAAGCAGTGCATTTAAAATCTAATCCTAATTAACACACATAGTTTAACGATAGACAACAAAATATTCTACTAAAATTGTGTGTGCTGGTTGGGGGGCTGGATGCAGGCAAGAGGGAAACTAAACAAATGTTCACTGATTGTAAAAATTCTTGTTTGGTTAATAATATAAATCTTTAAACATATATTGAAGTTTGCCTCTCATGAATCAAAGTGGCCTAAAATGCATGAAGTATGCAAAGTACTCCCACTTATTCTTTGGCAGTTTGAAATGAACAAAGAAACTATGCTCTGGGATTTTAAATGTTCCTTTTTTCCTCATGACTGATCAGAAAAAAAATTGTTTATCACTGCTGGTCAAAACAAACCAAAACTACGGTGTGTTGGGCAAAGCTTTAAAAGGTTGGAAGTGAGGGTAAGCAGCAAAAAGACTGGTTGCTTCTACAAATCTTATTATAAACCATCAGAACCTCTTTGGCCTGCAGATCAGGTTGGAAGTTTTATAAGATTCCCCAGTTCTTCTGGTTTCCAGTCAGGCAAGAATTATCACATATAATCTCTTCTTGTGCTATTTCAACACTTGTGCTTCCATTCCTGGCTTGGAACAAACAATGTAGCCCCTGTGCTTCTCAGCCATCTGATTCTGGGTAGTCTAGTAATTGTTTCTAGCTCATGGATTTTAGGGCACACTCCTAGGCCCAGATCTTGTTTCTGAGCCCTTCCTTTGGATGTAGGATTCCTCCTTCCAGCCAGCCTAGCCCCCAAACCAGTGTTTCAGACCTCCCGAGATGTCTATTTGCTTACACCTACTCCCTTAGAGTGCAACCTAGTGGTGTGAGCACTCTGGGCTTCTACTTTAACCCTTGAAGGGACAATGTGGCAGGAAAGTAAGGAGCCCAGGCTTAGCAAGGGAACTTCTTAACCACAGAAACTTTTAAAGCATCCAAGAGTTATAGATCTTAATAAAATAACAGAAGTCTTGAGACACATTCATCCTGGTCTGATTTCACCCCTTCTCTGAGTCTGAAGTTCATTAGTGTTTGAGGCCAGAGTCCCTTCTGTTCTCTAATTCAGTTCTATTCAAGCTATTCAGTTCTGAGGTGAAGGACATTCCTGCCTTGTTCATACAATCTCAAATACATGTGCCAAGGATGACAAACTGCAGACCTGTTAGCTATCCTGGTGCCCCCACGTAGAAAACCAGTTATTCCATGGAGTTGGATCAGCAACTGAGAGACAAAGGTAATAGCTCCAGGTTGCTCTCTGGTGGCATGTTTGTCATGGTGGCTACCTCGAATGCAATTCTCTGAACCAAAAAATCCATTATTTGCTGAGCTCTACAGTTCTGTTCTATTGGCAGAAGCTTTATTACTGATGATGATGTAAGAGGCAGCAGGAGCAATTTCATTATCAGATCCCAGTTTGAGTTTACAGTGCAGAAAGTAAGCAAAACCAGTTTGAGTTGTAAATTGAGCCAATTTATCTTGGAAGTTATTGAGACAGAGCAAACATGGTGGCCAACAAAGCATTTTTGCAGTCACTCTTAAGACCCTCACTTTATACCTCCAACACATTCTTTTAATGTCATTGTCATACTTACATTACATTGTCCTCTTCTGGTATGAGAGGCTGTATCTGTGCATATGGACACCTGTGCCTGTTGGGAGCCCCATAAACTTCTGTGAGGTCCACATTGGTAAAAGGGACAATTAATGTGGCTCTGATTGCAGGATCAGGGCCTATGTTTCTGTATCTCACAAAGCTATTTTGGAAATTTGATTTACTGAATTGGTTAATAATTGAATATTGAATATTAAAAGGCTAATGATTGACCTGATCCAACCTGAGACAAGGGAAATACAGAAGATATTAGTCTCAGTAGACTAAGACCCTGTCTACACTTACCTCCGAGATTCAGCGGCAGTCGATGGGAGTCATGCAAGCTACGCAAAAAACTTGCGTAATTCCTGTCGACTGCTGTACTTCCCCTCTGCGCGGTGTCTTCACTGCACTGCGCTGACAGGAACCATGTTCCTGTCAACGCAGCACTACACCACTTGTGAAGGTGGTCTTAGTATGTCGATTTCTGGATCGACTGAGTGGGTCTTCACTGACCACTCAGTCGATCCAGAGAAATCGATCAGACAGTGGCAACTTTGCTGCCATCAGTGTAGCTGTACCTTAGTAGTGGATTCTAATTTGAGGTTTTGCTTTAACTAGGGGATGTGCAAAATGACAAACAATAGTATATGAAAGGTTTTTCAGGGTTTTTTTTATATAATATCATGTTCAGTGATTTTTGTGCACGAGGCATGTGAAATGGAATATTTCACATGAAAACATGAAGGATTTAAAATAGTTGCATATTTCACTGAAAAGTGTATCTTACATTTAAATATGTGACGCTCCAAATTCAATATTTTCTGGAAAATTGGCTGGGCGTCCCAC
Source organism: Emydura macquarii macquarii (assembly GCF_026122565.2). Taxonomy (NCBI): domain Eukaryota; kingdom Metazoa; phylum Chordata; order Testudines; family Chelidae; genus Emydura; species Emydura macquarii. The sequence goes on along the minus strand of NW_027132559.1, from coordinate 13,114,182 downwards.
TGAAATGTACCCATTCTTGAATGAAAAACCTGCAAAATGGTGTGTTTACATTAAAAAATATGTGAAAAGACACTGTTTTCCAATGGACAATTTTTGTGAAATTAGTAGAAACTAAGAATCTCAAATTTTCTTGCAACTATATAACTTAAATTCCTCAATCACACTATATAAATCTTTTTCCAACATAGGGAGTGATCAATATTTTTAGGCATTCCTTTATAAAGATCTGTATCAAGGCTTGCTTGGACTATCCCAGTGGTCTCTGCTCCTGTATGTACCTGAAGACGGTAATAGCGGAAGTTACTGTCATTAATATACAGCACCAAGGAAAAAGCTTTGTGTGGTTATATCAACCATCCTCTATTCTGATTTCTTTTCTAGTTAGTAAATAAGAGATTTATCATTTACTTTTAGGTCCAAATTATGGCTGGTTCTAGCTGAAGAGGAAAGCCAATTCCATCTGCCTCACCACACCAGGAAGCAGATATAACTTATGATCCTGAGTGCAGCCAGACAAGGAATAGGGGCTAATTAGTGCCCCTGACTACTCTAACCCAAACTGAAATGACCTCCCCCCTGAAAAAGGCTACAGTTAATTCAGAACACAGCAGCCTGCTTACTCAGCAAGACAGAGAATTTGAGACCATATCAACCCAGTGCTGCAGCCTCTTCCCCAGATCCTCATGGAACACCCAGTGAAATTCAAGGATTTAGTCCTCATCTTTAAAGGTCTCCATGGGATTGGTCCCAGTTAGCTGAGGGGACTGCCAGTCATCTTGCATAATCAGCTTTGTTCCTGTGGAGCAATAAAACCGTCAGCAACAAGACAGAGAATCAAGAACACGGAAGACAGAGAATGGGGGGAGAGAGAAAGGTGCTCCCTTGACTAAATGTATAAGGCACTAAGATACCACTGGGATGGGCTCAGGAAAAGGACGAAGATACAGATATTAGACTTAATTGATTACCAACTGAAAGGAGGTGTCTAAAAGGTGGGGAGCTGTGGTCATGGTCTCAGCTTCTTGTTCACTGGGCGGCATCTGCAACCATACTTTCTTTTAAAACTGTAGTAAAAGCAATGTGTTCCCCAGGCTAACACACAGCATTGTGCTGGAGGTCCTCCTACCCCTACATGAGTGTGCTGGGCCTTAGTTTGGTCCTTAACCTTTTGCCTTATTTGTCTTCTAACTTGCCTGACTCATTAGCTAGGCAGAGAAAGCAGCATAGTACATCATTCTCTGCTACTCAGTTATCAATGTAATGTTACACCCCAACAAGAACGACATGGCTTATTGATTGGAAGAGCAATATCTTCCGTAATAATAATAAAATAAATTGCACATCTACACACTAAGTCTTACGTCTACACGGCAGTGTCGTGTAGGGTATACGTACCCGCAAGCCCCAGTGAAAGGCTCTGGCAGGGGAGAGGCAGTGGGGAAAGGCTCCAGCTATGGAGAGGCAGCAGAACACTATGTGGCTAAAACTAGCAATCTAAATGGGGGAGGCACAGCCTGGACATGTAGAGTGCACACCCTAAGGACTTTATTCTGCTCACCTCAGCAGTGCCTCACCATCAACAGTACAATTTATACCCATGCTAGGGGGTGGGTGCAGTATATGCACTCTACCTGCCACTGTAAGGAGTACACAGTGTAGATGTACCCTCAATATTTTTACATCAAAATCATTACAGATTTCCATTTTCAGAATTCTGCATATTTTTGCAAATATATTTTAACATTATTTGGTAACTTTTATACCCTTCTTTTTTAATTAAAAAGATACAATAGTACGTGGAGCTGAGTATTTTCTAAAAGAAATAGTGATTTGTGTGTGCTGGGGTGGGAATTGCATCTAGTTTTAGTCATTTAGACATATGTTATCATTCCCCCTTTTCTTCCTTCTTGGAGGGCAATAAGAGAACCTAGATACCAAGCTGTGGAACATGTTCTGCTGACATTAGCATCTGGCTCCTTGGCAGAATCTCCTAACTGTCATGCTGACAGCTTCGCGGTGGAGTTCTTGTATAACTGTATAAAAGAAAATTGCAGATGGTTTTTTTTCTCAAATTAATACACTAGTCCGTTGACCCTGATCATGAAGAAATGTGTTGGTTTTATCTGTTTGTGAATGAGATTTTGGACAAATACACTTCAAAAAGGATATCTGTTGTTTGTCTCTGAATTTATCTCCAAGCTGGCTGGGGTGATGCCAAAATCCTATTACATGCCCCCTTTTGTGTCTTGAAGCAGTAAGTCCTTCAATCTCTCTGCTGTACATGTAGATTGCACATTTTGCAGCAGGCATACTTGTAAAATACAAGCATATTTATCTACTACTTTGAGTGAAAATTTTACTTTTCCCCTTCTAATGGGGAAGATTTTTTTTTTTAACTTGAAGTCAAAAATTTAATGAATGAATCCTATGTGCTTTGCAGGATTCATTTTTATTTTTGTCAAAATTTGCCAGAGAACTTCAATCTAGAGGGCCTTGTCATGTTACACAGATAGCTAAACACCTTCTTTTTAATATTAATGGTGAAGATTTTCATTTATTAATCACTTCCTGAATATCCTGATATTTCCATAAATGGGAGTCTCATGGATGCCAGTCCAGCAAAACAATTAAGCACATGCATAACTTTAAACATATGTGTAGTCTCATTGATTTCAGTGGGGATATGCATGAGGTTAAATTTAACCATAGACTTAATAGCTTTGTTTGGGGTTTGATTTGTGTCTGGGACGTGTTCAAACCTTTGGGAAGAGAATATTGAAAGTTTCTCTTTTTTCCTCCAAGCATTAGGGGTATAGATCCTATTCTACCCAAACTGTTTGCATGCTTGAAAATAAATCTCAGGGCCCCTTTCAATTTATGACTGTGCTTGCAGGAGGAAGGGGAAACACAGATGAGTAAACATTAAAAATATACAGAACAAAAATTATGTGGGTATATGTTTGGTAAAGACTCCAGCTCTCTGGGTGTTGGCTGTGGAGACTGTGCAAGCTTTTAAAAGTTGGCACCTGTTGAGAATATTTAGTTGTGATTCATGAGCCCATTCAGTCTCTGACCTTCCGCCCCACCTCCACTGCCTCGTCAACTACCGCAGCAGAAACTCAGATATGTACGACTCCCTGATGGCAATATGGAAGATAGCCAAGTCTGATGAATCCAGGTGGATTCCACTGAGCATGTTCTCTGTGTCCACACCAGAGGGAACATCGTCCGAGTTTGATTGTTTTAAGCTTCTATTAATTTATTCTCCTAGCAACAGTTATTAAGACTTGATTGACACTGGTTTCTTGTGTGTTGCTTTTTCAATAAATAAAATCACGAGTAAGTATATTATTTCCCCTCCCCAGTTGTTCACTTTTGTGCTGTTATTCCAAGAAAAAAGAATTGAGTCAGCATAAAAGGAAACAGGGGTAGGTTTCTATAGCTTTTGTGCTCCTTTTCTCACAAAAAATACCTTTATAAATTTCCAACAAATGCAAGTGCAGGGAAGAAATCAGGTGTGTGCATGGCTCAGTATTACTTTAACGGATACTTTGTCCCAGACCCTTTTCTCATCTCAGATTTTGTCATAAATGGAACAAATGACATTAGAACTATTCAGGGAAGATCATAAATATGAAGGGGGAAATCCTGCTCCCTCTGAAACCAAAGTGAGTTTTGCCATTGACTTCAATGAAGCCAGGATTTCACCCCAACAATAAAAGTTGCCTTCTGCTGAATTTTGTTCCTATTTTTGAACTGGTTTCTATACTGCAGTTTCACACTGTTGTGACTCTGTGGAGTAAAACTAAAGTAAATCTGTGGTGAATCAAGCCATAAATGTTGGAGGTGGTGTATGGAAATTCCTGCTCATAGTCAGAGTTGGTGAAAAAAAAATGCAGAAGAAATTACATGACAAAAATAAAATCAAAATTTTGAATTACACTTTTTGTCTAAATTTTTCATTGTTGAGAAATGCCATCCATTCTGTAAAGGAGTCAAAAAATAGCAACACCTCTTTGCAAAATTTTGTTTGAAAAATTTCAGCCAGTTCTTATACCGGTATATATGGACTGAAATACTTAGTATTGTAAAAGTAGGCATAAACCTCTTTGATACTGGTGGGCATGGCAGTCACCCTTCCATTCAGGCTAATAGCTGAAACAATAGAGGCCACCATTCAAAACACAGACTGGCATTGCAAGACGGAGCAGGAGCTATGCCTGTGGGCCAAGGGGTTTCCAGGGGCAGACATAGAAAACACAGGGACTAGGGCATTGACTGGTGGACTGTGTCATCTATGCCTGTGAGAGAGAAGCAGGAACAGAAAAAGCCTAGGACACAGTCAGAGAAAGTACTGCAAATGTGCCCTTGAGAAAAATGTATAGAGAAAGCTTTTGGGCTAAGTGCTGACTGGAAATGGGGGCTTGGAACTATAAGCAAAGACACTGTTTCTTGTTGTTTGATTCCTGTCGTATTCAGGAAAATAGGACTTTATGTATATTCTTTGTAAATAAACAGGGATGCATCAAAGAAACACCTGACTCCATCTTTAGTTTCTCCTGTGCACTGGAACAATCTGCAAAATCCCAAATTTTGGCTAAATGCTCAGGTCAAAAGGGGTATCTGTATTATCGTGTTTTAGCCCAGAAGTAACGAGTGCAGTTGATAGAGGATTTGATTTAGGGTGTGCCCCCTCAACAGTATGACCTGCTTCTCAACTTTGCAGAGTTGATGTCCCTTTAAGATTATTTAATTATCTAGTTTTTATAGATTTCTGGTTTTAAAATGCATTGCTGTAGTCCTGTGCTCATATGGGCAAGCACTATGGTTATAATTCAGGAACACAATTAAACATGTACTTAAGTCCCATTGAAGTGCTTAGCTGAAACAGGGCTTATGTCAAGTTTGAGGGAGCAGTACAAAGCACACATCAAAACACGCTTTGTTGTTTAATTTGGTAGGATCTCAATAAGGGATCCTGGACTTGACTGTAAGGCATCTGCGAAAGAAAGTGCAGAAGATTTCTGGCTTAGCCACAGACTTCCTGTGAGACCTTGAGCAAGTCACTTAATCTATTTTATGCCTTAGTTCCCCATCTGTAAAACAGCGATTATATTTCTCTACCTTGCAGGGCATTTGTAAGGATAAGATCTATTAATGGTTGTGATATGTGCTAATGAGGGCCATATAAATACTTTGGTCAATTTGAAACGACTACAGCCACATTAGCTGTGCATTTTCAGAAAGGAAAGGGGGCTTGTAAAACAAACAAACCCTCCTTTTTAAAAAATTCCACATTAACATTTTTCCCTATTTAGATTTAAAATAGAACTGTATGACATCACACCTGCTGGAAGACAACTAAAGATGCGTGTGAACTTTTCCTGGAATCATTTTTTTTTTTTTTTGCTGTTTTTGAGTTCCAACAAAAGTTTTACCCCAAATCAGTCATTTAATTAAAGAGTTTCACAGCTCAGAACTGGCCACTTTCATAGTGAATCATGTGCAACTCACTGGTTTCACAATGGATCTGAGGAAAACGTGACAGATTCATCTAAGTTTCATATTGAATTTTGGATTCTCACAAACCCAAAAGGGGGTCAGGAAACTATGAGAACCAAACCTGCCAAACAGGTTCACCTAACCTCATGTACGTTAAAACCACTGGATTTTGCACAACTATGGTGTAAATGCCAAAGTACCTTGCCTGGTTGCATTTAATAGTTCTATTAAACTATATAATACTGGTTGTATTACATTTAATTTTGCAGTTTGATTGAACTGAATGTACTTTTTGTATTCTAAAACTGAGGTGTGCAATGGCTGGTGGGAAAACATCCTGGGTTGATGGGGGGGAGCATATTTATGTGGCCAAGTTAAAGCAGACACATTAAGACTAACTTGGTCCCCTTTCCCTATTCGAATTCACAAGTGTGTCTTTATAAATATTTGACCTAATGGAATCTGCTGTGCACCTGCAGCTCCCACTGACTTCAACAAGAGGAGAAGCGCTCAGCCTGTTTCAGGATTCTGTCCACTGGCAGGTGGGCCAAGATAGGCCATGTGCAATGTGAGCATGTCAGTGGCTGTTGTCTAAGTACTGAATTGTTCTGTTTATTTTTTTTTATGTATAAAATTAATTTGATTCATATATTAAATACAAGCAACTCTCTCACCTGTCCAGTTATCCCCATGGTTTTAACATTTCAGTGTAAAAACTGACAGCCTCTGATCCCATCTTATAGGGCATGAGTAGAGATTAATAAATAAAAGACCTAAATCTTGTAAGGAATAGATCAAGAATGACAAGTCAAATTGTTGCGTAAAGAACAGGGTGATGAAAATGCCTGTATCTGGAGGAGGAAAGCGAACTATTTAGGAAAACTCCAAATCTTCTCTACATTTAACCCCTACAGAGTGATAACCCCAACATCATTACAGAGAAATGCTGTACATTTCTCATGAACTGCCAGACCCACAAGCTATGCCCTGGCAATGCACCTCTGAAGACAAATTCCCCTTTCCTGAAGTTTAATCCATAGTAAAAACTGCTCTGGCAAAGGTGTTCATTAAATTAATTGTGTGGTTCATTAATATATGCTGTAATTATCAATTTGAAACTCTCCATAGAAAGGGTTAAATGCAGAGGACCTTGCCCACGGGACCCCATAAAGGCTGGTTACAGCAACCGCATCTGCCCAGTTATTAAGGGGTTTGTGTAGATTAAGCACTGTCCTTTGTCTGAATAAGGGGTTAGGGGCCTGATCCAGAGTCCATTGAAGTCAACAGAAGGGATTCCAGTGATGTCAATGAGCCTTGGATCAGACCCCACAAAAGGACGAGCTCCAGCAGGCATTTGGTGTAGTTGAACTTGTCTACAGGAGTTCCTTTGTGCTGCAGAGCAACCATGCAAAAGATTAATGCCCAGGCCCAGCTTAATTAGCCCATGTTAGGTATTGAGAACATGGATCCCTTGCCAGCTCTGGGGTTTTTCAGGTGAAGGAGTGTTTTCTGGTAACTAATTATGGCAGCAGGTAATTAGGCCCTGATGCATCTAAGTGTGAGTTTGAAGTCAGCAGGATGACTCATATTCTTGAAGCTCTTCACATACCCAAGTACTTTGCCAGATCAAGGCATAGGCCCCAAATAAGAGAGTTCCTTTAAAAGACAGGACAGGTGATCACCCTAACTATAATTAGGAGAGAGCAACACCACCACAGAGGTAACTGTTTTAGCATCCGAAGAACTTTTAAAGAACAAAAAGGATTATATTCCAAACAGTCCCACAACTAGAGCAACACGTAACACCATATAGGCAGCTTGCAAGGTAACTCACTGCTACATTTATGTAGCGCAAACCATAATAATTGCAATATTAATCCTTTAACACTTGGCTACTCACCTCTTTTCCATTTCCGACTGCTCCCCTCAGCAAGTGTCTCGTGTTACAAATCAAAGCAAGTTCTTTATACCCATGCCTGTGACAGAGTAGGAAGCTCAGAGTGCCCAAGCAAGGTGGAACTCTGAGGGAATGTCTGTATAAGCAATTGGGAGCTCAGTAGGCATGAGACAGTGATTTGGGGGTTTAAAATAGCTGGGCTGCAGAGACCCACATCCCAAGGAAGGGTGTCAGACACAAGGTCTGCACCTGAGAGTGTGCATTAGCACTTGTTTACACTGCAATAAAACAGCCACAGCTGGCCCATGTCAGTTGACTCAGGCTGGCTGGGCTTTGGCTACAGAACTATAAAATTACGGTGTAGGCATTCAACCACAGGCTTCAGTCCAAGCAACTGCACTTCAGTTTTATAACTCTGCAGCCCGAGTCTCGTGAGCTCCTGTCAGTTGGCATGGGCCAGCCACAGGTGTTTTACTGCAGTATAGACATACCCTTCAAGTCCCAGAGCTAGCAACACTGACCTGGCTCTAACCAGATGCAGGAGGGCTTAAAGCACATGTGTAGTTGGGTCCACTGACAACAGATTGGTGTTCATCTAGATATGGCAACTGCACCAAGGTTAGACAGATTGGTGGTAACAGTTGGATCATCATGGCAGAGGGGAAAGCATTTTTAAAGGAGATTTTTGCAAGGAAAGAACTACTACTCTTAAACCGCAAGCACAGAGTGATTCTTGCAGACAGTTCAGGAAAGAAAGGCAGGTCACTTGAATGACAATGTCCTTAAGAAAAATCAGCTGTTGGATTTATGCTCGAAGATAGGTCTACCAAGAGCTGGTGTCTTTGCTTTCTGAAGATGACCAGAAGCAGAAGGGGATAGCAGGACCTCGAGGAGGTTTCAAGTTTTCTTGCAGGCCAGAATGGATCAGAAGATTCTGAGGACTATGAGAACCCAGATAGAGGCATGGAGGAGGGCAGTCAGGAGTATATGCAGCCATGAGGAGTACCTGCGTCCCATCTGGATTGAGTTCCTTAAATCAGTAGCATCTGGAGTGCAGGAAGCTGCAGCTTGAGGAGAAGAAGCTCTTCCTGTAATTTACACATGCTTTAAGAGCCCTTTACGCTATCACAGGGGTACAAAGGGGCTTTAGTGTAAATGTGAATCAGGTTTGTGGGGCCAACTTCACAACTGGCATAAATCAGCAAAGCACCATTGACTTCAATAGAGCTATACCAATTTATGCCTGCTGAGGATCTGGCCCCTAAATACATGGTATAGGTAGGCAAACACTCAGCTTCTATCTGTATTTTTAGCATGCAAATTCCTGTTTCATCTAATTTTTGGTAAAATATATTTTTGAAGAAGTGGAGCATCTGAATCACACCCATAAGTGCTGCTCAGATGTACAATAAAGGCAGGATTTGTTGAATAAGAACTGTAAAGTGACATTTTGAAATTACGTTCAGAAAGGGTTCACACTAGCTAATTCCTTTCTCTCGCTCACACACACACACACATATATATATTAAGCTCTGTTTTGTTTATTTTTTCCTGGTAGAATTTCTGTTTGCTTTATTTCTTTTTTCTCTTTTTTATTTTTATTTTTTGTGCTGCAAGAGGGTTGTATACTCTTATCTCAGTAATCTGCTCATAAACCCCATGGTAAAACATCTTCCCGAAGAGAAAATGAAGGGAGAAATTCTTATTAGAAAATAAGGAAGATTTAATTGCAAACTGCATAAAAAGCTACAGGCTAAAGGATATTTTTTGAAGCAATGATAAAGTCATAAGCATCATTGGTCATTTTGTTGTTGCAGATTCCTTTATCATCAGACCTTATGTTTGATGAGGACTGAGGTCAGATACAGAGATAAACAGGAAATGCCATGGAATTGCATTTCTTGGGAATAAAGGGAAACAGAAAACCCCAAAAAACAAAGCAAAAAATTAAAATAAATCTTGGGATGTTCAATAGAATGGAGAGTTCTGGGATGTTAATCACTGCTGCTTTTATCAGACAGCTTTATTAAGATCAATGTTTTTTGTTGCCAAATTAGAGTGGACCTAGAGTGAACTTCCCAGCAGTTATTAACACAAGTCCACATTTGCTGGAAGGATCGGCTGCTGTCACGTGCGCTGCAATAGCTGGGAGTTACACAATATCTATATCATTTTTCACAGCTTTGTCATTAGCTGGTAATGATTTGATTATTTTGCAGATGAATCACAGTATAAATCTCTTTCACAAACACTACCTCCAAGTATTAATCAAAACCATTAAGGCAAAGCAGTCAGTGCAAATTAAAAAATTTGCATGTCTAAATTAAAAATTACAGTAATACATCATAAATAAATCTTTTAAATTCTCTATAGTCTCTGTAAGCATCCCCTTTTTGTGCCTGTAATGAGCCCATGAATACAGCTTTTTTTTTTTTCTTTTTAATCAGGGCGTAATCAAATTTTATAGGTACAATTCAGGGCTTTCTCTTTAAACTCCATATTGGCTCTTACTGGGAAAGGAAATTATTTTTCGTTCTGAAACTGAGTAAGAGATGAGTGTGGAAGACAAGAGTTCAAACCCATCACACCTAATTTGAAGCATCTTTGGCTACAGCAAAATAAATATTAGTAAAAGGTGATACATCTTTTTCAAATAACTTTGAACTATGAAGAAAATGACTGAGTTGTGTTTTAGGTACTATTTCATTTTAGTACTGACACCTTACTTGCAGCAAGGGAAGAGATTACAAGAAGCCTCGTTAATAAAAGCTGCCACTAGGATTAAAAAATCCATTCTTTTTCTTTCAAAAATGAAAATGAACAATTCAGGGGCCTTAAAAATAAGTATTGCCCTTGATTTGGGAGCAGTGTTCAAAATGAAGAGTCTGAAAGACCTCATGGTGTTGCCAATGATTTGAATTGACATATATAAATTGCTTGTTGTTGTTTCCCCATCTCATAAACTCTGGGCTACCTGTTTGCCTGTCCTTAGATTGTGGGCTCTGTGAAGAAGGAGTGTTTCCTGGAGTGTTTAGAAAGTCCCCAGTACATAGTTGGTGCTATTGTAAATAAATAATCTGAATAAAGAAGGAAAGGAAACTTACTTGAAGACATTGCTTATAAGGCAGTAAGAACGAAATTCAGAATTCTTTGCCAGCTAGCATTATAGAATGTAATCACTAGTGCCCAACACCTCTGCCAGCTCTCATCTCCTTGCCCACCATAGCCTGATGACAATGTAACTCATTCAGACAGTACATCTCTACCCATAGCCCTTGTCCCAGATTATCTGATTCCTACTAGTGATTAATTTCATCAGCATCAAACAATAGTTTACTATATTTACCTTTCCATTACATGAATTAAAATCGTTTACATTTATGCAGTGCCTTTCATCATACATTACATGTATTCATAATTTAAATAAAAACCATGGTGAGTTTTGGTGTGACTCGGTTACACACAAGACTGAAACAAAACAAAAATAAACCCATTGTGCAGTAAAGCTGAACCAGTGTATGTGATGGAGGAAAAAGAAACAGTTTTCAGTTTCACATTTCCAGGGCAATTTATAAACAAAAATGAGACAAAATTGTTTTAAAAATTATCATCTTTTCACCTGAATTCCCTTTTAAGGACAATTATGATTTTTACAGGGTTTAGGATCTTGCCTTCTTTCACCCCTAGCCAAAATTTCACAAACAAATTCTTTAGCATTTACCCTAGATTGCCGTATAGCAATTATGGTTCTTCTCATAAAAATCTTAAGAGTTTGCTAAGTTTGTTTCATTGCATCCAAGGCGCAAAGACAAGATAGCTTCTAGATCCTCCATTGTGAGATAGATCAGAATACCTACCTTGTGGAAGTGTACATTGTGAAGTATCTTTTGCCCCTTCGAAAGACATTAAAGCATATACTATCACAGAAACTGGGACCTCATCTTCCAAGTGCATAGATACATCAGCTGAAGTAACTTGCCATGCAGTTGGTCTAATATTAACATAAGCATGAGCATGTTTCTTTCTCAAAAGCTAGTTTTGGTAGATTAATTCCTCCAACAATGCTACAGTGCTGTTGCTTAAGTACAAACAATAAACAACTTTTTAAAAGAAAAACAAATAAAATGTGGTTGTATAGTTTTTTCCCTCCCTGTATACCTGAACTTCAGGCGTTTTTGATGCTGGCTAATTCCCTCTAAGAAAGAATTGCTGAACAAGTTGTTGCATGAGAAAGGACTATTTCATCTAGCTTGTTAATTTATTTTCTTGTAGGAACCATATTCACTAACTTATCACATTTCAAGTTTTTTTAAGAGAATTTGAACTACGTTTATTGGACAGTAATCTGAGTTAACTATGTGAATTATTTCTGCTTTAAAAATTGGATGCTTTGTTATCGGTCTATCCATCTCTCACTTTATTTATATAGCAACATACCTAGGCACTTATTTCATATTCATATGTAAGAGTTTTTCAGATTAGTTTTACATTTATGGAATTGTTTATTTTGTAGATTTCTAGAAAAGGAACAGTACAAAATGGATGTGCCCCGTTGATTTAACATCCTGAAAAATGTCTGCAGTTTAACACAGTTAGGAACAGTCCTAGTCAATCATATATATATATATATATATATATATATATATATATATATAGATATATAATCTATTTTTATAAATGAGAAAACAGAGAAAACCATCCCACTCTCAGTGTCTCATGGTTCTTCTCCCCAGCTAACATATTAGATTAGGGTAATTGTCTAATAGTAAAGGAGTTGATATCTATTGTTTTAGCACATCAGAATACAAAAAATCCTTGTGTGAATGAGAAGGATTCATGTGCCTCTTGGATGATGGTTAGCTGGATATGTCATGCCTGCAGGGAAAGTGCTGTATGCATGGCAACAACAGCTGTGAGTGGGAATAATGACTTCAAGTATGTCAAGAAGGAGAAGTCATGCTTACAATGTGAGTTCTCCTGAGTTTACATGGTTGAGAGGGAAAACAAAAAGCAATACTATATATTTCTTGGACATCATTTTAATCAGGGCTTTTAGTTTTGTTGATGATTTACATTTTAACCTCCTTATCCAGCTCAGATTTTTCCCCTAAATTCGGTTATACACAGTACATTTATATTATTCAGATACGCATATTGTATGAAAGCTTGCCATAATTCTAAATATTGGGTGACATTTCAAGGGACATGTAGGATCTTCTGGGATGATCTTGTACCTGCAGTGGACAGGGAAAGGGGGGAAATATATACAGATATAAATTGGAATAAAAGCGGGTAGGATTTTCAAATGCACTTAAGTGATATAAGAGCACAGGTCCCATTGAAAAGTGTGCATCTAAGGACTTGTGCTAGAGTCACAAAGGGGATTTAGGGATCCACCTGCCCCTGTGTGTGCTTACATTTCTGCTGGCAGGCATGCGGAGAGTCACCTAAGTTCTGACACCTCTGAACAGTTTAGCAGCTAGATCGGGTTTAAGCACTGGCAGGATTCATAAACAAAGTGTTTCCCCACCTCTTTTGCTCTGTGCCTGATTTGTTAGGCATGCTCTGAGTACCTGGGATGTGGGAGATCTAAGTTCAAATCTCCACTCTATCTGATTTGGAGCAGAGACTTGAATCCAGCTGTCCTACCTCTCAAGTGAGCGATACCCTGAGTATTTTTGGCCTTCCTCTGCAGCATGGAGCACGGGTCACTTGCAGATTTAAACGAGTGTAAATTATGGATTTTATATAACTTGAAGTCTTTAAACCATGATTTGAGGACTTCAGTAATTCAGCCAGAGGTTAGGGGTCTACTACAGGAGGCTACTACTAGATCTTCTTGCTCTGGCCCTGAGGAGTGCAGACGGAGAAGATGATACAGCCCATGCTGTTGTTATCTTTGCTGCTGAGCCCCCTCCCATGTAGTTACCAGATGGTAGCTGCAGCCAGGGAGCCGATGGGTTGCTCAGGACCAGACCAAGTATGTAGGCACAGAACCTGTGTGCAGACGCTGAAGTTCAGTGCATTTGAGTCCTGTACAAAGCAAATTCTGGCACACAGACTATTAAGTGGTACATCTTATACTAATATATCTTGTTATTCTTTCAAGCCTGGATCAAATTTTTGCCTACGTTGTATGTTTATATAAGCCCCTTTCTTAGCATTAAGGAGCCTGAAGTCACCAGAGAAACCAGTATGACCATTGCCATACTATAGAACTGAAAGACAGTCAGCTAAGTATGAGAAAAGCAGTCACACAGAAGATCAAAGAAAAAGACAGCATGTGACTATGGGAGATAATTGGTCTTACTGAGGTCACTGAGTCTAAGGTTCCCAGGATGCATAGTATGCCAATTCATCTAGAAGGCAGGTCAGAACCAAGCCTAATCAACCCGAGGTATGTCCAAACATTTGTGCAGGAGAGATGAGTCAAATCTGAGCTACTGCACACCACAGAACCTATTCAGATCATGGGGACTCCTAGACATATCCCTTAGATGACATTCTCCTCTCCCCAGATTTTGAATAACCCTCTTGGGTCCTCTTGCTGAAATCTTAGAACATACAACTGCACATTGGCCAGCCTTTTTGAGGGTGTCTGCTTGACTTCATAAGTGGAGTATTGCCCTTGAAGGGAAATAGAGCAAATCTCATGTTGATCATATGACCAATTTTGAATCAACCAGAATGATTACACAATCTGAATACAACAAGAATGAGAGTATCTGTATTTAGGAATTTTATATGAGCTCTTTGTTTGCTTTTCCAGAATAGGTAAGGAAGGCCTGTGCTTGTGGCACAAAACAAGGTGATCCTGAAGTAATTACTCATGCATGGCAAGTTAAATGATAATTATTAGAGCATCATCGCATGTTGACATTCTGGTGTAAACAAAGGGCACATAAATTGCTGAAGCTTGACAGGTAGTCTCCTATTTTGGCAAATTTTGAAGTTGTTTTTATTTTCAGAATTGTTGGTAGCTTATACATGTTTACATTTGAAAAGCCTTTTTTTCTGTCTTTTGATTTTGCTTGCATACTTTGCTTCTCTCCGATATCTATCTGACATACTTTCTGTTTGTTTTTAATAGTGCTCTTATTTCAGGTAGGCCTCTAGTCCCAGTTTTCCATATTGAAAGCATTGTTGGCATTCCCTTCCCAACTCTGAAACTTAAGCAGACTTCACAGGACTCCGCACAGCCCTTAATATTTTAGAATCAAAGGAAATTGCTAAACATCTGTCACATAATAATGTACAGAGAACAGGAGCTTGAATGAACCTCAGAAAGTTAACTCTTTGAGGAAAGATAGTTTGTTCCATGTTTTCCTTAATCACTAGATGCAAAATTTGGGCAGGAGAAGTCCAGGGACTGGGGATGTGGCCTTTTTGTTTGTTTGTTAATTAACAAGTTCCTCGGCAGCATAAGGGCTGTAGAATGCTTCCTGGTATCATCGTGTAGCAAATGTCTCCTTTTTGGTATGAAAGAATTGCATACACTGGGCCAAGTCCTCGGTCTACATCAATGTTGCTCTGTTGGCTTCAGTGGATCCACACTGATTTACACCAGCTTAGGCTCTGGCCCACTATATGCTTTAGTTATTTGCATGACTAACTGAGGGCCTAATCATTTAGGGTCAAACCTTATCCTTATGTGGGTAACACTCTTCTTGAGCTCAATGTGCATTTTGTCAGAGTAATCCTGCTTGCAGGATTTTGCCCTTAGGCAGAAGACCCAGTTGGATGCTTGTAGTTGAGACTGCTGGGAACCAGAAATGCCTGCTTCTTCAGTATCATGCTGCCTGTGTAATGAAATAGTGTGATAGTGTGCGAAAAGCACTGAAGGAGAGCTTCCTGCAAACATTTCCCTGGATGGATCATAAAGGAGCTCCTGCCTCGGAAACATATGTGTGCCTAATATAAGGAGGCAAATTCTCTGCTGGTGTAAATAGGTGTAGCTCCATTGACTGCAGCAGAGATTCACTCGTTTACGTCAGCAGAGAACTTAGCCCAGAGAACACAAGAAGCATGTCAGAGCATGTGGTATCTGACAAGATAAAAGGAACAGTAAAAATAACAATACAAGGAGGACCAAACGTTCATGCAATTATGTTACTGATTTAACTTTCTAAGACCAAAGCTGGCACTACAAGGAAGTTATTTACTGGAGAGTAATGGCATACACATATTGGAAGGTCTGCCCATTTTCTTTGGTGTTTTACCTGGTGCTTATTGGAAAGGGATTTTAAAAAAATTTCTTCCATCAGTCCTCATGTAGTAGAATCTGTTACTGCGTATTTAGATCACATCTGCAGTATGGTTATCTTTTTTCTTTTTTTCTTGTGGGGTTCTCAGCTGTAGGTGATATTATTGTGATGGCTGCATTTCAAAGTCCTCACCTGCTCTGTCATCTCTGAATTTATGTTACACTTCATGGTATCAGCTCTAACAATCTCATTCTCTCGCTCTTTCTTTCCTTTACACCTCTACTCACTTCCTGACACTTGACACAATAAAACACTTTTTCATTTAGAAACTGTATTTAACCCCTTTTCACCAACAGTCTATCACTCAAAAAAGGAAAGAAAAGTAAATCTCTGGGACAATAGAACTCTGAGGATGTTTTAAATATTATAGTTAAGTAAAGATACTACATTTACACGTTTTATTTAAAAATCAATAATATAAACAAATCTGTTACCTGGACATTCCATATTTATAAATTCAAAAATGAAATGTGAGCTCCAACTGACTATTTTCTCTTTGCCAATCTCTTATAATCGAAGTTCATTTCCTGGCAGTTAAGTCAGTAAAAGCACACCCACAGTACTAAAGGCAAACTTAGCCCTTCAATGCAGATTTTTTTCTACTAATAGAAAAGACTTAATGTGAATGACTTGACAGGTTTTGTTAAATACCGTGGTTTCATTTAAATTGATATTAAACTCCTATCATTAGAAAATTTAAATTAAAAAGTCATTCTGTATTTTGCAAGCAACTGAGATATAGTACATATTTACTAGACATCCTGTTGAGCAAGTATTTAGGTACTTAGTAAAATTTAGATTATTGTCCTAGTAACTGTTATTATCTGTCAGAAGACTCTGTATCTGGGCGTTTGGTAATATTTTCTTCCCCTAAATCTGTATAAACTCGAGCCCTTACTTATTAATTTAGCTTCTCTTTTGCTTAATGAATCATTCACAAACAAACTGGATGTTTTTTCTAAGTACTTCTGATTTGTAGGTATTCACTAAATAGTTTGGATGATTAATTTTCTGCACATTCATTATTTATGTGTTGTTTGCGTCAACTATTTGCCATTTGTGGTTAGCTATTTGCAGAAGCACAGAAGCTCACAATTTAAGAAATAAATAATCAAATTGTGTCCAATCTCAAAAATATTCACATTCATAAACACTGAAGTACAAGACTGGCAGACTGCAGGTGTCATAGGGTAAGGAAAAGGGATACATTGACCCTTACACAGAACCTGGTAATCATTCATCACTGCTTCCTCGTGGAGCTTGGTGAAGCCTCCATGAGCAGTCCTCCAGCTCTAATAAGCAAGCAACCGTTCTTTTGTGTGAAAATCAATAATATCTCACATGGGTATTAGCTATGCCTGGAAAGTATGAAAGAAATGAGCGCTCTAATTTACATTGAGATGCAACTATTAAATGCTACTGAAGGAAACCCTCACTTTTCAAAGCTGCAGGAACTCAGTCCTTTGAACTGATCATTTCCTTTAACCCTTTTGGTGGTTCATGCTTGGGTGGTTCACGCCGGGGCTGAATGTGTGACAAGACACTGCAATGTCCTTTCAACATGCAGTTGGGAAGGTATTAAGTAATTCCTGAAGCTTGTTTTGTTTTGTTTCCTTTTCTTTTCAGTAGCCCATCGAAACCACAACCTGGTAAAAGTTTCTTGTAAGCAATGTTATTTTTCTCCAGCTTTGTTCAACAAAGCAAATCTGCTTTTGTCTTGAAGTTTTCTCAAATGTCTCATATGCATATTGTAGCTGTATTACAAGAATGTGAGTGGTAAGGGTTAGGTCTGATACTTCTCCACAGAGTTATATGTCTGTGTACAATATATCCACCATCATAATAGTTACCAAGAGCAACAATAACAAAATCACGGTCATAGCAAAGAAATCAAGTGATGTTATAAATCATTAAAGAGAACACTCGTTCACAATTGCATTGGCCCAGCAATAATGCAGATAATCAGTTTCATTCCCTAGAACTCTTTCACACATGGCCTTTTCAAAGGTATACTAATGAGTCCCTGCCTAGCCAAGTTGAATTGGAACACTTTACTCAAAGACAGAAATTCCTCCTTGATTACAGAAGATCAAGGTGTTGCATTCTCAACAGGAATAAAAAGGAATGATAAAATACTTGTTTGTAAATCAAGTTTTGATACAAATATGATGTGGGCAGGAACCTTTTAATTTGTCATCGTTATAACAGTGTAATTTTGTAAGTCCTTGGGACAGAGTCTCCTCTTACTGTAGTGTAAATCAGGAGTAACTATACTGAATTCAGTGGAATAACAATGGTGTAAAACTGGTGTAAGTGAGAAGAGAGTCAGACATTGTATTGTGTGTGTCCTCAGTACCTCTTCAAATATTTGGAGTCACACTGAGGATGCTAGGGAATGTGCGGGTAGTTTGGAGCACAACAGCAATTCTTAGGTACATTGTCTAATTTTTTTGTCATTATAATAGCTGTTGCTTCCTTTAAATCACCTAAGGACTCACCCAGGAAATTACACTCTGTTATGCTTTCATTAGATACTATCAGTTGTAAGCTTTAAAAAAAACCTGTATGTTGAAAATGAGTTACTCACATCCAGTTGACTGGTTTTTTTAAACGTGCATTCATAGATTCCAAACTTGTAACTTCACTGGTTGCTAATTAGTTTCTAGGTGCAATTCAAGGTGTTGGCATTAATTATAAAGCCCTACTGGTTTAAGTCTTTACCTACCTGAGAGTCTGTGCATTCCCTCCTGGAGTTCCCCAGAAATTGAGATTAGTTGAGTTAGCAGTCCCCTAGTTTTAATCATGAAAGGACTGTTGACAGGGATTTTTTGGTAAAGAGCCTTTAAGTCTAGCCTTTCAGCTTTCCCCCTTGGTCTGACAGGGCACAAGTCTGTTCATCTTGAGAACACGCTGCAAAACCAGCCTGTTACCAGAACTATGGTGTGTGGTCATGCTTGTGAGGGCTGCCTCCTTATTTCAGTTGCTGAGACTAAAATATGATTCATTTGAGGATCTCTGTGTTTTGCTTTTGCTGATAAAGCTTGCTAACCTTAGCTACAAGTCTGGCATGCTTGCTAGTTTTATAATAGTCTGCCAGAATGACTAAGCAGGCCCCTCTGAAAACCAGAGAATTCTGGATAAGAGAAAATCTAAAGGGTATCAATTCCTCTTATTAGGGAAGTCCAAAATCTAGATTGACTCTAACTCTGTATTTCTCTTTACTTTCTCAGTGGAGCAGAAGCCAGGGGTTTGATATTCTCTGCTGCCTTAATAAGACCAGTGATGGAAGGGTTAGTTTACTATCCCTCTTTGTGACAATACCATCCATCCCTGCAAGCTAGTTAAATACAATACAATTGGTTCTTAATTTCAATTTCACATGAGAAGTGCAAGGTTAGAATTTGTGTCATTTGGGGGCCCCATAGTTAGCTGGGCATCCTAGACTGCTGCAGTCAACTGGAGTTCTGATGGTTCTTTGTTTTGTAGCCCACTGGTCAACATACAGGACCCTCCTCAGTCATAGTGGAGATCTACAAGTGTAAACAATACAATTTTGTAGCTGCTGGTTTCAGATCCTAGAAAGTGTAACTTCCATGTATGAAAAATAATGTGCTCAGATTTTCAAAAATAGGAGCCTAAAATTGGGCTTCTAAATCCACATTCAGGGACCAAAACTAAAGTGACCCAATATTGAAAAGAGCTGAACACACAACTCCTATTGAGTTACATAGAGTTGTTGGGTGCTCAGCACTTTTCAAAGTCAGGCCACTTAGGTGCTTACACATGGATTTCGGAGCCAAACTTCAGGCTTCTGATTTTGACATGTCTTCATTTCTCAGTGCATAAAAACAATTTACCTTCTATTTCAATAACAGCAATTAATTTTATCTGAGGGGTGGGCGGGAAAGACATGTTCCTTTTCCTAACCTACTGTGTAAGTCTAGAGCACTATGTTCAGTTGTGTACACATACAAAGTACATTTTCCCATCTTTATGTGCATGTACTTAATCCTTTTAGTATGTCTTCTCTGCCAAATAAATGTGTGTTTTTACAATGAGATAGCTATCTTGCTGTAAAATCCTAAAGCAAATGAGAAACTGTAGTTTTTACCTCAGAGGAGTAAGGCAAGGTAAACTCCAGGTAGAGGGTATAGCATTGACCTTGACTAGCTACACTGAGGTAAAAACTGCCTGTGCCTTGTCTGCACTAGGAGTTTACAGTGAGATAGCTATAAAGACATAGTCTTTCTTGACCAGGCTAAGGTATGTTTCCACCTTTGTTCTATTCTTCTCAGAAGTCAGAAGTTAAAACTAGATAAAAGATCACTCCTGCTTCTGCTAATTGTCCAGTGTCTCCTTTGCACATTTGTTCTATCTACTGCTAGAGGAGCTTTTCTTTCCTTTGGGGCTTTTATTACTTGTTTTTCTCTGGTTTGGGGAAATGCTTATTCGACTATGTTGTCAGGTTTCTGGGTGCAGGGGAGTTTTATTTTGCCTGAGCTGTTCATCTATATAAGTCAATGTACTCAGAAGGGAAACTTCTTCGGGTGATTGTGTCCATGTTAATGTGCTTTACAGGGCAAACACAGCTCTCTCCTTATTAGCCACAGAGGCTCCTGGAAAGGAGAACTGATGTGGTGTCACTGCACAAAGGGAGGGCTGGATGTGATGGAGCTGAAGAAAGTAATGAAAATAACTGCTTGGTATGGACTTCCCTGTGTGTCAACTTACAGGAGGAAGGGAACAGCTGGACTGTGGAAATAGTGGCAATGAATCCTTCCATTCATTCCTCTTGGTGGGTTTGTGGGTGTGTGCTAAAGCCTGGTCATTGGACTGGGTTAGCCTTTGAAAGAGTTTTGCTATGGCTGCTTTGTGGTCGGTGGGAGAGTGTTCCTCTCTAATGCCCATTCTGCACAGCTCCCCAGGACCTGGCCTAGCTACTTAAACCAGTTGTTGACTCAATTTTCTCCAATATGGTTTTATATATTACAATGGTGTGGGGCTGTTTTTTTCTTTTCCGTATTTCATTTGCAATATTAGGGGTTCAGGCATCTTGCCCTTCCATAACATTTTGGTGAAAAACAGTGAAGAGGGGCAAGTGAGACTGTTTAAAAGGGACTTGAACTCCTTTCCTTTTGGTTGTGAAACTTAGCTTCATCCACCTGAAATAATTCAAAGATGGTAACCCATGTATCAAAATTAATGGGTCACCATTTAATTCCTAGTAGAATTCCATGCTCAGTGGGTCTTTATTGCCTTCAGACAAACAGTTACCTAATCTTGAAATCAGAGATGATCTATTTTTATTAATTTATTACCCACTGAATTACTGCTGCAGATAATGTGTAAATATGTGTTGCCAAAACATGTACCACCCACATTGTGTCTCAGGGAAGCCTGTAATTGGATAGTAAATGGCAAAATTCTTACCAAGTGGTACCTGCCTCACATGCTGCCCTAGTGGACATGCATCTCATCCCTTATGTACCATGGAGAAGAAAGGACTACTTCTTCATGACTACACGTATCTATCTTTAATTCAGAGTTCTTAACACCTTTGTTTCTTTTACAGCCACTCTCAAGTGGTGCACAGCCCAGGATATGTCTATACCGGTTTGTCTTGTGTGAATTGGAGGCTGAGTGTGTAGCCCATGGGCTCCTACATGCAGAGCTGTTCCTCATCACTTCCAAGCCCAGGATATAATTTACAAATTGAGCTCACTGTAAATTTCATTCGCAAACAGGTGAGATTTTGTAATCTGATTTTCTCTCTCTCTCTCCAAATCTCTTAGAGATTATTATTATTATTTATGTGTATTACTATAGCACCTTGGAGCCTCTTCCCACGGGCCACACTGCTTCTGGGTCAGAATAAAATACTCCATGTCTCCTTCTCCTATTTGACTGCCATTCTGACATGTCATGAGAATATACATGCGCCTTGGACTTATGAATAGGATTCAAATATTCCTTTTCTATTTCTATCGCTGCTTGACTTATTCTTGTTTTAAATTCTCTACAAACCATAATCAGTCACAGAACATTTATGCAGCAATGAATAAAAAAGGTATGTACAGTCATTCATAGTGGTTCATGCATGATGGGATTCATTTATTTCATGCTCTAAAAATTCCATATTAATAACTAAAAACGTTTTCCCTTTTGAGCTATTTTAGTTACATAACAGACATTTTCTCTCTTTAAATATTGTTTTATATCCACCTTCCCTTACAAAATTTTTTTTAAAGAAACAAAACAACTGCAGCTGGAATAATTTTTCATCATAAGCAATTAAGGAAACATGCTGAAGAAAAGGCGGAAAACATGCTGCAACCGTGGAGCAGGAGTGACACCTTTACAAGTACTATATGTTATCCCTAGTAGTATGCAATGTATCTCTTTCAAAAGAGAGGAATCAAATTAATTCAGTGCAAACGCTGGTGTCTTTGTGCTGGGTGAACCTCATGGGACCCTGGAGATTCTGTCCAGTTTGAATAAGCCCCCGAAAGTTCTGATGTTTCTCTCAACTGTGTGGGTATGTCTACACAGCATTTTGGAAGCTGTGAGAGTGAGACCCCCAGCCTGGGTTGACAGATCAGGCTAGTGAGGCTCGTGCTAGTACTCTAAAAGCGCTGTGTAGACCCCGGCTGGAGCTTGCGTTCTGAAGCCTTTCCACACGGAGCAGAAAGTTCTTTTCAGTTGAGGGGGTGGGGGTAATCTGTCTTTAGTGAGCCTCAAACTGTGAAGGTGGTCTAAGGACTATGCCAGCTCTGGTGCTATTAACTGGCAAAATGTAATTCAAGACAACTGGTCGTGGAGCAACTTTATTTATTTGTCTCCACCATAGGTAGCCAGCTTTTCAGCTGGTAGGAAGCCTGCTGCCGCCATCAATGGCAGCCTAGGGGGATCTGCCCCCGAGAGCAGTGAGCTGATCTCCGGTCTCACTAAAAATCCAGGAATTTACAGGTCTGGTTCTTCTGAACCCTAAAGCCTTGCCGTGAGGGAGTAGCTAGAAAGCTTGAAAATGTGAGCTAATCACTACCTTAGCATGGAAATTTACATTTCAAGAATGGAAGCCATGGCTCTCTCTCTTTTTTTACCTTCCCATCTTTCTTCCCCCAGATTAGGTGGAATTGCTACTGTAGGCTTTGCAGGTCAAGAAAAAAAACCAGCTCTGGGTGGGAGATTTGTCAGTGCAAAAATCTTTCTACAGGGGGCCCTGGTATTGTGAAGGCTGGTGCAGAATGCTTTTCACTGCACGGCAACAGGTGCAACGCAGTCGCTTCTGCTGCCTGCAGCCATGCGGTAGGCTATGCTGTAGTGCTTTTTAGGCTGATAGCAAACACCACAGACCTTCCGGAAAAATGGTTACACCTGATTAAATGATTTAAAATCTCTAGAGTTACATCTCTTTTTATGGCTTTAAATTGACTCACCTGTTTTAGAGTGTTCAGATTCCTCTGAAATGTTATTGTACTTAAGCTATAGAGGCATCCAGAATGGCACAGTGAATGATGAAGCAGCACAGAGACTTACCATTTCTCATTAAAAAGCCTTTACCACAATTAGATAGCTCTCAGATGCATTCTTTCTGTCTGTGTCGCAGCTCAATTGCTATTTTTACTATTCAAATGTTTTGAGAATTGATTTTAATTTCTATTACCTTATCTCTGTCATTTCCTCTGAGCTACAGGGCCGCTGGGAGTAGGGGAGAGGCAGGCAGCAGGGGGAGAAGGTTAATTTAGTATTCAGGGCTGGCCAGCCACCTGATCTCCCCAGAAATGCTCACTTTGTTCTCCCAATGGGGCAGCTTCCATCTTTTGGGGGGAAGGAGCACTTCTCTTCCCTCAAGGGGCTGGGGGACTGATTCTCCATTTTGCTAAGGCCCTGTTGTACTGCTATGGCAGCATGAAGAAGCCTTAAAGCAGGCAGAAATGCCCCCTTGAAAATTCTTCCCTTTAAAGAGAGCTTCCCTGGTTGGTGTAAAGCTGATGTAAGGACTCTATATCAGCCTGCTCCCAGCTCCAGGTGGCCAGAGTGCACTGTACGATGGCTAGTCTCTGATTGACTGGGGCCATGTAAAGCAGAACATAAGTTAGGATGACAGGGTGGGCAGGCCCTTGCCCAAGTGCAAAATATCAGGAACACAAAGGTATTTTAAAGCCCCCTCCTCCCTGCCTCAAGTGCAAGAACGGAATAATTGAGAATCAGGTTGTTGATCTTCTGAGGGAGGGACAAGTGCGTCTCTTCCCCAACCCCACCCCATAGGCAGCTGTCTGTTTGTAAGGGAATGCTTCTCCCTGCCCCTTCCCTCCCAGCTATCACATTACGAGTCAGTACAAGTGTTGCTCCTTTCCTGTCCCTCCTTTCTCCCCCTGTCCACACATGTGAGGCCGATAGCATTTGAAGCAGTAGCAGCTTGTGGTTCTCTGGCTTCACACAACCTCTGCTGACTTCTCTAGCACTGCTGGTCCTGACCCAGCAGTTGGTGACATACAACCAGTCCTGTTGCCCATTAAGCCAATGGCAAAATTCAGATTGGTTGTTAATGGTGCAGGATCAAGCTGCAGTAAGAGGGCCCCTCCAAAATGAAATCAGATCAAGACTGGTAATTTATTCAGCTGGAACCTCACTTCTCTAAAAAGTGGGGTCAGAAATTCAAGCCACTCTAAGCTGCTCACACTGGCAAGAGGTGACAGAGTCCACTGTTGTATTCAAAGTTAAAGAAATAACATATAAGTATTCAAATACTCAAATAGTGAATATGTATCCTGGTTTTAACTGGCCAGTGTGGGAAGCTGGGCTGAGACCAAGATCTCCATGTTATTTGTAGACAGAAGCAGACTGAGGGAGAGATAGAGATCTATTATTATTCGTTATTTGCTTTGTGCTGCCAGTGTGCTCAGTACTATACAAACACGGAGTAGACAAGGTCCCTGCCCCCAAGAGTTTACAGTCTAATTAGCAGTAATTCTCCTCATCTTCCTAGTAATTGGGTGTGGGTGTTTGTGGTGCAGATGGGCAGACAACGACAGCACTGTTTCAGGAAACTTTTATTTTTCAGAGAGAGAAAAAACATAGGTTGTATAAATGATAAATGAATAGCAGCTAAAAACTTGAGGCCTGATTCTCCCCATATAGGATGCAAGTAATTTCTGCAAATGCCAGTGGGAGCTACTTGTGTCTTGTGGCAGGAGAACTGGCCTCCTGGTAATGCACAGTACAGGCCACAGAAACTCTAGTAATAAGAGTTTGGCTCTGCTTCTGCTGACCACAGTCTGGCTGTGTACATTTCCTCAGTCTCTCTTCACGTAACCCTTTCAATCTAGAAAGGGGAGGGTCTAAGGAGTTGTAACAACTCAGGTGAATGGAAATATGATACTTTGTTTTTTAGTTCAAGGGTCATGTAGATTTGGATCACCACCAATTACTTTCTCTCACACCAGACAGTTAAGTTTCACCTCAGTTGCATGACCCAAACTCTCTTAGCACAGTCAGACTTTTTAGAGTCTTACTGCAGCCCAGCCTCAGATTCCCATTTAAAATCTCCAGTGCACCTTTTTATATGACCTGAATCTCAAGAAATGCATGTATAAAATGATTCCAGCTCAGAGTTAATTACATTAATAGTTCTTTATTTTACTTTAACATCAAGAACTAAGCTTGTAGTAGGTTCTTTACAGGTAGATTTTATAGTTAACTGAAGGTTTTTTAAAGATCACTTTCTCTTTTTCAGGTAACTTGGAGTTTTTTGGTTTTCAGTTAAAGATGAAGCTATCTTCTACCTTCAGCCGGTTTTAACCACAATGCCCCTCTAATTTTGCTAAAACTAAATCAACCCCATCTGAAAATTCCCACTCTGGTATCAGATCACACAGAGAATTATTTTGGAAACTAAGGCAAATTGCATAAGAAACTATAGACACGTGGTTTTAAAAAATGAGTCATATTTCCAAGGTTAGGTGCACACATCCAGACAGGTATTTACACACGTAAGTAGATATGTCTGCATATCTGATTTACACGCATATGTCATGTATTTGCATGTATAAATGACGCATTCATGCCTTAAAAAAAACATATGGCCCAAGGTGTTTTTCATTTCTTAGAACGTTTCCTAATCCTGTTTTAGGGTTCTGTTTCTCAAATCTCTTGGCCTAGAAACTCCAGATTTGTTTTGTTGGCCTCACTGCACATTGATGCGTTTGGCTTGTTTAGGAAAGGTTGGAGTCACTTATTACATGCTGTTTTCCTGAACATTTTAACTCCTACATAGTCCCAAGTATTAGAATGCATGGATGGTCCATTGGCTGCAGATCATGGTCCTTGGTATCTACCTAATGCCTGTGTTGGAGAAGTCTCTTTATATGCTGGAAGTGCAGACAGGGAGGTTGGATGGGTCCAGATTGGGGCAAAGAGGAAACAAGACATCATCTGAAGATTTTTTTGGTAGAAGCAAAGGATGAGTGTGGCAAGGGACTGTGTGGGCATTGCTGCAGAGTTTCCAAAATGTGGGGTGGAGCTTCTCGGATCTAGGTTAAGGGAGCAGCAAAGTGAAGGGTGTTTATGTAGCTAGGGCAGTAAAGGCATGATGAGAAGCTTTTCAGCAGAGCTGGTTGGGAATTTTTCAGCAGAACATTTTTTCAGTGGAAAAAGCTGAATCATCAAAACCATAACTTTTTGTGGGAATACACTGTATTGGAGAAATATTTCCTCAGGAAGATTTCTCAGCTGTAGGAGTTCTGGTCAGAGAGAGAAAGAATAGCTTGTTGATTAGGGCACTCATCTAAGCCATATGAGACCCAGGCTGGAATCTCTGCTCTGCCTGATTCAGATCAGGGACTTGAATGTGTCTCTCCCACATCCAAGGTGAGTGTCCTATACAGTGAGTTTTTGACTATTCTGAGGGTCTCTCTCTCTCTAGTTTTCACAGAAAATTTTGTAAGTCTTGTATCATTCTGACGTGGAATGAAAAAAAAATGCCCGAACATCAACATCTTTCACAAAATGGAACTGCTGTTGTCCAGACAATCCACCTTTTTGGCTCTTTATGACCAGATGCAGGGTTATTAGCCCATGCATACCTTGGTGTGCAGATTATTAGCTTTGTCTGATCCTATCACAGAACAGTTCCTGACAAATGATTTAATAACGCTAAGGCTATTTGAACATCAAAACAAATTTGCTAAACTGAGGATAAAAATATGTATTGGAAGCCTCATGCTGCATGGTATGTATATGATGTTGGGGACTACACTGGGTTCTTGATTTTGTTTGTACATGGACACATATACTGAGGCAGAGTAAAAGCTCATTAGTATATTTTCAAACTTTAAAAAAAATTACTTTCTCTCTAAATATCTTTTTGTAATGTTAAACTACAAGTTATTTTCAAGACATTTTTCTCTGAAGTTACTGAAGTTTTTAAACTTATCTCATAACTAACATATTTTTATTTTGTATATACAGGTGTGATAAATGTGTTTTCTCTGTCTTTCAGTGAAATTTAGGTATCAGCGAAAAGCTGGTTGTACTGACAGATACATTGTTTCACTTTTAGTTCTGGATTTCTCACTCTTTTCTTTCCAAGCACCCAGTAACATAATTTGTACAAAATATAAATAGTAAGCCCAGTTGCACAGGCTCAAAAACATTTTATTTGCCATCTATTAATAGTGTGCTTCCTTTCTGGTAACACAGGAAATCTCACACAAACAAGTGCACTGATATCTGTGATAAACAAGTTGATGTAGTGCTTATTTTACTGCTTTCAGACTTCAAGACTGCAAAATAAATCCCTGTTAAGGTGAAGGAAGAAGAAAATAGAAAAGTAGGAAATATACCATTCAGAGAAGGCACATTTTAGCTAATCAACACTGTTGATAAGAATAAAGATTTAGGCCAAAATATTCAAACCTCAGCATGTAAACTTGAAATGTTAAATCCATATTTACAAACATTTAATGCAGTGACTTTCTGAGAAGCAAAAAAGTCACATTTTCACAAAATCCTAAGGCAATATCAACAAGAGATGACAACATTTGGCTCCAGATTTCAAACCCTCCAAAGATCAAGGATGTTGGTTTAATAGATATTGACACCAGCTGCAAAATTTGGATCGAGATTTGGGGTTAGTTCTGCTCCTCATTCACTGCAGAGTTTGGGGGTCTTTGTATTTTGAGTTTTGGTTTGGACCTATCTCTAACATTAATAAGTGAGAATTCCCTTCCCCGGTACATAACTATACCTAACATCTACATGGAGCTTCTCTATAGCCATTGCCTTCCCATCACATTCTTCAGCATCATCTACTTTTCCATATGCCTGGGAAACGGTGAGAGGTTTTTTTTTTCTCCTACCGCTTTCTCATGTGTCTGGCTAAGGGCTTGTCTATATGGGAAGTTAGTGTGCAGCGAGCTAGAATGTGAATTTACAACACACTAGTACTCCACACTTACTCCTCGTGCAGATACTCTTACTGTGCACTAGGGCTACATCTACACTTGGAACGCCGGGGGGAGGGGAATGGGCCTGTTTGTATTTGGGGTTGCTAACCCATGCTGCCACTTGCCGCTGCCCATGGTACCGTAACTACACTACTACTTTCAATTGGCAGCTCAATCAGAGCTAGCACAAGTCTGTCTACTCAAGCTGGGCATCAAACCCCCTAGTAACCACATGGGGAGTTAATGCATTGTTTGGAAGTTTTCAAAAATGTCCACAACATTTTTTACTGAAAGTTTTCAGTTTTCAAAAATGTTCCATTTTTTCCCTTTATTTCCCTCCTTTTTCATTTTACCACTGAAATGGGGAATCTAAAGACAAAGGGCGGATAAGAAAAAAGAAAAAACCAACAACTGAAAAATGAAAATAGAAGGTTTTGAAGAATGTGAAGAATATGGGTTGTAGGGTTTTTTTTGTTTTTTTTTTTTTTTTAAAGTCCTTTTTTTAAATTAAAAAAATTCATTCAAAACATTTCACCCAGTTCTACTTCTAACACTTCCATTGTAAGGATGTTTGGAGTAGTGATGAGCTAACTCCTTTAATCTAAGTATAAAGCAATACAAATACTATCAGTCAAAAACTTGTTTTGAATAGGCAAATACAGAGAGACTGAAAAAACAGCATATGTATATTATATATACAGGTTATATTCAATTATATACATTGAATGCAGTGCACTCATGCCTGTCTAGATTTTGCAGGGTGTACTCCTACCCATATTGTTTAGTATAGGTTTCAATGTTGCTACTTTCATGAACCCCGAGTATAATTCATTTGGAGAGGTTCACATAACCTCTAACTCCAGGAGATTTTTTTCATCTCTGCTTTAGAGATCTTGGAAAGAAATAAGTGTTGTTTCTCTCTTTAGGTTGTGTTGTGTGTTTAGTTAACTTCCCCTGTCATTTCTGCGCCTGCTGACCAACAAGCCTTTGTACATTTTTTTTTAAATGTTACAGGATCACCTGTTTTGGGGTTATCTGATAAGCAAATTGAAGCTGCTCCTGCTCCCAATACTAAAGGCCAAGTAGACGAAAGGACAGAGAAGCTTTCTCCTCCTCTATTGGCAGTTAAAAACAGCAGAATAAGGGGAGCTCTTCCTGTAGCATTGCCTTATAGTGGGCAAGAATTGCATGTTGTTGTTTTTTTCATTTCTGGATTCTTGGGATGAGAGGAGAGGCTTGGACAAAGGGCAAAAACTCAGGACTGTCCCACCCACACTGGGACTGTTGGAATGTATATTAAGATGAGAGACTTAGGGCTTATCTGTTTGGGAAGTGAGTGCTCAGGAAGCTAGGGTGGAATTTACAGCACACTAGCTATTCCTTGTCATTTAACGTTTTTTTTTTTTTTTTTTTTTTTTTTTTTTTTTGATCAGCTCTAGCCCTAAGGAAGTTGATCCACATAAATTGTGGGGGAAACATCTGAACAATTGTCTGTCTAAAAAGTCTTACTCACAAAGGCCTCTTCAGATTGTTCAGCTGTGCAGTTATCTTACTTCAATTAATTCTAAAGTTACAACTGAATTAAATGTCCTAAGAACTATCTGGAAATGAGGTCTAGGTACACAACACTTGGAATCTGGTGCAATGTATATTCTATTTTAAAAAACATTCCTGTTCATTTGTGCATACAATTATTCCCAGGGAAAAGAATATTCATGATAGTATCAAAGAAAATGGCTCCTCTGATCTTCTGTCATGGTAATGAAGATAATCCTAGCAAAGTACCATTTCTATGAGGATGACTCACAGATCTACCTCTGCTCCAGACCTGTCCCTTTCCAAGCGAAAATATCAGCCTGTCTCTCTAACATCACCTAGTCTAGCCTTCTGCTCAAGCTCAACATAGCTAATACACAGCTCTTAATTCTCCCCCTCCTCCCACAAACACTCCTCCCCTACCTCGTCTCTTGATCACTGTAAGGAACATCCTGCCTGTTACTCAGGGCATCGTCTTCAACTTGGACTATTCTGTAGGTCCTCACATCCAGTCTGTGTCTAAATCTTGCCAATTCTTTCTGCATAACATCTAAGATACAGCCTCTCCTATCCATCCAGCTAAAATACTAATCCAGGCTCTCATTATCTTGTCTCAGTTACTGCAATACCCTTTTCTCTGGCCTTGACAAATGCAATCTTGACCCATTCACTTCTCTTTAGAATGTTGCTGCAAAGATCATTATCTAGCTCATCACTTTGACCATTTCACCCCTCTCTTTGCATCCCTTCATTGGGTCCCTTGATGCTGCTTGATTTCACTTTCAAGGCCTTTTGTGACCTATCAACTTTCATTCACTACTGAGAGGTCATCTCCTGCCTCCGATCTGCCCATGATGTCAGCCTCCATCACCCACTTGTTCAGTTTTCAGACAAACAACTTCCTGGTCCCCATGTTTGGTAGGAGCTCCCCATTAACATCCACAAAGCAGCTCATTATCTTCCTTCAAATCCTTGCTCAAAAATCTCTTTTGCCATGATGTCTACAAAAAATTTGACAATGATTAGGCCGCAGGTGCATTGATACCACTGTCTATCACACTGACCAATATTGCTTCATTGTTTCATTGTACTATGTCAGTCTGTCTGCATCCATCTGTTTGTCTCTTGTCTTTTACTTTAGATTGTAAGCTCTTTGGAGCAGGGACCATCTTTTTGTCCTGTGTTTGTACAAGGCAGTCGTGGTCTGGGACTAGGGCTATGAGGCGCTATGTTAATACAAATTATTTTTAATACTAAAGTAGAAATAATATTTCTAATATAATAATATTTCTACTTTAGTATATATCAGCCAAGGTATGGAACTAACCACACCTGTGATAATAGAAATAACTTTCATAATATTGGACATCGTAGTCCCTTTCACAATATGTCATCTGATTTACTTCAATGATATGAATAGCAGTAAAACTCATATTTTCTGCTCCTTGTCTTTAAAATATTTGTGTGTGTGCGCATGTGCGCGCGCACATATTGTTATTTGTTTTGCAGTAGCAGCTAGAGGCTGCAACTCAGATCAGAGCCCCATCTCCTTCCCTTTCAAAGACCCAACCACTCACCTTCACTTAGATCACTCCCACCACTATATCTATCTTCTCCCCACCCTTCAGATGTACCCAGTCTGGCCAAATGAGTAGAGAGGTGTATTTGAATGAAGGAAAGAGAACATGTGTCTGAGTGAGACGATAGAAGCATCAAGGAGAGGGTGAGGGGAGAGGCTACATCTGAATGAGAGGAGGTGGGGACAAACACTTGTCTGAGTTAGGGAAGGTCTAGTGAAATAGGGGAGAGATGCATGTTGAGGCAGGTGGGTATATCCAAGTGAGATGCTGAAGTCAGCATGTCTCCATGAAGGCAAAGAAGCCCACCCACCATGTAACTGATTACATTGGAGCTCTGCCCTCTTATACCAGCACTTATTTTGGGCCACAATCATTACCATAATTGATTTTGCTTGCCTCTTGATCCCAGGATCTTTCTGCTGGATCTCTTTCCCAGTATTTCATACCCATCAATGAAGAAAAAGGTATGCATGTGAAAAATTATGGAGTATCTCTGCTTGTTATCAGGGCTGCAGGAGTAGTACTTGTATTCTGTTTGGTCTTCCTTTTGAGTTGCTGTGCCTATGCCAGTGAGAGGGTCTCCTGCAAGCTATTGCCCATCAAAACCAAACATGCCGATGTCCTTGTCCCATGTGCTTTTCATATGCAATATGCTTTGCCTTTTTATATCAACTCTGTTATCTTGGTATCTGGAAAAAAGGTAATCGGAAGAAAAATCCGTTTTCTGCAGAAAGAGTAGGGTTTCAATGAATTATCTGAAGTATTATACTATGACAAAGTATGCCAGGTGACATATACCAAAACTGCCATGTCACGGTATGGCAACCAGCATGTAGCACCTATGCTCAGTCCCCTCCATGAAGTTTGCCTTACTGTCACAAAGGCTCTTCACCAAGACTTTGAAAATGCTGTTCGCCAGAAGCTGGGAATGGGCAACGGGATGGACACTTGATGATTACCTGTTCTGTTCATTCCCTTTGAAGCACCTGGCATTGGCCACTGTTGGAAGACAGGATACTGGGCTAGATGGATCATTGGTCTGATCCAGTACAGCCATTCTCAGGTTAATTATTATTGATACATCTGTTTCAGATATGGCTGAGTCCCCCCAGTGGATGATGATCAGTCTATTTCTGGGCAGCATCCAGTCATTGTTTCTAGCTCTGGGACTATAAAGTACTCTCCCAGGTGCAGACTCTAGCACCTCTTGTTCATGACCATTCCTTCTTATAAGTCCATAGGCCCAGTCCATGTGTCAAGCAGGTAGGACCCTTCTGCCCTCAGCCCTTCCAACAATCCTTCTGCTCTCTGGCAGTGGTCAGCTATTGTGAGAGAGGGAAAGAGATCCTGGAGCAAATCTTGCCTTAAATAAGGTTTCTGTCCTCTCTGTCATGTGCCCAACTGATGAGCATCAGCCCTTCAGCCAGGGGATTAGCTGGAAAGTCCGAGCCCTACTGAGTTCCCACTAGAAAATACCCATTTTCTTCAGCCTGGCCACTGCCTGTAGCAAAACGGTTGTTCTAGCAGGTAAAGCACTTTAATTGATGACTCTTCTGTTAGCTCTACAGGGAGTTGTTAAGTATTACACAAAAATGCCTTGGGTCTGTCCTTGACACCTCTAAGACTTTATACTTATATTCTCAACATGTAAGTCACCTTCTTCAAAATGGTGATTACAAAGTCACTTGATGATCACAATTTCACCTGTGACTTTATACCTATGTACAGTTATTATCCCATGCATCATAACATCTGTGTGCAGATATAGATATAGATATAGATATATATAAAAATAACTGAGGCTCAAGGCTAATTTCTCTAATTTTTAGTCAAGCCACACCCTATTTTAGGGATTCTTGAACGCAGATGTACTAGCCACATGTAGGTGCCAGGATCTCAGGAAGTTACATGAGTTGATTCTGATCTCTTACCATACCCCTTTGTAAATCAAGAGCATCGCCACTGAAGAGGGAGTTACACCAGTTTGTAATCCATGTAAGAGGTCCATATGTTGGTACTAGCTAGACAGATGCTAGCTTCTCACATTAGCAAATAACTGCAGGTAAGTGCATGTGTATATTTTTATCTGATGGCAGGATTGCACCATCACTGTGCACTAGAGGCCAGATTTTCAAGGGTATTTAGGCACTTAAAGATGCAGGTTATCACCCAGGGGAATTTTCAAAAGCGCCTAAGTAGGTTAAGCACCTAACTCCCATTGAAATATGGCAAAGTTGACACTGTGCCATGCCCCTGTGGTTCACCGGTTTCAGGTGCATGGCTTTGATGGCTCTGAGGCTGCTTTAAATTATCCCAAGGGCAATTCTCAGGGATTGGAAAGTGCAAAGGTGACTTACAGCCACCTTGCACTCCACCTGGGGGTCCTGTGCTGACCACAGTTTGACCGGACCTACCACTCAGGGACTTAGGCTTAAGGCAGACAAATAAACAGGCTGAAGAGACACTCTCATTTGCAGAAGAACATAGGAAAGTGATCAAGAAAGTTGGATTCTCACTTCTGAAATGTGTTTTAACTTAACTCCATGTAAATAGCATTTTACCTTCTGAAGAAAAGGAAACCAATGTTTAAAAGTGGTGTCTCCCAAACTGCTATTCACTCACTGGAATTGGGGGAAAGTAATCAAACTAACAATCAAATTGAGATCATTAGGACAACTGACCACTTTGTGGTTCTGCAGAGATCCCTCCAGAAGAGACACCTTACATACCAGGTTTGGAAGAGAATTCACTGCAAGAAATATGAGTGAAGAACACTATCTGCATTGGCAGATCTTGTCAGTTGGAGCATTCCTCTGCTTCTGTACTTAAATTGTAAAACATACTTGTTTGCACATATATCCTCTACATTTTAAGAGTCACTTTAGGCTGAATGGGGGGAAAATGTTAACTAGTCAAAGGTTGTAAATACTTCTTACCCTCTCTACTCTCATAAAAATAGTTACAGATGTGTAGTTTTGATTTGTTTGGCATGTAAAATGCTCTTGGGATAATAAGAGAAAGGAATCCTTTATGCAACACTGCCACTGTCAGAAAGAGCCAGCAGGGGCAGGGCCGTTTCTCTTTTGACATTGCCCAGAAAAAGATTGAAAATAGATTACACTTATCCAATATCACTAATGAAACCACAGTGATGTCAGTTCTGATCAGGCTGTAATCAGAGTTGCTGATGGTATGATAACAGGCTTCCTTTTTACGTGTTTTCTACATGTTTGCAGTGGAAAAGACCATAAATGATTAATTGTGGGTGAGTGGAAATAGTCGAGAAGAGAATAACTCTGCCACAACAACAACAAATGAGAGCAGGAAAGGACTTCAGAGTGTGTGCAGAGGGGAGGAGGATGAGAGAAAAAAAAATTCTGAGTATTATTGAATATGTGAAAGAAGACTCATTTACTTTATAAGAAGTAGATCACTCACATACACACATTCACAATTTTGTGGTAATTCAAATTTACATAAGTACTATTAATCAGCTCACCACAGATTATCATCACTATTTCTTTGGAAATGTAACTAGAAATTTAAACTTACTATTAAAAGGGAAAGTAATAGAAAGATGATTTAATCAAACAACAAGAAGAATCACAATCTCTGCTTCACTATTTAAATTCCTTAGATTCCCATTCCGCCATCTTTACTCACACTGAGTAGTATCTTACATAACAAGAAATCCTATTGAAGTCAGTTGGATTACTTGCAGATGGGAGTAAGAGCAGCAAAGTCTGCCCCTTATATAGAAGTCTCACAGAATCTGGATTCTGTAAAAGATTCCTGCTCAAAATCTCTCTTGTGTTTTCAGGCACAATATAACTACTAATCCTACAGGGCCAGAGTCTGATAGCCTTAAAGTGAGTATCTAAGAATGACTTGGACTACTTGTGGAGTAAAGAACTACTCGTCATGAGTAATGGCAGCAAAACCTGGCCCATACAAAATATTCATCTCTAACCACCTTCTTGAAGTTGCCAAGATGGAAGGCAAGAAATAGCCACGACTTTGACTTATTAACTTTCTTTGCCCTTGAAAAAAAGTGTACAAACATTTCAAATTCTGTGTAACTCTTGTATCAGGTGTTTCAGATAGTAATGAGAGCCTGCTGCACCTGGGGCAGGTGACATCAGAATTTTCCTTTTGGCCATATTTTAGAGGAGTTCCTTCCTAAACACAGATCATTTTGGCTCAAGCCTCCACTTACAGGCACTTACTCTCTAGGGAAATAACATAAGAGAGCCTGGAGCATCTAAGTGATGCTTCCCAATTCAGTATTTCTATTTTTAAATACTCAGGAGGCTCTCGGATACTAGGGTGATGAGGACTATGTAGAGAGATGGCAAATGATAGGTATGGAATCTAATGGGGGGATGGGTTTCAGTAAAAATCTGAATCAATTTAATAGAAGAAAGTAAAAGCAAGGTGACTGTTAAAAAGTAACTACAAATAGCACTAAGGTACTCAATCAACACATAACTACAGTATCGATAATCAACTCCACCAGCCCTTATTCAGCTGGATACCACTG
Organism: Emydura macquarii macquarii; assembly: GCF_026122565.2. Classification (NCBI taxonomy): domain Eukaryota; kingdom Metazoa; phylum Chordata; order Testudines; family Chelidae; genus Emydura; species Emydura macquarii. Next base: position 13,078,417 of record NW_027132559.1, on the reverse strand, counting down.
CTGCTTAGAATGAAAGATAATCATCTTGGTAGACAGCTCCATGGTTCATGTGGTGAACTAACTCGCATTGGGACCCTTTAAATGGAAATGCAAATGTTACTTTATGTCAAGAGAAATACTCCCCATTGTGGCACAGATGGGATCTAGAGGTCAGTAACAGAAACTAGATGAAACGGGACTGCTTGGACCCTATTGTGTTTCACTCTTTTTCTCTCTTCCCAGTTTTCATGCATCTGGCCGCTCCTCCACTGCAGTCAGACATGAAGCCATGCTGTTGGAACAGGAGATGCAGACTCTCTTTATGGCTAGTATAGCAGCTGCTTTGGATAATCTGCCTCCATCTTCCTCTTCTCTCAGACACACCCTTGCATGTGTTGTGGATATTCAGTTCCTAGAGGTAGGGCAGGATGGTGGAGTTCTGATTTTTATTATTTATCTATATAGTGATCTCCCAGGCTAGCTGATTTGCATAACAGTATGGATCCCTGTACCATAGACTCTCCTGAGAATCCAAGAGATATGTCTTCCCCTTACAGCTCCGAGTCCAGGTGATGATGTGAGTTATCAAAGGCAACAAAGTGCATTAAAATACCATAGCTGAATTCCTGTCCAGTTGGGGCCTATGGCATACCCACGCTTTCCTGTGCTCACTCGAGCTCCTGTTTCTGGCTGAGGTGCCTATCAATCAGTTAACTGAACCAATCAGTCATATCAAGAGGGAAAGTTCTAGGCTCATTGTAGGCCCCAGCCAAGCAGTGGTCCCGTTGTTGCTGAATACTGTACGTAGTTCTAAAGCTTTAAGCAGGGCTACTTATATACATAGTATGTTTTCAGTCTGTATTATACTTGCTTTTTATGTAGTTTTATGAGTGTTATTGTCTGCCAACATGTAAACAGAAAATGCCATTTTTCTATGTACAAACTAGTACAATAGGACAGCTGAATCCTCTAAAAGAAGTTATTATTGAAACACACTAGTCCATTGTAAAAATATCAGACAGTTATGAAAGCCATTTAGTGGTTTTCTTCTGGAATTATTTTAAAATATAAAAGTGTTCTTTATTGTTTTGTAATTATGTGTTTATCATAACCAAATTGGCAAGGGGAGGGGAAACAACTAGCCAACCAAAAAAAAAAAAAAAAAAATCCTAAATCTCTTGCTCTATTTAACTTAAAGAATTATGTTAAAGTCTAAGCCTCAATAACTTAGAACTGGAACCACTTGACCAGTAGAGTAGAGCACTCAGACAGAATTTATTTTTCTTCCATCAAAATGGATATTAATATTCCAAAGTGGTTAAGAATTGGGCAGCAGTAGACTCTTTACCAGAGATTCAAACTTATGGGAAGAAAACAAAATTCTGAAGTCTAAAATATCTGGTCTGATAAGGGAGTCACCATAAAAATCTTTCAGTTTGGTCATTTGCCTTATTTGTGTAACCACAGTATATTTAATATTGGAAATTTATTATAGGGAAGACCATAGTAACATTAATTTGTGCAGATCTTAATGACCACTGTACTACTTTTCATCTCGTGTACTACAGTCAGGCTTGCAAACTAGGCCTTGGTGCGTAAAGTAGCCAAACTATCTTATTTGCCTTGACTAGCACAAGGTGCATTAATTATTATGACTTTTTTTGTGTATTGCATTTTTACATATTGCCACACTAGGATCAGAGCCTGTTGTGTTTGACGCTGTACGAAGTTGAAAGACACATCCCCTGCTCCTGTCTAGGAAGCTTATGTTCTAAGGTCACCCAAAATCTGGAATCAGGGACTATCATGAGACATTGTGATGCCATTAAGGAAAGTGCACTATTGTGGGACGAAAGTGTTGCAAACTCCTGCCATGACAGTAAGGTGATTGTAGCCCCTGCTGGAGCCAGTCTACTGGTAGTGGGAGGATCTCCAGCCATCAGCAGTTTTCAGCCCCACTCAGAGGAAAACCCCCTCTGATTGTCTTTTTGGGGAAAATCAGCCAATCAGGGCTCTCGCTCCACTCTCCTCAGGAGCTGAGAGGAGTTTTCGGGTGGGAGAGCGGCGAGGGAGCAGCCAACAACATTTTTATTAGAGGGGAGAAGGGAGGAAATGGGTCAAGCTGCTCTCTGATCTGTCCTCTCATCCCTTCAACCCCAGTCCTGGGAAAGGGGGAGAAGAATCCTTGGAGCTGCCTCCACCTAAGGTTGCCACCTGTCCAGGTTTTCCCAGGATCATCTATTTTTGAGGGAGCTCCCCAGGAAATCAGTAAGGGTGCTCGGTACACACTGCCAGTTTTATGGGCTCAGGATCATCCTGGATAACCCGGGTTTTTTGTATCTCAGAGGTGCCAATACTCCCTCCACCCCAGGTATAGGAAGGTGGAAATGAGGACCCTGCTGTAGTTGATCCACCTCCAGGCCTGGGAGAGAGTGTGAAGAACCCCTAGAGCATCAGGAGGAGTAGAGGTGCACTGAGTTGCAAGGGAAGATGTGTAGCCTGAGGGTGGGCATAAAGCTGATGTGTGGGCTGAGTGGGTGTATAATTAATTGCTAGGTGGGGGGGAGGGGAATGACACACTAATTAATTCATTAGAATGTTTGGGTTTGGAGATAAGCTAGAAGCTCTGTGCCATCTGGCAGAACTTTGTAATTTGACTTTAGTTGGGTCTTCCAGTGAGACCTGCTGCACCAGGAGCCATAATCACCTTACTCTATAAATCTGGGAGAGACTGTAACAGCCACACACACTGGATGTGGGCAGGGGGAGCTCAAAAATCAGAGAACAGGCCAAAAATCCTGAGACAATTTTAAAGAAATCCCATGGTTTTTGCGCTAATCTCATGATTTTTTGCAGTCTGAGTCGTAAGATTTGACCGTTTGGTGTTAGCAGTACTGAGAATGTGATGATCAAGAACAGTTAGGTGATGATATCAAAAGGAATTAGGAGTTTTAAGTTTACAATGGCCAAAAATATCATAGGAAAGAAAAATAGGTATAAATATTTCCAAAATATACAAAAGCAGGTTTTAGTTATAAAATTCAGGATTTCTTACTACCAAATCTGTGGCCTTCAGGTATTTATGTATTTAGCTCTTTTTGCTATAAGTAACCAGAAGTGCAATCTCTTTAGCTACTTCATCACCAGATAACTCCCAACCTGAGATGAACTTTTTAAAATGAATCAAGCTTTTTCAATACATTCTACTGGTAGCTAGCCCTTTAAATCTGGGAAAGACACTCAGCTGCAACTGTAAGATAGCCATTTTGCATTTGATTGCTGTAGGTTGCATCACCTTCCTTTTCAGCTAGTCAGACTTGCTGATTTCTGTTTTTGTTTGGTTTTCCCTTTCTCTTATTTATGAGGAGATGGCATATATTCACAAGTACCATAGTGTTACTTCTATTTGCTTTATATTTCTGCTAATATCCCATGCTCCTAATTAGTGTAGGGATAATTAAATGGATTAATCAGATCTCATGGTTTTCAGAGGAAAAATTTGCTAAAGGTTGTTGTTTGAGCTGTTTTTTTTTTCAGTGAGTTTTATAAATGGTCAAGGAGAGAGATGTTTTTAGGTACCCTGTTCTAATCATAATGGAGATTTGTTTTCAGAGTACATGCTTCATATTTTATTTATAGCAAGTTCTAATAATGGCAGAATGAGCTCCCTAAGGGAGAGCCCCTGTTTCTACCATTACAGCTGAGCCAACTATGTTGTCTGTTGAAAATCAAGTTATTTACCTGGGTTTTATAGAGGATCTCCCTGTATGTTAGGCATGTAAATGACAATGATTTGTATTCAAAGAGGTAGTCCTTTGAAGTAAGTGTTGGGCTGTGATATTAAATTAGCTTTGGTAAAATAATAATCCAAAGGGAAATCCCATTTTTGGATCTCCTGTCAGAAAGGAAAATGAAAGGAAAAATTTTCTGCATAGTTTGAAAAGTCAACCCTAGCAGGGAAAGCCATCCTTTTTTATTCTTAGGCCCGTTCTCACTAGATAGATTTCTGATTATAAATATCTTGGATTTGATAAGTGATCTGGTTTGATACTGAAGAGTTAAATGGGCACTGTGAAGTTTGGTAGGCTCAAAATATGACCAGCCTGATATAGAAAATATCATTGTATAGTCTATAGGTGGAGAATGTGTGCTTGTGTATATATAAAATGCATCCATAACTATACTGTTTAATTCTTTTTACTGGCAAGATGAAAGCATATGTTGAAGTACTGGTATGTCACAGGGGATGGAAATTCAATATTTTTTTTACCAGCTCTACTCCTAATTACTAAACTCGACCCTCACAATATGCCCGCGATGGAGGTAAATATTATTATCCTATTTTTACTGACTGGGAAATTAGGCACATGGAAGTTAAGAGGCTTGCCAAAGGTCACACAGGAAATTCTAGCAGAGTTGCAAATATAATGCAGGGTGAAACGCAGGCCTCACTGATGTCAGTGGCAAAGCTTATAGTGATTTTGGTGGGGTCAGGGTTTCAACCCAGGTATCTTGTCTTCCAGGTCTGTGTTTTAGCTAAAAGATCTACAGAGAAAAGGAATCTGGAATCAAAAACAGACTTCATTCTCAAGTTTTGGAGGATATTATAGATGACAGTGAGTAAAAGTGATTACAAAAAATGATGAAAAATACTTTGTGTCATTTTAAAACAATTCTGTTAAGTGGCTTTTTACACATCACACTCATTGTGGGTACCCAAGGCGGGTTTTTAGATGGTAATAAGAGAATTATTTTTCAGGATCTGAAAAGGATAAAGAGCAAGAGTGAAAAAGAGAAGGGGCTGTTCTGATGTCCCACTAGTTTTTATACTGATGTTCACTCCAAAGTCTTCAGTTTAGTTACTCTGGCTCAAAACTCATGCAAATTAGACCAAAATCAAGCCTGAGGAGTTTGCAGAACAGAAGTTGATTAAATGATTTGATGAGCCCATATTTTTTAAAAACATGTTTTTATTAAGATTTTAAAATCACCTTAGGAAGGAAAGATTAAAAACTGGATATAAACCCTAAAATATAATTAAAGTTGTATAAACAATTTTTCACTATAAGGATCCTTTCTCCCTGTCCTGGAATTTGCAAAGTTCATTGAAAACTGATTGCACTGACACCGCTCTTAGCGTTCTTTTACGGTGAGCTAAATACATAACCCATTTAAGTTTTATTTCAGTAGTATTTCTGGTGATTCAATTTAAATCAGCCTTTAATTCTCTTATCATGCATGCCACTAAAATCTCAGCCCTCACCACCTTACATACCTAGAATAACCACCTTTCCATGCATAGGAGATATTGCATTAGTATAATATCAGTTAAGTGGCAAATATTATATCCCAATCTCAGTGGGGAATGCTATGTTATGAGGATTAAGTGCCATTGACTTCAATCAAACTATGTTAATTTACACCTGATGACAATCTGGCCTAAGTGTTAAAGGTGCTTACTTAGGTGTATGATTTTCTAATTGCAGGCCACTCATGTATTTCCTGGAACAAAATATCCACACCAAAATATCACATCAGGAGAGGTGTACAACGAGTTGACACATGAGATTTCTCTATAACTAGGGTGCTACAGCTATCATTTCCATGCTGATGACTTACAAATATTTTTCTCTTTTCAATCTCTTGCTTTCTGTCTGGTATCTCAGATATCTCCATTTTGAATGACCTACTACCATCTCAAATTCAATCTGTCCAAAACTTAATGTAACTTTTCTTCTCATCCTGCTTTACTAGCATCCATCTAAATCACAGCTGACGACTCCACTATTCTTCCTCTGTCCCAGGCTCTGTCATTTTTTATTGTCTCCTTGTCTCCCACATCTCCAATCTTTAAGTGTTGGAGTATCTATCATGTTTGGTTCCACTGTACTTGTTAGACCTGCTTGAAAATTTTTCATTAAAACATTATTTTGATGAAAAAATGACTAACTCAAAATTTTCAACAAAAATGTTCAGCTTTTGACAACTGAAAAAATATTAAAATTATATTTCTCCTTCTTTAGACTTTGAAGGGCAGGGAAGAAGTGTGAGAGAGAAGGGGAAAAACAAAAAATATAATAAAAAGGATTCTTTTTTATTTTATCTCATTGAAAAATTCTGTGAAAATTTTTGAATGAAATGAAATTTTGAATGAAACAGCCGTTAACAGGTTGACACACACTTATTACTGGCTCACATTTGGCCAGAGTACACCATGTATGCATCATCTTTATATGCTTGTAGTTCAACTGATATTTTATCAGAAGTTTATATGCATCTAAAAGATTACTGTCTGTGTCTCTTCATGCCCTGTAGGTCATTTGACCATCTCTGTACCCTCACCAATCAATCTATGTTGCCATTTTCAAAAAGACTTGTCGTTGAAGTTCCAATGATCTGCACACATAGGGTTACATTCCAGCATACAGGCCCTCCTTCCTATAAGGTGAAAATCCAGCTTCTTTTGACTTGCCCTAGATAACTGTCAGGTACACAGTTTGGCTTAAATCATTAGTGAGGAAACCATTAGTGAAGCACTGAGTAAGACCACGAGGATCTGTTCCTGTATACGTTAAATTTTGTGTAGCTGAGACAGCTTCCTTTTTATTTATGTAGCAGTTCATGTTCATTGTTTGCTCTGACGAAGGGAGTTGTAAGTGTGACCGAGGGACACGAGTGACTCTAAATGAAGATAATATGATGTGCCTTTATTATAAGTTTAAAACAAATAAACAATGTATAGTATATTTTTAAAACAGTATTTTGTATTGATCACTGCATAGAAATTATATTATCCATCTCTGTATACTTTGAAATCTTTGGATAAAAGATGTAATATGCTTTAGGTGCTATTTATTATGTTGATTGTATTTATTATTTACAACTCACCTGCATGCCTCAAAATGGAGGCTTTATTGTCCAAATCTTCCTTTGTGAAGCATTGCCTATGGAATTCTCTTCACAGAACAATCTTAGCCAAGTGTGGCTTACTATTTCCATAACATCTGTCTTTTCTACTATGGAACAGATTAACAATTATGCTTTTTTTTAAAAAAAAGAAACAAAAATGTGCAGTTTAGACTGTAATAGCTTGCTGTGCTACATGTATGTCAGAGGAAAAGGTCTCTCCCACAGTGCAGCTGGTAGGGTTCACACTTTTCCCTTCTCATTGTACAAGAGAATGCTATATTATTTCTATTACAAAATGATTGTCTGGAAAAAAAGACAGCAGATCAGGCCCCCTCCCCTTTCCACACATGCAAAGCTTTTTTTTTTTTTCCCCCTTCAAGTGTGTTAAGCAGTATAGCAGAAGGATTTTTTAAATTAGTGTTTTGTTTTGGCAATGGTTGCTGATGTATACATGTAATACAGTTTTAATCAAATCCCAAATGCTGAAGACCTTTCAGCAGTATCTTAGGCAGCACTGTGCCGTGCTTATTCCACTTGAAGTGGCCACTTGGGAGGTACAATTAGCTGTTCCCATGGAGAAGTTTGTTATAGTAATAAATAATAAGTAGTGTAGGTAGAGATGGAATCAATTAAAGATATTTTTGACCATCTAATGGTTTATGGGAATGCTAAATAATTGACAACAACAAGTTTTTGACTGTGTTCAGAAGTCTATTTTATTGTAACTACACTACAACCATAGAACTGGGAAGCCTTCTGTGTTGACAGAGTTATAAAGGTCAGCTTGTACTGTTTTCTTAAAGCATCACTGCTCATAATATTACTGCTAACAACATAGTGAAGATGGTAGCAGGCCTTCCATTAGCCTATTTTAAAAGGGATTAAAATATGGCCATAAATAAATATTTGCTCGACTGAAAATGGCTCAACAAACAAAACAAAGCTCAAGAACAATTTTATTAACCTTTTCTAAACAGTCTATGTGCTATCAATAATCTTAGCAATGTAAAGAACAACAGAAGTTTACTAGTGTACAGGGTCTTTTGTGTGTATTTGCGTATGTAACTCAGAAACCATTTTGCTGTTTAAATCTGTTTTGGCAAACTTATTTATTAACATTGTCTAATCACTTTTATTTTTCTGTGGGGCTAAATATTGACGTGGCTCAGACCAAAACCCCAGATCCAGCCATCCTGTAGGAACAAGAACTGGTAGAATAGTATTTCCTGAAAACAACATTCAGCAAATTTAAGGCCGGAGTTTCCAGTGCTTTAAGTGTCAACTCCAGTGACACAAAGCAGATTTAAAGTTGGTAGCCAGATAGGAGAATTTCTGGGGGGCATAGATACTGCATAGTGGCTCCAATGCCACTCCACTCTTCTTCTTCAGAGTAGAGGCTGTGACTGAGGGGAAAAAAAAGGTTATGGATGTGGAGGTTCAAAATCCCAAACCAGATCTAGCTCCAGATCTGAAGTTTGCTGCTGCCTAACCCCCTTGAATTATGTTTAAATTCTATGGCTGAAAATCTGAATTAATATTTTGCAGTTTGGCTCTATCTCTACTAACAACAGACAAAATATTATGGTTTAGCACTAGCTGTCATGTATTCACATTAAAATTCAGAAAAAAAAATCAGATTTATGTGATAGACCATAATGGTTCTTTCAGAAATGATTGAATGGGTAATATGTGACTTTTGTGTTGGGGTACCACATTTCTGATATTTGTTAAATTGACACATTGACTAGCTAAAAACATTTTAAAATCATAATACCCATTTTATTAGAGAGCTTTTGCACAGTGTAGTAGTGCTAACAAATGATGGAATACAGTTGGAATACACTTGGACTGTAGATGGAATACAGTTAGAAGAATTTTGTATTCAGCAAATACCAAGTGACCGATTGTACTTCTTAAAAAAGGATGATTCTATGCCTTGTCACTGCCATTTGTTTTCGTTATTAAAAAGAGAATGCTGTAAGGATATGAAATGTAAAAAAGCCCAAGGACATACACCTGTGGTAGCTGTCTTTAGTTTGTCTGCATGTCATCTATTTTGGTGTTTGTCATCTAAATTGTTTTTGGATATGGTCCATGTGACGGGACACGCTTGCCCGGTTTTCCAAGAGTTAACTCGACCCTGTGGGCCAAAGAGACCACGCTCCCTCAATCCTGCTGGGCATGCCCCAGCTGGAGACTGGGTATAAGAGGGAGCCAAGACGCTTAGTTGGGGCTGGCTGCTGAAAGGGGAGGACGCAGACTGCCAGCTCTCTCCTGGGAACCGAGACAGGCTCTGAACCCAGAGCTAAGGCACACAGAGCTCCAGGCAGATTCCAGGCTGTCGGACAAACCCAGAGAAGGGACTGAGCTGCCAGAAACTGCACCGGTTGAAGCCCCTGAAGTCCCCAGGGAGTGGTGGATCATCGCCACAGAAGACTGGGTAGGAAGTAGCTCAGGGCACTTAAACACTGCTATGGTGGGAGAATTGGGGAACAGGTCAGTGTGTTTCGGGAGGATCCCAGCAGAGTTGGTGGTGAATACCCCCGCCACTGCCAGGGTCCTGAGCTAGGGCTTGGAGGAGCAGGGAGGGCCCAAGCCCCCCTACCTCAGGCACCACACAGCCGTAGGTGGTGCCCCACTTCCCCAACGTGCCAATAGGCCACATTATCCCACGAGATGGGTGACTTTATTAACTCTGGCCATTAGGCCATGTTGCCTTGACTGAAAGGACAACTTTATTGACTCTAGCCACTAGGCCTCGCAGCCCAGTGCACCTGGGCTAGATTACTGACTCTGGCCATTGGGCCAAACCACCCTGCACACCAGGGGCAACCATAATGACTCTGACCATTAGGCCATACAGTTTGGAGAAAGAGAAGAGCTACATTGACTTTGGCCATAAACTGCACCCCCTGAGGCTAAGCGGGTTGGGGGACACAGCCTCAGGGCAGAAGCAGCCCCTTACCTGCCCCAAATGGGGGATGGGCATACATGCCCAAGTGACAGTCCATCACCTTATTCAACTTCAGAGGCTAGACCAAAGATTTTTCCTTTTTGATTAGCTGTCATGAGTTATCAGACAGCAGAGGCTATCATTTATGCTCCATTGTTGATGATATGGTATCTCAAAGAAGTCAGAGAGACAGAAAGTGAATCCATCTCTTCCATTTTCATCAATGCCATCTGAAGTTTTTCAGATATTCTGAAGAAGTTGCCAACCCATACAATGAGATTCTGTACAAAATAACATTCTGTTGGTCATTACTAAAATTTACTACATGAATCTCGGATGTTTTTGGATGCATAGATGTGACTGACATCCAAAGCTAGGTTATTGCGGGGCTTTATTGCTGTGCAGCATTCACAGCTAAACCTTGGTCCTTAAAACTTTGCATGCAAATAGCCTTCATTAAGGAGATCTCACCATGACTCCATTTGAAATAAATTAGCTGGATATTAATGACAAAATAGGCGGACAGATAGTATTGTGGGTATTGTGCCTTTGTACTATATTTGTGGGGGTTAAATCTGAATGTGTGCTCTCACAGCAAGGTGCACTGTGCCTGTATGCATTCCAAAAAGTGTGCCCTACAGGCCTGATTCACTTTTGCATTAGTACAGTTTTATGCTGGTGTAATTTCTTGTTAAACACAAAACAACTACATTAAAAGAACATTATTAAGGTTGCAAAGTCAAGCACTCACAAGTTAGGACATGCCAGAATTAAGATGGTCCGTGCAATGTTAATTCGCCTCCTTTGTGCAGATGCATTGTGATACAGTCTTGAATTAAGTGATCATACCAATTGTGCCACAGAACCGTTGCCTCATTCGGTGCACAGGATGGAGCCGACTCAGGGGATGAATAAGGGCTATGCAGTGAAAGAGGCTGCTGTCTGTAGGACTCTTGCTTCATTTGTTGTAGAAGTTGGGATGTGTGCAGGGAATGAGACAGGGTGTTGCTGGAAGAGAAACATAGTGGCAGGGATAGAATCCAGTTCCCCAGAGGAGCAATTCAATTGCTTTAACCATGACACTAAGTTCCTGTGCGGTATTAGGCAAGTCACTTAAGTCAAACTTTTCACATGTGGTCACTAATTGTGTTGCTTATTTTCTGGGTGCCTCTCTTGAGATCCTGCTGTCTGATTTGCAGAAGGGCTGAGCACTCGCAGCTGCAGCCAAAGTCAATCGGAGCTGTTGTGAGGCAAACCTGCAGCCAAATCAGGGCTGCTTGCTAAACTGTCCCACCAACAGCATTTCCAATCCCTCCTGAAGTCATGTCTGTGGGTAGAATTCCTTTGGGCCACGTCCACTGGTTTCCTGGACGTCTTCTAGGTGCAGTGAGTGCTGTCCAGGGTTCTCTGCTTGGTGATTCCTGATTTTGACCCTGTAACCCTCACTCCTGTTCCTGTTTTCTCATTTTTTGTCCCCTGACTTCAGGTGAAAGCTGGGTCCAGTCACTCCTCCCTGTAAGCTGGGGGAGGAGCCTTAGATGTGGGCAGGCTTACACACGCCCATCTCCAGTGCTTCAATGGGTGCCCTTCCAACAGAGCTGCAGTGAGTCATCACTCATGCATGCAGCAAGGACTCAGCCGCACTGACTTACCCTTCCCACACAGCCTCCAGTGACTCAGCCTTCAGGCATGCGGGAGCAGCCTATTCCTGAACAGCGCCTGGGTCAGATGACTCCGAAGCTCAGGTATTTACTCAACCTCGCCAGCAGCACTACCTGCCCAAGAACCCTCTTTCTGCCTCGCAGTGTATCAGATGCTTGAGATCTTGCCTGCCTCCAGCCTGCTCTTGATCCAGTTCCTGTTCTTGTCCCAGCCTTGCAGAAGCCTGGTTCCAGTCTTGTCGTTGTCCTACACACTGACCTTCTCCAGCCTTGCCTCTGCCTCCTGTCTTCCCTAGATCCTTGGACTCTGACCACCTCGCTTTGCTTTTGGCCTGTATCCGGACTCTGACTACAGTTCTGATTTTGACTTCTCTACAGACTCTGATCTCAGCTCTGACTCTGACCCAGACCTTGATTCCAGTGTTACCCTCAGTCCAGTCCTGACCCTACATCTGGCTTTGATCTCTACTCCAATCACTAGGCATGACTACCAGGAGGCAGTGTCTGAGAGCTGTGCTTGAGCATATAAAGTGCTATATAATACTATGTACTCCGAAAAATCTGGTCCTAGTTGTTTCAAATTAAACACCCCAAATTAGTCAATACTTTTGACCTTGATTTCCCTGTGCCTCAGCTCCCCATCTATAAAATGGGGATAATACTACCACTTCACCTCACATGGAGTGCTGAGAAAATTAATGTTTGTGAAGCATTCAGACACTATAGCAATGAGCACTATGGAAAAGCCCATCAGGAAATTATTAATTCTATCTTCAGAGCAGGATTTGAACAGCACCATATGTAAGGCATGGGGCCATACATAGAACAAGGGGGGGAAAAACAAAATACTGCATAGCTGCTCATCAAATGAGCACCATCCATTCCATGTGCTGAATGATACAAGTGTCCTGTGGAAAAAAATATGTGATCATGTAACTAAGACAGTATCCTAATGCACTGGCACAAGAGAGCCTAATTATTGTTACCCAGACAACCCTTAATTCTGGCATTTCTTAACATCTGGGTGCTTGACTTTGCAACCTTGATGATGTTTCTTTCAAATCCCCAATTCTCAGCCAGTCCCAGTCATAGACTCATTCTTTAAGGTCAGAAGGGACCAATATGATCATCTCATCTGACCTCCTGCACAACGCTGGCCACAGACCCTCCCCCACCGATTCCTGTAACAGACCCCTAACCTATGACTGAGTTATTAAAGTCCTCAAACCATATTTTAAGGTCTTCAAAGTATAGAGAATCCACCAATTTTCCTCTCCACACTCCCTGTCCCAGGACCAATCCACCTACCACCACTCTCAGTACACTTTCCTTGACCACCTTGTTCCAGTTTCTGTATCTTCCAGCTCCTCATCGGATCGTCTCTTTCTCCACACATCCTCCATGCCCATGTTCTCTGTCCCCACTGGCTCCCAAGGCCAGTGTCCCTCCCTGGGCTTCAGATCCAATTTCACTGCACAGGAGAAGCTCCGTGCTCTCAGTTCTAGTGACTGGACCCATCATGGCTTGGAGCTGTCAGAAACTGCATTTGTAGGGAATATGCTGCTCAGCCTTATGCTGGAGCATGCTCAGACTGGATACAGTCTTTGGGGGAATTAAGCTATGAAGCTCTACAAGACTCTACTGAGGACATTCAACATGAGACTTTTCAGGGGTTTATAACTTGGCCAGATGTGAGCAGATTTTCACAGAGACAGCAAAAGGCACATCCCTGACATAAAGGTCACTGCCTGCCAAATTTAAAAACTTGCTCCAAAGCATGGGGTGGGCTAGAGCTCCATGGAAAGGTCACCAGAATCTTTTAACATGAGCAAAACAACTTATTTCTTCCCCACCCCGACCCCAACCAACTTCATTCTCAGAAATGGCTGAACCATTTTGGATGAAATTGCCCCAAACTTTGGTTGAGGTTTGACAAAGTTTATACGCAACTGAAAATGGTGGCTTAGAATGGGAATTTCTGAACAACCGTAAGAAGAGGTGGTGCTACCGGACTGTAAAACTGGAGTGTTGCAGTGGTGAATCAAGCACTAAGCGGTATGTGTTAACAGTATCTTAGATGCTAATTCCACTTTCAGGACTTTTTAAGGATAATCTGCTATACTGTGTTTTCCCATGGAATAAAGGGTCCAGAAAACACCAGGTTGTTTACTTTGCTGAGTCTGCTGCTTTGAGTGCACACTTTAGGCAGGAAGGAGACAGGGTGTGGGTTTCTAGGCATGCAGAATCAGGGGATCCATACGGAGCTCAGCTCTTAACCCTGTAGATCCTAGAGCTTTTGAATTGACGGTCCTGTTTTTTGTTATGCCTCCTTCTCCTACACATATCTGGCAGCATGACTCCTATCATGGCTGTGCTGCTGTTGATTGCATTCCACTGTCCTTACCCATGGCTATGTAGTACAGTCCATGAGGGGAGTCTGTGAGAATCAGATGTGCTTTAAAGCAACATTAACTCTCCCGTGGCTGTTTGTAAGCTATCCACCTCGCCTGGAGGAAACATACCGTGCGCTGCTCTCTGGCTCCATCCCCTACCCATCTCCCGAAACAGGCCTCCTCCTGATCAGAGCTCTGAATTGTGCCAGATTTAGCAGGATGTTACCCTTTTCAGCTGCCTCAAGCTCCCTGTTTTTCTGCACTGCAACATAAATTAATATTCCGTGGAAAAAAGGGAGCGCTTCCACCCTAAAATATCCAGTAACCTAGAGGAAGAAGAGCTGAGCTGGATGTCTTGACACTATGAGTTCTAATCTCTGTTCTAGTAAGTGCTATTCATATTGTTGCCTCTTGTTCAAGTGGTGATTAATCTCAGAGCTTTGGTTTTCTGTTATGGGAGGGAAACTGATGTCATGGAATCAAATCTGGTGTGATTTGTTTATTTCTTTTATGTACATGAGTCCTGCTTTTCTTGAACTAAGGTAGACCCATCTGTACATAGACAACTCTGGAAAGCCCCAGTTCAGACACCCTGAGCAGCCACCAAGAACTGCTGTCCTCATTATAGTCCCTCCAGGCCTCCAGTCATCCTTCTGCTCGCCACAGAACCTTCTCCTGGCTCAGCTGCCACTCTCCGATCAAGAGGAGCAGAAGCAGTAGATATATCAACCTTCAGCTGAGCTATTATTGCTCAGCAAATTCATAACAATATTTCTCTTCACTTCAGAGTCATTATTTAGCAAGCCCTGATACCCTATCCTAGAAAGCAGTCAAATATAATTCCCCACACTTTTACAAATAAATTAATGGAGTGTTTGCATGAGGCAACTGATGGCTGAGTTGAGAATAGAATCCAAACCTTTAATATAGCAGGCCCAAATCTCAACTATTCAGTCACACCGCCTTTCAGAGTACAAGTGCCAAATAGCTCTTTGGCTAGACTATTTCTAATGACTAGACGACATTCCCAGGGCCAGGGAGAGAATCCAGAGATCCTGCTCTCCAGTTTTATACTGTTGCTTAGCAAATAGCTGTGTAATCCATTGGTAAAGTATATATTGTGTCCTGTTCGAGTGCCTGGTCCACAGAGAGATTAAACTACTTCTTTAGCTTAAGTGGTAAAAGCCTGTGCTGGGGCTCTGAAGCTTTAGGGTTAATACCTCCCTGAGGACTCATGCGGGAAGAGGGGGAGTCTTTACAATTACACATGATGCAATTTTTGTTTTTCTGGTTTCTTTTATAAAAAAACTAATTTATTTAATCCAGATAGTGAAAAAGTATTTAAAACTTGCTCTTCAGTCAGATTTCAGTGAACATGCAAATGACTGAGTTTATGGGCAAGAATGATTTTAGGAAAACCCCTATTTTAAGATAATATTAAAGAATAATCAGGGAATGCAATTTTGAATTATTATATGGGAATTTCTTTCTCACCCCAAAGCTAACTTAAAAGTTACATCTATTCATTTGGTAAACAGAAACAAAACCATGTGACTGATGTGTCAAATAAATCAAAGAAACAAACAAAACCCAGGAAAGTCAGAGTTTTTAATACTAGCACTGAATAGTCCATAAGCAATCTACAGGTCAAAAACTGAGCCTGGACATACTTGGGAATTAATTTTGACTAACTAATACATTTAAGAAAATCATAAACTGTTTTTCAGACAGTTCATTTCACAGAAAAAGAGACTAAATTTGTGAAATTATTCACTAGGATCTAACCCCCCAGATCAGCTTTAAACAGCAGCAAAGAAAATACACAGGTAGCTGCCAAACTATGTTTTTTTTTTTTAAAATGCCACCAAGTGAGTCAACAGGATACAAAAAGAATAGCAACTGTAATTCAAGAAGCATGTAAGATTAAAAACAAAATAAAACCTGGATCTAAATGGGCCTGGGCTAATCTGTCTAATGCATCAGAGACAAAGAAACAACTAGAGAAGCAAAAGGTAGATTTTTACCTATGTTTGTATTTCATCTTCCAAGAAGTATACTGTGTCTCCATCTGCTGGTCAGTGGTATAACCCTTTGGGCTGCTGGTGAGCAGGGGGAATATCAGCCAAACCAAAGGATGCTTTTGTTATGTCTTTTGTCATCTATGGACCTTGAATATGGAAAATCTGCTTCCCAGTGCAAAAAGGACATTAAAAATACAACATCCAAAGGGACCTAAGCAAGGATTTACAGCAGAAAAATATCCTTTTATCCTGCACTTTTAAAGTCTGATTCATCAGCATCACACTTTTGATTTTTAACAATGAACCACTTTTATCCCATTTGAAAAAAACCCCAAACCTAAGGTCACTGTAGCACTAAAACTCACAGTGAGTTGCAACTAACCTTAGATTTTACTAAAACCATTAAGAAGTGAGAAGTTTGTTTGATCTAAAAATACACTTGGTAATCAACAATGCTGAAAGAATAAAGATTAACCTCCCCAAGTCTCCTTTTAATATGTGATTGTTTCAATAGAATAGATGATTTGCACAGATTAATGTAACATTGAGTTGGGTTGGAAATGGTTTACCTGTGATCCTTATTTTGTTCTGAAAAAGCTTCTACTATTTTTTACATTAATCTAACTTTATTAGTGTATTTTTCAGGTAGATGGTAAAAGTTCATATAAAAGGAATTGATTTAATTTATCAACATTCAAACATTGATTGAAAGATGTGAAAAGACTTTAAAAATCATCATATAAATATAATTATGCTTCCAAT
Source organism: Emydura macquarii macquarii (assembly GCF_026122565.2). Lineage (NCBI taxonomy): Eukaryota > Metazoa > Chordata > Testudines > Chelidae > Emydura > Emydura macquarii. Next base: position 13,061,739 of record NW_027132559.1, on the reverse strand, counting down.
ATAATAGGGCTTAAAATATTGTTTTAGATTTTATAGGAAAGCAGAGGGATTGTGCAGCTCAGCTTTGGAATTAAATTTTTGTTTATTTTAATCTCTATCAGCGTTTGAAGTATTCATAATAAAAAGCAAAAGTACTCTAAGATCATGGGTTTTTGCATTTTGTTATAAATCTGAAAATGGAGCTCATTTCCACAAAATATGTATATTTTTCAAGTAAAAATAGGTCCGTTTGTGCATGAAGATGGCTTTACATCAAAACATATTGAAGCTCACATTTTTAATGTTTCTGATGTGAAAATAGCTATTTCATAAAAATTTCACATTCAGAGCCTTGTCATCCTAGACATTTCTACTTTCTCCAACTCTGTTCACCAAAACTTAATTCTTGATATCCTGGCCTCCTTTAGCTGTTGTGTTATGGTTTTCTTCTCCTTCCGTCTCTGATTGCTTCTTCATTATCCCTTGCCGTTGCTCCTTCCACTTCTCCTTCTACCCATATCATTGGGATACCATATCTTCTAGCATGATATGGCTGTGCTGATGATGACTCACATCTATCTCACTGTCCTTGATTCGTTTGACCCGCATTCCATCATGTCTTTTTGACATCTCTTCATGGATGTCTATTGACCGCAGTTCCTTTCTCTTTCTGCTTTAATGTTCTGTCCTTTGATGGTGTTTCTACTACTTTTCTGCCAGAGCTTGGCTAGAACTTTCACAGGCATCCATCACTACTATTCCCTAACAGCAGCAAGCAACAGCTTACGATATTGTCTCACTCTTCCTTGTGCTCCTCAGTATATCTGAATCCATCTGTTGTTTCATGTCTTATACTCAGTGTAGGTGAGAGGGAGCCTAAAGCACTAGGCCTGGTATAAAATCTGAGGCCTAAACCAAAGGCTGTCAACTTAAGGTAGGCCAAGTAGCCATTTACAAGTTCACTGTATGACCGAGGCAAAATATTGGTAGCGTTGTTTAGGCACCCCTAAGAAGAAACAAAGAAGTGACAGATACTGGGATGTGTAAGAACACACTCCAGACAATTAGTTCAAGGACATCCTGAGTTAACACCAGATAGGAGGATGTTTTGCCTAGAGCATAATACAAAGGGAGGCAACAAACAGATGTCGTAAAACACATAGATAGTATGAGAGTTTGTATCAGTCTATAAATATTGGAGGGGCCTTGCTTTAACTCTTTGTGCAGCCTTGGGGACAGCAGATGGTTGAATGAGCCATTCCTTGCCACTGAACACTCCTGTGTTAGTGTATTTGTAACCATGGCGCCAGGGCACTAGTACTATGTCTTCAGGGCAATAAACCTGGCTGAGTGCCTCTGTCACTGAACTGTGCCAGTGGTCCTTCTTTCGGTTTCCAGGGTTTCTGAATCAACTATCTGCACAGGGCTGACAAAAAGCACACATGCACCTAACTGACAACAGTTAGATTAGGAACCCTTTGGGGCATGGCCCATCTTTGTTTCCTGTTTGCACAGAACCTAGTATAATGGGTCCTAGTCCAGGATTGAGCCTCAGAGGTCCCACTGCAATGCAAATAGGGAATGAGGGTTTCTGTTGTGAGATGGAAGATACTAATTCCTCCCACAGTAGCACATGCTGCTTTTATACCACAGCCAGCTGCTGCTGACACAGAGCAAGAGACCACACAGGCTAAATTTAAAAAAAACACTTCCCCCTCTGTGTGAGCTTGGTACAAAGATTGTACTGCCATGCATGAGACACTTCATGTGTCACAGTTAAAAAAGGGCTTGTAAAGACTCACTGAGACATGTTCAAGGGGGGAAAAAACCTTTTCAGAGGTAGAAAGAGTATTAAATTTAATATACTCTTTCTACATCTGAAAAAGTATTTTTATTGATGTGTTCCAGTAACTCTTCATAAGCTCTTTTCTGACTTTACCTTTAAAGACTTAAAGCCCAATCCAACTCCTGTTCTAGTGACTAGTAAGACATCTGTTGGCTTCATTGGGAATTGGATCAGGGCCCGAGAGCAAAATTCTCAACTCCAATGGTTATTGCAGATTACCATTGTATAATATGCATTTGTGCCAATGATGTCGATAGCATCCGACGGGCCAGATCCTCAGTTGGTGTAAAGTGGTGTAGCTCGACATTGAACCTACACCACTTTGCACAACTGTGCATCTGTCCCTAAGGATATTGGGTGCAGAATACGTACTACAGATCTCCACTATGGATAAGAAATCTGCGGTGCAGCTTGAAAAGGAAAATTCTACCCTTAAAATTGGTATCCCTGAGTATTAGTACCCATGTCCTGGATTAAATAGTAATGCCGTGGGTTGATATAGCATAGTTGAATGTTTTATGTGCTTCTCTCCCTATCTCTTTTTGGAGCATGGAGTTTCTTTACAGATAGTTTTAACATATTATATAGATGATGTTGAAAATCTAATTTTTATAAAATGCTCTCACTGCAATAAAATTCTTATAGTACAAATATTCTAAAAAAATCAAACACTGTGAATAACCTTGAATGTAAAGCTTTGCATGATTTTTTTTTCTAAAAAAGACTTTACAGCTGCTGTACTTTTAAATAATGCAAACTATATCAGTATTTCACAGTGGTGAGACTATGGTATATTGTGGATGCATCAAAATCATAATGACATTGAGACGTTGATTTAAATCTACAGTTTTTTCCTGCATTTTAATTCTGTCACAAGAGTGTGAATCTGGAAAAAATGGAATTTTTGCTTATTAGAAAAGTAAGATCCCTAAAGTAAAATTAAAATTAGTCTGACCAAATTGTATCTTATAACTTGGTTTTTTATATTAAATCTGTAATTGAGGTGCTTTATATACTGTTTATCACTGCAATGAAAATGTAGTCAGAGTGGACTTCTCCAGGCTGTTAAAATGCCTTTTATTAATGTTGAGACTGTATTTGCAACACATTATCTGAAGCTTATATTTTTTGTATAAAGGAATTTACATAAAAGCATAGTTAATCTGAACCGAATTAGATTATAATTGGAATCCTTATGAATGGGGATTTAAAATTATTCTGTATTGTTGTAGAGTAACAATACATTATTGGGATATTAAAAGTAATTTGGCTGCAGTATCATAAAAGTACATTTCATATTTTCGCTTGGTGTAAAGTTAAGTCTCCATTTGTTTTCTGCATATCACTAGAATCGTTTCACTTGGTAACAGATTGTGGAAATTTTGAGGCATCAAGCATATTTCAATTAAAAAAAAAAATCACAGTTTATGATATAGCTCAAAATAGGCCTGCTCCAAAGCCTATTGAAATCAGTGGAAAGGCTCTGTGACTTTGGATCAGGCCCATGGTGCACTTGTTTCAAAGTAACAGCTGTGCAGGCCTTTGTTTACAAGAGAATCAGAAGTCTTAAATGTGGCTGTTAGAATGCAGTGAAGTGCAAAAAACAAGAAAGACGGAGGCAAAATAATACATGACATTTTTAAAAATTAAAATGAATTCTGCTTTTCTCAATTTTGTAATGCATCATAAGCCTTCAGCATTGTTCTACTCTAAACATTTTGATGAAAAACATCTGAAGGGGTCAGACTTTTTCTATGAAATTTGACAATGGTCTATGAATATCTTGCTGTAAGTGAAGTGGGGTGACATCTTTACATCTTTGATATACAAATTTAATAACGATGGAAGCTTCCGTTCATCTTCTAACACATACATTTGAGGGTGTTTCCCTCTACTCTCTTCACATTTAACACCAACAGAAAGTACCATGGGATCAGAGCACTGTTTCTCTATAGGTAAAGTGCAAGCATTTTTTTCATATCATGGTGTTCTGGGTAACCTTTAGATATAGTTAGATATGTAGTATAGACATAATGCGTCAACTCAGTGGACAGTGAATAAAAATAAATAATAAGTAGTCCACATTGTATGCTTAAAAATTTATATTCATTTAAATGCCTAACTAGATATTCTGGTTGACAGGCTCCAACTGTCCTCTGTTATTTTATGGATGTAAAAAAGACACACATTATAACTATAGTAGGGTTGACTTCCTTCTGATGAGGGTGTACTAATACTATTTCCTGAATTAGAAGATCTTTTAATAAATTGAAAAATACTACATTTATTTTAACACATCTTTTGTTAACATAAATTGACTGTATTCCCCACCTCTATTTTGTTATAAAATCCAAGTGAATGCTGCTAAGAGGCAGTGGCCAGCTCAGCTCTTCCACTTGATATTTGGGCTATTGCTACTCATTTCAGTTGATAGCTATGATAGGGATAGATCTGGGAAATTGGGGCACTTGCCCCAGCCACCACGGCTCATCAGCATATGCAGAAACTAAGACTAAAAAAAAGAAAAGTTCCTAGGCCTTATGGTTGTGAAGAGAACCTTCCAAATGTGAACTAGTGCAAACCAATACAGTGCTCAGTCTGCTGCAAATGGCTGTAAGAGATGTGTGAGCTACTACGTCCTTTCTCCATTCATGTTAACTCTTGAGGCTATCTCAGGAGGAAAATTTTTAAATATCAACGTAGGCCCATGTAAAAGACATTGTTGCCTATGCCGTCAAAATCCCAAGACACATGAAAAATGGAAACTCATAGGATTTGCTGAGTCCCTGAGGCCTTGTCTACTCTAGAAATTTTAGAAGAATATTTTCATTGCTACTACCACAGTTTCAGATGAACAAGAGTTAACACTGTTGGGAACTTTAGTGTAGATAAGGCACTAGCTTTAGGTTTCTTTACTATCATGTTAACTAAACCTGCTGAAAAACTCAGTGTTGGCGCTTCTGTCTTGTCTTTTGGCTGCATTGGTTGAAGGTCTCAGATCTATTTGTGCTCTTAAGTATTCTTGAAGAGGATTATGCCAAAGACCTGACATTTACTCTGGTTCCAATTAATCAAATCAAATCTTTTCTGGTTGTAGAAATGGAGGACATATGGTAGCTTTCAGTGACTTTTTTTTAATTAGATGTTTAATGAGATTTTTTAAGATTGTTTTAACTATCACTTTTTCATTTTTTCCCTTCTCAGTCTCAGGTTGTACAAGACGCAAGCAAAGAATGTGTTAAGAGTTTTATTTGTTTCACATTACAAATACCTTGTTGTGAATCAGTATTGTAATATTTTCTTTTGAGTTTTTTTTCATCTTTCTTATCATTGTCTGTGTAACTCTGGATAACTTGTCTGAAGTTAAAATACTTAAAATATAGAGTTTCTTAACTGATCGAAACCAGGTGAAAAAGCATCTGAAATTCCATTATGAATATTGCACTTGAACAAAAGCCTGGGCTCCCTATAATTTAATACCTGTACCAAGGAATGTCTTTGATCATAATGTTTAACAGTCTCTGAAGGAAACTTTATTTTTTTATATTTACTTGACACTATTCTTTTTGTTTTCCTGATAAAAGGGCAACAGAGAATTTGTATGTTGTGGACAAAGCACATCTATGCGTTTTTCACCTCAGATTATAAATTAACAGAATCACTTTTATTTAAAAAAAAAACTTTTTATACAGCAAGGGGGGAAAGAAATCACCTAGTGCCTGTGAGACATGCTTTTCAAATGGAATATTATCTGACAATGGTTAAGTTCAGTGTACATGTTTTGCAGGCACCAATTCAGCATGGTATGTAAATTCAATGGGATTTAAGAATGTACCTTTGGTTAAGCGCTTTGCTGAATAGGGATGGACTTAGGTATGTGTTCAAAGTTTTGCAGTATTGGCATCTTATTGGCACCACCAAAGCTAACAGCCTAACAGTATTTAGTGACAATAGCTAACCATGGTTTTAAGAAGAAATTTGCACCACAGAACTCAACAGTTAGCACTCATATATAAACAAGCTGCAGAAGATACAAATATGGGGAATCATGCACAATATGTCAACTAATGTATAGATGATACAGTGGGTTCAAAGAATAGATGATATACACTGGAAGGGTCTACTCTCATATATCTCTCTTCTCCTTTGAGAATGTGATAAAAACATACAAAAATGTAGCCTCTTGTTGAAGTGAAGTCCCCTGGTTTTGTGCCATTATTATAGTTTATTCAGTGATCTCTCTTCCCTCATCCAGAAGCCTTCCGGCACTCTTCTTTATATGCAGCTCATCTATCTACTGCTATTGCCCTCATCACCATAGTATTTGAGTGCCTGTCAAGCATCTTGGTCATGTCTATTCAACTGCTGTAAACATATTGAACAGAAACAGTCAAATTAGGCCACATGTAGGACTTTGGCGTTTGTTTGCCTCTCAGTGGATTTATGTGAGCAGCTGTTTGGAGTATGGTGAGACATGAAGATGCACTTTTATGGCATTGAAACAGAGGATTGCTGGTGACTAAGACAAAATTTACAGATATAGAGACTCTGAGGGAAAGGAGTTTGGAGTTTTAGTGCCCAAGCAGACGACGGGTATTGTGCAGTGAAGCTTTGGTCATCTAAAAGGAGGTTGGATGTTTGGAAGGTAAGCGAGGAGTTTGACAGCATGGTCTCTCAATGTGAGAAGTAGCAGTATTCTAAATGGCAGCTTGGATCCCTTTTGTGAGGATGCAAAAGGAAAGACTATTTGCTAATGCTTTCGATACGTTGGCTTAGCTGTACAGGTGCAATTTCAGAGCAACTGTATTTTCTGTTTTCTTAGCAATTGCACCTATATTTCAGGGTTCATTTCTTTAGTGTCTAACTATAGAGGTTACATTTGAAAGTGATCAGTAATAATATTCATACAAGATTGGACAGAATTGGACTGTTTTGCACATAGGAAGTTTAATAATACATGGACAACATTTACATGGTGATTAGAGAGACGTGGCAATCATAATTTAAGGAAGATGTTACCCACTCACAGTCCAGGTGCAAGAGGTGAGGGGAGGAGGAATTGCCATCTATCACACTAGAGAAAAACTACATTTCCTTTCTGGTATCTCTATATACCACAGGCACTTCAGAAGAGAATTTCTTTTACACCATCTAGTTAGTAGAATCACTTTTAATTTTCATGTTAAATATGCCTCTATTGCTTCCCTAAGATAAGACATTACCCTTTTTTTCCTCTATAACACTCATCTTGTATTGTAAATACTCCTGTATTTAGTTCTGAATTTCATGATTGGATCAAAACCCTAAATTTGAACTCTGGCAATTTGGGATGACTTGAAAACCAGATACAAATTTTGCAGCTCAGACCCATCTCTGTATAAAGCTTCTACAAAGTCATTAAAGGATAAGCAGGCTAATGGAATATGTACTCTAGAGAGGAACTGTACATCTCACTGTTTTGGTAATAATGTCTATATTGGAGAAGTCTTTAGATTAGGGGTTACTAACACTGATAGACATCTTTTTAAACCTCCAAACAAGATTTGCCCATCAGCAAATCCAAATGCTTCTCTGAAGGAATGGAATGGTCACTAGCTTTCTAAACAGAGTGCTAAGGACTGAAATTTTAATATCTTTATAAAAAAAGATAGTGATCACCTAGTGGGAAAACCCAGTGAATTACGGATTAATAGAAATGATTACTTTTATCAATAATTCCAGCATTTTGAGAGAGACCCCATATCTGTTGAACAATTGAGTTTCATATTTTAAATATATCAGACTTCCTGAATTCTGGACTGAATTAACAACATATTTAAATTCATATTTGGGTTTTGGGTTCATTCCAAATTTCACAATTAAGTTTTTTTCTGTACAGTTTATCATCAATTGTTTTGTCATCTAAACAGAACATCATCAAATATCTAAATGCTCCTATTAGCTAAACTGAATGCCTAAAGTTAGGCATCTGAATCTCTATTTAGGCCAAGATTTAAAAAAATTGGAGCACTAAAATTAGGCTTCTAAAATCCATATTTAGGCATATATGGTTAGATCCACAAAGGGGAAGTAGACTCATCATTGCAATGGCTAACTTTTAAGTGCTCAGCTTCCTAATGGTATCCATAGCCAGTTGCCCGGGTTCCCTATACAAGACATGGGGAGAGTTAGATGCCTACAAATGTGATCCTCAAAAGCCATCCCACTGAGCAGGGAGCCACCTAAGCTAGTCAATGGGAAGTACTGAGGAGAGGGGTGTGGCCTAACCCCCAGCTCTCAAGAGGATTTGGGCTCCCAAGTCTGGGTTGGTGAGAGGCACCTACCTCTACTTGGGATTCACAGCCATGAACCCTCTTCTGGAGTTAAGCGCCAAACCCTTTCTTACAAAAAAAGGAAGAGGAACCACTCTCAGAACAATTAGCCCAGAAGTTAGCACGTTCACCCAAGATGTTGGACACTCAAGTCCAATTTCCTCCACCTGACTAATGAAGAGCAGGAATTTGGACCCATATTTCCTGCCTCTGATGAGCACTCCCTGGCTATTAAGCTATAGCGTATTCTGGAATGGCTTTCTCTCAATCTCTTATGTTGAATGTGTTCCAATTTTGTATAAATAAAATATTCAATGGAACAGGGACATGAACTTGGGACTGTCACAGTCCAGTGGCATGCACTAACCACAGGGCAACAGCATCATTCTCACTTGTTCTTTGGCCCAATGGCTATTTATACATAGTGGAATAGCTTTAACAGGTAAGATTGACAGAGACCCACCCCAGAATAACCTGTACCCATACTCTGGCCACAAATACTCAGCAGGGAATTCTCCTGTCGGAAGGAAATTCCTTGATGAGATAAGTGTGCCCCAGAGTGGTCCCATGCCAGTGGTCCCCTTCTCTAGCACAGAGGGGCTTGTCAGAGAGCTCCACAGATTTATTTTTGGGATACAAATATTATTTAGTAAGATGTCAAAAAGTGATCCCACTTTATTGAATGCTGGTCACCACTGAAATTTGGCATTTGCCAGCAGTTGCTGCTTTGGTGCCTTAGATTGCTAGAGTCTCCCTCTATACTTAAAATAGGAAATAACTATGTGCAGTGGTGAAAATAGGATTGGAAGAGGTGAGGGAGCTTTCACTACATCAGCCAAGGAAGAGGGGTAGCAGTGGAGAATAGAACCAGGTGAAACTTTTTGACCAAAACTTTTTTCCAGTGAAAAATACAAATTTGGCAATACTCTAGCATCCTGTGAATTTGTGTTGATTTCACTGAATAGTTTTGGTTGGGGGACAAAAGACAGAAAGAAAAAAATTCTGAAAAAATTGAAACGTTCTGTTTCAATTTTTTCTAAACAGAGTTTTGATTTTTTTTTATTCAAAAAGAGTTTTCCTTCAGAAATGTCTTTTGATTTTAATATCAAAAATAAAAAATGTTAACTCTTGAAATTGAAATGAAATGTTTTGTTCAACAAGAGATTTTTTTTTTTTTTTGGATTTTTTTTTTTCAGAATTGCCAGCAGACTGAAAAAATCTGTTATTCGCCCAGCTGTAGTGGTGAAGTGATGCTTCCCCAAGCAACAGAGAATTAAAGCGTTCCCTCTACTTTTTCAGAGGAGGGCAAGCTGTGCTCCATCTTGCTTTAATTCCCTGACTGTGATAACTGCTTGGCAAATTCTAACTTTTTGATGGTGCCCACTTGTAATTCTACTGATTAAAAAGTTCTCTTTATATGCTGACTCCTTCTAATGTAATTCAAAGAAACCCTACTAGCTGGGCAAATTTTCAGGTTTAAATGCAGTTGCTTTTTCCTCCTACAGTTCATTGTTGAGGTAAACCAAACAGAAATTATGTTTACTTGAGGCATCCTGATACAAAATACTTAATCAGACCAACAAGTTGCTTGCTTAATCAGGCCAACAGTATCTTCTTCATCTTCCTATATTTGTAAGAAAACACAAATAAATGTTCTGCAGCCTGATCAGAAAGTCAGGCACCATTTTATAGAAATAACAGAAGGAAATCAAATGAAAATGTAAGTGTATTGATTGGTACACTTTGCTGAGAACAAAGATACTAAAGACCATTTTGATCTACTGACATCCAAATTGGAAAATGGTGGTTGTAACTACATAGAAAGAGGAATGTTAAACTACACACATGGGCCACAGCACTACATAAATAACTGTATGTGGACTTGGAACTGTTTTTTACATTATACACCCTGTCAAGTCTCATGCTTTTAAGATGATCCCTTAATATAGAAGCAGGTTGTGTTTTGATCACTGCTGCAATCAGGCTGCTGGAACATTTGAGTGACTATATACTAATTATCCCCCTAGTGTCCTTGGGTAACTGTTCCTGAAATGGTGACTCCATTCCTCTCTCTCTCCTGCACTCTCTCTTATTTATTTATTCGTGCACCTCCCTCACCTATCTTTTTTCTTTTTTTTTTCTTTTGAGAAGGCATTGGAGAGAAGCATTTCTTTTCCCTTTACTGGCCTCTATTTAAACAGGGTTATTTTCTGAGCAGTAAGAAAAGTGGAGAAAATATATGGCACTTGTGTCAATGGTTATAATTAATGAGTAGATCTGGGCACATTTTTTTCAGCCAACACTTTTTTTTTTGACGAAAGATGTCCATTTGGGACTGACTGAAACGTTTTGCAAATTTGTGTCAGTTTGGGCAGATTGTTTCTGTTGGGGAAAAAAAATTGGAAAGGTCAAAATGGTTCATGTCACCATTTGTGAAATGAAAACATTTTGATTTTTTGAGCTAGATTGGCAATGGGGCTTGAATGCCATTCACAAGGAGGAGAAAGAGGGGGTGGTGTTGATCCCTTTCTGCACAATAGCTTGGGGTTGGGGCATTCATTTGTGGTGTGGGAGACCTAGCTTCAAATTAGACCTGGCCAAAAACTCTCCATTTTTAGTTTGCCAAAAATTTCAGCATTTTGAAATTTGGTTTACTTCTGAATCATTCCTATTTGGATTGCCCAATGCCTGAGCAAGCAGCCCAGTAAGCCAGCTACTTAGGAAGCTACAAGCCTTGGCGTATGTGAGCTGAGGCAGTCTGCAGGGTGGGGCTACCCTGGAGTTGGGTCCCAAAGGGATCGGTACTTGGCCCTAACTATTTAACATTTTTATCAGTGATCCAGAAGAAAACATAATCACTGATAAAGTTTGCAGATGACACAAAAATTGGGAGAGTGTCAAATAATGAAGAGGACAGAGCAATCTGGATTTCTTGTTCAGATGGGTACAAGTTAACAATATGCAGTTTATTGCAGCTAAATATTTGCTGATGGGCTCTTCAGTCTAGCAGAGAAAGGTATCACACAATTCAGTGGCTGAAAGTTGAAGCTAGATAAATTCAGAGTGGAAATAAGGCACACATTTTTGACAGTGAGGGTAATTAACCATTGGAACAATTTACCAAGGGTGGTAATGGATTCTTCATCACTGTCATTTTAAAATCAGGATAGGATGTTTTTCTAAAAGATATGTTCTAGGAATTATTTTGGGGGAGGCCTATGTTATACAGGAGGTCAGGGTAGATTACAGTGGTCCCTTCTGGATTTAAAAATCTATGATTGTAAGGAAGTCTGTTCCAGGACCTCCAGGTTCCCAATGAATCACACCTCAGTCCACTTGTGAATTTAGCCAATCACTTCCAAATTTTCTTTGCTTTTATTAAAAAATCAGTTAAAGATGTCCAAAATCAAAACAATTTTTTCCCAATATTTTGATGTGTCAGATACTCTGAAAAATTTCACTTTCAGGCTGACCTGAAATGATTTTTTAATAATTGTTTGGAATTGCCAATAAACCAAAAAAAACTGTTATTCACACAACTCTATTAATGAACTCTTACTAGGGTGACCAGACTCCTGATCTTATAGGGACAGTCCTGATATTTGCGGCTTTGTCTTAGATAGACACCTATTACCTCACACCCCATCCTGATTTTTCACACTTGCTACCTGGTCTCCCTAACTCTTACCAAACAATAAAAAAAACAGTTGTCATAACTGGTTTTAGATCCCTTATGGAAAAGGCCTATAGAATGTAATAGGGATAGATCACCTAAAGAAATTACTCTAAAAATTATAGAATTTAGTACAGAATAGAATATTTTTCAAAGGTTTCTTGAACTTTCCCATAGAATTCTATAGCAGGGTTCAAATTTCCTCTTAAACTTTATAAGCTGACCAGAAATATGTAGAAAACTTTGTGGGTCTTATTCTATCTAAGCCTTAAGGGGCATGTCTACACTATAGTGCAGACCAGGGTCTGTGGGACCCAGTCTTGTGGACTTGGTGTTTCCAAGCCCGTGTGTGAATGTCCACACTGCATTGTAAACCTGGGTTTAGAATTGCTGGACCCAACTCTCACAGCTGTGCTAACGCTTCCATACTGCACAATGCAGACCTTCTGACTTGGTCTGAAGCAAGAGCTGCAGCCACACTGCAAAGGGACAGGGCTTGGACAGAACACACAGCAGGGCTCAGGCTCTGATCCACTTCCTTAGCAGGTTCCTAGAATCCAGGTCCTGAGTGCTTGCTGACCCGAGTCAGACTTATCTGTATGTGGACAGAAGAGGGTCTTGAGCTCAAACCTGAGTCAGAGCCTGGTCTCAGGGTGCATCATAGACATCCCCTAGGAGATGCAGTGCAGAAGGAGAGGAAGAGGTGGATTTATGCCATCTTTGCATCGTCCAGATTCTGGGATGCTTGGCCTCTGAAGGCTGCTCTAATTTATGGCAGCCAGTCCTGGGCCACCTATGGTATGTGGTGCAGCCCAGAGACAGGATCTGTCCCAAAGTTTTTTATTGAATTCTATAGAACTCTTCCATAATTTCAACTGCATAATCCTGTTAGTTAAACTGCTCAGTAAGATCATTAGAGTATCCACTCTACTCCTCTTAATATCCTATTCAGACATGCTTTGGAATTCATTCAGTCATGAGGCAGGTAGGTAGAGCTTGTTGGAAATGATAGGGATTTTCCATGAAAAATTTCAAAAAAGAAATAATTTTTTCTTTGTTTTTTAAAATACTTTTCCAGACATTTTCCTGTTTTGTTGAAAAGAAACCAGAACATTCTGAAATAAAAAAACTTGATAAAAAATTAAAGCCATTTTCATCATAAAGTTTTGATAGAAACTTTTTTTATCACCTCTACTGATAAAGTAATATCCCAGGATTCACTATTCTATTTCCTATTCTGACCAAGTAGCTGAATAAACCACTGTGGTTTATTCCTCCCATATAAAGTTCGACTTGAAAATAGATCCTCCATGTGAACTTTTTTTTTTTTTTTTTTTTTTTGGTGTGCTCTGAACTGTGGGATCGGCAGTGGGGTTCAGCAAGCACACTCTGCCTATCCTGAAGCTAAGACATTTTAAAGATGGATAGCCTAGGATTCCTTGCACAAAAACACGCCAATTACTTTTAAACCATGTTACATCCCTAAAATGGTTGGAAAAACTGCAGTGCAGAAAGGATGTTGGGTTGGTGTACCACAGCTGGTGATGAGTCCTCCCATATGTTTGTGGAACTCTGAAATTAGAGTCCCGGCTTCAAGTCTAGTGTGCTCTGCTTGTCTGGTGTTCTACTGGCAGAACAACTATAATTAATAGTGAAGGGCAAAAATCTTTCATATGCTTGGATTTTTTGCTGCTTTGTGGTGGTACTCACTATTTGGATCAATGGGTTACTAATTACAAACTGACTTCGGTAGGCTCCAGCACACTCTCCAATGATTCATGAATTTGCATTGATTTTTACATAAAACCAAAATGGAGCTGCCCTTTTTAGCACTTGGAATGTGTCATCAATGAACTGTTTTAGGTTTCATAGGTTTAATAACACTTGGCAGCTCATTATTATAATTATTACTTGGATTAAATTATCTGTGTGTGTGTGTGTATGGACTGATCATGTCAAACTGCTTGTACATGAGTAATAATAAATGGGGTTATTTTCTGTTTGATTATATACACACCCATGCACTAATTCAGCTAAGGTACTTAAGTACATGCCTAGCTTTATTCACAGAAATAAATCCATGTTAAAGTTAGGCAGCTGCTTAAGTACCTTGCTGAATTGCATACCTAATATTATGTTATTATGCACAGGATCTATCTTTGTGATTCAACATAATTCATAATCCAGTGCTAGGGACAGATTAAATCTAGTGAGCCCAGTTTGGTCGTAAACCTAGGCTCCCAAATCCACTCTCTGGTGGTGAGAAATACTGAAAGAAAAGAGGAGAAAGCCCCATTCAGAGCATAGGAGAGTGGCCAGCCAATCTATTTGATTGGCTTAATCTGCCACTGTCATATTTTCTCATGAGAATATGAGGAGGTTTAATTTTCACACAGTTTTCCCTTCTGGATTATATTTTACATTGCAGCAATCTGCAATTCCCTCCCCCCAGGGAAGTAGTGTTTTTAATTGAACACATTTTCCAATATACTCAACCTTTGGGGTGAAAATGAAATCATACAGGTTTGTCTCTCAGTTAATGGAAGCCTTGAAGCAAAATGCTGAAACTCTAGTGAATCCAGGTTTAGTTTCAGTGTTAAAGCCTATTTCTGTCTTCCTACTAACTGGTACAGAACCTGCAGTAATCCAGAACAGTAACAATTAACCACAGGCAGCAAACTGCAAGAATTACTAATGTAGACAGGTGGAATTGGGCTAATTATCATACAGGGTTACACAAGGAAAAAAGGCCTGAGGTCTCTCTCTAAAAGAATTACATGTCTGTGATGGCCCCCTCCCTCTTCTGCAATTATTTGCAATTCACACCTGCCAAGCTGTAGGGAAGCATTCCCATTGTTTGTGGGTGAGAACACAGTCAGGTAAACTGTTGTTTTAGTTGGATTTAAAAAAAAAACAAAAAACCCTTCATTCCTTTCAAATAATATTTTACAGTGCTTATTTCTTGCATTAAAGGGATACTGTGAGGTTAAACATCACAATGTAAAAAAACAAAAAGCAGTTCTTATCTTTGTTACTGATTGCACCATAGATGATAGAACCATTTTTAAAAAATGTAATTCAAATTTTTTTTTTTTTTTACCATTTATACTATTTGTTTACTTTAAGCTGAGCAGAATGCTTGGGTAGTGAGGCTAGACTGGTAAATTTTTAGGCAGGTTTGCTTTCTGGTATTGTATCAGACCAAATATGCAGTGTTTGGATTGCAAATATTTCAGGGGAGCTTTTAAATTAAAAATACTGTTTCTATTGATAGGTGTTTTTAAATGTCATAAAAGCCATTCTATTAATTTAGCAATTGCAAAACTTTCTTATTTACCTTTGCATAATATAAATTATGAGGTTTAAATTATTTCACAATATTCTTTTTACCTTATTAAAAGGGAATTCGTATATATTGCTATCTTTTGTATAGAAAACTTTAATACATGCTTGATGTTAAATGCTTTACTAATATCTGCATAGCATAAGAGCATTTATAACTTTGTTATAGAAACTTATGACTCAATAATTGTTATTGCATATTTAGTTTGTTAAAAGTTGTTTCCTCTAATTTTGGAGTGAAATCATATTTGACCTCAGTCTTGCAAATATCTGTGCACATGACTAACTCATGGGATTATTCACATAAAGTTACAGAAACATAGCTCTTAACCTGCCAATAATCAAATGTGAAAGAAAATCTGGACCAAACCTCCCAAACATAGGTGTGGAAGGATGGGGAGGAGAAGGGGAAGGAAAGGAAATTAGAGATGGAAGCCTGAAATAATGTGATCATAATTTCCATTGTATGAGCCAGAACTTTAGATGTAAATAATTTACAGTGATAAATTTGGATAATAAGTGGGAGCTGATAGTGACACTTTTATTTAGTTTGCCTGAAAGTTTGTTATAAAAGTTTCTTGCAACTGTTTTTTTTTTTTTTTTTTAAGAAACTTTCAAAATCTCTATTGTTTGCATCAGGCCTTTGAATTTCATATAGAAGAAGGTCCTTGGGCTACAGAAATGGCCTTTGGCCTTGTGTACATAGGAGAGAATTTTTGCTGTAACCTAAAGGTGTGAATTTATACTGAATATTTATATCAGAAAATCCCTCTTTTGAACATTATTATTATAGTATAGAGTGGTATAGGAAAGGGCGTAAGCTAAACTGACAAAAGCTACTGAAATAAGAGAGTTCACATGTGGGTTTATACCAGTATAACTATACCTGTGTAATACCAATGATATTACTGGTAAAACTTTTCCATGTAGATAAGGCCTTTATCCCATGAAATTCCATTCAGGTTTATTGGAGTTTATGAACTGTTAACATTAATTATTTCCCTTTTCTCATTTGTGTTGCTCAGGAAAAAAGTGGCAGCCTGCATAAATAACAACTCAGCAAGAACATTCTAAAGAGCAGGGGCCATGCTGCTGTGACATTAAATCAGCCACTCCTATTCCCTCTGTTGCAGCCGGGAGTGGCACAAAATATTCCTTTTCTCCTTGTGAACCCAGCTGCAGTAACTTCTGGGAAAGTGATGTGGGGGGGAGTATGGAGCCTGCAGTTTTTGCTCAGTCCCTGTTCTTAACGAACTCCCACAGGTGTGAGCTAAATCCTTTGACTCCACCTTACACTATAGTATGTGAGCGAGGAATCCACTCTGGGGGTGTCAAAACTGGAGCTGAAGGGTGTAATTTCCTGCTTGTGTAAACATTAGCATTAGCTTTGATCCGGCTAATGTGCTAAAAACAGTAGTGTAGCCATGGTGGAGCGAAGGGCTAGCTGCCCCAAGTACAATCCTATCTGAGATCCTATGGCAGATATAGGGAAGATACTTGGGCAGCTAGGCTTGTTCATCGTTTGCACCAAGAAAGAACCTTGAACCTTGAATATCTCTTGAAGAAAAATATAGAGATTAAACCTGAGTTATTTTTAGTAAAATATCAAGACCTACTTACATTGTAACACAATTGTCTATTCTACATCATAGTATTTTATTTTACAGTGATGTTATATTTACTGTACTATTTGTACAATATTAACCTAAATATAAACATTTGTGTTAATTGAATCCATGGTGCCAGCAGATTTTAGAATCAATCTTATTTTAGACGTGATCTAATTATCTCTGTTGTATTGACTGATATCTAAAAGTTGGATTGATTCTACCATTAAGCTATTATTGGAAAGGACTTCAGATAAACAGTTGTTTAGCTTTCATATTGCTGAAAATAGTTCAAATTAAAAAACACATATTGCATATGATATAGCGTTAGACAGATCTTCTATACCTATAATTCATAGGCACTGATCTTGCAATGGGCTTTTTGCAGGTGAACCCCTGTGCCCAGAGACTTGATTCAATCAGTGGGGATCCATATGGTGCAAATGTCCTGTACAGACATCATTGCAGAATCCAGACCAAACCTGCAGCTAGGGCTGGCTCAATTTGATTTGGAATTAATGAAAAAAAAAAAAAAATTCCTGCCAGAAAAGGAGGTTTCATTGAAAATGAAATTTTTGACAGGAAATTTCTAAACAGAATAAAAATGTTGGCTTCATTAAATTTAAATCTAAATTTTTGAGTTTTTTCCCCCAAAATTTAGATTCTCTCTCACCGTTCTCTCCCTTTTTTCCCTTTGCCACTGAATGCAGTTGAATGGATAGGGATTTTTTTTTAATCTTGTTTTTTCTTTTTCAGTCTCTCCATATTTTTCTCTTTTTCCACTCTCACTTTTCATAATTTCCTCAGTTTTTGAAAAGGAAAACTGAAACACAGTAATTTTGCCTCCACATCTTTTCCAAAGATAAAGATGTTTTGAAAAGTTAAAGTGTAAAACTAAATAGGCGAAAATGGAGGGGGGCAAATGAACTACAAAACTCTGGATAGTATTAATTTTATTTTGTCCAGTGCCAAAAAAGGGGGAGAGGGATTAAAATTCAAGATTTAAAATATTGATAATCTTGAAAATTTTAAAAAATTAGACATTTTTGTGAATCTTTTTGAAAAATGTTGCCAACAAAATTGTTCCATTTCAGACTCTGTGAAATGGCAATGGCTTCAAAAAAATTTTTTGTTGTTGTTGCAATTTTTCTTTTTCCTACCTCTTTCCTCTCCCCATTTTTGACCAGCCCTATCTGGAGCTCTGTTTGTTTCTCCAAAAACAAATGAAAATCTGGGTTCAGAAGGTCTACAAAATTGTAAATCTCACCTTAGAGCTAACCCTTAGTGTTCCCTACTGAGCTACTACCCAGCTTACTGTAGCACAGTGTCCCCTAACACCGTAGCGGGATCAGCATTTACTCTGAGGGGAAAATGTCCACTACAGAGCCCGTGCCCCACTTTCCCAAGTACAGTATAAATGAGGGCCGCACCGGGGTCACCACTGACTACAAAAGGAGGGCACTCCTGCTGAGCCCCCACCCTGCTCTGTGTCTTTCTTTGATAAAATATGTACTGAATAGAGGCTTTGTCATTTTTCCCCATCTCTGATTACTATAAAAGATGCAGTACTATTGTTTATTGTGTTTAGCCACTTATCTCAATAACCTTTTATGCTTAGCAAACTATAAGCAGTAATACAAGCTTTATGATTGTCGGATTGTTTTGAGTTTTCAGTAGAGGTTCAGGTCAATTCTTACTTTCTCTCTCCCATCTTTAATCCTAAATGGCCACATCACAGGGTTTTTTTCATAGGGATATCAGGGACAAGTCCTCTTCCACGAGGCAGTGGGCAGACTGTTGTTGCTTCTGCAGCCATACAGTTGTATTAGTGTTGGCTGTTGTAGCCCTTCTCTATAAGGGGGGAACGTCCTGGTGTGTCTGTGTAGTTGAGAACCACAAGGAATGCCATCTTTCTGCGAGTATCCAAATCCTGTCAAACATCCTGTTCCCCTCCTTCCCATCAAAGAGAACCATATTTTCCTCTTGAATCTGTGTCCTTTGTCTACTTTTGCAATGTATACATTGGCTTGCTTCCTTATTCTTTACCTCCAGTCTCCCAAAGTGTTTGAAATCCTGCCTCTTCTTGCTTCAGCTGTCACAGAAAAATTCTTTCCTTCTATTCCTTTCCAAGTGTGGAGTTTTCATGTCAGAGGTGTTGGAACATGTCAAAGTAATCCATAGTTGTATTGTTTTTTTGTATGACTACAGTCTACTTGATATATGCCATTTGAAATGTATGTCTCTAGACTTATGGAAAAATTAATAAAACAGAAATTAAAACTGACAGCTCTGAAATGATGTGCTACCCTTAGCATATGGACTACCTCACAGGAACATTTTACAGAGTTTGGATCAGGATTATAGACAGTTACCCAATTGGAGATAACTTCTAGATATAGTCCTAAATCTCACTTGACAGGTTTTGGATGCTGTATAATTCCTATAGTAGAATAGCATCGCTGTGTGGATGCTATAGTTTTTGTTAAGATGGTACTTTTATTCTTAACTCTAACTTTTGCCTTTTAATTGCTTTTGTATTGGAATGAATTTCTTATGCTTTTTCTCAGCACAGAAAGTAGATTTTTTTTTTGTTTTAAAGATTTTTGTTATCCATCAAGAAGTGTGTGTTGAAAATCCAGTTAAGTGAGAAATGGTTATCAGAATGGGGAGGGGGGAATAATTCAGGTTTTTATGCTCTGATAATTTAAATACAGTTATGATTTAAAGTTTCAGACTTGGCATTTCCATTAAAATTGGTAAAGAAACAAAGACATGAAAATAACATTGATTTATCAGGCACCATGTGCTAATTTACTACCAGTGTAAATGCACAACAAAAGCCCTATGTATGAGTGCAGGATTAGGCTCAAGTTGGGTTATCTAGATATCTACATAAACCAGGGACAGATCTCTAAGGTTGCAGATTTCTCTACTCCCTGAAAAGTTATCCTGTCCTGAATACTCTTCATCCTTTAAGAACTCCATCCAAGGGATTCAAATATAGCTTGAAAGCTCTCTGCTAGATCCTATGGCTACAGAAGTGGTTAATGGGACTTGTCTGCACACAGAAATTGTACCAGTTGAATTTAAATCAGTTTAAAAAATATTTTAGTTAAACCACTACAAACCCCTGAACACATGTATATTGGTTTAAACATGACATGTATCAGTTTATAATTGCTTTGTAATTAAGGCCTTGTCAGCACACACACTTGCACTGGTTCAGTTAAGTCAGTTTAGTTAAACCAGTATAAACTCCTGTGTGGATGTTCTTATTTCAGTTTAAAAGTGGCTTATTTCAAATGACTCACCCAGAGATCTCTGGAAGTGATGGGTTAAATTCCCAGAATGCAGCTTTTCCCGTCCCATGGTGCCATCCATCACTCATAATTTTCATGCCTTTCTTTAAAAATTCTACAAACCCGCATAGCACCTTTCGGTGTTTGTCGTCTCTGACAGAAGCATGGCGTCTGTAGGGCTCTGAACTATTCTCATGAACATTGTAAATACAGAACACATGATTCTTCTGTATTTGCAGATTCATAAGAAGTACCACAACAATGGGGGTCTTAAGGATTTTTCTGAGGACCCTTTGCTGAGATACATAGCAACAAACAATTCAAGGTTGTTGATGGCATTGACAGAGCAGCTGCAGACAGTGGTGTGCCATTTCTGGACCTGATTGGTGGAACTGCATCATAATGCAGGTTCGGGGCAACAAGCAGTGGCTGTAGAACTTTCATATGGGAAAAGCCATATTCCTGGGTCTGTGAAGCAAGCTCGCCCCAACCTGCCAGTGAAGGGACACCAGGTGGAAGCTGCATTGACAGTAGAGAAGCAAGTGGTGATCGTACTTCGAAAGCTTGAAACACTGGATTGCTACCAGTCAGTGGGAAATCATTTTGGGGTTGGGAAATCCACAGCGGGGACTGTGTTTGTGCAAGTGTGTAGGGCCATTAATTGTTTCCTGCTACTTTTCAAAGTTTATATAACTTTATGCAAGTTATACAAATTTTTTAACATAACTTAATGGAGTAGTAATATACAATTAAAAAGGAAGTAAAATATATGTGCCCATCTGAGAACACAAATGTAGTCCATTGTGGCTACACATATGCTGACCCTGGTTCTCACAGGTTATGTATGTGAAGCGGTGGTTCTCTTTGTTATCACCTACCATGGAGTGGTACAGGTACTGATGAGCCAGGTATGTTGGGCAGAGTAATGAGCAGTGACAATGGAGTTCTGCAAGAACTGCAAAGAGTGGAGAGTATGGAATTTTTGGATTGATAGGTCAACCATGGTCAGCAGCATTTAAATTTGCTGCCTGGGAAGACCCATTATGTTCTGAGACATTTCCTGCTTCTTGTCTTGATGAGTTTTCTGGGCCTTTTTCCTGTCCTTTTCTGTCTTTCTCTGTCCTGTCACTCATTGGCCCGCCAAGCCCTTCGTTCACAGTCTGATGCAGCAGTGGTTTGCGTGAATTCACAGAACGTCCTCTCCATTCATCATCTTTTTCATCCTCATCAGGGTCAGGCGTTATGCAGGTATGGAGGCGGCACCCCTCAAGGCCACCTTGCCAGAAGCTGCTGATTAAAAACAGACACATGTATTATTGGATTTACAGTCACCATGGAATAAATTTCACAACTTTCTTCCCTTATTCCCATAAACACTTTTAATAAGAAATTCTTATCAACACATCAGCTTTGGAGTGCCTTGATACAGCCCTGCTCTCCATCTCCAGTCATGGTGACTATGGCCCATCAGGAGTAGGGCGGAGAGGAAGCATTTTCTGTTGCATGTAGCTATGAAATTTCAGTCCCTATTCCATGGGTATGAGTACAGGGCAATGGACACTATTTTCCACAGACAGTGATGATCTTAGCTGATACTCACTCCTGAGGGTCACAAAAGCACAGAGAACACAAATGCTACTGGTATCCCAAAGCTGCCTGGACCCGTATGCCACTCGGCTATTTGCTGCAATGGTGCCAGCCAAACTCCTTGCAAAAATGCCCTAAAGAAATAAAGCAGCAGTGCCTAGAAACCCTTTGAGAGAGGATTGTAGAATATCTCCATGAAAATTTTATCGAGATCTCTCAGGAGAAAAAGGGACAGGCCTAAATACATAAACAAAGTGCTCCCCTTCCTCCCGCAACCCCCATCTAATTCAACACAAGAATGAAAAGCAGATTCCAACTCTGCCTCTGTTTGTTGTTCCTCTATCTCTTTTTGTATAAGTAAAACTATGAAAAGTTGATACCTGTGTCTTTTAGCTGGGGGATTGGGCCAGACACCATCTTTAAACTTAAGCATTGTAAGGGAAAAATGCATTTATATGCTTTCTTGAGATTCCTTCCCCTTCATCAGGTTCATCTGTGCTCACCTGACAGGGCTGGCTACACTGTGGTGAAGTGTCAAACAAATGCTGGCTCCTGGCATGGCTGGAGTTCCCTGCCGCAACAACTCCTCCTCGTCATTCATGGTGGGGGGGCTCTGTCTTGGGCTCCTCTAAGGTGGACTGTGGGGTGCTGGTGAGGTTTACGCCAAGTATGGCATGCAGTTCCTTGGAGAAACCGCCAGCTGTGGCAGCGCACCAGATCTACTATTGCACACCCTGGCCTTGTGGAATCCCTGGTGAAGTGCCTTTGCTTTCACATGGCACTGCTGCTGACCCGAGTCATACCCCTTTGCCTGCATCCCCTTTGCAATCTGCTCCTAGATGTGTACCTGTCTAAGCTATGCTTGTACAGTCTCTCTTCCCCACACACCCAGGAGAGCCAATACTTCCTGTCTATTCCAGGCAGGAGTGCATCTAGTGAGTGGAATTGGGATGCTTAGCTAGGCAGTTACATACAACAAGGGTGAGCTGCTAGATGTGCCCGCAGGGTTGGGCAGTCAGTGAAAGGCATTTCAAAAACACCCAGGGGGACTTAAAAAGGGTGGTGGGATGGCTTCCGGTCCTGTGACCGTCTGTAGAGTGAAATTTAAAATTGTGACCAGAGCAGTCACTGTTGCAGGGAATAGTGGCACCATGGGGCAGCTTCTGGAGGACTGTTAGGGCTAACATAGGTTATGCAGTGTCTATACTGCCACTGCTTCAACCCCAGTAGGTCAAACAGGGCTCTACACCATTGACGGAGGTGTGTTTACTGTGTCGCTGTAACAGCCGTTATGTTGGTCGGAGACAAATTTGAGTGTAGACATATTCACACATAGGTCAACGCAAGGCTACTTATGTTGCCCTAACTTTGTAGTGTAGACTGGTCCTAAAATTGTGATTTTTAGATTTAGTTAAACCAATGCTGCTTTATGTGTAGCCTCTTTTACATTGGCTTATACCTTGGTTATATCTGTTTAGCCTATACCTATAAGGGCTTGTCCACGTGCAAAGTTTCCTCTGTTTAAATTAAGGTATAGTTTCAAACGGATTTAAGGCTCATCTACACTTGAAAATTAATGAAAATTAAGAAAGGGTGTGAATTTAAAGTGAAGTTGCTGTTCCAGAAGAACTCCATATGTGGACACACTTATTCTGGAATAAGGGTATTATATTCCTGTTTAGTTTAACCCACTTTCAAAGTAGCCATATTTCCACAGAAAAGTTTTACAAATTATACAGGCACAGTTATGGAGGCATAACCCCCTATGTGGATGCTTGTATTGTGGAATAAGAGTGGCTTTTTTATTTAGCTTAAACATCTTCCCAAGACACATAAGTTAAACAAAATGAAAAAACCCAAAAATTAAACACTCTTATATCAGTATAAAAAGCATGTAACCCTCCTTATGTAAGAGACAGGTATAACTATATCAGTTTAAATTAATACCATAGGTTATCCTGGTGAAAGTTTCACATGTTGACCAGGAATTGGTAGTGAGTTGAGTTAATTGGTGAGGACAGTGACTGACAAACAAGCCCTTTTCTATAAGAGGACATTTCGTTGATACTTGAATGTTTATTCATTGATTGCTTCAATTTGTTTTGCAAAATTACCATTGATATCTGGGGGTAATGACTCTGACAATCCGGGGATATGATTTTAGCTAGAGCTGGGTGAATGAATAATTTAAATGAACAATTATGAATTAAATAGTTCTTAGTCTATAGCTTGCTTGAGAGCAGTTGTGAAGATTCAAAATGTGAAAGATGAGCTATTTTGATTGGACACCTAGGTGAGATGGTATGTGTCTGTCCCTTGGCTGGTTGTGCAGAACTCAGACTCTCACTTCAGATGTAAGTACAAAATCAAAACTCACATTCTGTGAACATGCTACATTATAATTAAAAATCCCTTGTTTTGGCAAACCAGCCTCCCAGTCAACTCATTGTTAGCATATTCATATGAAGTGAACACAAAAAAGGGTGTGAACACAAAAAGTGGATTTGTTTAATATTTGAATTGATGTAAAAAATGTCTGGAGTATTTGCCCAGCCCCACTTCTGACAAAGAACTTTGTTGTGTGATCTGGGAAAGAAGTTTGGACGGCAGTGGAAGCATGCATATGGGGAGGAGCAGCACTCACAGATCTGTTTGGGAACCTGAACACAGAGTGGTTTTGCTGAGATTTTGGGTCGTTACATTTGTGAGTTATAAGCTGTGCTTTACTTTTGCCATTGAGCACCCCTGTTCAAAAGTGGACATGCTCATGATTGTTGAAGTACACTAGAAATCCAGAATTCTGCCTTTGTGTCAGCTTGTTGTTTCAAAGGGTGGCAATCAAGCAGGTATTCTTTCTGATCTCTTGGAAACCAGAATAATAATTCTGGTATACATTAAATAATTAACAAAAGTAATATACAACTAAATAATTGTAAATAATACACAAAAGTAATATATAATATAATTAAATAATACACAATACACATCATACACAAAAGTAATATAAAATCAGTTTAAAATACTGTACATTTGTATTTAGATTTATAAAATCACACCTGTCCTTCCCTCTAGAGGTAATAACTATATAGTTAGTAATGTAAAATATATTGTAGAATTCCAGTTGCTGTGGATATCATAATTTTGTCTTCCCTAATTCTGGTGTTTGAAATACCAGTCCTAATGCTGCATTAATGGCCATGTATACCATCCACCATACAGCAGATGAGCTAGCTGTGGAGGAGAAGGGAAAACAACCTCCCCCCAGTCATGTGGAATGGATGTGGAACTGGAGGCTGTTTAAGCCCAATAGCTGAAGTAGCCATAGGGAGGAAGGATCCACATAGCACTAGATTCTTCAGCACTATCCCTATTCTCACCCTCCCACTGAGAGCTACTATACAAGGAGGCCCAATGAAGCTGGGTTCCCTGCTGCACAGAGCCATAAAAAGGACCCCTGACCCTGGAATATTGTGGAGTGCATCTCAACTTTAGGCTTAGAAACATACGCTATCTGTCCTGCTGTTGACATTCCTTTGCCTGCGTTTTCAGATATGCGGCTCAAGGCAATACTGAACTGTGCCACATAAGGGGCTAAGGGACTCGTGAGGCACAAAAACAGCAATGCCAGCATAATCCCCCAAAGAGGAAACAAAACTCCTAACTGTTGCAAACAATAAATTGTCCATACCTTGTAGAAGCAATGGATAATGAAAAGTTATAATGCCTATAGTTAGTACCCTCTTTAAAAGAATTTACACAGTATATGAAATTAAATTCTGTTCACAATTCTCTTAATTTATCCTTAATTAAACAATACTCCATAAATGGTGCATTCAGTGACCAAATGTTCAGAGACAGCAAAATGGTGGGTCCCAAGCCATTAGGAATGAAATAAAGTCAGTCCCCTGAGAACCTGCTAGAATCTGGTCTATGTAAGTGACAACTGATGGTTTAGGAAAGATAATTAACTTTGCAATTATAAACCCCAGCTTTCACCAATGCTGTTTCTTCCAATATAATCTTGTAAATGTTCTAGTATTTTTATAAAACGAGATAAAATGTTTGGGGGCCGGGGGAGAGGTGGGAATGTTGTGTTCATAGGGGATTAATTCTTCGTGGATAAATGTACTGGAAATATTATTCTTAAAAAATATTTCATATCAATAAATATTTGATGTGCAATGTTTATGTAGATTATAAGAAGATGAAATATTCCATTTTTTGTTTACTGCCAAGATTTTATTTTCTTCTGTGTAAGATAAAAGGGATAATATTGGAGTACATGTTGTATCAAAGAAATGTGATTTTTCTTTTTTGTAACAAAGGTATAGAAGTCAAATTAGGTTTTTCTGTAGCTCTGCAAATTGAAGTTCTCCATCTGTAGTAGAAGTGTAGTAGACAGTATATGCCATATAGGAGACATCGGTATTAGCTCCCCAGTTCCACACTGTCGTGTGCCTTAATATTCATCTAAAAAACCCACCTCTGAGGGTATGTCTACACTTGAAGCTGTGGGTGTGATTCCCAGCTCATGTAGATATACTCGTGCTAGCTGAACTAGTGCACTGGAAATAGTAGTGTAGCCATAGTAGCATGGACAGCGGCCACGGCAGCCTGTGCTAGTCACCGTGAATGTATGCCCATGGGATTCAGTTGGGTTTGTACTTGGGGCTACTAGCATGGTGCCATGATTGCTGCTGCTCTACACTACTACTTGTAGCATGCTAGCTCCAATGAGAGCTATGATGAGTATGTATACCTGAGCTGGGAATTGCACCCCTAGCTCGTAGTGCAGAGATACCCTATGGGGGACCAGTAGTACAATTCGTATGCCCATCCAGCCCTAGGTATCTCTGCCAAAACTGTCTATGAGGTTGCTAATTAGTCTATTTTCATAGTGGCATTGATACTACTAGTTATAAATATTGTAACATGCTCTTGTTTACATGTACAAATACTTCCTGTTGGAAGAGGACTACATTAACGTAAACGAGCTACTTTTTAGTTCATGCCAGTAACACCCACATGAGGCAGTCACAGTGCAGCACTTTGGTCTGCACTATGGTGCAGTGTAGACATAACCTTACATATGGTTTGTTACTGGACCCCTAGATGTCTTTGTGTGTTTGTATAGTGTACTAGACAGGCTATAGTCCCTGGTAATTGGAGCAGGCAAAAGTTGAACTTGAGCTGCATCAAGCCTGTTTGTGCGTTTGTAGTTATACAGAAACTATTTTCTTTACTAAATGCCTCCTGTGATTCGATATATCGGGCACTGGACTTGGAAACAGGGAATCAAACTCTGAGAATCTGGAAAGCAGATTCTATTTCTGGCTTTGCTCTGAGTTGGTGGGTCGCTTTTTGCTTAACTGTGCTCAGCTTCCCCACCTGTAAAATGTGGAGAATAATGTTTATACAGCTTTGTAATGCATTTTGAGATCTACAAATAGAAAGTGTTGCATACTTTTTATGAATTGCGGGATGCATGTATGAGAATGAATTTTGTTGCTGTTGTAAAAACAGGTCATCTGACCGCTCCCTGATGTTAAAGTAAGATGCCTTTTGTAGCACTAATCTAAAATAGCAGGAGAATGGTGTCACAAGAACTAAATTGCATTTGACCTTAATCCATGTGCCCATTGTTCCTTGAGCCTGTCATAACTACCATGTTTTGCATTTTGTTCCATTAAAAAAGCACAGCAAAACAAAACAAAATCTTTGTCAGAATGAAAAAAGAAAAGAAAAATATATATACAAACAAATGAGCAACAAACAAAATATGTATACTTAGCATTTGTATGGCCTTCCAGGTCAATCACTGACTCTAGTTCTGGGTTCAGCTCTTTGCTCTGCCATGGGCTTCCTGTGAGACTTTGGAAAATCAGTTTATCTATCTGCCTCAATTCCCCATCTGTAGAATTGTGATAGTTATACTTCCTTTCACCCACCTTTTGTCTGTCTTTGAAATGTACATTTTTGGGGGGCATGGAATGTCTCTTTCTATCCATATGTACAGAAACTAGCACAGTGGGTCCTGATCTCAGCTGAAGTTTCTAGATGCTCCCATAGTACAAATAATAAATAACAAACATCTGTATATTGTTAAATGGTAGGAATAAATTATTTTAAAAATATGTATTTTTCATTGATGAAATTAACTTTTTGTGGGTTGGGTTATGTATCTGAGATTACAGTGGTCACCACGGTGAAACTTCACATTTGCCATTTGTATGTAATTAGTATTACCATAGTATTCTCTATACATAGCATAGGAAATACTGTGGTAATAGTTCAATATTTAATTACAGTACTTTGCAAGTGTCAGTTTTAAAGAACATAATGACCAACACTGTATACTAGCACGAACATTTGTAAATGTCAGGAGGAGGGATGTTATTCCAGATAACGTACATATTCTGTTTTCCTAAATGATGTCCCTTCATGAACATGCTTTTAAAAATATTCAGCTGCTTTATATGCCATTTTGTCTATCTTTGCTGCTTCTGAAGTGATACACATATATGCTTAATCACAGATAATGGTCCCATCATATCAAGGGGCTTAGATATTCACATGGAATATTCACATGGAAGGAAGTGTTGCCTTCAAATGGGCAAGTACTGAGTTAGACGATACTTGCATGGACCTGTGATTACTGTGGTGATGCTCATATATGGTATATGCCAGTCCTTCATGATTTGACACAGTTCCCCAGAGTACCAGTTCTAGTGAGAATTTTAAAACTCCAGCAAATCAACATCACAGATGCTGTGTTATTCCCAGTATACCATCTTCCAATTTTTGATATGTCTGGGGAAAACACACTGGTGGGTAAAAGACAAGGATATCAAAATACATGAGTCAGCAAGGACCTCCCTGTTTCAAGGTATCTGATTACTATATTTCTGCTTTGGTTCCTCATAAATTGTATATAATTACTGCCAACTGCTGTGAATGATTTCATATTTAGGAGCTATTTGCAGGATAAAGTATATGGGCCAAATTAATCCCTGATATAAAATCAAAATAATTAGAGTTATACCAAGGATAAATATGGCTCTGTGAATCTGGGTTTTTATACATATTAAGAAAGAAAATCAATAGTATCATTTAAGGAAACAACTTGTACTCTTGGCTATCTTTCTGTGAACACTTTCCAATGGGTTATAGTAGGTGTTTCTAATTAAATCTTTTTTCAGACGAATGCTCCACGTGGCTTTCAAAAACATCAAGTGATTTGCAGAAAAAGGAAAGGAGGAAACGTGGTGTTAACCAACTGGTTGAAATGTAGTTGTTATTGTGGGAGCTTCTCTTCCTGGCACCTAACATTGAATTTCTTCAGGGAGAAAGTCTTCTCTCCATATCAGCTGTCTCCACCCTTCTCTATGATGTGCAATCCTAGATACCAATCATTGAGAGTGGAATACAGTTACATTCATTAATATATCTAAAATAGAAAATCTTGTTGTCAATATATACTCATTAGTACTAAGATGCATTGTTGTTAATTAGGTGGCAAATAGAAAACATCCTTGCTTCAATCTCACCAGATGGAGGGACCCTGGGTGTGATGACCTATGTTGGACCTTTCCCAGTGGATTTATTTGGTGTATTTATATGTCAGCATAGGTCCTGCTGCCATTTTTCATTTAAAATAACCATTCCCAAACTTACACAAGTGTGCACTCAAATTCAATTATTTTAAAAATGTGGGACTTTTGTTTAGTTTTACAATCAGCTATGCATAACACCCTCAAAACGCCAGAGACACACAGATGTAAAGTGAACAGATCTCTTTAGGAAAATGTAAGCTAGTCTGCTTTTTCCTGTTATGCTATCCAACAATGTTCTGCCATTCCGTCCAATCAGGTGAAAGGTATTAGATTACAAACTCATTCATATCACTGCCTTTTACTGATGTTGCCCACATCAGTTGCTGAGAAACAATATGAAGCCGAAGATGGGTATTATTTTTTTAATCTTCATTTGGTGTTGCTCAGTCTACGTGAAAAGTCCCTTCTCCAGGAGCTCTGACCTCTTAGGGTATGTCTTAACTGCAGTTAAACATCCATGGCTGGCCTGTTTCAGGTGACTCAGGATTGCAGAGTTCTGGCTATGGGGCTGATTAAATGAGGTGTAGACATTCGGGCTTGGGCTGGATCCCAGGATCTGGGACCCTGTGAGGGGGGAGTATCCCAAAGCCCGGACTCCAATGTGAGTCTGAAGATCTTACTGCAATTAAGCAGCCCTGTAGCCCGAGTCAGCTGACACGGGCCAGTCATGGGTGTTTAATTGCAGTGTAGACTTACTCTTATTCTTTTAAAGGGTTTGTACACTCTTAAGAGCCATACTCAGCTGTGCTTATTCCACTTTATGCTCTGCAATAGAGGATATCAACATTTGCATTGCTAGACTGTGGCCTCAGTTCAGCAGGATACTTAAGCATGTACATTACTTTAAGCGCACGAATACTCCCATTGAAATAAATGGGATTACTAATCTTAAAGATTCACATGAATTTAAGTATCTTTCTAAATCATGGCCTATATAAGGAAATGTGTGACACAGTTTCACTGAGAAACCATCCTACTTCTTTTTTTTTTTTTTAAAGTTATCTATGTTTGCCTCAGCTCTGTCAGGCCATAGAAAGAATTAGTTTGTATATTAATAATTCATTTCCAGGGAATAAAGTGTCAAGAAAAACATTATATGATAATGAGTTGGGGTACATTTTACAGATGTGCTCTATACCAGAAGAGGGCATACGTAACAAATGATGTAACTTCCTTAACGGGCCACTCTTAGTTACTGTACATACAAATAATAAGAGTTAGTTCCCTGACCCAAAGTTCTTGCAAACTAAACACAAGAATTTACAATTCTCACAGTCTACAGATCCAAAACAATTGGCAGAAGAAATCTGAGAATAATTTCAAATAACCATAAACTTAAGAATTTTGTGAATAAAAACTAAAGGTAAAATTTGTTTGATACATTTTTGAATAAATTAATCCTAGTAGATTATTCATTTGGCTTTAAGTATTTGCAAATTTTATAATGGGAAGTGGTGATGGTACTCAATGCTTTGTGGATCTGAAATCACGTATAAAGAACATGCAGTATCTACATGATACAAGCACTTACAGGATGGCTGGGCTCTGAAAAAGTGACTAAAAATGCCATTATGTGATTACATGTTCATTGTCATTTAATAATTCCCGTATCCTCAGTCTGCAAACAAAAAGATGTTTTTCTAACTGCCAGTACTGCATACTCCCCTTGTACTTGGAGAATCAAGGCTGTGATCTAGGAAAACAACCCAGTTCGGGACAGCACTTAAGCATGCTTTCCTAGTTGAGTACAAGCTTAGATGCTGCCCTGATTTGGGTTCCAAACTGATTCTTACCTCTTTGTGCATCACGAATAATAAAAGTTCTGAAGGCTAAAGTAGGCTCTTAGACCCAGATTTTTAAAGGTGTTTAGGCTTTCCGGCACATAGCATTGCAAAGCCTAACCGATTTAGGAGCCTAAATCTCAATTTTCAAATGACAGCCAATGGGATTTAGGCTCCTAAGTACCTAAAATAATTTAAAAATCTGGGCCTTAGTGTCGTTTAGGCCAACCTACTGTCTTCCAGTTGCCTAGTGTTCTTGATGACTATGGAGTTGCCCAGGTGTGACCGGCTGAAACTCTGTAAATAATTGTGCTGATAATGCACACAATCTTTTTCTCTCTCTTAGCTGTTTTGTCTCTGTGTGGCTAACATTAGTCAAAAAGCAGTACAAAAATTTATTTCAATTGCAAAAGTAAGCAAACCTGAATCTGAATACAGAAAAGAAGCAGATAAGAAGTAAGAAGTCATTTTTTCATAGTCCCTTTTCAGAGAAGAACTGCACTTTAAGCATTTTACAGGCATGGCTAAATAAGTGCCTGCCTAAGGCCAGCCATATCAACTTTGAAATCATCTAAAAGCTGGGGAGAGAGAAATTGGATACTAGTCATTGGTCATTTACAGAATAATGTAAAAGGGCATGACTCCCATGAGATCCATTTTTCAGATCCCTACATATAATAGGTCATTTTTTGAAGCTAACCCTTCTATCGGGCAGAAACACTGAATGTAAAAGGGCTATCATCTATCATGTCTGCCCATGAAGTTCAAAGAAGGATAAAATAAATTTCATTTTCACTTTCTCATTGTTAAAGCTCTTTCCCCCTTTTATTCTTTTACTTCTCTTTAAAACATCATGAAAAATATACAAGTGATGAATGGTTAAAGGTCAGTGAATATTGATCTTTTTAGTGGTCTTATACGAGTTTTGTGTGTCTATCTTTTTGTCCAGTTGCCTTATAAAAAATATACTACTGAGCCAATGAAAATGTAGTGCCACTTTTTGAATGATTTTTAATATATTAAAAATATTCATCATTACAATATTTCTATAAGGATCTTAAGTCCTTCAGAGTGTACTGAAGAACCACTTTACCAAGATTCAAAAAAATAATTAATATATTCTGCTGTGTGAAGTAGGTTCAAAATAATATGTACACTGTGGATAATGGAAACATGTTGACATTCTTAAGGTTATAAAAACACTTGACGTTATCGTAATCGTAACATTGAGCAAGATTGAAGATTATGAAGTACAATGTCCCTGAACATCCTAGAGCAGCATCTTTCCCATTTTACTAATTGCTGAGACACTTGAGATCTCAGTGTGATTTTTTTTTTTTTTTTTTTCCTCTGCACAAATGAACAAGTGGAGGCCACAGCACCTCTTTAAAAAGGCAGATGTGCTAAATAATTAATTTATAAAGAGAATCTGTGTGGGGACTAGAATCTAGATACTGTGACTTTCCAGGTGAGTTCTCAGCTAGTTGAACTTAAAAAAGCAACTTTATGAGTGTAAATAAACACTTGGATAAATCCGCTATTTCTTCTTTGAGAACGTCAGCATGGATCCCACTGTAGGTGTGCATATGCCTCGTTTGAGATCACACTTATTTGGAATAGCAATCTGTGCTCCTTCATGCTTCGGCATGAGGCCCACTGGGTGGCTACAACCAGTTCTCTCCTATCACTCATGGCAATGAGATGGAACTCAGTGAATGTCCAGTGAATGTACTCTCTTCAGAGGCCCTAAGCTGGTTCATTTTCAACATTTTTCATGAAGAAATCTTTTCACTTTCATTCAAAGGCTTTGCCTCCTCTCCCCCAGGGGGAAAAAGGGGGAAAAGAGGAAAATGATCTATGACCCCTTTGTACAACAGGGTGATGAGCTTTGCACCAATTGTTATGCCTTCATGATAGAATCCAAATCTTCAGGGTTTCAACCCTGCCCATACTTTGACATGTTGATCCCAATCCAGGATGAGCAGAGCTGATGCCTCCTTTGCACAGAGAGAGACGAGAACCACATTCTGGACAGGTGCTTTGCATGCAAGTTCTTGTCTTCCCAGATCCGCAAGTCCAGGTTGCTCAGCTCCAATTACATTCACTTGAGCAGTCCATATAAGTCACTTCAGAACCTGAGGGGACAGTTATGACCAAAATTAAGACATATAAACAACCATCAGCCGGTGCTCCCTTCAATACTCATTGCACTCTGGGATCCTACAGTGGAAAGAAGGCAAAGAAAACAGAGTCAGCACTGATGTCAATCCTGACCACACTGGTGAAGTTCACAGGATACAGGAACCTGTTGCTTTGGTACCAATCCTGTCACTGACTACATCAGCACAGACAATCCCCCAGCACTGATGACTTCAGCTCCCGTGATGCCTGCCTTGATGTATCAAGCAGTAAAGCTGGCATTTACATCTGCTCATGAATGGAAAACCAACTTGCATAATCGTATTGAGCCTAAACATAGCTCCAAACTGCAGGGAAGCCCTGGAGGAAGGATATGAGATGTGATTCATTCCTTCAAGAACAGAGCCCTAACGAATCTGGCAGAGCAAGATATTATACACCATCCAGGTACAGATACCCATGAGTGGGCTGAGCATAGACCAAACATGGGCTGTGGAGGCATCCATATCTCTTCTGGAGACATTCCCGGTACTGAAACTGGCACCAGGAATGGCACTGGCTCTATCCACCCTCTTGGTGCTTCCTTTGAGGAGGAGATATACTCTTCCTCACCATCACTGATGACATCCTTCATGATGCCATCAACCATGCCCCTTCCATCCAAGAATGACCCCAAAGAAGGTATCAGGGAGCCACCATTCAGAACACTACCCCAAATACCACAGGAGTAGCACTGGGCTGGTCAGCCCCAACCGCGCCAATACCCATATAACTTGATGTCATATTAGCCTTACTGTGGACCGTCTTGCCATGAGTCCAGGAGCAAATCACCATCCCATATATCTACAAAAAGGAGATAACTTTCCCTGTTGGCTTTGCTCCCCCAAGACAGCCCACACTGGAACTGGTCATGGGCCCATGAGAGTGGGAGATGATAGAGGACAAAAACAATGATTTCCATCTCTACTCAAAGAATTTTCCTCACTGCTGGACAAGACCGTGACATCAGCTCCCATGTCAGTGATTGATGACTTCTGAGTCTTCTGGGACTTCCTGTGCAGAATCTTGATCATCCTAGATATTGAGACTATGTTCATACAGGAGAAGTCTCACAAGCCCTTTACCTTATGAAGGTGACAACATTGGGTAGGATTGCCCTCCCCATTAATGAAGGGAGCCTGAAAACAGCTAATGAGTTGTGGAAGACCCTATTCGTCATACCTCTCATCTCCAAGTCCACGGAGAAAAGGAATCACGTGCTCCCTAAAGGCTGTGAGCATGAATACTTTCAAACGCCGTTAAACTTCTTTCAAAGAACATTTTTATCCCGGGGGAGACTAGCCAATTACTATCATAATGCCTAGATTGAGTAATGTCATTCTAAAATAGTCTAAATAAATCTAAGCATTTCTCTCAGCCTTATTCTTCTCAGAATGGAACTTTGAGGGGCGGAGCATAGATTGCAGGAGGAAAGAGTTTGTGGGAGTCACCAGGAAGCCAGTCTGTATGCACATGGCTGGGATACAAGTTGCAGCTGCAGTTCTTTTGGAAAATGTTCTCAATAAAAAGCCAGTTTAGTTTTAGGAATATGGAAGCAGCTCATGTTATTATCCAGAACATGGTACATGAACCATATATAGAGTGTGGTCCAGTGGTCAGGGCAATGAACTGGGTCTTGGAAGCCTAGATTCTATTCCCAGCTCTGCCCTGGACAATTCACTTCACTTCTGTGTCTGTTTCTCCTCCCACACTTTTTGCTATCACCTCTTTAGACTGGAAGCTCTGAAGCATTAGAGACTCTCTCTCACTATGTGTTTATATGGTTCCTAGCACAATGGGGATGTGATTTTGGTTAAGGCCTCTGGCCCTGCTGTAATACACATTGCTGTAATACAGATTTACTAATAATGTTTCCGAATATTAAAAAATGATGATAATACTTTGTGTTAAGTGCTTTACAAAAATTACTCAACAGAGCCTCACAAAACGTCTGTGATAAATAGGAATCCTTTCACCTGTGACAGGAATGCTGTTAACTTTGGGTAAGACTTTGGCTGCAGTTCAACAGCATACAACAACACTACTCAACAGTTTAAAACAAGGAACAAATGATACCATATGCATACTAAAGGTGAAACATTGGTGGGCACGATAGTCGGGCACCAGGGAGACAGCCAAAATTCATACAGAAATGCCTTGGAATCCATCCCTGATCACAAATGCTAAGGACCTCTATTTGGCTTCGTAGACATGGCAGCTCCTGTAGTACAATGCATACTAACGCCATGCTGGGCCATTGGTTCAACATTGACTCAGAAAAGTGTTATTTACTGACTTCCTGCAGCCCCTCTGTGTCCATTGGAAGTCTAACAATCTAATCATTGACCAGCCCAAACCTTCTTGGCTTGTATGACCTAACAAAATCACAGGACAAGGTACAGTCCATTCTGCTTATTAGCTACCCTTCGGTTACCAGAAAGTTGCCATGATCTGGCAGTTGCTAATAAGTACTGGGGTGCCTTCCCTGGCTGTAGCCCTGCAAACCTGCCTGTTGATAGGGCAGCAGCAGGGCTGGGGTTTTCTACAGGGAGCAGGGGTGTTGAGGGTCTACAGAGTTGCATGGTACTTCTCTGCACTCTCTGGAGGTCAGGACTCAGCACATCCCAGAGCTTCCTTCCCTGGGCAGTCCCCTGGCAGGGAGAGATACCATGCTCTGCCTCACAGACTGCCCTCTCATCCCACAGCCCCTGTGCGCAGGTAGGATTGCTGGCTGCAATCCCAGAAGGAAGCACTGGGATGGGCTGAGCCCCAGCTGCAGGCAGATTTCTTCCCTTGCTGTAGCCCTGCCAACCTGCCTACGGCCAGTGCTCGACAGGTGCACTGCCCCATACTTCATTCCCTGACTGCAGCCTCACGAACCTGCCTGCAGCTGGGGCCTTTCTTTGAAAAATGTCCCATTAGACATTAGAGTCCCATTAACATTAAAGTCAATGGAATGGGATTAGTTCCCAGCAAAATGTTGCTATCAACGGGAACATGTTAATATCCAGATAGTTAGTTATTACGTGGAATCTACTGTATCCTGCTAAGTCAGGGTTCACTATGATAACCAAATTCTCTGTGCCTTTGCTTCTTGCATGGATGGTATAATTTTTCTGCAAGACGAATAGTGAGAAAGTTAGTCTCCGGATTCAGGACAGTCTCCTAAAAGGCCACTTAAAACGGTGTGGTACTTTTAAAATGACATCTTTGTTTTGTTTTCTTAAACTTATTAACATTAAGTTTAATGTTGGAACCCTCAGAGTTGCTATCATATAAAATGCAAATGATTTTTTTTTTACAAACAATAAACCTTTCCAAAAAAAATGTTATGTTAAAATAGGTAAGTAGCACAGCATTGTAGCCATTTTACAGATGAGTAAATTGAGACACAAAGGTTAAATAACCCTCACAAGGCCACACAGCAAGTCAGTTGCATAGCTGCGACCAGGAAGCCTGATGCCCAGTGCTCTCTTCTAACAAGTAGACTGAGCACCCTCCGTGTTTAATGTTAAAGTATTAACTTTTTCCCTGTCACACTATGCTCAAACTTGCAGGCATAATGAGACACACTTGTAACAGACATGTCTACTGTACCAGTGTCTGCTAGATCTGTTTTTGCTAGTCTTCTCTCAAACACTCCTTGCAGTGCTTATTACTGAATCTGACACTAGGGATATCTGGCAACCAGCTTACAGGTTCACTGGTTTGCATTAGGGGAGGGAGCATGGCTTCCGGGTGGCAGAAAGTATGTGAACATCTTATTTCACATTAGTTCCCCCAGGTAGGAAATTCTTCCAAAGAAGATCATTGAGTTTACCTGTTTCATATTTCAACCACCATTGTACGATGCCCAATTGCATATAAAGCATCTGGCGTAAGCAAAACTAATTTGGATCTTCTTTTGTAAAATGTTAGCAGGATTAAAGGATCAGGTAGCCTGTTTCCTTACAAGAATCACTAGAGGGAACCATAGTGAGGAAGAGATAAAATAATTAGGACAGCAGAAAATAGGCAGCATGCATCTCAACTGCAACTGTTCCTGTATAAACTCAGTCTATAAAATTATATTAGTTTGCTTATCAAGCAAGCTTCTTTTCAAATTTAATAGCTACCTATATTACACTGACTGTATCAACACCTGTGACTTTTATATTGTAAACAATTTCCAGCTCTTCTGAGCTATGATTCTCACATTGCCAAAAAGGCTAATCTACCAAGGCTAGCCCAGTGGATGAAGATAATTTTTAAAAAATTAGTGATGTATTTATCTATCTGGTACTATGCTTCAGCAAATGCAGTATTTTACACATTTGTTGTGCATTTAGTAATATACAAGTATTATAATACAATTTGCCAGATTTTGGATTAAATGACTAAGTGTTACAGTAATATAAATTATAAAATACGGTAACACACAAAATAGTTAAAATATTTTTCAATGTATTTAAAATACAGTGAACCAAATACTCTGCTATACGGAGAGTACCCTAGTGAAAAAGCAGTGTCAGTGAGGGAACATGGCCAGGATGTTCTGCACTCTGATGCTCTCCAGCTGCCATAATGGCAGCATGAGGGACATTTCTATGTAGCCATAAACTACAATAACCCCAAGGCTGCTCTAACTTGAGCCATAGGCTGGATGTTCGCCCAGGAGCATAGGCATCTACCTTTGCGCAGGCCCCCTTGGGTCCTACAAGACGACTATCTGGCTCAGTTGGATTCAAATTCATGGCCAGTGAGTTATGCCATAAATATGCAAAAACATGAAAACTGGCCTGCTCAATGCGATTGTATATGTGTATATAATATATACAAACTACCACACTTTCAAACAAAAAATAGAGTTGGAAATATTTTTACAAGAGAAAATATTAGGTATCTTCCATATAAGGTTTGCTACCACTTCCCCTTTATTAAAAAGAATATAATGAATGCGCAGCACCCATCCACCTACTAAAATGAATCACTTTTTAAAAATGTATTGCTTTTGCCTCAGATAAAGGTATAGGGATACCTCAGCATTTCTCCTTTGGTATATGTATGCACATTACTCTATGTATTACATACAATGTTGCAGATATTGAAGAAAGGTTGTTTTGTTATCTAACTAGCAAATTTTTAGTCATGGGCATCATGTAGAAATTCATCAACTAGTAATGGCTAGGTAGCTGGTAACAAATTGCCCACATTATTATTTATTTATTGTTTTATTTTATTTATTATGGCTAGTCAACATTTTTCATAACAAAGTAGTTTTAATCTAAAAATGGCCTTTTCTTGAAAATGAAACTTTTCATGAGCATGACATTTTTGGTTTTTTGGGTTTGTGCTGCTTACATGTTGAAATTTTTTTCAATCAAAAAACCTTAAAGAAAGCTGTTTCTTTGGTAAATGAATACAAATTTTGATAAATATTTCCCTAACATTTTTATAATGTTTTAGATTTAAAAAATGGAGACAAAAATCATCAAAACCAAACCAGTTTTTGGTTTTTTGAATATTGTCAACACTTCAGATGGAAAACAATTGTAATTTTTTTTTTATTTTATAAGGCTACTTTTGCATTTTTCAGCTAGCTCTATTTATTATTTGCTCAACAAGAACAAAAACATTCATACAAAGTGCTGTAGAGAGTGATCCCATTCCCCCAACCTTTAGATTGTACATTATTCATGGCAGGGAGGGAATGTCTCTGTGTTTTGGAATGTGTCTTGCACTTTTTAGGCGCTACGTCGATATAAACAATAATTTACAGAATAAATCAAATAACTGTGTAGGGAAAATATATTCTGCTACATGGGAAGGCCTAGACCTTGGTCCCCTACAGTTAAGGCTAGCTCTAGGTTAACGATAAAATATTCCTCTTTATTTACTACCCACCAGTCAACACAATAAGCAGTAACGGAATGTTTTTTGTGGCCTTTTTTGTTTTTTGCCCATGATATCTTGGTATCTTGTGCTGCTCGGTAGAGCTGCAACAACTGGTCTCTAACATCAGTGTTCTTTTCAAATACATTTTTTTCTGCTTACCCACCAACCCCGTAAGATGTGTTATAACTAATTCTGGAAAAAGAGCATGCAAACGTTATGGAATCTTATGTCCATCACACCATTCTTGCAGCTGTCTAATGAATTTGCAACCATTGCTTATTATATGGCATGGTACAATATTTTCCTTATACCATTGCAATATTATAATTAAAGTTTTGTATTATCTTTTCCATTATAACCCTTTATTTTCAGTAGCTTAGTGTTTTGCTATTAAAATTCACTCCAGGCTGTAAGACGACATAGTAAACATTTTTTAATATAGTTTCTGTTTTTCTGAATGTGAAATGAAATTATTACTAGCAGAAACAAATGCTAACAAGATATTAAAATGGACAGTTAATCTTCTTGCCTGGTGTTCAGAGCTTCCCATGGGCTTCTGCACTACAGTACTGAACTTACATCCAGCTACAATCCTGACTGCTGACTTTCTCCTCTCCCCTCTTCCACCTTCAGTGAGGGAGAGACGCAGCCTCCTATTTGTGCTGCTCCATGTATTTGGAATTCCCCCATTCCCCTCCTCCCTCCTCCCTTTGAGTGACAGAGCCACTTCCAATTTTTAAACCCCTCTTTAAACTCCATGTTCAAATGCGCTTGTTGTGATTCCATGTTAGAAGTTATAACATCTAAGTGTTCTGCAGAATTTAGAGGAAATGCCAAATTACTGTGAGAGGCCCTTCTGCTTTATTTCTAGCCTGACTGGAAATGAATAGTAAAAATCTAGCAAGGAAGCCTGTGCTTTTGGGATTTTCATCTTGTAATATTACAATACTTTTATCTACTAGAACTGATACATCACTGGTCCCCATATGTTAAATCTTCAGCACTAGCTGTGAGATAAAAGGACTATGCTTTTTGTATGAGGAAGGTACCTACTGTACCTTTCAGGTGATTTTGCTCGTGCTTGCTTCCTAACATTTGTCTATCTCACTGATACAGAAAGTTCATGAGAGCTAACGCTGTGCAAATCTATTTATCGGTTTCTAAATGTAAAGAGTCATTTAACAGTTGCAAGAACATATTTTAAAGCTGAGCACCTCAAGGCATGGGCATACAAACAATACAAATGTGGTGTAACAGCAATGTTGCAATAACCTATATTTACCACAAGGTGGCACGAAATTGTGTCTAATGAACCCTTGTGACTTGGGAATCCATATTTTCAGACTGGGCCTCAACCTCATTTGTTTTCTGTTTAGCAACTTCTGTTTAGCGATCTGTGTGTTTGCTCAGCAAAATCAGTTAGCACCTATAAGCAGTTTAAACACACTGCAAAAGTAACTGGGTGCAGATTGTTATTGTACCTGTGAATGGTGAAGCTATGGAAACAGAAACTTTCCCCCTTTATCTCCGTGAGAAGGTTGAGAAGCAGATCCACTTGGAAGACCCCTAAAAGCTAACGCTTAAACGTGTGGATCTAGTGGCCTGGCTGAGTTGTGCTCAGTATAGGGCTGGGACTGGCGGCACAGGTGGCTGTTTTTGTGCTTCCCCAACGAGGGCTGAAAGGCACAATTTAAAGCAGAGTCAGCTCAAGACAATCTGCCATCCTAGGCAAAGCTTCAGAGAGACGTCCCCCTCCAAATTCCGAGAACAGAAGTTCTCAACTTGGTGGAGAAGTTAGGGGTGGCAGTGGACTTTCTAGAGAGGTGCCATGAGCCTTCTGAGCGTTCACACTGCCACTCACTCAGGTTTGACCTGGCCACCTGTCCATTATGATGAAGGGGGATGGGGAGAGAAAGTTGGGCCAAATTTAAGTGAGTGGTATTGTGACCTGGCATTTGGGGTTGCAGCCCTACTCAGATTTGGCCAGGCAAATCTGCTGCCCTAGGCAGCTACCTAGTTTGCCTATAGTTAGAGCAGCCTCAAGGCTATTTCAGCTGTCCACTCCCCCTGCATTGGGTCCTTGGGGTGGTTGGTGTAGAGATAGTATATCAGCTCTACACCACCTAGTGATTGTTCCTGTGCTGGGGGAATAATTAAGCCAGCTTTATGGTCCCTTTGGATTGCTAGGTACCAAGAATCTGGTCCAATGTATTCTGCTTTAACAAGAAGAAAGGTTATTCAAATGGTTTTCATCTTATCTTGTCAAGCAGCTGTTCATGGGGAAAGTAACACACCTGCCCACCAAGTGTTGGCACCAGTTCTAGTATGCTTTTGATTGACACCTGGGTGGGCTAGTTGTGATGAACTTTTGAGTGACAAGTGAACTCATGTTTGACTCAGGAGTTTGTGTGTTGGCAGTAGAGTTAAGAGACAAGTGAAAAGCAGCAATCAGAGCAAAAGTTTTCTTGGAACTTGAATACTGAGCTATATTTTCCTGGAGCCCTGAAATGGGGCTACACATGTCAACTTTGCTACTTTTGCTGCTAATTCATCTTCATTCAAATGAATAAAAAAAATTGTTACAAATAAAAAGCAGATGAAGAAAATATCCTGGGCTAAGAAGTAATTTACCACTCCAGAAATATCCCATTGTTTTGGTCTTGTCAGTGCTGGGATTTTTCACGTGTCTAATACTGAGTCTCATCTACGCTACAGCTTCTATCAATGTGACTGCACCAGTTGGGAATAATGGTTCTGAAAAATTATAATGTAGACAAGTTCAACTTGTCCTCTTAGTCCCTACGACACACTGAAAGATGGATTGCAGGTCCTATACTTCAAAAAGTATCGTTAGATAGAGAGACTTCTGAATTTGTATATTTATTTGTACATGTATCCAATATTTAATAGTGAAGTTGTTACCAAAAAAAAAAAAAAAAAATTGCTAAAGCAAGCAGGTAAAATGATCATTCAGGAGATACCAACAAATATAGTACTACATTTTCATAAATGAATCGCAAATCTTAAATGATCCACATAATCCCAAAATCTGCTAAAATGATCCATTAATAATTACATGAAAAATTGTGTACATTTGATTGCAATAACATTCAGACCCTGTAGCTTTTTTAAAAAAAAGTTTAAACAGATTTACAGAATTGTTTTTCATATTAAACGAAAGGAAAAGAGTAACTGTATACAGAAATGTAGTGCTTCACAGGGGACAGTGACAAAGCATCAGATATAAGCATAACATTTGATTACATTGTTAAAAAATGTTTTAGAGTAAAAAAGGTATTTTTCTGTATACCTTTCTATGAATATCAGGTAATCTCTCTCTCCCTCTACTGTAAATGCACCCTCATTTCTGGATACTGTGTGGTGCAGAATGACAGGTTACAAAATGTTCTTCTGCAAGGACAGGAACCTGTGTGATCTCATCAAATAAACTGTGGACTAATAGAAAGTACATCATGAGCTACAGAGAAAGCAGAGCTGTGACTGGCAAACATTCATTAAATGTCCTTTTGGCAAGATGTACTGAAGGCAGAAGTGTGAGGCAACAACTGTCACAGAAGTTTGCAGTATTCTTACAAGCCTAGTTTTAAAGAGAGACAATAATATTTTTTGATGGTGAGTGTACTTAACCCACAGTTGCTGATACTTCTGGCTGTTCACCAAAGATATGGTCCAGTCTATCTCCACACCCATTGCCAAATCCTTCCTCCACCATGCGGCAAACGTCTCAGCCCCCTAACAAGAAGTTCCCTAACACCAAATACCAAAACCATTATTAGCACCCTCACCAGGCATATGCCCTGACCCAATTTTCCTTGCATTTGACACTTTATATATTTATATACATGTGGTCCGTTCAGCCTGCATGTTGCCTGTGTTTTCCCAGAAATGCATTCCTATTAACTCTTCCAATTCATCTTCCTTGATCATCAACTTGATCAGATACAATAAGGAAGATGAGGAAGGATGGTTTATTGGTTAGGATGTTAGTCTGGGACTCAAAAGAGCTGAGTTGAGTGACTTGCTTCACAACAAACTTCCTGTGTGACTGCAGTCAAGTCACTTATTCTCTCTGTGCCTCAGTCCCACATCTGTAAAATGGGGATAATAGTACCTTTGTACTTCACAAGGTTGGTTTAAGCATAGATACGTTAAAGAGTGTGAGGTGCTCAGATACTACTACCACTACTACTGCTACTATATAGCTGGAACTAGACAAGTACGTGCAAACCCACAGTTCATGTATGGATAGTCTCTCTTTTTATATGTCCTCCATGTCCATGCTGGAAACACAATGTGGCCTGAGCCCCTGCTAGAGTTCCTCAGGGCTCCTCCCTCTTCTTCTTGGTGCCCTGCATAAACTCCTCCATAAATTTAATGGCAATGTCCAGATTAATTGACTGATGCTGCTTCACCCATACTCGGGTATCCTCAAGGAGACTCTGATGAAATTGTTCCAGAAT
The DNA here is from genome assembly GCF_026122565.2 of Emydura macquarii macquarii. Classification (NCBI taxonomy): domain Eukaryota; kingdom Metazoa; phylum Chordata; order Testudines; family Chelidae; genus Emydura; species Emydura macquarii. The sequence continues at coordinate 13,018,168 of NW_027132559.1, read as the reverse complement.
CACAGAGCCCATAATCATCCCCCCAGTTTAAGTATCTGGCCTTAAGCAATGAGATGTCCAAACTGTTGATGTCCATGCAAATGCATGGGGCCCTAATCCTGCAGGCCATCTTGCTGCTCTAAATTTCTGGCAATATTTTTCTGTGGACAGGCCTGTCTGGCCCAGGATGGATACCTTAACCATGACACTAGGGTTTAGGTCACCTTAACCATGCCACCATGGATTTTTCACCCCTCTAAGCAATGTTGTTAAGCCACCATGCCTTTCTGGTGTAGACCAGGCCTTCCTGAGCACTCCTTTCTATGCCATTTTATACAGCTTCCTCCTTAATGGGTTAATTGGCTCATTAACTCATGAGCCTCAATCTTTCCTAGAAATCAGGTGCACCTCTGTCTAATTAGGCCTTTGCCAGGGAAACCTAATGAATACTAATAGTGACCTGAGTGCTGGGTCCAGTGCTAGCCTTCAGCACTCTGTCACAGACTCCAATGTGAGCTGAATTTGGTACATTGTTTTCTTTCTTGTATGTGATTTTCAAATGCTCATAACTTGATGAAATCAAAATCATTTTCTTCCAGAACAAGGCCATGCATTGCTTCTCATTGAGGACTATTTCCATGCTAAATTGCAGATTTCAAACCTCAGCCTTTTTGGCTACAGGCCTGTTCAAATAAGCATCACAAGACTTCTACTAAAATTGAAAAAGCATTTTTGGTCTCTTCTGAATGTCTGAACTATTTTTACTCAAACTTTCCAAAGTCATCTTTAGGCAGACAATTGGAAGAACAATTTTAACTCAAAAGGTGAATCTTTCACAAAGTCCTGATGGTCTGCAAATAGGACTTTGTGAAATAGTTTCCATCTCAACTAACTACCATGTTCGCTACCATTGCTTTTCCACTACAGTAATGGCCTTCAATGAGTTTGTAGCCAGTCTACTTCACCATTATAATAAAGGTTACATCATAACAGACATACTTACAGGCAGCACACTGTTGAGTAGTGCATTCTCTTCATATACAATGGGATATTTGTCTGGAAGATTTTCTTAGCCACCTTTTGAAAAAGTGCAAAGTTCACGAAAATGAGACCGACAATCTAGCTGTAAAAAATGAGTGTTGGAAAAGTTACAAAGCTATTTTACTGCATTCCTTCTGCCACCTGCTTGTACACATTTCTATGAGAGTCTTATTTATCACCTCGTCTGTCTAACTGGACCTGAATTTTAAGCTCATACATTGCTTTTGTTTTAAACTCAAATTTGGAATTATTTGTTTTGTTTTGTTGTCATTTCCTAAAAGTGCAATCCATTTTCAGGACAGTCTATTGCATATTTCAATTTTCTTTGGCACAGCACTCCTGGGTATTTTTTTGTATCACGAACACACAGTAAGAGTACCACAAATGAGGCATCGTTGGTCAGGTTTTAAATTTTTTGTTGCCATTGTAAAAACACTAAATTACTCAATGTCATCTTGGCCTTTTCCATAATGCTGACAGCCTACAATTTCCTCTTCGCCTTTTAAGTATCAATTTTTTTACAGTAGTCTATAAACTACCTCGTTAATCAGATAGTGTAAAATCCAATTAGAGACATTAGAATCCAGAAATACAGAAGTGTTAAGGAATTTATTTCTTGATTGACAAGAAAGGCAAATAGACTCATCTATTTTGAATCTTAGCAACAATTAGCTGCCTTAGTTTCATTTATTGTGACATAAAAAATCTGGTTTATTGAGAGCTCTATTGAATAAGATTTCTATGATATTCACCATGAGAAAATATCTTCAAACTAAAATGATTGTTTTGCTGTAATAAATTGAACCATATGTACACTATGTTATTCAATCTTTTTTCTTCAAGGCATAAATTGATATTAAAGAACATTTAAGTCATAACACATGGTTATCCAGGCATGAACGAGGCAATAACCCATATAAGTTGTCAAGGTGAAGCCAAAGCATTTATTAGAGGTTTGTGTTGTTTTTGAAAAGTGCACGGTTGGATAAACATGGATTAGTGCTATTATGCTGCTACGATGACTCAAGTGTGTTTTTACAGTGTCAGTAATTTTTATGTTTAAAAATCACTGGTGCAGTATATTAGCTATAATTTATGTTTATCATCTTGTGTACTCTAATAGGTTTCAACAAACCATTTAACACTTCAGCTTGTGCATATACATTACTTAATAGGTATTTATCTTAAAAAAAGAGATACTTAAATGGGACTTTCAAAGCTTGCAAATGAATGCTAAGAGCAAATACTGCAGTGAGGCACATTAACTTTTTTTTCCAGTCGGCATTTAACTTTGAACAGTGTGACCATTTCTTTTTACACTTTGTTCCCAAGTGGAGCAAGAAAGATAGATATATCATCTTCAAATCCTGTTGGCATGAATGACATCAAAATCCCTGACATGGAGTGTCCGTCACACTTACTAAGTAGAGTGGATGTGATAAAGCCAACACAGCTGAAAATGCCAATAACTACCTGTCACAGAGGCTGCCCTTTGAAGAGGGCGTAGAGCTTTATGTTTTCCTGGTTAAGGTTTATTTATTATCGATAGCAGCAACAAATATTTATATTTCTTCTCATTATTATTTTTTCAGTGCTTTGGGTCCCCTGTTTTTAATAACCCCTCCCAGTCCTAAACACCCAACACTGTTTGTGGAACAAGTTTTCCCACAATCAAAAAGGACAGAAATAGGAGGGGAGAAGAGATGAAGGAGGAGAGATCAATTAGAAGTACCTAGCCACATTAGCCTTTTTGTGGTAATGTATGAGTACAGCTTAATTTATTATGATACTATTGATTCTTTCAAACAACACATTGCTTACTGAATGGGCTGTGCAGATGATATATTTCTGTCCTGGACAGGCTTGGTATGAATTACTATTGTTCAGTACTTTCATAAAGGAGATTGATGTTAACTTAAAAATCATCACAAACTGGTCTCTCTCTTTTTTAAACTATTAATCTGGAATTTGTGAGAAATCACAAGACAAATATAAATGTAGCTTCTGGTTACGAAACTAAAAAAATTCCTGATTCATTTACCAGTGAGGTCTTATTGGAGGGGTAAAAAGAGTTTGTTTAGAATCCTAAGAATATGAACATGCTGATCTGCTATGTAATAGATTTTTTACAAAGAGGCTATCAATTCTCTTGACTCGATCAAGCATATCAGTTGGCTGAATTGGCAAATAGAGAGGATTTATTACTCATGAGGGAAAAATTGACCAAGATGGACTAGTATTACAAACTACCTTTTCCACAGTAACTTCTTTTTAAAACATATTTAAAGAAACATTGGTATAATTTGGAAATTATTCTTAATTTCTAAACAACGGTTTTTATTTTCTCAAATTTTGTTATTTTTCATATATGAGCAGGGAAAGTATTTAGAATTTGGGTTTTGGTCAATATACTTATCAAATTACAGAGAAATACAAATACCCTTTCTTTTATGTTGAGTCACTTCTGATGACTCTATTTCTACAAGATACACCTAATGCCATGCTGCACATAAACACAATAGGCCAATTTCAGTTCTTACGGTGTCAGTGTATACAGCTCCAATAACTTCAGTGGAGTTGTGCTGCTTATACTAGTTCTGAATTTTTCCCATGCTTCTCTCACTGTGCAAAGTACATCCCATTCACATTTATAACAGTAATGTTCTGTCCTCTCCAGGTTCAACATGTTTACTTGGACTATTAATGTACCCTATTGTTCTAGGTGCTGTAAAAACAAAGAATAAGAGATAGTCCCCGACCCAGAGAGTTTATAGTCCTAAATATCATGCAGCCACTAGATTTCTACGTGCTGTATAGAATTCTAGATGGGGTGTGGTCCTTGACAAACAAAGGTAACAAAGCTGGAACTTGATCTGTGTGGAAGACTGGTATGTTTTTTTTTTGTCTGTATTTCATAGTTGTTTTTTTTAATAAATGTCCCCATTTTAAGGAGGACTGTTTTTATATATAATGACATCAGGAAAAGGGTATGTTGGAACAATACTAGTGTCACCATCTTCATGCCAGCAGTGCTTTTCAGTTTCTGCAACAGCACTCTGCTGCCCTTGTCCTTTTTCACCTAGAGGACCTTTTTACATGGTGCTTCTGTTCCCTAGAGTAACACTGAACTGTTTTACCTCCCTTGAGCCAGGATACCTGAGCCCTTCCCTCTGCGTTCAACCTCAATCTGCTCTCCTTGCTTCCCTTGAAATGTATGACATCACTATTAATTGTTTTCCTTACAAGGACTCAGTGACCTCACAATCCCCTTCATCATTGGGCTGGACACTAAGAAGGAAAGACCAGGAACCTCCTTTTCCTGCTTTCTTTGTTGATGTTAATAGTTGTCACTCAGGCTTTGAACGACGATGAGATTTTAGATTTGTCTCTTTGGTAGAAACCATGCTATCACTATTGGACTTGTTGGCTGCATTTAGTACAATCAGTTGCAAAGTATAGCCGACTCAGATGCTTTAAGCTGCATCCATTTCTTCCTATCAGAGAAGTCACAAAATGTTACAGTGGGAGGCTACTACTCTTCGCCAAAACTTGCAGGGTTTTAAGATACTCAGTCTTAGCACCCCATGTATTCATCCTATACGGATGGAGAAAGTTGTGGGCTGGCTTTGGCTATCATGCCACCAATAAGCTGATGACCTCTACTGTATCTCTACTTCTCTTCTTGCTCAGATAACGCAGTGCCCTTTCTATCCCAGTGAAGGCAATAGGAGTCTGGATTAAGAATAAGTGGCTCAGAAAAAACTGAGGTGATTGGTGGTGGGGGGAGGGGGAAGTACCTGGAGGAACTAGCAGCAATGTGACCTTATTCTCTGCTGGGGACACCTGCTCTGCAATTGCCAAGGTGGTTTAAAACACTAGAGTCTTTATGGATTTCACTGCTTTTGGTTCCCAGATAGTCAGAACCTTCAGCTGTCCTGTCATTCTGGGTATGGACCCAGTCTTAGTGATTCATGCTTTTCTCATCTCAAGACTGCAACATATTATACCTTTGCCTGACTAAAGCCTATCTGCAAACTACAGATGGTTCAGCAGATCACCTGCTAAGTGGAACAGGCCAACCAGAGCAGATATTGACAGTATCTGTGCTCTACGTTGGTTGCCCATCCAAGTCCAGGTGAAGTTAAAAGTTCTGATCTTTACCTTCAAACCACAACTGGGTTGAAGCCATTACCTCAAAAGCCACTTCTCTCTCTCCTGTCCCTTTCACCTTCCCTTGCTCCACTGTGGCTGCATTTCACAGAAAGATAAAGGCTGATTTGAATCCAGGTTTGCACTTGAAGGAACTAGAATCACAGTCTTCCCACCAGAGATCATGTTGAGCCAAAGCCTTGATGCCTTTAGAGCATGGTAGAAAACTCATCCCTTTCAGCAATTATTTTGATAGTGGCCTAGCTGTAAAGTGGTAATACTGAGGTACTTCCACAATAAGCTTTATAGATCCAAGTACCCATAAGGTAGCAGAGGGGGGAGGAGAATTTGGATCCTGATCCTTCTTCTGAAGGATTGGTGGTGGTGTTTCTTTAATTTATGTACATCTAACTAATACTGAGATGACCACTAAAAAATGCAATTGCTGCTTAAAACATTTTGAAAATGCCCATGGATATTAAATTTACAGAAGTATAACTAAGTTAATTGGACAACTCCAAAGACAGTCAATAAGAGCAAGTGTTTGAGAGAAAGAAAAGATCTACAATCCAGAAAAGCCCCCTACTGTTAACTATTTTAGGGGATAAAACAAATGCACAAACAATCACTTCTTTCTTGAAGAGATGGGATTTGTAGCCATTCTAGGCAAATTGATCTCACTGAAAATGAAAGCAGACTTAGTTATGTGTATATGTTTTTTTCATGGGGGGTTCAACCAGCACTAATATGATGTTCACTGATGATGATGGAGAGCTGTTTTGTGTTGACAGAGCAATGTTAGGGTATTAGTTTGAGTATGGGGAATTAAGATATCTGTGTGTATCGTACCCTTGGCTGGGGCCCACTGGAGGTTCCTTCCTTCCTTGAAGTCAGTGGGAACAGTGGACACACAGTATTTTTGAAGATCAGGACTCTTTGAGTCAGATCCCTAACTTTAGCAAAGCTATAGTAAGTAATTTAAAACACTTCTCCATAAGTTACCTTGGAGGCTTTTGATCAGATAAAGCAGACACAACATGGACTAGATTTTCAACCAATTTATGCATGTACATGCGCATCTAAATTGTGTGTGCTGTTGCCATAACTGTGCATACAAAACTGGTTGCTAGATATAGAAATGGCTAATGGGCATATTTTCATGCATAATTATCCAATTTGTGTGCACAATTCTGGTCTTAAATTAGTTGTTTTGAATTGGTATATCGCATGGCACAAGTTTATTGTGTCTTTTTACTTCCAAATGCCTCTCCCTCATCTTCTTTGAGGTTCAGTTTTAGAAAATGTCCCATCTCCCAACTGCGGGGATCCAACAAGGCTGGGATTTCTTTCAGGAAAGTTATATTTACCAGTACTTCATCTGGAAAGATTTTCTCCTGCACAGCACTTAAGAGCTATAGGAGTCTATTGTTTTACCTTAAATCATATCCATACCAGAGAGATCTTTAATAATCCTGAGTGCCTCCATAATGTTAGTTTGGTTAAAGTGACTAAGATTATTCTAATCTGTTAGTCCTCAAAAAGTATAATACTACTGAAGTCAATGAGACTACTCACATGAGCAAGGTGCTTAAGTGTTTTTCCAGAATCAGTGCCTTGAGATCTCTTTTCCTGGTGAAACCTACATATTTATAAGTAGCGCTAGTTGAAAAATGTTGAAAAAAAGTAATCAGCATTTTTTTCACTGAAAGTTTGACAAACATTTAATTGAAAATCAAATGTTAGAACATTTTGACCAGCTTTCTGTATTGGCTTTCTGTATTTATTTATTTAGCCAGTTCTGGCAGATAGAATCCTTCAAGATGATTAACTTTTCAATAGGTTATTGGACATTATACTCATGTGAGAAGGGATTTGCCATCCCTTATCAAAGATTTGTGTTTGTTTATTCTCCACTCACAGTGAGACAGCAATAATACTCCTACAGAAACAAAATAAAAACCAGTAGATACAATTGTCTCAAGTATATCCATCTTTCTAATAACCACTATACAAGAAATGGATACCAACCTCTGTTACTGTTGATGAGGCAATAGTCTGAGTTATAAAAGGGGAGACAGAACAGCATTCTAAGGAGCAGAATTGCCCTGGGGAGTAGTTTGCCACTAAACCTTATAGTCACTGCGTGATTATTTATTATTTGTATTTTGGTGGAGATTTGGGGCACATGTAGAGATCAGTGATTCAGGATTGCAGCCTCATTATTTTAGGTGTTGTACTAATACACAATAAGACACTGTCTTTGCACTGAAGAACTTATTATTGGATTTGAAACAAGATAAAAAAAAGTGTGAGAAACAAAAGAGAAGAGAGAGGAAGTCAGAGAGATAAGGATAATGAAGATAAAATTGTGTGGTTACATTGGTTAGCTAATGTATAATTTGATAGATCTTGATGGTTCCACATGATCCTAAAAATTTTAAATCTCAGCTATTCCTAGTTACATACACTAGATTATTGCATAAGTCTGTGAATATTGCATTTCGCCTATAACAACACAAATATTTTGCTTCAAATAGTTTAGTTTATTTAGCAATTTCTTCTCCAATATATAACACCTGCACTTATTTTTCTAACTTAGCTATTACATTTCTCGATAAAGTGAAAATATAAGCATTTACTATATCTAGTGCAGGGGTCCCAAACTTTCAGCTGTGAGGGTCACGCCGCTCAGTCTTGCTCTTATGGTGGGCTGGAGCAGCTGGGCCCATCTCACATGGGAGAGGGGTGGGTAAGGGGCAGGAATGGGAGGGGCGAGTGGCTGCCACGTGGCACTGCTTGGGACCAGGAGTGGCTCCTGGCCAGGGTGCTGGGCCCATGTCACGTGGAAGGAGGTGGAGGGGAAGGGGCAGGGCTGGGAGGGGGGAGAGGCCGCTGCACGGTGCTGCTTGGGGCTGGGAGCAACACAGTGGGCCCACGTGGGAAAGGGGCAGGGGAAAGGGGCCGGGAGGGGGAATGGGCCAGTCAAAATGTGTTGGCTGGCTGGATGCAGCCTGCAGGCCATAGTTTGGGGACCCTTGATGTAGTGTAGTTTGGCCCAGTTCTGAATTCCTCACTTAGGGCCATATTCCAACACCTCAAAAAACACATTCCCATATATAAAACAATTACTTCAATGTGGTGTACCATGAGCAAATCCCTTCTTATAGGATATTGAAAGGGCACAATGCTAAGCAACCAAGGAGAAGATAAGGGTATAGGACAAGATATAGCTGTGTAAATTCAAATTTAGAACAGGCAAATTTTCCCCATGGATCTCTTTTGAGGATTTAGGCAGATGTACAGTCATTTTACACTCTGAATTTAGAATATTTTCTAAACAAACACTTAGAATAAACTCTACTAAGTAAGGAACTATCAGCCTTAACAGAAGCAATCCTGACAAACAATTATTTTCATTTTAGCACTGACAATTATGTAAATGTGTCTGGAACAGCAATGGGCACCTAATTATGACACCTAATTATGCCAATTTATTTATACACCTCCTTGAACAACATTTTATTTATAACTCTTCCACTCATTCAAAGACAAGATAAAGTAAGGAAGAATTTCATAGATGATTGCTTCATCACTGAAACACAAACACAATATGAACTATTTGAACTTGGACATCCATATGTGCACCATGTCCACATTGTATTTTGTTTTCTTCCCTTTGCAGGTTGTGAAGGAAGACAATTTATGGTGTCTTGGCATTTGGTATCAATGCTTCTTTAACAGGCAAATAGAGGGTCCCCCCTTTCATATTACCTCTCAAATGTCCTTTTTGTTGAGGGGACTCATTTACTATAGTCCCAAAATTACCTACATTAGACTCACATTTGATGTCATCTTATTCTTAGTGTTGAAAAATTATTAACATCAGAAATAAAGAACCATTAAAGAGAGGTTACAAAAAGAATCACTTATACTAAAGGCACAAATCCCACAGAATTTTAAGTTCTCTGCATGAATACATTTTGTGTCCTTCATCTTGGGTCTTTATAACATGTTATGTTCTACATTTGGGCCTTGGCAACTTGAAAGTATGCTTCCACAGACAAAATAACTGAGGCGACTTCAGCAGCAGAGCTTGGTGTAAATGAACATAACCAAAGTGAAGGTTTCCCGAAAAGAGAGTTTCCTCAACATTTTCCAGGAACATTAACATCCCTCTGTAGATGCCAAAATCTGCAAAATTTCAGCAAGACTAGATGGATAATAAAACTAGTTCTCAGAAATGGCAACTATTTCTTGTTTTGTTTGTGTAAGAAAAAGACGGGTGAACATGAGCACACAGCCTTTTAGGCACTGTTCTTCACCATTAAGTTTAGCAAAGAGCTCAGAGAAGGTCAACAACGATTGCAGTGATCAGATCAAGGAAGTCTCAGGCAGTCCGGAAGTTGGGTTTTGTTTTGTTAATCATTGAAAAATGTGAATGCTGCTTCAAAATTTTTCTCTACTTCTCTGGTTTGGATTGGGCTGTCATTCTAGAACTTTATATTACATTTTCTTAGAAAATTGCCAATATTTCCCAGCTAAAGCAGGTTGGAATTTCTAGAATTTTGAGTTTTTGAATCATTTATTTATCAAAAATTCAATTTTTGACCATCCCATGAAAATATTTTATGAAAAATTGCATCAGAAAATTCATAGCTGGATGAAATTTTTCAACAATTGAAAAAAGTTAATATTTGATGTTCAAAATTTTGAGAAATTCCATCAAATGTTTGTTTTTACCATCTCTATTCCTAGCTATAGCCAGGATCCCAACAGATAGTATAGGGCAGATGTGGTTTATAAACAGGTAATATTTAGTAGTTTACAAATATGCAAAATGTGTTTCTGTTTTTAATAAATAATAAAAGGATGGAGAGGAATTATTTAGGGTAGTTCTTCAGGTTACTTCTAGGAGAAATGGGATAGCAAGTTAAAGAAGTATGGGTTGGATGAATGGACTATAAAATGGATAGAGAACTGGCTAGAGCATAGGGCTCAACGAGTAGTGATCAATGGCTCCATGTCTAGCTGGCAACCGGTCACAAGCGGAGTTCCCCAGGGGTCGGTCCTGGGGCCGGTTTTGTTTAACATCTTTATTAATGATCTGGAGGACGGGGTAGATTGCACCCTCAGCAAGTTTGCAGACGACACTAAGCTGGGGGGAATGGTAGATACCCTGCAAGATAGGGATAGGATACAGAGTGACCTAAACAAACTGGAGGATTGGGCCAAAAGAAATCTAATGAGGTTCAACAAAGAAAAGTGCAGAGTACTCCACTTAGGAAGGAAGAATCCTATGCACAGCTATAGACTGGGGACCGATGAGCTGGGCAGCAGCTCTGCAGAAAAGGATCTGGGGGTAACAGTGGATAAAAAGCTGGATATGAGTCAACAGTGTGCCCTGGTTGTCAAGAAGGCTAATGGCATATTGGGCTGCATTAGGAGGGGCATTGCCAGCAGGTAACGGGAAGTGATTATTCCCCTCTATTCAGCATTGGTGAGGCCGCATTTAGAATATTGTGTCCAGTTTTGGGCCCCCCACTACAAAAAGGATGTGGACAAGTTGGAGAGAGTCCAGCGGAGGGCAACAAAAATGATTAGGGGACTGGAGCACAGGACTTATGAGGAGAGGCTGAGTGAACTGGGCTTGTTTAGTCTGCAAAAGAGAAGAATGAGGGGGGATTTGATAGCGGCCTTTAACTACCTAAAAGGGGGTTCCAGGGAGGATGGGGCTAGGCTGTTCTCGGTGGTGGCAGATGACAGAACAAGGAGCAAAGGTCTCAAGTTGCAGTGGGGGAGGTCTAGGTTGGACATTAGGAAAAAGTTTTTCACTAGGAGGGTGGTGAAGCACTGGAATGGGTTACCTAGGGAGATGGTGGAATCTCCATCCTTAGAGGTTTTTAAGCTGAGGCTTGACAAAGCCCTGGCTGGGATGATATAGCTGAGGTTAGTCCTGCTTTGAGCAGGGAGTTGGACTAGATGACTTCCTGAGGTCCCTTCCAACTCTAATATTCTATGATTCTATGATTCTATGAAAATGAAAAATGGGAAAATATAGGTTGAATAGCAGAAAAATTTCCTGAGAGTGATTTTCCCATTGTTGTATGCAGTGTTGTAGCTATGTCGATCCCAGGATGTCAGAGACACAAGGTGGGTGAGGTAATAGCTTTATTTCTGTTGGTGAGAGAGACAAGCTTTTGAGCTACACAGAGCTCTTCCTCCAGTCTGGGAAAGGTACATAGAGTGTCACAGCTAAATACAGAACTGAACAGATAGTTTAACATAAGAAGTTAGCATATATTCTGAGGGACCTTTGAAGGTGAAGTGGCCCATTAACACCCCTGTAATCATAGGACAAAAAAGCGGGGTTAGCGAGTTACCAATTGTTGTAATAACCCATAAATCCAGTGTCTTTATTAAGACCATGATTTTTAGTGTCTAACAGAGTAATGAATTTAAGCTCCTAGGCTCGTCTTTTGAAAGTGTTGTGCTGGGTTTCTTTAAGAGGCCTGATATGGTCAGATATCAAGTGATTTCTTTCTGAAAAGTGTTCACCCAAAGGTGATATGATGGGCTTTTTTTCATAATTTTCCTGTGTGAATTCCTTCTAGAGTGTAGTGATTGTCTGGCTTTACCCACATAGTTCCTATTGGGGCATTTAGTGCACTGGAAAAGATACACCACATGTTGTTATAGGCATGTGTAGGATCCATAGGTCTTGAAAAGTGTGGTGTGGGGGGGTATTGATCATTGTAGCAGTGGAGATATGTTTGCAAATTTTGCATCTGTTGTTCTGATAGAGTCTGGTGCCACTTTGAGTTAGTATGTCCTGGTCTGTGGGGAACTTGCTTCTGATGATGAGCTTGAAGAAGTTGGGGGTGTTGTTTGAAAGCTAGGAAAGGGGGTTCAGGAAATATTTCTTGCAGGATGGGGTCCCCATCTAGTATGGGTTGTAGTTGTTTGATGATACCCTGTATGGGTTCCAGTGTGGGGTGGTAGGTGACAACAAGAGATGTGTGGTTGGTGGGTTTTTTTTTGTTTGTTTGTTTGTTTTTCTGTAATGACGCAGGTTCTGTTGGGGTGTTTGGGTGGCCTGTTCCATGATGCAATTTACTTCTCTGATGGAGTGTCCTTGTTTGGTTAAGGTGTTTTTGAGTGTGTTAAGATGTATATCCCAGACTTTCTCCTCTGAACATATTCTGTGGTATCTGAGTCCCTGGCTGTAAATAACATATTTCTTGGTATGTTTGGAGTGGTTACTGGATCTATAATTGTTGATGTCCTTATCCAAGGGTTACTTGTACATAGTTGTCTGTAGGGTTCCATTGTTGAAACTGATTGTGGTCTCCAGGAAGTTGATGCTAGTGTGGGGGCAGTTCCAGAGAGAGTTTAATGGACAGGTGCTTGTTGTTTGAAGTTGGAAATCTATGAGGGATTTTGTCATCTGTCCAGAGAATGAAACTATCATCAATGAATCTTTGGTATATCATGGCTTTGCGGTGCATTTTTCTAGAAATTCTTCTTCAAGATGGCTCGTGAAAAGGTTGGCATACTGGGGAACCATTCTATACCTATGGCCATTCCCATGGTTTGAACAAAGTATTTGTTGTTGAATGTAAAATTGTTATGATGAGGATGAGGATGAAATGGCTGAGTTTGGCAATGTGTTTGGGGTGGATATCTGAGGGTTGTCCATTGTGTTGTACATATTAGAGAAAGATAGCTATGCTGTCATTGTGAGGGATGTTGGTGTCTAGAGAAGTGACATCCATGGTGGCAAGGATGGTGTTCTGAGAGAGGCTGTTAATACTGTGGTGTTTGGGAAGGAAGCTGGTTGTGTCCTAGAGGAAAATGGCCCATTGTGTGGTCAGTGGTTTGAGGATGGTTTCTAAGAGTCCTGATGTTCCTTCAGGAGAAGTGCCATGGCTGGATATGATGGTTCTGCCATGGTTCCCATGTTTGTGTATTTTTGGAAGCACGTAGAAGGTCCTTGGATGGGTTTGTGGGGATGAGTTTGTAGAGTTTTTCTTGTAGTTGTTTGGGAAGGATTTGATTATATCCTTAAATTCCTGGGTACATTGTGGTATGGGGTGTTCTTTGAATTCTTTATAGTAAGTGGTGTCAGAGAGTTGTCGGTTAACCTCGTTCACAGTCATCACAGTTGAGGACTTGATGGCGCCCCCTTTGTCTGCTGGTTTTTTATCACTGTCTGGTGGTTAGATTTCAAGGACTGTATAGCTGTCCTCTCAGCAGTGGAGAGATTGTGGTGGATGTGATGTGTGTTAAGGATTTCCCAGTCAACTTTTTTCCTGAAGCAATCAATATAATGATCACGAGTGTGGTTTCATCTATTCTGTGATGTCTAGTCAGATGATTCTTTTTTCTTATGATTGTCAATGGGGATGTAGTAATTGTGAGTCATGTCATCATTGTTGTGAAAGAATTCTTTGAGGCAGAGTTGGCAGAAGAATTCTTCTAATTCTCCTCATTTTAGTATGGTATCAGGTTCTGTGGTGGAACAGAAGTTCAGTCCCTTAAAGAATACAGACAATTCAGCTACAGTTAGGGATAGTCTTGATAAATTGATTTTCAGGAGTCATGTAGTCTCCATGTGGTGAGTACTGGTGCCATGGTTTCTCTTGAAGGTGGTGATCTGTGGGTTGTGGAGTAGTGATAATTAGTTCCACTTTTTGTTTTTGTGTTGAGTGGCTGTCATCAGGTTATTCTGATATTTGTTTTAGATTTCTTGAATGATTTCAAGGTAACTTTTCTGATTTTTTTTTCTTCCAGTGTGCAAGAGCATGTGATGATTACTTACTTATTTGAAGTCAACCCTTTTGGAGTTTGTGAGGGGCAGTAAATGGTTCCTCGGTTTTTCTGAAATCCATGTGCAAAACTGTTCAACATATTTGGAGTTGTAGGTAGTGGTCAGAGGGTTATAGATGGTGAGACTCTGGGGATGATGTTTTGTTTCTTGCATTTGCTCAGGAAGTAGATGTTGCTGTTAAGTTTTTCCTTATTTTTTCTTCATGTTGTAGAATTTCCACAACACCGTATCACCTGTGGGTAAACACTTTTCAGAAAACGATCACTCTATTTGTGACCTTGATTTAGTTGGGATTGGTCCTGCTTTGAGCAGGGGATTGGACTAGATGACTTCCTCAGTTCCCTTCCAACCCTAATCTTCTATGATTCTATGACCTATCAGTTCTTATCCCCATTTTTTAGTGAGACTCGCATGGAAGTGGTGTGACATCATCCCACCAAGACTTGGGGCTCTTGCACAATAGCCACATGTGCAGGTCATTCTTTGTGTGGACGTACCGAGGAAGTTCTCTTGTGGCAGGTCCAAGAGCTTAACAAAGGACTCTGTGTATGTGGCATGTTGAAAGAGGGCACAGCCCAACTTAGTGATGGCTCTGCAAATGACTGAAGGGGAAAGAAAGGAGAGTTCCTGCTATGGCCGAAGGGCCTTTGGAAATAGCTGGCAGCTCCATGTCTGGTTTTATGAAAGGGTGATCACTCACTCAGGGCAATGGCAGTCATGTGCATATGGGGAGATACTAGTCACTCTGCTCCATTACTCTGGAGACCTTGTGGCTCAGCCAGATTCCATACCTTGTGATTCCTCCAAGCGGAGCATGGGCTGGGCTCACAGGTAGAAAGAGGAGCCCAGAGAAGGTGACTGTGAATGTAGCAGTTCGTGGCTCCTGGGGATCATTGCTCCAGCGAAGGTACAGTGGCAAGGAAGAGGCTGGCCTGGCAAAAGGAGGGAGACTGGATCAGCCAGGTGATTTGATACAGTGAGGATAATGGAGTGCATACCCTCTCTGCACCTGGTTTGCATGATGCCTCTGGTGTTAGCGTGTTTTATAGCCAGAACGTCCTGGATATTCAGAGCCCAGGTTTGCGATCTCTCTGATCACATGAACTAACATGTCAGTTAAGTTTCATAAAAAGAAAACAGTCTTTGAGCTTCTTGGAGCTGAAAGTAGTGATAGGCCTGGGTCAGCGTCAGAGATTCCAGGTAGCTTAAGATAAGCACCCATAAATTTTCTTGTGTATTCAAACTTTTGGAGGGAATCAGTCTGTCTGTCAGCATCTGTTTGTCCATTTCTCGGGGGTTTTATACAAGGTGAATGGACACTGAATAGAACCCAACAAGTCATAGTTCAATTTAAAGGGCCAGAAGCTTAAAAGCGTGTCTCTCTCACCAACAGAAGTTGGTCCAATAAAAGATGTTATCTCACCCACCTTGTCTCTTCCTGAGAGTGAGATGTTTTGGAGTGACTATCATGCTGACCAATACTGTCCATTGTTTCCTTGTACTCCTCCATCTGTCTGCCTATATCTATCTGTTATGTTTTGTCCTATGTTAGACTGTAAGCTTTTTGGGACAGGAATCATCTTTGTTCAGTGTTTGTATATCACCTAGCACAATGGGGTCCTGATCCATGACTGGGGCTCCTCAGCGTTATGGTAATATAAATAAAAAGTGAAGGAAGCCTCTTTGCTTGGGACTTTTACACAAAATACTAGATAAAATATTGTAGGGAACAGCTGTGCAAGGGGTAGAGAATGAATTGGTTGATCTATGGTACAGGAAGAGGTCTTTCCCATCTGTATCTTCTGATTATTCCTTACTTTGTCTTCTCTTCTCTTCCCTTTTTCCCCACCCCCTCCCACAACCTTGCTGCCCAATCTCAGTTCCTCTCTACCTGTTCTCGTCTACTGAAGTGTGGGAAAAGCCCTTTCCTCCTCTCTCTCAGTCTAAAGGGAAGAGCCCAGAGTTCTTTTTTTTTTTTCCACCCTTCCCATTTAATGGTGAGGGGAGCCCCCGGGGGCCTCTGGGTCTCTCCTTTTTGCTATTTGAAATAGGGAGCAAGCTAAGGTAAGCTGCTTCTTCCTCCCCCACCCCCTCGCCAACAATGTCACCCTGCTCTGCTGACAGACTGAGATAGCACCAGAAAAGAGGCGGAAGAGGAGAGGCAGCCGCTGTTTTTCAGCAGCAGGTCCCACAGCGGCTGCTAGTGGGTGAAGGAACGAATTGTTTAAAAAAAAAACCAAAAAAAAAACCAAACCCTAAGACTCGCTCCCCTTCTCTCTCAGAGGCTCCCAGCGGTCCTGGTTGGGGCAATCTCAGTACGGCTGTCCAGTCTGGAAGTGAGAATAGCATAGCAAAATCTGTAATATCTCAGTCATTTGATGAGTACCAAGTAATCTGTCACTCAAATAACTTTCGTTCCCTCTAAAAGTGGAGATACATTTGGCAGATGAACCTCCATATAGGAGTTTTCCTTTGTGTTGGCCACAGCCTTATCTTCAACCTATGGAAAATCCACACGCTGGGACTGAGCTTAGAATCGTTGAACCAGGTAGAGTTCTAAGCCTGTGTGAGCTTAAAGTTGCATGTTTCATAGGCATATAGCTCAGAGGTCCCTGTACACTGTGCACAGATCCACCATGTTTATGACAGCTGCTCCTAGGGAGATAGAGGGGATGATTTGGCTGTTAGACTAGAAGTTCCTTAGGGCAGGGACTTTATATTTCTTTGTATTTTTACAACATCAAGAATACTGTCAGTACAGAAAAAGCAACATAAAATGAAAGCACAGTTCATGGGTTAAAATATGGGCTCTGTATGAGAAAAGAGAGAAGCAAAATAACTTCAGTACAGTACTGAGAGTCTCAACAAAAACCAGGGAGGAATATTCTGTATGGGCTGTGCATTCAGCACCCCTCACTGGGGTCTCTGAGAGTACATCTGCTTTCTAGTGGGGAGGTGTAATTCCCAGCTCAGGTGGATGTGCATGTCAAAATTAGCACTGTGACCCTGGTGGCAAAATGACAGCAAGGGCGAGCTGCCCCTAGTAGATACCTAGATTCTAGGGCAGGGTTGTACTACGGGCAGCTAGTCAGAGCCACTGCCCATGCTGCTGTGACCACACAGCTATTCTTAGCACCCTTGCTTGATCAACCCACGCTGGGTTCCCACTGCAGTGTAGATTACCCTCATTGTTCTACACAACAAAGAAATATAAATATACTCAATAATTTCTGCTTGAGGGCTGAGATTTTCACAGCTGCCTATGGGGTTGGATGCCAGTGGAAACTGGGTGTCTAAATCTCATAACAGGCTTTGGAAAATTCAGCCTGGTATTCTAGCCTTATATCCTTTGTCTCACTGAAATATTTATCATTCACTTCACTGATCTGAGGAGGAAAAGACAAATAAAAACAAAGTCACTATCTCCATTTAAGGAATTCCTTCAGCAACAAGGAATCTTTAAATGTACACTCATTTGGCTGTGGCATTATTTCAAGATGATTATGCAGGGTATGAATGTTTATTGTCTGACTTTAAGATGCACAATGTAAGATTAACAATCACAGTGGTTTTTTTTTCTATAAATGCTTTATTTCTGCTATTGTGTTTATGGAATAAAGCTGGATAATAATTGATTCTGTGACAGGGATTGGCTAATTTGCCGACAGTATAGTATAAAACACATTTATACAGTCAATTACACCCAAGTGCATGGCCTATTTGCTTTATAATTTCATAAACTTGCCAGCAATTTAAATAAAAAAGTTCCATTAAATTATCATATCATGTGATGGAATGATATTGCCAAGTATATTAAACCATGTGTGTTCATCCAGAATTAATTAAATATTATTACTTTTTTCTTATTAACATATTGAACCTACCCTTCCTACTCGCAACTAGAAATAGAAGGCTATTAGTGAACAAAGTAAACTTAAGGGCAAAGTTTAAACATTTTCCTCAGGGTGTTTCATTAAAATCCCTAGTTCTTCTGTTTAAACATTTGCTCATGGTAAATGTACTTGTATTGTGAAAATATTTTATGTTCTTAGATATGAATACTGAAAAAGTTTAAGGAATAGCTTTAATCATATTTTTCAGACATTTAAAACAGACCACAGCTGATCTTATTTTTTAAGCCATCTAGAAAATGCACTATTGAAATAATTCAGAATATATTCAGATTCAATGTTTGTTTCAGACTCCATGTTTATTTGTGATCATGATTTGATAGCCTTGTGTGCTGTTGTAGGAAAAAGTAAATATTGAAGATATTGGTATGGCAGTTATTTAAAGTGTCCTTCCCTCCACTGCCAAATAAATAAAACAAAGCAGGGAAAATACCTGTTTCATATTAAATAAATTAACAAGATTGTCTCATGGGAGTTTATTACTCTAATAAGACAGCACTGAACAATAAGAATTAGTCCTTTTTATGGCACCCATTTCATCTCCTGCAAGCCAACACATAAAGGGGTCAACTGCTTTGATATCTGCCCATCTTATTGAATAATAATAATATAACAAAAGAAAACCCCACCACACACACAAGTTGCTCTCTGCAGGTGTTATGATTTCACACACTGTCTGCGCTCTCCTGGCTTGTAATCACAAGGGATCATTTTAAGGAAAGCTTTATCTTCTTATTTTTAAAGACTTTTAGAAAACCCCAAATTTAAAACATGCAGCTTTATAATTACTAGAGTGCATTTAGTTTAATAAGATAGTGTGTTTGAAAGTGGATAAGCATATCTTTAACAGCAGTCTACCAGGAATCAGCAGAAATAATTACCATCAAGATTTAATTATGTCAGACAAGAGTATCTGTCCTGAATAACAGGGTAGACAGTAGAAATTGGCATTGCTGTATATTCTAACTTGCTCCCTGTATACTTCTGTTAAACATAGTGTTAGCTGTTCTGCTGTGACTGACTTTAAATTAATGTAATTGAACACATCAAAGCAATGAAGAGAATTATATGTGATAGCGAAAGGAGGAAGTATGACAGAACTGAAACTTTTAGAAGAATTGGACCTGATTCTTCTCTCAGTACAGAGGTGTAAATTAGGAGAAACTTTCACTGAAGTCAGTGGATCTCCCTTGGTGAAACAGTGAGATGTGTGAGATCAGAATAAGGTCCACTGCATCTGGATATAATCATGTCCTCCTTTCCCTTTGCCTATTCCTTCCCCCTTCACTTTTTTAATTTTCCTCATGAGATCATCTTTGGGAATCACTTTTTAAACAATTTAAGTTGTTCTGAGATTTCCCCTTTTTAGTAAAACTTTATCCAAAGCATCTCCACACTCTAGGAATCCCTCTAGCTTGTGTTTATGCCAAATTCAAAAATGTGAGGTTTTTGATTATTCAAGTGACTAGTGTTTTTTAGAGCGGCAAATCTGTAATCTGAGTAAATATTACACACTATTATTAAAAAAGGAGAAAAAAAAACAAAAAATGTGCTGGAGTTAATTAAGTCTTCAAGAAAAGCTTGTTTTTACTGGCAATTTTTTATTTTATTTTTTCAGCAAGAAAACTAAAAATTAAGAGGGTGGTTGGCAGCAATATTGATATGCTAATGGATAAACATGCTAATTTAGAAAAAACTAATCAACAAAGACATTACTAATGGAAATGTACTGGAAAATGACTAATGCTGTATGCAAACCTGGTATCTGCAGAATTAAGAACTCCTTATTTTGTATTTATAATTGTGACTTGAAAGCTAAGCTTTGATCTTCTCTCTGTTTTCCTTCAGTTAAGCTTTAAAGACATTTCAACTGACCTGGCCTGGTACCATGAAACCTGCTCAGTCACTATATAATTACACAACTAAAATTACATGTTCTGTTTGACTAATACAAGAACTAAAATCTAGCATGTTTTCTGTTTAATTTACCAATATCTGCAGACAAAGAAAAGCCCCTTCAAATTAAAAATTGCACATAGGAAAGGCAAAAGTCTACTTACCTAATTTAGGGTGTGGTGGAATTTCTCTGTTAAATTGAATTTCTAGACCTATTATCTCAATATTTGAAAGTGTGATGAAGCAACATGTGAGCACTCAGTATTGGCCTGACTCTGCTGTCACTGAAGTCAGTGGATTTCATTGGGAGCAGAGTTAGGCCAACACTAAGCTTTTGAAAATCACATCCCACTGTTGTATCACATTCTTTTCTAAAGATGACATGAGACTACCCTGCAAACACATGGATACATGATGAACAACACTGAAGTGCTTGCCACCCTGTAGTGAGGGTGGATTACCTATTATTCATTAGTCTGTTTACACAACATGAATAAGTCCATGTCCTTCTTGATGGTTGTATTTCCCAGAAAAACTGCTATTTTATCCTCCTTCATATATGTCCTTTAGACTCACCTCTGTTACTGTTCCAACAAAACATTTCCAGCTGACAAATGACTAGATGGCTTCTGAGTGAAGACTTACGTATGATAATTTACTTGCTCTACTGTTACACTGTCCTTCCTCCCCTACTCTCCCACCCGTTTGTTTCATCCACTGGTTGTATCTGATCACAACCTACATTGTAAACTCTTCTCTTGTCACTGTATATTTGTACAGTTCCTATTAGTGGGGGCCTAAGCCTTGACTGGTGCAATAGAAGTAGTAATGAACACTGATTCTCCAGGACTGGATCATCAGCCTGGAGATAGCATGCTCTGGAGCGCTGTTTTTGGAAAAGATGTTTCAGATAGTGAAACTGGTGAAGTAATGGGCAAAGCTCAAAAAGTCAAAGTTTAATTCAAGTAATGCCCCCAAAGTTTGTATAGTTGACTGAAACTCATCTGAAGTTTATCTGAACTTGGAAATCTTTTCTTATCTTCCCCACTACTCCTCCCAACCAAACTATTCTTTCTCTTCCCTACCTCAGCTACCCTAATTAAACTCTTCCCTCCTGGTGATCGCCTCCTAGTCTTCTTAGTTTACAGCCAGGGACACCTGTCCTATTCCTTTTCATTTTTCTTTCTTCCTTCAGTTTCCTCTAGTTCTGCCTTTCTTTGCTGATAGGTCTCCTGTAACTTCATGGAAGACTTCACTATGTATTCAGTGCTCTGTGAACACCCAGATCTTCATGATTAACACTAGATACAGAATTCTGGATTTCTTCTCCAAAAGCAGAGTTCCCTGCCCCTTGAGCTAAAGGAGCTGAAGATTTTAGTACTAGCAGGATTTTAGAGTTTTAGAGCAAATAGAAGGCTAGATAGTGGCAAAGCACTTGACTAGGTCTGCTATTAAGTCTAGTATCAGGTACACATACACATTACAGGATCAAATATCCTGCAGGGTCTCAGTGAGTCTTGGCAGGCTGCTGCCATCTTCTGAACACAACAACCCAATAAATGAATAGTATATTTTGTGCAACACCAATTTCTTAATCTTTGAAGAGATTTATAGAACAATATTCAGTGCTTGGAGATGTGCAAACCTGTAGAGCTCTGTTCACAATGATGTTCAAAATGAAGCCCTATGATTTTGTTTGTGAGGGGTTGACATTGAAACAACCTTAATGTTCACTTAAAGGTCTGAAATCTATAATCTTCAACCTCCAAAGGAACACCCTGATTCCATTATCCCTGAACCATCTAGGTACTATTACCATTTTCAGTGGTCTCCCTGATCCTTCTGCTTCATCAGCCTTTGTGGTGTAAGGGTGCCAGCTGGTAATTTCCCTCTTTCCTTGTGAGTTTTCCAGGCAGTGCGAATGCGCTCCTCAATCCAAAGAGCAGGAGAAAGGCCACCGCTATGTATGTAAACAGGTAGCATCATGAGAAGGAAATCTTTCCTCTCTCATGGCAGCCAGCATGTTTCTAAAGGGCTGTCTACATGAGAAAGTTGCAAGTTTTAACCTAAGGTTAAATTTAGTTAAATTGGTGCAAACCCCTGTCTGGACATTCTTATTTCAGAGTGAATGTAACAATTGTTGTCCCAAAAAAGATATTTCAGTGCTGAGAGGGGTTACGGTAATAATGGACAATGAATATAATAATAACTGATAGTAAAATGATTATAATAATAATCAAATTAAAATATAACCATAACATATTTGGACATCCCCAAACAAGGTGATTCTAACCACAGTGAGCCAAATTCATTTGTAGTGTGGAACTCCACTGCATACCCTGTATTAATTTAACTCAATGTATGATTTCTTAAAAGAGGAGGAAAATATAAAATCTCCTATAAACACATGTACACTGTCATTAGCCTGTGGAATAAATTTATTCTTTTAAAGTCTTCTGCTTATTATTTTACCAGCACATAACTTTATTCAGTTTAACTTTATTCAAACTTTCCTGACTAAAATGGTTTTTGAGACAGACCATTAATCAAACTTGCATCTAGTAGATTAACTGATTTAATATTTTACCCAAGAACATCATATTTGATTTACTGTAATATTATAATAAATTACCCAAATGGTGTGTGGAAAAGTTCTCCGTTTGGGGGATGAAAACATTTACAATGACTGTACATCACATTAGACTTTGTAACTTCTACATTATCCCTTAACAAGCGCATTTTTAAAGAAATCAGTACTTTTTGTCCTTATTATAGAGGGACTAGTGTAGTCCAGTTTACAGAGAGCGCTTTTCTATATTATGTAAGTAAACACACAATCACAGTTGTAGGTAATGTAGAAGCAGTTTTAAAATATTCCCTTTTCTTTCAGACCGCAATCCTGATTAAGAACTGTTATGACTAGATCGTCAGGTGGTGCGGAGCTACAGTTATTTACTTTAGCTGAGGAATTGGTCCTGTGAGTTCTATGTAACACATATTCTCTCCTGACTCATGTTTTGCGTTTTGCCATATTGACCAAATGAACCATGAAAGTGACTAGATGCAATGCTATTTAATTCTATAATGCTCTAATTATACTACACCACACTGGTAAGTGTTTTCCCCATCTAATGGAAGGGAATTGAGGCATAGAGAGGACACTTTTTAAAAAAAGAATCAGCACTGTGTATGGTGATATTCACCATCCTTCACTGAAACATGGGGAATGCATAACCATTATGACAGTGGATGATGTAACAATAAGAAGGCCTTAGGAAGGTGAAGGCAAGGGATGGAACTAGTGGGTGAAAGGATCTCTGCCACTGACAGTAAGTTCTGGTCTGGGGAACTGGTTGAACCTACTGGGTCAGATTTTCAACTGAAGTGGCACTATTGCAATTTACACCAGGTGAGGGTCTGGCGCACTAATTATAACTAGCTTAAAAGAGTTGGCTATTGAACAACACTTTTAAGAGGAATAGCGTTAGTGAGCCAGTGGGGGGAAAGCAGGCGTCTTCAGCTGTTTTGCCAACAAGTACTGTAAGGGGTTGATTTCCATGGAACAGAAGAGAGGAGAGAAAACAGTGAAGGTATTTAGAGAAGATCCTATTGATGCTTGCAGATGTCTGGTGTCATTTTATTATAAGGGAAGGTTACAGACTGTTGTTTCAATTTCCGGTATGGTTTCCTTCTTTACAAAATCTTTCCAATCTTTCATTTAGCCCTGAAATGTTCCATATTTGGTCTCTGCTCAGAGATGAATTTTTTGTTTCCTCTTTATGCTTCAGTTCTCCATTTTAAAAATGAAGATAATCCTTGTCCTACCTGAAAGAGGGGTAGATTGGAATGTTAAGATAAATTAATTAACGTTTGTGTAACTGTCTCAATGTAGTCCTTAAAATAATGGAATCAGAAAACAATTGGTATAATTCTCACTTAGTTTGACCTGTGTAAGATGACGCACAGCATGCTGTGCTTGAATTTGCACAGACTTTATTAACATTACAATTTTTTAGGAAGCCTAGCATCTGGCATCAGATGCCCGTTCTCCTCTCTCCAAAGAGACCTCATAATCTAGAGGGTTTACTGCAAAGAAGGGAGAAATAAAGTCCTGATTGCTATTGCCATCTCTGCCACTGACGGGCCTTAATAACTTCCACTTAACAAACTTTAGTCAAGTGGTTCTCACACAATCCTCAGTTGACCCTAAGATCTAAGCAAATACTATCTCAATGTAATAGAAGGAGGCACTGAAACACAAAGAGGTTTTTAAGTGACTTGCTCAAGTTCACACAGGAAGTAAATCTAACCAGGATGAGACTCTTTCTGCTAGCCCATGCATCATCTGCTAGACCACAGTTCCACCTTCGCCAGAACAACCACTTAGCTCCTTTTTATTGTAGTTATTCAATCTGTAAAGTGGGCATAATAATGATCTATGAAGTAAAGGTCACAAGTGAACTACGTACAGAGGCAATATTCAGATTTGCACTCCCAATTAATTTTTCCAGGTGAAAAATGTGAGCACAAACTACATATCATGAAAGCCACATTCATTAGAATGCAGCTCTTCTTCTCTCCACTTCTCACTTCCAGGGTCCCCAGCTTCAGTCTTAATTATCTTCGTGATCTCCCCATACAACCCCACAATTCCATGATCATCTGCTCACCCTGCTTTTTTTCCCCATGGAGCTGCCGCATGGTGCACTGTGTGATCTGAGGAAGGTGAGCTGGGCTGTTGGGGCTGCCTGGTGTGAATGCAGCATGGGAAGGAGGCTAGGGGAAGAGGGAAAGGCTTAGGTGGGAGGAAACCAGAGCTATGCAGGCAGTGTGGGGTGTTAGGGATACTTGTGTCTGCGCAGAGATGTTGGTGCTTTCAGGTCTCTCCTGACGCTGCTGGCTCTGCTGCCTAATGCACTGAGGCAACAGCACCATGGGGAGGTCTTGATGTACCAATGCTTCAGTGCAGAGAGGCTTGGCTATCCCAGTGCTGTTACCTGGTGTGATGGAAAAGCAAGGTTAAGAATCTTTGTGTTGAGGCACTGAAGTGCCTGAAGCACTACATATGGCACTACAGTCTCAGCACTGGGGAACCCTTTCAAGCATTAGAGTCTCAGGGCAGAGATGCTGGAGTCCCCCCCGCTCCCTCCAGGACTTTCTTTCACAGCTGCAATTCCCACTACACCACCTGTGCCGATCTGCGCACAAACATCTTCCTCCCTTGCTACCTTGCAAGTCTCCCCAAAGCCTTGCTCAACCCTTAATCCCCCAGCCATTCTGTTTTCACCCCACATCTCTGATCACCATTCTGTGGCACCCCAGAACTTATCGCCTTATTCCTGCTGCCTAGCCTGCCTCCCAGGCTCTCTATGAGTGTATGCACAGCACAGCCCTGGGTCAGGAAGGCAGGCAGGCAAAACAGGAAAATGGACATAGCTGACAAATCAAAGCAATTCCATCAGCTAATCCTGGCAAAACTCCAAGAGAGTATTCTGAACGGGGGGGGGAGATAATGCTAGAGGTTTCATTTTAAAAGTTCAGAAGTGTCCTCTGACTAAGAAAGAGCGAGCGAGAGAGAGAGAATTTAGACTCTGTGGGCATGTGGTGATTAAGCTAAAAGAAAAGAAAGAAATGTAATATAAACAGTGCAACATGTCAAGAGAGGATCATTTAAAAATCTTTCCTCTGCAAAGGTTAGTAAAGATTTCACTGAAAACAATTAGACAGGACATTTAGTTATTGTGTCAAGTTTGGAGACCAAATTCTTTCTTTAAAGTGTGAGAGAGAGGGATTTTATTTTATTTTATTTTAAGTACAAATCTCAGCACAAACTTAACTGTGGAATTACTACTACTATCTCCACAACAAGTTTCAGTGATGATATAAGGGGAATGATTAAAGAAAGAATGAATGACTACTAAATAATTGTAAAAGGATTGTTTAACCTAATCAGAGAAAATAAGCCTTAGTGGAATAAAGAGTGTTTTTAAACAAGCAAAATATCACCCACAAAAATGTTTACTTCACTCCTTGGCATATTACTGAAGGCTGAGGTGACCAGGGGTCTGCTCCTGCTCCCACTGAAAACAGCTGGATTTTTGCTATTGGCATCCGTGGAATCCATATTAGTCTCCAGGTGCAGAGTTAAGATTTATGCCTTCTTCCATTGGTACATTTTGTACAAAACTCTGAAGATCATTTCAGCTGTAAAGATGCTTTTGTCTTTATCTCATTCTTCATAAGGGATGGAAAATGATCAAAGTAATGAATTATATACCACCTCTTAAAAATGTTAAGAGTGTGTGACTCTCTATAGTTCTTTGAGTACTTAAATAAAAATTGCTCTATTCCTTTTTTGGGAGGCAGACTTTCAAGAGGTTGACATATGAATACATATATAGCTAAAATATATGAAATAGCTGTAAGATGTTTATGACTTTTACAGTATATTAGGTATTCTAACCTTTTTAGAAAATGGGTGTAATTTGAAGATAAAGTGTACAGGGAGTGTTTTAGTATTGCATTAATTACAGAGAGGACTCTCTTTCATTCCTTCTTTGGAGACATTCCTTTAGGTTTTGTGTGAGACGATGCATAGAGTGTTGTGGCAATAATCAGCTTAATATAACTGAAACTATGAGAAGATACAGTTTCAGAATTTCAAATACAAACAACATTAGAAAATCATTTGTATGCTTGAGTCTCTTTGTCTCACACATACTGAAAACTTTTATTTCTTGCCACTAAGTGGCACTGTGTTATTTGCATTATACTGTTCAGGTAGTATTAAAAGCCCTTTGGGCCAAATTTATCCCTGGCATATGTCCATTCAAGTCAATGAAGTTATATGTGAAATAAATTTGGCCCAGAGTTTTACACGCACCTAGACTCTTCAGCATTATTGTAAATTTCCATTGTGTAGGCCAGTATAAAATAAGAATCGGTTAATGATTAATCTTGCAAGCAGCTGACCCTTTCATCTTGTATTTAACTGTTTCATTATGATTTTTTCCTACCAAATTAGCCTCTATTTAAAAAGGATCATCTTATCTATTTCAGTAGGTCCCTCAATAAATTCTGATTAAGAAATGGAAGAGCTGTGTGTTTAGCATTCGTTCCCATTATTAAAAGAAAAGAAAAAAAAAAGGAAAAGTAACAATGCAAGTGTCCACAATAAGGAACTTGAATTTAAAAAGAAGTTCAAGACTATTATTGTTTTAAAAATGTTTGTGTTATTCTTGCCAAAATTATAGACATGTAAAGAACTTCAAAATGTTCATTTTGTCCAGTATCATTGATCAATTATGACTTGTTTCCCTGCAGTGACAGGAGTTTAAATAAGTTTGAGAACTTTAAAATACTAGTCACTTTTATCTCAAACACCTGCAGCCCAGAGCACAGAAATACGTTTCTAGTTCTGCAGTTACTACGTGCTTGCCTTTAAACTGAGCTACCTAGACCAGAGACAGAAGGCAACCCTTTTTTTATCTTTACATACATATACAAATTTTCACTTAGTTACACGTTAAAAGAAAACTGCAGCTATTTTTCTGAGCATTTGGAAATTAACATAGAAAGAAGCATCTTTCAATCCTATAGATGTAAACTGTGAGATTTATCTGAAAATAAAGGCCCAAATGCCTGAGATCCATGTGCATGTCTCTCACTGACTTCTCTGAGATCTAAGCATGTGTACGTAAGGGCAGAATTAGGCCTACAGGTTGGTAAGGTAGTAAGGATGACCATGTGGCTAAAACACCAGCCTGGAAATCAGGAGACCTAAGTTCTATTTTTGGTTCTACCAAGGAGGCCAGTTACCTAATCTCTGTTCTTTCCATAAAAACAAAAAACAAGAACCAACACATACAATATTGTATAATAATAGGCATCAGCACTGAAGTATCACAATGTTTAGCCATAGTGGTGTGGACCAATATTGTATTTTCTTTAACACAGGTCCGTTTCTATCAGAAAAATGGGGATAACTACTTCCTTACCTTCCACAGTGTTGTGGTGCTTAATTTAGTTCATAAAGTGCTTTCAGATCTTTGGATTATTGATACCATGGAAGCACCGGGTCTTATTATAGTTTGCATCCCTAAATTTCCTGATGATGTTGGTTATTTTACTAAATAGCAGTAAGTAG
The DNA here is from genome assembly GCF_026122565.2 of Emydura macquarii macquarii. Taxonomy (NCBI): domain Eukaryota; kingdom Metazoa; phylum Chordata; order Testudines; family Chelidae; genus Emydura; species Emydura macquarii. The sequence goes on along the minus strand of NW_027132559.1, from coordinate 12,990,219 downwards.
ATTTTTTTTTCTACATTTAATGTTAATATTTCATTAAAGTTTCCAGTCTCTGCCATGGAGTCCTAAATGGCTGATGCCAGAAATGATATCCCCTTTTAAAAAGCAAAAGGTATAATAGTAACCACAGGAGTCAGTGCATACTGACAATTGTCCTGTGATGGGTGTGTGTGTGTGTGTGTGTGTGTATTAAATTTGGAATACTGACTTAGGTAATGTGACCCAGCCAGGAACCAGTTTCTTCCTCGAACTCTGGAATCTTTCCTCTGTGCCAAACTCTAATTACAAGTTGCTGCAAACATAAGGCTACTAATTTTCATTATATTTTTCCCAAATATTTTTCAAAACTCACATGAAATGTATTCCCTATGGAATTAACATTCAGAACGCTCTGATAAAAGAAGAGTCACTGTCCTTTAATGATTCAGCTACAGCTCCAATAGTGTGGATGGGGGCTGGAGGTAAATGATGTTTTAAAAAAAGTTATTTGAATTTAGCGCTTATGAAGAAGAATGCTGAATTGACATCCCTGAAAATGTCTGTTTTGGGCCATAGAACATGTCCAGCACAGACAATGGATGTAGAGCTTTCACACACTCTCCCTCCATTGTACCTTTAACTTGGATGCACCAACTTTTGGAATAAGTTCACTCTCCAGGCCTATTTGTTCCTGAGCCTTTCTGTTGAGAATGACAAAAGATGTCTTTTAGTATCAATTGTGGTGTGTGGTGTTGGTTTTTTTTGGTGATTTATGTACGTATCCATTGGAAACTAGACTGAGGGCACCAAACAAACCACCAACAAAAGTATAGTATTTCTCATTACCACCCTGGGCTGGATTTGAACTCTTGATCACAATGTGGAAGTCTTTGTAACTCATTACCATTTCCCTGAGCCTTCCAGGCCCCAAAATATTATTATTGCACATAAAGGTCAAATTCTGCCCAAAGATATGTACACACAACTCCTATTGATTTTAATCATGATGATGATATATCATCAAGAAAAAGTTGAATGTAAGTGTGATGATGACAGATGAATTAAAGAGTTTCTGAACCAATTTCCAAGCACCTTGTCTTTTAGTAATATTAGTATTGGTGATAATTGGTGATGATAATGTGGGTGACCAAAATTAGTCACCTAAATCCATATTTAAGCATCTGAATGAAAGTAGCCTGAGTTTTAGAAGTACTGTGCGCCCAAGCATGAAAATTTTGGCCATAAAATATTAAACATAATATAATATTTCAAAGAGTAAGGGAACAGTTAAGTGGCAGGAAGCCTAAAGGTGACCGTTCACTTTAGAAACACCTTGGGAAAAAATAATTTTTTGGGGTCATTTGGGAGATATGATTAAATGGCTGAGTTGTTCTCTCAGTTGCATCTGAACAAACCCTGTGTAAGTTTGTGTAGGAGTTTTGCTTGTAGCGTGCGAGTTAAATGAAGAATCTCGGTGTCACTTTTGACTGTGCCCTCTCCATGGAAAGCCATATGTCAACGGAGTATGAAAGTGTTAGGCAAGCTCCGGATGCTGGATCATAATTTACCCCAGGATGATCTTGCGAGAGCAACAGGTCCCTTCATGACTGGGAGGCTCAGTTATGGTGATCCTTGCTGCTCATAGTCTGACTAGGGCTACTTACAGCTTGTTCAGAGGGCAGAGGCATATTTATTCACTGGCTTCAGCTACTGAAATCTTCTTACGGCCACCCAGCATTCTTTACATTAGCTGCCCATAAACAGGAACACTGACTCTGAAATTGCACTATCGGTTTTTAAAGTCATTACCAGTGACAGTTCTGCTACATTTTAGACCTGCTCTTGAAGCGTGGTACTGACTGACAGCTGTGTTCACACACCACCTGCTGTTTAAAGCTCTCACCATTGCATATGGCATTGTCAGTTGATAACCCATTTGCTGTGGTGAGCCAAACAAGCAAGGCACTCTCTTCCAACTGACGTCATTCTCTTTTTGTCCCTTCCCACTTGTTAAAACACATTAAGGTTGGTTTGTTTGCCTTAAAACTGCTATTAAAATGACTGTAGCTGGCCATGGATTTATTGCCTTCCCTCCCACTCCCCCTCGTGCCGTTTTTAAAATTCTAATCCCTCATCTGTATTTGTGATTATATTTTAGGATGAGCTTTCATGAGTAAGGACTCTGTAAAACCTAAATAAGGACCTCTGGATTTGGCCCATTATTATTATAAATAGTAGCAATAATTGCTAAAGAAAAGCAAAATTTGGCGGAAATACTCCAGACTGAATGTTTTTGCTCATTCACCAATATGCACTCATGCACATTTTACCTTCAGGTGTACATATGGGACTGAAGTCATTGGGAGCCATGAGTGTATTCCAATCAAAATATAGAGAGAGAGCACAATGGGGTAAAATAATGAGCCAGATCTTCATCTTGCGTAAATAAGCACCAGGTGAGGATTTGACCCCATCTGTGAAAAAATAATGCCTACTTCCAATAGGTAATTTATGATAGCTTTTTAAGAGGAGAAATATTTCAGCACACCATTGCTGTCACCTTGCAAACAGAAGAAATGATGCAAGGTATTACTTGAATTTGTTCAGTGGTAGTGCGGTGCGCCAGTTCACCCTCTGTCTTCAATATGACATCGAATTTAAAACAAAAAACTTGTCCCACATTGCTAAAGTATTCTGACATGATGGCATGCCATAGGCATTATCTCACATCTGCGGTAAAACATACACTTATCCCACTGGTTATATGTGGTAACAAGAGTCTAACGGAGAATACATTACTTGCTTGCCGAGATTATATATCTCGGAGTGCAGAACTCTAGGTTGCACCAAGTTGGTGAGGAGGCTTGGAGTTATACCCGTGATTTACGCAGACTGCAGCCTACACACACCTACAGCTCACCCATACTTACAGAGATCACAGAAACCTAAATAGATAGTGTGGTAACCTAAAAATGCAACACCTGGAGTTTTTGCAAGTTTTCTCAAGCCTTTTTTTAACCGTGCTGCTATACTTTTTTTTTTTTCTTCACTTGACAGGTTGGCTGACCAACATATACATAAAACTGCTAGACATATGCTTATCATTTGTATCTGGGCCAATACCTCCTACACACACTTATATAACCAGCAATGACCTACATAATTCCCCACACATGTTGCTTTGAATAATCTATGTCAGTCTGCAGGTGCTTGTGCACTCCTCAATAAAGACTAGTCCTTGACAAAACTCTGTCTTTCAGATCCTTTTAATTTACAAGGCTTGATGAAAAAAAGGTGTATCTGTATGATCTTGCAGATACACTGGTCCTGAGATCCACTTTTACTTTGAGGTGTAGAAAATATGTCCACTCCTCGTCATTTATGGGCCTCAGTAATTATTTCTAAAACATAATTAGGGCTGGTCTTTGCTACCAGGATTGATCTGCTACTAGTGTTTTTCATTTCAGTTGACAGCAGAAAGCTAAGAAGCCATATGCAGGAGTTGTTGGAAAAAATAAAACAATTTCTATGCAGAGATACATTACAGGATCGATGTTTTTGTTTTTTTTTAAATCCCTATGACATAGTTTTGCTAAAATGATAAGAATTTCTTCTGTACTGAGGATTTTATAACACTTAAAAAATTTTTTTTATGGTTTAAACTGGTGTTTCACAAAAACATAGGGTGCTTATCACATTGGGCCTAATCCTTGGCTGATGTGAACAGGCATAGGTCTAGTGATTGTCAATGGAGTTGTGTCATTTAAATCAAAGATCGGACCCAAACAAATCACAAAATTACTTTCAGTGGAAAAAAGATACATAGCTATCAATGAACTTTTGTATATGCATCTTTTATAACTGCAGCAATTACGTTTGATTATATGATCTAAATGATCTCTCCTCTCTCTCTTTCTCCATACCGATTCATCCACCCCTACTTCTCTGTATACTCTGGCTATATTAGCAGAGTAGACATCCTCTGCGTGCTTTATTATTTGAACTTGTCCCGGAGACAAAATGAAAAAGGAACAAAAAACGATTGTCCAATAGGAGCTTCATTTTCACTTCTGCAGAGCTTTATCCATAGAAAAGATGTCAATGACCAAAATATCCCACCACCTATTGGCAGGGTTAAAAATGTTCCAGACAACATTCTTTCAGGTGTGCTAGTTAAAAGTGAAAATACAGCACACTTCATTGCCGTTCCCTCAGGCTGATCTTGAATATCAATGAATTCATGTGCTGTATTCAGGTTCACTTTTTATCATGGGCTCTCGTGGAGTTGAGATAAGAATACATTATCTGGTGTCAGATAATCAGCAAAGACTTTACAAATAAAAACATACATTATTTCAAGAAGAACACAAATTCTTAGCTTCCTGCCCGTCAAAAGTAAATAAAAATAAAAACTGACAGCTTGGGCCAAATCTTTCTCCCATTAAAGTTAAGGGGAGTTTGGGCCCTATACTGAATTTCAGCTGTCATATTACATTTCATATTATGTAAGCAGATATGGTAAAAATAATCTCTCTGAGTAACTGCTAGTAAAATGAAATTATTTTTTTGTGCACTGAATATTCCCTTATTTAAAATATTTGCTCCATTTTTGAGGTTTAAGATGTCATTCCTTCATTGTTTCGTGTATCAAATTGTATATACTCAGACAGCCTTCATCTGATGGGCTGTGAGCATTACAGGAAACATATAAAAATGTTCACTCGGCTATAAATTTGCACATTCTCAGTGACCGATCTCCTCCCTCTCCAAATATATTGCATTTTCCCTTACAATAAAGATGTTTTATAGTGGCAACATGGTGCTGTAACTCAAGAAGGTGGTGTTGTTCAGCTTCTCTTTGTCATGCAACTCTCACTGTATTCTAAGAGCATATGTTACATCTCTGTCATGAATTATTGTATGAGTATGACACATTTGTGTCTATATTTAGGAAAACAACCCTCTTCTCTTGCAAAGAACCAGAAGCCATGCTAGAATGACCACATTGCATAACAGTTTCTGTATGGTAAAACAATTCCTTATGGTGCTTCATATATGGGTTTTGCATCCTGAATTCTTAATTACAAATCCTTAACTTATGTTGGTGTTTGAGGTATATTGCTTTTTTGTGTTGAAATAACTCTTCAAGCTCTTTCAGTCCATGAAGAAAATATTTTAGGTTGAAAATATACAATTCCGGAAAAAGGAATATACAATTCCCCAAACCCCACAGTTACACTTACATCAGTCTACTCAGAGAAAAGGACACACAATATCCAGGCAAATTAAAGGTTGCTTTTGATAACAAAACAGAGAGATTTAGGGATTTGAAGGAACTGGAGAAGTTTATTAAGACTGTGGATAAAAACCGAATAAGCAGTGGAAAGATCTACAGACAGATGAAACCAGGTAATTATGAAAATTAGTGGAAATAACTGCTTTCAACACAATGTTGAAAGAATGTAGAAAAATCTGATTGGCTGAATTTGGACTTAGTTTAATGGTTAGAAATAAGAAAGTAGAACTAAAATTCAGAAGCTTTTAGTGCACTGATTATAAATTTGGGTGCTATGAAAGATACAAAGAGAGCTAGTCTTTATTGTATACATGAAATTCCAGGAACTTTGAGGTAAATGTGAAAAGAATGTTCCCCCTCATTCTTTTAGGTGATGGGTGAGGAGCAGGTAGTGGGTGAAGAAAAGGTTATTTTGCTTCATGAGTAATACAATAAGGCTTTTTGAAACATCAGTCTTTGTAAACACAGACAATGATGAAAAAAAGCAGAGACGTGGGTTATGTTTTCAGAAATAAGATAAGATATTGCAGTGTTTGCAATACGTGTAAAAATGGTTAAACATTGATATTTGTTGCTGGGAATCCCTATTCTGAATTATTTATATCTTCATGGGCTTTTCTATGGCACTCAGCATGGCATCATCTGAGTGCTTCAGAAACATGAATTTATCCTCACAAAACCCCTGTGAGTTAAAGTGGTATTATTATTGCCATTTGTACAGAAGGGAGACTGAGACAGAGACATTAATGTCCAAAGTGGACACTAATTTTGAGTTCCCAGTTTGAGATGCCTATTTGATTTTTTTTCCAGAGAACTCACCATTTTATAGCACTTTATTTGTTCACAGTACAACTCCTGTTGACTTCAGCTGTAGCTGTGAGTGCTTAGCACTTTTCTAAATCAGACTTCAGATGTTTCAAGTTGGGTACCCAGAATCATCACACAGGAACTCTGAAAGAGGCAGGCATAGAATTCAGTTGTTCAGGGAAGCATTCAGTACCTTAACCATGAGACCGTCCGTTTCTTCCTGCAATCCTATGCGTTATTCACAACACAACTTCCAGCTTCTGCAACAAATGCTTCGTAAGTTCTGATGCAGTCCCTGCGTATTGTCCATCCTGTGTCTAGAATGAGGCATGGGTCCTGTGGAAGGAATAGTATGTGATTATGAATTAAAGGTTGTACCAGAATGCATATGCACAAAGACAACCTTAATTCTGGTATTTCCTAACTCAAAGGCTTTTGAGTGCTTGCCTTTGCAATCTTAATATTCTTTTAATGTAGCTTTTGTAATTTCTGAGTGTTGTTTTTTTAAAAAGCAAACTAAAAACTAAACTCACCCACAAATTCCAGCACATGGAGCCATATTGACATAGGCCGAGTTGAAGCCTTTAGGTCCATTGCATAGACTTCTATCATCTGAGCTAGGAGAGTAACTGATAGGAGTAATAGATTATCACCCTCTATGTAAGCAAGCCACTAAAAGGATATGAGACAAGCATTTTGGCAGTGGGTTTCCACAGCTATTTGCTTACAGCAGAAGGATGTTGAGACTCAGGAATCCAAGATTCTATTCTAAGTTCTCTGGGATGGTTGGTCTAGTGGTAACAGACACTTCCGTCCCTGGACCTTCCAACTTATTCTCATCCCAGTCCCAATTGCATCTTCCCCCCTCTTTCTCAGCTCCTCTTCCAGTCTTAGTCCCTGTTCCTCATCCCAGTCATCTGAAATCATCGCTATTGTCCATAATATACCTATAATATTTTAAGTGCATTGATATTTTTTCCCTATGTGGTAGTCAATGAACTATGCACTTTTGATTCAAGCCCTTAAAATATGTTACCTTTAGAAGATAAATAGCAGTGGCAAAAAGGATGAAAACAGACTTCTTTTCAATATTACATTTACTATTTAGATGGCTTTGGCAGATGACTGCTTCATGATAGTCAAGAATAGGTTTTCTTTTGTTTAGTACCAATGTAACCTTTCCTAAGTATTTGCAGTGGTATTATTTACAATATAACCATTTTACAGGTTGTTGTTTTATTAGCTGGCAGAACTTCACCATTTGCAGTAGCCGCCATAACTGCCTCCAGGAAGTTTCTTAGCAAAAAAATATGTGAAAACTGATGACCACATATAACCTTCATTTCTCCACAGTGGAAGTCTCAGTCTCTATATATCTATATATAGGGTCTGAACTGAAACCCACTACAGTCAGTCAGCTTGGTGAGGCACTTGTAAATTTGTAAGTTTTTATATGAAAGTATTTGAGGTCTTTTTGGTGATCTTTGGTAGAAAGGTCACATTTCTAAATTGAGACACTTCTGTACTCAGCAACCCATGGTGAATGAGTATTTTTAGCTATTTCAAAACCATTAACTGTAACTTAAAGTGCTGCAGTCTTTGTGTGAACATTTACTTTTAATTAACAAAGCGGAGTTGGGTGCTACCAGAAGTTATAGTCTAACCTAGCAGAAACAGGTAACAATAGTTACTGTATTCTTGTATTCTTTGTTAAGCTTCCAAGACACATGGTAACTTTATGCCCTGATGCAGAGACAAATTTATTTTATTTGGTTTGAAATGATAAAAGCTTATAAATTTATGTAAAGTGTAATAAAAAGGAAAAGTTGTTGCCATTATCATTAAAAGTAGATTTAACAGATTGAGCTGAACTGATTGCTTTTGACAGCCCAGAAGATATTTATATTTTCACTGAACTTTTTATATAAATTTTTCATCACTAAACTATTTACTCTCTGTGGTTTAGCTAGATTTTGACTCCCTTGATTGTTCATATGGGAAGTAGATGATGACGTTATATTTAATTTTCATTACTCCTGTGTGTGTGGTATATATTTTTGAGATGCTTGCCAAGATGTAATCTGCTCATATCATATTATTTTAATTCTCTCTTATCCCTAAATCTGTATTTATTTATTTTTATTAAAAGTAAGAAGACTTCCCTGAAATACTAAGAACAAGGCAGCACAAAAAGAACTTTTTTTAACACAGATCTTACGAAACAAAGTCCCAGATATGGGAAGATTGTTTTTCTTGATCCGCTTAGTGATTTTAAGGCTTGATCTACCATTCAAAACTCCCATGGATTTCTGTGGTGTTCCATATTCACACTTAGGATCTGAAGCTTAGACTAAGGAATGTCAAATTGCATACACCTGCCAAATAGACCTGGAGAATACTGCAGTACTTTTTTAGTAAATGTTTGAATTTTTAAATGACTCTGTCATGGAGATCCCTGTGTCTCTTTGCTGTTTGTTTTCCACAAAAATGTAAGCAATTGAGTTTTACCAGTACTAATACTTATAGAAAGAAAATTTCAAAGTGTCATGAACGCATCTTTGCAAAAATCATAGTATTTGTACTAGAAGGACTTTCATATTCATCCATAACATCAGGGAGTCAAAACAATGCCACATGATTTTACATGACCAATCACAACTAAGCTGGTGGAGCACAGAGAGGCTAATGGAACCACAGAGGTTTCAGAAGGCTCTGAGAGAGTGTATTGTGTCTTCCAACTGACCCCACTATTAGTGGTTGGATGGGATATTTTGAGGATGCTTTTGTCTATAACTGTTGTTATAGTGCTGCTAAATACACTCTTCATCAGCATTGCCCTCACAGCTTATTATGATTTACCAGTGTCTTGCAATAAATGAAATTAAATGAAAGGGAAGACAACCTAGAAAAGCAAGAGCAGAAATCCTGATCTGAGTCCAATCTATTGTGATATAATTTTTGATAGTCTTGTGAAATGTGTGGCCACCATAGCACCTTCAAAGTCAAGCATGGCAGAAATGTTCTAGGTGGTATGTAGCTTAGATCAGTGGTTCCCAACCTTTTTGGTTCCAGGGCCACAAATATCATTTTTACAATCCTGAAGAACCACCATAAACCCATAAACCCATAAAACCACTATCAACCCATAAAAAATGTATTGACATAGACACCATTAAGAACTACAAATCACTACGTATTTAATGTAAACATTTTGATGCTACTGTGCTCATTTTTACATTCACTATTTTACACCTACAAATTACTCACAGTATGTCACACACTCACAGACAAAGCACTACTGTAGATGAGTGATTGTCACTATACACTGAAGCACATGGCCTGGCAGTTAAGTTACAGTGGGTGGCCTGCTAAGTGCAGGCCAAACTGGAAGACACTGATTTTTAGAATCCTGTCCCCTCTCCTCAAGCATGGTGGATCCTGGCTGCTCTGTCTCCCTGCCCCCCACTGCAGCCAGATGGAAGGAGTTCAGTGAGGAGGCTCCCTCCTTGCTGATCTCCCGTGCCCCTGGTTGCAGCAGGGAAACCACACGCTCCCTGTAGACCCGTGCACTTCACCTGGGTCCCTAGGAAGTGGCTCCCTTCTGCAGCCAGGGAAATCAGTGCTCCCGTCCCTCTGGCTCCAGCACGGGACTCCAGCAGCACTCTGCTTAGGGACCCAGTCAGAGCACTTTGCCATGCTCCCTGTTGGAACCAAGGGAGGGCAGTGCTGATTTCCTGTCCCCTTGGGTGAAGCAAGAAGTCTGCACTGGTCTTGCAGCCCCATGGCACTGCGCTCCACCTGGGTCCTTAGTCAGCGGCTCCCTTCTGCAGCCAGCGGGAGGGGAGCAGCCGGCCACTTTGAAAGACCCCACGGGCCACAGGTTGGGAACTACTGGCTTAGATAATTTGAGCTGCCTCCACCTGGAAAAGGAGACAAGTTTTCTTGGTGTGTATGATTTGGGGGGGTTACTTTGCAGATAAAATCATTCAGTCAGACAAAGTCTGAGTCTGTTGGTTCAGTTCTATAAAAAATCTGAATAATCAGAGGTATTATTTGTAATAGAGTTTTTCTGCTTGCATTTTGGCCTGTAGTGTTCACTGAGATTCTGGAAGTGCTGAGGGCACTTTGTTCTACTCCCTGTGAATTGGACCCTTGCCCATCCTAGCTGGGACTAGCAGAGACAGAATGAGTGCTTTATTGGCAGAGTTTGACCGCATCACACCTTTAAGCAGGATGCAATTTTTCTGGGTGGCCAAATGAAGGAAACAGTGCTTTATGTCTGGAGCTATGTGTGGGGTAGACGTCAAGCTGCTGCAAAAGGGGACAATGGGTCAGTGGGGCGACACTGACTCATCCCTTGGGAACCGGAAGGACAGAAGGGTTCAAAAGCGGCAACCCTATGCGGTGAAGCCCCCTTTTACATGAAGTGAGAATGTAGTAATGGATAGAACTGGTCAGCTATTTTTCATCTGAATGTTTGTTTTTTCACCGAAAAATTCCAACTCACTGAAACCAAAACTGTTTGCAGGAAAGGGTCAGTTTTGATGAATTTGCTAACTCAAAAAGGAGTTAGAAAAAAGGTTGCAAAACTATCAAAAGAAGAAATCTGAACATTTTCAGAACAGAAATTTTGTTTTTTAGTTTGAAAAGACATTTTATTTAACTTTTTTTTTTTTTTTAAATTAAGTTTAATTTTTATTTTTTTAAATGAAATATTTCAAGACTATGGAAACAAAATATTTTGATTGACCTGAACCAATTTTTTTTTCTGCTTAGTTAGATTTTGACTTTTTGTCTTGAGCTGGGATGGGGAAAATTTTCAAAATGTTGGAAATTATCATGATGGGAAAGCCATTTCCTGTCCAGCCTTAGTAATGAGGCAGTTATGGAAAGATCAGCAATTATCGTAATCTTTAGTAGTTACAATCAACCTCTCTGATCATAACTGAGAGCCTCTTTTATCCACATGTTGTTGCAAACTGATTGTATTAGAAAATGTATTAGCTTCTTATATGAAATTTCTATTCATAACAGAATAACTGGCCCAATAATCCTGAAGCTTTTATTCAGGCAACCCCTTTCAAAAAAAATGTAATGAGTGTCAGAGGAAAACAGTTAATTTCTATGAGCTGCCAATGCTTTCCTGCTGAAGTTCAATGGATTTGCAATGCAATGGAGGACAGAATTTGACCCTATTCATAGGCAAACAAAGTAGACCTCACTCAAACTCATGGATGATGTACTTCAGAATCACTATTTTATTTTCTGGGTCTATGTATGCATGAGGCATGGAATAGTCAATTCCCTGCTGAAATACACACAGGCAGTCTTGGACAGCTGGTCATTCTAGAGTGAAAGCATATTTGATATGGTATGGTATAGTAATAAACCATTTGCAAAAAAGGCAGATAAAGGGGATGTAGGTAACTACAGATCCAAAAACATCAGGTTTATAACATGAACAACAGTGGAAAAGTACCTTAAATAGCATTTTAGAACATAAAATGAATAATCTTAACAGCTCTAAGTAGCATTGTAGTAGTTTAATAGATACTATTTTGGGAGACATCAAGCAGCTGAATTAACCTCACTAACCATTTTCAAGAGGTTGTTTACAAGGTTGATGTTGGCTGTAGAAATTACATAATTGACTTTGGCATTCAAAAAGATATTAATCAAATTCTACACAACAATCAGTTGAGTTGTTAGTCACAAGGATTTAGGAATCTTATCAGGAATGATTTGTTAGCTGTTTCCTAAAAGAGACTCAAATTGGTAGAGGTGGTCAGAGTTTTTTTAAATTAAAAATATTAGACAGAAAAAATTGTGTGTTATGCTATTTTTGAGTCAATTATAGAGCTAGTTGGAATTTCAATGTTTGAAACATGTTAAAATTTCTGGAAATAATTGAATTTTTTTCAAAAGGAAATTTGATTTCCCCTCACCCCCATTTCCCACCCTCTCATCCACTTCTAGAATATCTGTGTTGGGTGCTATCCCAACCTGGAAGGGATGCATAAAGTGGGTTCAACTTCTTGACCTATTAACGCATGTCCTTGTATTGAGAATGGAGCAAAGGTGGTGCACAGTGTCTTTGGGAAATGCAAGAGAACATAGTCACCAGTGAAGGGATGTAAAATCAGCTCCCTTCTGCACCTGGCTAGCTACATTGGGTGTTTTAGAAGTGATGCAGAGCCATAGTCTCATTCTTTTACCAACTGCTGCAGAGATACCAGTCTCATGTAGGCCACAGAGGAGTTCTTTTCTCTTCAGTCTTCTGTATATTCATGCAGGATCAGGCAGTTTTACCCACCCGGGGCAGAGATGTGCTGAATTACCATATTGAAAATAATGGGCCAGATTCTGATCTCAGGTATACAAGTTTCAATGGAGTTACTACAGGTTTACATTGGTAGAAGTGATACCAATATCTGACTCAATAGTGTTTTTAATAGCTAAGTATATCTGAAGCAACAAGGATGAATCAATGGTTGACCATGGTGTGGTTTATTCACCATGCATTTTCTTTAGAACATATCCCCTGTTTCTGTTTAAAGAAAGCAAAGTCTAAAACTGTTATGCGGAAAGCCTCTAGATTCATGAGAAAAATGACATTTAGATATGTTGGTATTTACCAGTGTTTTAGTGTATAAATGAGATTCTTGTTTGTTTATTTTTCTACTTGTGAATTTTAACAAACAAACAAAAAAAAATCTGGCGATAGTTTTCAAGTCCATGGTATCTATAGAAATTGGGCACAGGTGATCACAGCATTAAAGTTCAGTATTTGAGAGAGTCTTTTTCTTACTATTATAAAACTGGAAAATATCACTTTAATTTTTCATTACATTTGACAGCATATAACCAAAGAATGCAATTGATTCATTAAAGCACTACAAATGATAACTGTCTCCCAGTATCGCCAACCTCAAATATTAAAAAATCATGACTTCAGATCTACTCCCCTCCCCCCAAAAATTATGAGCTTAGCTTAAAAATCAATTATGATATTTTAAAAATTATAAATATTGGGATCTTTTTATTTGTTTATGGATTTTGAGCCTTAAAGGATACACTTTCTTCTCATTTTCAAACTTTTCTCTGCTAGCATGAGACATAGAAACTTATTTTTAATTTAAAGGATTTTAAAGCTGAGATTTTCAAACAATATCATTATTCCAACATCTGGGGCATAAAGGAAAAAACATTGAAAGTTGTGAGATATGCAGTAAAATCACGAGACTTGTCAGCCCTCGTCTCCCTAAACAAAGTCACTGCATTTCTGGAGCCTGCTGCAGGGTGCAATGTCACTTTAAAAAAAGACCCGGGCTATTCCAGGCCTACTCTGTCTTGGCCCCTTTAAAATCTGATTGAGGGAGGTTATGTGATGAAAGGACTATTAAAAAGTTGCTCTGTGCCTCAGTTTTTGGGGGACACTCAGGAAGATCAAGGTATTTCTGAGAGACTCTCCTCGGGGGTCCAGGAAGAAGCTTAGCACACCTGAAAAACAGGAGAGAGTACTTCAAGGAAGTGGTGGTGTTTGGCCTAGAAAAATAGAAAGAGTGTGTGGACGAAACCCAGAATAAAAGACTATTTGAGCCTTTAGGCCAAAGGGGAGTGAGGTCTATGACAAGAGGTAAATAGTTGTTATTGTAGGTGAAGACTTAAAGCTGTGGGGAACAGGAGAAAAACTGTTTGGTCTAGGACAGGAGGAGTAGAGTTAACATTAGGCCTGATTAGTACAACTTCCCTTGATGTTGCCAACTTTTCCAATTTTAGGGCAAGTCATGTGATACTTGATATCTTGTTTAAAGGCTCAACTTCTGTAGACAAGTGATTGTGTGAAAATCTCAACTTTCTTTCTTTCTTTTTTTTAAAGTAATTTTCTAAACCTCATAGTTGCAGTAAAAAAGGTTGAAAATGTGACCTGAGTGTAACAGAAAAGTTAAAAAAGCAGAAGGCAAATAAAAAATACACAAAATTGTTATTTTTATATCTCATGATTTTAAGACAATCTCTTGATTTTTCAAATTTTATTTAAGGTCCCAGGCTAGAAATTCTTGAAAGGGTGGGAAGAAGTGCACTTCGTCTCTGTGTATCAATGAGGGAGATTAGGGCAGACTCTGGGAGGAAGACAATATCGTCTGGGAAGGCAATGAATCCAGTCCCCATCGGGCTGTATAGGGTTGAAGCCAGTAACCCTTTATAACAAGGAGTAGCCCAATAATTGTTTGCCTTTGAAAGTTAATGGAGAATGCAAAGTCCAGTAACTGTGGAGTTAAGCTTGGGTTGGCTAATGTCCAGAGACTGGATCTGTGGAATGAGGTAACAGGTTTTTAAGGCCAAATGTTTTCCTGACTGGTTCCAGTCAGCTGGCATCAGCAGAAGGGGTGAACATTCAGAAATTAGGTTAAATGTCCTCTACTTCTTTACAAAAGAAAATATTGGTAACAGAAGAAAGCAAAATTCTCTTTACTTACTATGAACCTCTGTCTCTGGTGATCAAGTCCGATGTGTCCAAAGATAATTAGCACTTTATAATGCTAATTATTATAATTATGTCTGAGAAAAAAATCATTAGGGGGTAGGTCTGTTCAATGATTTTCAATTGCCCCCGCTACTCAGAAATAAGGTCACTTTTTGATTAACTAGCTGTAGGAGCTCAAAGCTGAAAACATTACAGAAAATCCTTTGATTGTTTATTACTCGTTTATAACATCCTGCAAGTTAGCTGAAAAGTCAAATAAAGAAAAATAAAATATTAGTGTGAGAAAATTACATGAAAACTCTCAGGTACCAGAGCACTTAGATTAAAGAAATTATTGCATCCTTTGCCATTTTTGTGCCATTAGTGTGCGTATTTTATGCCAAAATAGTATAAGAAAAGCTCCCTTATAGATCCTTCTTTCTTGTTTTTATTCAAATTACCACAACCAATGGGGGGGGGGAGGGGGAGGGGAGATTCATTTAAAAGCAACTGTAGGAAATATAAATGTGGGCCAGCAATAAAATATTACAAATGATGTCACCATACTGACTGTGGAAATTATCAGTTGTGCAGGAATTCCTTATTTCCTCTATATCACTTGGTGTAGCATGTCTGTGGAGGCCGGTTTAACAGTCCAAATCCCTTCAAGTTTGGTCTGAAAGTGTTTTACAAATTATATTGTGACCATTTTACAGGCTTTTATCCTCTCAAATTTGAAAGAATTCAATTTTCACCTGGTCAAATCTTGTTGTGAATTCAGGCTTTAGGGAAACTGAGAAGAGAATCTGATGTGAGAGAAATTAGATCAGTTTGGTCAGAAAGGGGGGAATTGAGGGTAGGGATGTTGCACTAGGGTTGAGTTGAGGGGCCACTAGGTGAGAAAGGCAGGGAGATTAGAATAGGTGAGCTGGGCTACAGGAGAAGTGCAAGAGAAACTTACTTTGGGAACCGAAGCTGGATAATTTTGGCCTAAATAATCTGCACAGGGTCACACAAGAGGTTAGAGACATAGCCAGGAGTTCCTCAATGCTCAATCCATTAGACAAAGTTGTCGCTCCAAAATAGGCACATTATTTTTATTACTATATGGAGATTTTATTGAAGCCTCTATTATGATACTGCTTACAGTCAGAGAGACACATAGGGGTTAGAAGAAAATAGGTTTTTGCCTGACTTTATAAGCTAGATCAAAGAACTCAACTAAAACATAACTCCAATTTCTAAGAAACTAAATTAATGTTTCTTGCTGAGCTCAGCTGACTGTCCTGGTCAGATAAAAAAGGCTCAGCCAATCAAGGACACAAGAAAAATACCATGTGACTTCTGCCATAGGCCTTAACCCTTGTTTCATATTCCAGTGAACCACATTTGACCTAATATATACCACAAGCAATAGCCTGACAAATAAATATATACTGAAAAAGATCACAAAGTTTTTGTGGACAATTCTCAAGCATGCATAAAATTTGATCAAATAGCTGCAGGTTTGCAGAAGCAGTTTGAATTTGAACTCAGGCTGTTTTTGATACTTTTGCAGCTTCATTCAAATAGTTCCTACAGCTCAAGACGCTGGCACAAATAAAGAAAAAAGTTATTGAAGAGGAAAACATTGTCCTCCCAAGATTGTGAAGAAGAAAGATCCCCAACGATAAGATCTCCATGTGGAAATTAGCCTTCACATGTAATTTGCTATCTTAAAAGGAAAAATGCCCCAGGAGAAAGCAAGATCTCTGTGACACAGATTGAACTCTTTGAAACAGAAAGACTTCAGTGAATTTTGAGAAGATGGCCATTTCTGTGAATTTTCAGAAGATTTTATATCTTTCTCAGAAAATGCCAATGAAAAATCTTAATGAAATATCATTGAAGGCCTTCCTTTCAAGCATGTACACCACTGCTTGGTAAGACGTAGAAATCAAATGTATTGAATCCAAAATATTTATGTTGGAAAAAAAAGTTTGAAGAATGCTATTCTAGCAGCCATTTCAGAAAACAGTTTCATTGTCTAAAGGTAAGACTAAGCAACACATGGTTAGGATAAACATTACTGCGCTTCCTTCCTTATGAATTTGAGGAGGTGGACTGATTTACTTTTGTATTGAGGCCTGTAATAGACTGGGCCTATTTTATAGTGCCCTCCTGCTGTTGCACCAAGCTTTGTCATGCTGGGTCTGCTCACTCCCAAGGGCAACCCTCATCTGTGCTTCTCAAGGAATCAGGGAAGATATCTTCAGTTGGGGTAGTTTCTTTAATTGAGCCTTCTTAAATACAATCCCACCCCTTGCAGACTCTTACTTCAGTCTGTGCAAGCATAGCAGTCACTGCCCCAAGTCAGTCTCTTGCACCAGTAATTCCCATAACAAGATTTCCTGGCTTTTACCTCAAAGCCTCAGTCCTCAAGTGCTCTGCAAACAGTCTACCCTCATGTATGTTTGGTTTTCAGCAGTAACTCCAGGGGCAATCCATTGGGATCACTGCCCAGCCACTTCCACTTCCTGGAGGATTTTGCAGTCCCCTCCTGCTCACTCCTGCTATCGTCTTTTATAAGTGTCAGCTAATTAAGTTCCACCTCAGATGCAGAACATGGGCTGATCAGGCAGCCAGGCCAGCTCTAGGCTTCTGATGCCAGAGAAATATGATTCCTTATTCCTTCACATACCGCCCCCCACATCCTTTGAGTGGGTCTATCAGGGCACTCATCGCAGGGCCCACTGTTTTCTTCAGTCCTCAAAAAAGGGTCCACATACCTATGGTCCTTCCTGGGTCAATGCTTTCTTTGAAATCAAAAGGGATGTAAGGCTAAGTACCGCTGTGAAACACAAGCATCTGAAACTTTCACTGTTTACAGCCACCTCAGTGCCACGTGGTCAGTGACCAGGACCAAAGGGTGTTCCAAATAGGTAGTATCTCAGTGCCTTTATGGCCCAATGTGTGGCCAACCATTCATTCCTGAGGACAGAGTATCTGGTCTAGAACTTTCCTAGTCTTCTAAAAGATTGGGTGTTCATGTCCATGGATGTTCTGGGATAGCACTGTGCCTATGATACGGTGCAAGTTGTCTGTTTGTAGCATGAATGCTCATGAGGAATCAGGGCTGTGCAATACTGACTTATTGCAGAGAATTTGCTTAATTTCCTGAAATGTCTGGTCACATTGGGGAGACTATGTGACTTGTCAAGAGGCTGACTTTTTAACAAGGTTGGTCAGAGGCACTGCTAATAAAGCAAAATTGGGCACAAATTGTCTGTAATACCTCGAAAGCCTAAGAATGCCCAGATTTGCTTCTAAGTTCTTGGTCTGGGGTGTTAGCTGCAGCATAGCTGTGGTGGGGCTGTAACATCTGGCCCATCAGCCTCTACAAGGTGGCTGGGTCCCATGCAAGTCAAAGGGCATGTTGACAAATTGGAATAGGTCCACTGGTGTTGAAAAGGTGTTTTTCCCCTCAGGAGTCAGGAGAAAGGGGATTTTGCTAAAAGCCCTTCATTATATTTAATGTCGCAGTAAAGTGAGCTTGACTGAAGTGATCCAGCAGATCATCGACTTGGGACATTGGGTACTCAAAGCCAGAAATGGAATTTTTCTGATAGAAAATTTTGCAAATAGGACACTTCTTCTGGCTACAAGACTCCTTAATGACCCCCAGTCTTAACATGTCTTGGAATTGCTGAACTAGCAATGATTTGGGGATTTGGTAAGATTTATGAATGGATAATTCAAAGCGGGGAAACAGATGAGACACTTGTTCAGAGATGACCACCCCACTGACACTGATCACTTGGTTGAAACATTCCTGAAGTATTTAGTCACTGTATTGAGTTGTCACCATGTCAAAGATGTCACTCAGGATACTGTAGTCTAGGATGGGAAGGGATCTGCTGTGTCTTTAGGTGAGTGATAGCGTACAGACTGTTGAGATGTTCCTTCCTCAGGGTCTACCTTGTGGGAAAGTCCCTCTCCTGGCTTCCTGGAGTCAACTCCAACACAGGCCCATGCCTGTGTCCCCTTCCAAGATTTCTTTGACTGTTTTGGCAATCTCTGGGACCTTTGTGAGACTTCAAAAAAGTCAGACTGAGCGATGGGGACTGCATCTTAGGCATTCTCAGAAATGGCTCTTTTGTGTGTCTGTAGGGGGTATGGATTGGAGAAAATTTCCTCCCAGGAGCATCTGAAGATGTTTGCAGTCACATCTGAGGATTACTGGCCAGAGTTGGCAATCCACCACCTCTACCCAGAGGCTCCCTTTATGGTCTACTATCTGTAAAATAATGGAGGCATTTGGACACGATGGATTTCTCCATGAATGCAGGAAATCTGGATGGACAAGTCTGGATCCAAGGCTTTGGGGAAAACTAAGTCCAATCAAAGAAGAATTTGTCCACACCCCGAATCTATCAGTCCCTCCACTGTGTTCAGCCATGCTTTTATTGGGACCATGGAGGGCCTCACAGTCAGTCCCATGCGGTGGTTTGGAATCTGTTTTTTGGCTAAAGTGGCATCTTAGCAAGTCACATTCTATCATAGGACATTCCCATTGGATGTGCCAAGGTTGCCCACTAGGAAACATACCTCTGGCCCACCCTTTGAAAATCTGGATGTTTGGGGCCCCGCTCACTGTTCAGTTGCTTGAGATGAGTCAATATTATGACCCTCACTGGGCTGGTAGGTTGTCATTTCTTACTGTCATTCTAAGTGTGGCCATCCCACTCTCAGGTACTTCAGTGTCCAAGAATCTTTCTATGGTCTCCATTGCCTCCATAGTGGATGTGGGGTGAAACTCTTGGACTCAGGTTTGTACTGCCATATGGAAAGTTTGCAGGTACTATTCTAGGGCAATGTTATCCGTGAGCTCTCCTACAGTCTTAGTCTTTGTTCTTAGCCATCAGGTAACCAAGTTCCAGAGCCATTGGCCTACCGCCCGCGGACAGACCCAATTAGGGAATGGCACTAACGGAAACTTCTTTTGATAAGCCTCCAAACAGAGACTGAGCTGGTCCATGATGGCTGCCTTTAGCATCATATAGGGTTGTGCCTTGTCCATGCTCACCACCCGATAAGCTGCTTGGTCTTCTCTGGTGAGATATGGGAACAGTGGCTGCTAAGGAACTCCTCTCCCAGCTGGCTGCAGTGGCAACCTACTCAAAAGTGGTCTGGTAAGCCTCCAGGTCATCACTACTCCTCATCTCAGTAAAACCCTGGGGTGGGCCTCCCCACCTTGGCTATTCCCATCTACCTGCAGCTGCTGGTTCCACTTGTGCTTGAACATCTGGGCTTTTTGCATGTATTTCTGGGTGGCTAAGAGAGCCTCCTGGAGCTAGCAGTTCCTTTAATCTTCTGCCTGCTGTTGATTCACCATTATTCAGAGTACTTCGATGACACTTCTTGATGGAAGGGATTCAGGTTGGGTCTCTGTTCAGGCACCATGTGTACTAGATCAGGCCTACCTTACAGTACCGTCCTCATGTTGGAGCTTTATTCAGCGGTCAGCTAACTCCCTGTAGTATCCGTCATCTGTGCTTCTCAAAAGGCCCAAGGAAACTATCTTCAGCTAGGGTCTTTTATTTACTAGAGCCCTCTTAAACACAATCTCCGCCCCATGGAGACTCTCAGTCTATGCAGGCATAGCAGTCCTTCCCCCAAGTCAGTGTCTTTCACCACTAATTCCCATAGCTAGATTTCCTGGCTCTTACCTGAAAGCCTCAAAAGATGCCTAAACCGTCTCCCCTTGTGTCCGTTTGATTTTCTAGAGAAGTTCTTTACAACAGTAATTCCAGTGGCAGATCCTTGGGAGCATTACCCAGGCACTTCCATTTCCTGGAGGACACACAGTCCTCTTACCTGTATTCTTGCTGTCCTCTTTTATAAGGGTCAGTTAATTAAGTACCACCTCTTTTCTCAGGTGCAGAGGGTGAGCTGATCAGGCAGCCAGGCCAGCTCCAGGCCTCTGATCCCAGAGGAATGTGATCTCTTATTCCTTCACAAGCTCCTATTGCATCAAAGCATATAAGTATGTGCTTAACTTTAAGCATCATTAATGATAATGGAATTACTCATCTGCTTAAAGTTAAGCACATATGTAAGTACTCTGTTACTTACTCAGGAGCTGTTAACCTAGAGCAAGTCAAATGTGACTCTCTTGCAGTACAAATTAGCTGCAATTTCTTACTATCCTGTGGAGATTGAGGTCAGAAAGTGATATAAGTGCATCAGGAAAGCAGCCATTTCAAATTGCCTTGAGCAACCCTGCAGTCCAGTTCTGCCTCTTTTTTAAATAGCAGAAGAAAGCAAAGTAGGAGGGCTGCTTTTCTGCTTGTCTTTTAAAATGTCCCTTATACCTCTGACTAGAGCGAAGTAGCTTGGCTAAGCTAGTCTCTCAATACAGAGGAGTGGATGAACATGAAAATCATTTGTGTTGTCAATCACAAACATAAATTTGTTAAACAAGGCATCACATTTAAGCCATGTAAAGAAGTGTGTGATTAAAGGAGTACTATCCCTTTAAAGGACAGGCTGGAACCTGAAGCCTGGTGATAATCAACAAGGCCTTGTCCTGCTTTACCCTGGGGGTTGAGCCATATAAACAAGAGCAGAAGTGGAGCAGGAGAGAGCAGTAGAAGTCAGATAGGCTGCAGTTGTGCTCTCAGGGACCAGTAGACAATCTTAAACTGATTTAGAGATATGAGTGTGGACTGTAAATTTAGGAATCTTGAACCAGGGTCCTGATGACCTATTTGTTACAATGATTCCTGTCCTGGAAACCTGATTAAAAAGGAATATGGTATTTTGTTAAAAATGTGTTGTCTTCTGCTTGCACTGGGCAGTTAAAGTAAATCAATTGTTGTCCTACTTGAAGAAATGAAGGTCGGAAACACATGCAGTTCCACATTGGGCCATAAGGGGAACGCTCAGGGGCCGCCTGTATCTTTAGAAGTCCCCATGCTTTCTATCAAAAGATGTCTTGGTTTAGCTGGCTTATCACCATGTCTGTCTTCCAAAATGATTTTGCTTGTAAGTTCCCGATTCAGAGAAACAAAATTACAAGAGTAGTCTAGCTTTCAGATAGCTGACAAAAATCTCTATGCTTGCCTTAAGCATAGGCAATTTGTTCCTCTATAGATAGGTTTTTAGTATTTATTCCCTTATGAGGGCAAATTCTTAAGAAACAGAAATCTTGGCATCCTAAATGACATTAAGGAAAGATTAGGCATTCAGAAGTAAACTTTCTGATAATGAAATATAATCGATTGTGGGATAGTCACCCTAGAGAATTGACGGGAGACCAGCTGTGATGATTTGGGGAATCTGTATATGTATAGCTTATGAATTCTGTCTGATACTGGGGGTTCTTTAAGTGCACCTGTGTCCGACTGTAGACTCCCTTTTCAATGTGGGGCTTGGTACCTTCTCTGACCTTTTGCCTCCATGTTGGACTGAAATCCAAGGAATGGTGGCATGGGACTAATAGCAGAAAGTCATTAAACTGTGATGATCCTCTATTCAAATGGGCAAAGAATTAGCTGCCACCCAGAAGAACCAATCAGATGGGCTGATAACTGAGCAATGAATCAGCTGCTGATGAATTTTGATCACCTGATGAGGCTGAACAGAGGACTACTTGACAAAGGAGATGGGGAAGGGAGCTTATAAAAGAAAGGATCTCTCAGCATGATATTTGGAGAAGAAGCAAGAAGCTTGAGCAGGTAACTAGAAGGGCACTGACTCCAAAGGTCAGAGTTTATGAGAGAGACTATGATTCAGAAGAGAAGCCACTTTGCAGGACTAGGAACCTGGACTTCTCAGACGACTCCGTCCTAGCCCAGAGAACTCTCAAAAGTGGTGAGGAAACTGAGACAGGGAAATTCATATAGTTGTGTTTATTATTTTGCCTAGATCTGTTCATTTTTCATACTGTCTAAGTAAAGAGTAATTGTGTCTAGAATCCTGTGCAAATTCTATATGTCTATCTGTTTGCTTATGCTATAGCATACCCCTGAAGAGTTAAACAATAAACTCTGAGCACCTATATGTTTGGAGTTCGGGGAAGGGTTTGCTTATCTTATAATGGAGTCAGCATTAGTCCCAAGGGATAGGCAGTTGGACCATGGAGTCTCAGCTCTCAGAAGGGGGTGCTAGACAGAGAATCTGCCCCCCAAGAGTGAGATTAGAGATCTTAGCCAGGAGCAGAGTTTGAACTCTGTTAAGACTCAGGAGGCTTAAAGCATATGAGGTCCAGTAAGGTGGGCCCCAAACACAATAGTCTGAGGAGTGTCCAACCAAGGGGAGCCCTATTAGGGCTGTGCGCGCATAACACCATCATTTCAAGTGTAGACAAAGCATTAGAAAACATACAGTTGATTCAGAACCAATCTTCCCTTATCAGGAGTGTGAAATAGATGATAATAGGTCATTTTCATTTTTAAAAGGTGCAGAGGAGCACATGATTTAGACAGAGACATCCCATGGGAAGGATCTATTAACTAGGATTCTCTATATCCTAGCAGGGGTGTGCACAGGAATACAAATGTGGCTGCTTTGGAGGGGCATTTTCTGTGCCCCCCGCAGCTGGAGGAGCTGGCTCTCCCCCCATGGAGTTCTGTGTGCCCACCGATGGGGGGGGGGCCCATGTCCCTATTTGCCCCTCCTGTGCATGCCCCCGTATCCTAGTAGAGAGGAGAGGATAGAAGTTGATAAAGTACAGGTAGGAACTGAAGAGAAACAGGCGAATGAAAAAGAATCCCATACAATTACATCACATGAAAGCAGATAACTAAAAAGTGAAAAATTTTATAAGTGCTTGTATACAAATATCAGAAGTCTAAATATTAAGAAGGGTGAACTTGAGTGCCTTGTATTAAATGAGGATATTGATATCATAGGCTTCACAGAAGCTTGGTGGAATGATGATGATCAATGGGACACTGTAATACCAGGATAAAAAATATATAGGAATGAAAGAATTGGTTGGCTTGTGGGGAAGTGGCACTGTGTGTGAAAGAAAGCATAGAGTCAAATATAGTAAAAATCTTAAATGAATCAAACTGTACCATAGAATCTCTATGGAAAGAAATTCCATGCTTGAACAATAAGAATATAACAGTAGGAATATACTACCAGTCATTCAAATAACTCAATAATAATGGGGGATTTCAATTATTCCCATATTGACTGGGTTCATGTCACCTCAGGATGGGATGCAAAAATAAAGTTTCTATTCAGCATTTATGACTGTTTCTTGGAGTTGTTTCTTGGAGTCGTGGAACTCACAAGGGGAGAGGCAATTCTTGATTTAGTCCTAAATGGAGCACAGAATCTGTCCCAAGAGGTGAATATAGTTGAACCACTTGGTAATAGTGACCATAATGTAATTAAATTTATCATCTTTGTGGAGTGTGGGAATACATAAGAAGCCCACCACAACAGCATTTAACTTCAGAAAGGGGAACTACACAAAAACGAGAAAGCTAGTTAAATGGAAATTAAAAGAAACAGTCACGAGAGTGAAATGCCTACAAGCTGCATGGAAACTTTTTTAAAAACACCATAATAAAGGCTCAAATTAAATTTATACCCTAAATTAAAAAAAATAGTAAGAGGACCAAAAAAATACCAACATAGCTAAACAACAGAGTAAAAGAAGTGGTTAGAGACTAAAAGGCATCCTTTAAAAATTAGAAGTCAATTCCTAATGAGGAAAATAGAAAGCAGCATAAATACTGGCAAGTCAAGTATAAAAGTATAAATCGGGAGGCCAAAAAATAATTTGAAGAGCAACTACAAAAACAAACAGCAATTTTTTAAGTACTTCAGAAGAGGAAGCCTGAGAAACAATCAATGAGGCCCTGGGATGATTGAGGTGCTAAAGGAGCACTCAAGGAAGATAAGTCCATTGCTGAGAAGCTAAGTGAATTTTTTGCATCAATTGTAAATGCAAAGGATGTGAGGGAAACTTCCACTCCTGAGCCATTCGTTTTAGGTGACAAATCTGAGGAACTGTCCCAGATTGAGGTATCATAGAGGAGGTGTTGGAATAAACTGATAAATTAAACAGTAATATATCACCAAGAAAGGTATTCACCCAAGAGTTCTGAAGAAACTCAAATATGAAAATGCAGAGGTATTAACTCTAATATGTAACCTGTCACTTTAATTAGCCTCTGTACCAGATGACTGGAGGATAGTTAATGTGAGGCCAATTTTTAAAAAAAGTCTCCAGAGGCAATTCTGGCAATTACAGGCTGGTAAGCATCACTTCAGTACCAGGGAAATTGGCTGAAACTTTAGTAAAGAACAGAATTAGCAGACACATTGATGAACATGATTTATTGGGGAAGAGTCAACATAGCTTTTGTAAAGAGAAATCGTGCCTATTGGAATTCCTTAAGAGAATAAACAGGCATATGGACAGGGCTGATCCAGAAGAGACAGTGTACTTGGACTTTCGGAAAGCCCTTGACAAGGTCCTTCACCAAAGACTCTCAACCAAACTAAAGAGTCATGGGATAAGGTCAAGGTCCCCTTACAGATCAGTAACTGGTTAAAAGACAGGAAACAAAGGGTAGGAATAAATGGTCAGTTTTCAAAATGGAGAGAAGTAAATAGTGGTGTCCTCCAGGGATCTCTACTGGGATCAATATATTCATAAATGATCTGGAAAAAAGGGTAAACAGTGAGGCAGCAAAGTCTGCTGCTGATACAAAATTACTCAAGATAGTTAAGTCCAAAGAGTTACAAAGGGATCTCACAAAACTGCGGGACTGGGCAACAAAATGGCAGATGAAATTCAATGTTGATAAATAGAATCATAGAATATTAGAGTTGGAAGGGACCTCAGGAGATCACCTAGTCCCACCTCCTCCTCAAAGCAGGACTAACCTCAGCTAAATCATCCCAGCCAAGGCTTTGTCAAGACAGGCCTTAAAAACCTCTAAGGATGGAGATTCCACCACCTCCCTAGGTAACCCATTCCAGTGCTTAACCAACCTCCTAGTGAAAAACTTTTTCCTAATATCCAACCAAGACCTCCCACACTGCAACTTGAGACCATTGCTCTTTGTTCTGTTATCTAGTACCATTGAGAAGAGCCTAGCTCCATCCTCCCTGAAACCTCCTTGCAGGTAGTTAAAGGCTGTTATTAAATCCTAGTTCCCTCAGCCTCTCCTCTTAAGTCTTGTGCTCCAGCCCCTAATCATTTTTGTTCCCCTCCTTTGGACTCTCTCCAACTTGTTCACATCCTTTTTGTAGTGGGGGATCAAAACTGGACACAATACTCCAAATGCAGCCTCACCAATGCCGAATAGAGGGGAATAATCACTTCCCTCGATCTGCTGGCAATGCTTCTACTAATGCAGCCCAATATGCTATTAGCCTTGTTGGCAACCAGGGCACACTGTTGACTCATATCCAGCTTCTTATCCACTGTTACCCCCAGGTCCTTTTTTGCAGAACTGCTGCCTAGCTCGTCGGTCCCCAGTCTGTAGCTGTCTTCTGTCCTAAGGCAGGACTCTGCCCTTGTCCTTGTTGAACCTCATCTGATTTCTTTTGGCCCAATCCTCCAATTTGTCTAGGTCACTCTGTACCCTATCCCTAACTTCCAGGGTATCTACCACTCCCCCTATCTTAGTGTCATCTGAAAACTTGCTGAGGGTGCAATCTACCGCATCCTCCAGATCATTAATGAAGATGTTGAACAAAACCAGCCTCAGGATCGACCCCTGGGACACTCTGCTTGTGACCGGCTGCCAGCTAGACATGGAGCCATTGATCACTACCCAATGAGCCTGATGATCTAGTAGCTATCTATCCATTTTATAGTCCATTTATCCAACCTATACTTCTTTAACTTGCTGATAAGAATACTGTGGGAGACTGTATCACAAGCTTTGCTAAAGTCAAGGTATATCACATCCACTGCATTTCCCACATCCACAGAGCCAGTCACCTCTTCATAGAAGGCAATCAGGTTGGTCAGGCATGACTTGCCCTTGGTGACTCCAAATGCAAAGTAATGCACGTTGGAAAACATAATCCCAACTATACTTATAAAATGATAGGGTCTAAATTAACAGATTTTGGAGTCATTATGGAAAGTTGTTTGAAAACATCTGCTCAATGTGCAGAGTCAGTCAAAAAACTAATAATGTTAGGAACTATTAGGAAAGGGGTAGAGAATAAGAGTAAATATAATAATGCCACTATTTAAATTCATGGTATGTCCACACCGTGAATATTTCATGTAGTCTGGTCACCTCATCTCAAAAAAAGTTATATTAGAAATGGTACAGAGAAGGGAAACAAAAATGATTCAGGGTACGGGACATCTTCCATATGAGGAGAGATTAATAAGACAGGGAGTATTAGCTTGGAAGAAAGATGACTGGAGGAGAGGTGATATGATAGAGGTCTGTAAAATCATGAACGGTGCGGAGAAAGTGAATAAGAAAGTGTTATTTACCCCTTCACGTAATATAAGAACTGCGGATCACCCAATTAAATTAATAAGCAGAAAGTTTAAAACAAACAAAAGGGGGTACTTTTTCACACAACACACAGTCAACCTGTCGAACTCATTGCCAGGGGATGTTGTGAAGGGAAAAACGATCACTGGATTCAAAAAAGAATTAGATACGTTCAAGGAGGATAGGTCCATCAGTGGCTATTAGCCAAAACGGTCAGGGATGCAGCCCTATGATCTGGGTGTTTCTAGCGCTCTGACTGCCAGATGCTGGGACTGGATGACAGGGGATTGATCACTTGATGATTGCCCTGTTCTGTTGATTCCCTTTGAAACATCTGACATTGGACACTGTCGGAAGACAGGACATAGGGCTAGATGGACCATTGGTCTGACTCAGTATGGCCATTCTTATGTTTTTAATTTCTGTGGGCCAAATCCTGGTAGATGTTGAGCACTCACAGCTCCTACTGACATCAAAAAAGGTTTGTAGTGCTCAGCATTTCTTAGAAGTTGGCCCTTATGGTCTGGGTATGTGGTTCTGAAAGTTATGGTTTTGATGTGGAACAAACATATATGATACAAGACTATGAGCTGTCTTGTGGTAATCCTTACATAGGTACACAATTGCAGCGATGTAGCACAAGGAGCAGTGGTCATCCAAAGTCTTAGTTCTTGTGGTCACTGCATGCAAGTAGTGGGAACATCTAGTGACTGTAGAAACCCAAGAGGAAATGGTTCGATGTGAGATGAGAACAGGTGCCTACGCATATACCACGCTCACCAGAATTGCTGTGCCAGTATGGGAGAAGGTGGTAGAACGTAGGAAGCATATACCACCCCAGTTACTGCAACGCCCTTTGTGTGCTTTCCTAACAGTTTGAAGAATATACATTCCTCAAGCACAACGTCTTTGGGTGAAGATGCTGGGAAAACACAAACACCTTTGTGCCTTCCATTGAGGCTGTGGATAGTGTATCAAAGTAAAGTAGCTATGAACGAAAAAATAAAACTTCCAGTCAAGGAAGATGGTAGCCAGTCTAAAGAAAGGATTGCTTTTTCTATTTTCATTTGCTTCATACAGTGATTCTGCTGTTTCAGACTGTGTTTCCGTAATTCAGGGTGTGGACTCACTGCACATGGGACCAATGAGAAATTTGTTCTGTTTATAGTTTCCTTAAAATGGAAGTGTAACCCTTCTGCCAGACAGAGTCAGCAGCAACAAGGGCCGGATTCCATATCTAGGGGTCCCTGTCAATGATACCACACCAAACTGGCTCGAGCCCCCACCAGTCACCCGGGAAATCTCACACTATCGCCTGGGCTCCCCAAAGGGCAATACTTCCCCTCTCACAAACAGAGTCTGAGTGTAGAAAGCAAACCTTTTAATAACAAAAGGAAAGTAACACAGCACTGGTTTGGGAAACAGTGCAAACAGAATTCATGAACTCAATGAGCCAAACCCATCCCAGAGTACGGGGCGTCTCCTTCTCCTCTCCCTTCCTTCCTTCCCCTGTACTGACCGTCGTAGTTGCAATGTCCACCTCTCTGTTGGGGCTCAGCCAGTCCCCCTCTGCAAGTTCCTGCCGGATGCAGGCTTGACCAGGCCTCCTCCGCTGCTGCCTCCTGCCACCTCTGGGCCTCACTGAGTCCCTGCTCCTGGCTCCTGCCATTGCTGGCGCCAACCGCTCCTGGCTCCTGCCGTCTGCTGGACCCCTCTGTCTACAGATGCTAACCAATCCTGGCATCTGCAGGCATTGACCGCTCCTGGCTCCCGCTGTCTGCTGGCGCCGACCAATCCCACCATCTGCTGGCATTGACCACTGTTGCTCCTGCCATCTACTGACGCTGACCAATCCCGCCGTCTGCAGGTGCTGCCCACTGCTGTCACCTCTCTGGTGGTTGTCAGTCAAGGTTTCCCAGTCTCTCTAGTGATTCAGATCTTAGTGAATTTCAGCTCATGGGAAAACCTTCTGCTGACACAGAAGCAATGTCCCTGCTTTTAACAAACAAAAGGCTCTGAGAGGAACCATTAAAATTCTACTATTTAACAGTGTGAGGATATCATCAATCCATGACTGAGGGTAGCTCTTTGCCAGGGCTAGTGCAATCTCAACAGGAGACTTCTCACTCCTGCCTTTCTCCTTGCAATGCTGAAACATCCGTCCACCACCCCTTTTGGGCTCTGTTTGGGTGAGAGTGAATTTTTTATTGAAACAGGCTAACCGCAGATCTGATGCCATTGGTTCATACAATCAAAGGACAACATTTCATTACCCCTGCGGTTAACACAAAAGTGACTTGTAACACAGTACCAAACACATTGACCATTTCCCATCATGCTCAACACCTAGTGTGCTTATGCAATATGCTGAGTACTTAATTGTACTCATGCAAATACAAAGCCCATGCAAATAACATGCCCCCCTTTAGCTGCTGAGCAGGGAGAGTGCCACTCAAACACTCAGACCTTGCTTACATCAGGAAAGTTGAAATGAGGCAGTAATGCTCTTGTTTTTGCTCTAACTTTTTAAAACTTCCCTGTGCTAATCTGTTAGTTTAGAGAGATTCATTGTGATTAAATTAATCTCTTGGTTCTAGTGGGTGTAGAACCCAGATGCAAGCTGTGAGATCCCTAGGCCAAGAATTTAATAAATCTGCTAATTGTGTCATTTCTGTCATTTAGATTGGAATATATTTTGCAATTTGTTTAATAAACTTGTGTGCCTAAATACCACGTTTTTGTGGGATGATCCCCTGGGATTCATCTTGAAGGCTGCCCAAATGTATCTCCTCTTCCATAGTGACCTCCATAGGAGGCGACTTGAGATATGTGGTGGATTTCATTAGCAAAATGTTGATATCAGATTAATAATGTAGATTACTTTTTTCTTCAGCTTCTGTTTCATACAAATATCCCTCTTTAGAGTTCTAGTTCAATATGGCAATTAGAAATACTTGTTCACATGCTGAACCAGTTCTTTAGCCTAGAGAACAGTGAAAATATTTTTTTGTATGAGCCTGTAAGAACTAACGATGGACAAGCTTCTTCAGATAAAATACTACTTGTCCCACCCACCCAAGAATATTAATCTATTTTTAAACCCAAACTGAGACCAAAATTTTTTTTTTTAAGTTCTGGTATTTTTGTATAGCTTTTCATTTTTAATTCAGGTTTTTGCTTGTCTGTAAACATGCTGGGAGTGGAACTGACAATGTCCTGAAAAATCTTGCAGGGTGTGCAGCTAATTTTGGCAGATTCAGTAAATCTGGACAATTTGAAATATAGTATTTAAAGAACAGCAAATGATTTACAGTAAATTATTTATTCAACAAAATAATAATCTCCTTTGTCTGCTGTTGGAACATCCGCAACCAAGTGGCTAATTTCCTTGAGTTTTCTTATTGCTCAGAGAATTTTTGGGAGAGTTATTATTACTCTAGAGATTGATTGCAAACAGTTTGTTGATTTTTTTTTGTTGATACTCCGTATTCAAAACCCAAGCTATGTGGATTGGTTGTGATTGATCACACTCAAGTCACATTGAGAAAATGATGATTAATATGTCAATGGCTTTTACCTTATCACTGTTGCCATGTAAGGCTGGTGAGCCTACAAGGGTGGAAACTTTCCAAGTCCACATTGGGATTGCCTACATTGTTTATATGGAGCATCTTTACAGGTTCTTCTTGCTTTGCCAAAAACAAATTATTCAGCCTATTTAAATGCCTTGAACAGTATATGGATGTCACCTCCTTATACACCAATATCCCTCACAATGATGACATAGTTGCCTGCCTCACATATTTACTAGACAAGTCAGATATCCACCCCAAACACATTGCCAAACTCATCCATTTCATCCTCACCCATAACAATTTTACATTCAACAACAAACACTTTGTCTAAACCTGGGAACAGCCATGGGTACAAGGATGGCTCCCCAATAGGCCAACTTCTTCATGGGCCACCTTGAAGAAAAATTTCTGAACAAATACACCATGAAACCAGTAATACACCTGAGATACATTGATGATATTTTTATCCTCTGGACAGGTGACTTAAACTCCTTCATAGATTTCCACCACAACTTCAAAAACCACTGCCCATCCATTAAACACTATAGACAGCTATATACAAGAAAAACCCATGGATCATCACACCTACTTTCGTAGATCCAGTAATCACCCCAAACACACCAAGAAATCTATTATCTGAGGCCAGGCACTCAGATACCACAGAATATGCTCCAAGAAGAAAATCTGTGATATATATCTTAACTCACTCAAAACTGCCTTCACCAAACAAGGACACTCCACTAGACAAGTAGATCACATCATGGAATGGGCCACCCAAATACCCTGAGACAAACTGGTTCAATACACAAATAACCCCCCTCCAACTGCACAAAATTAGTTGTCACCTACCACCAACATTGGAACCCACAACTGCAACCTATACTCAATGGGAACGCCATCCTGAAATAAATCTTTCCTGAACCCTCACTTTGGGGCGCCAAACAA
Source organism: Emydura macquarii macquarii (assembly GCF_026122565.2). Classification (NCBI taxonomy): domain Eukaryota; kingdom Metazoa; phylum Chordata; order Testudines; family Chelidae; genus Emydura; species Emydura macquarii. The sequence goes on along the minus strand of NW_027132559.1, from coordinate 12,958,680 downwards.
CCCCACCAACCTCTCCAAGCTCATCTTCATAAGCAAGCTCCCCACAGACCAGTACACATCAACTCAAAGTGTCACCAGACGTTGCCAGAACAACAGATGCAAAACCTGCAGACATATCTCCACTGCTACTATGATTTACACCCCCCACAACACACCTTTCAAATGAACTCACACAGGAAAAATGATAAAAGACAAAACCACCATATCACCTTTGGGTGAACACTTTTCAGAAAGGTCACATATAGGGTGATCACTATTAATCCTCATCCTCAAAAGAAACCTGCACAACACTTTGAAAAGATAAGTGTGGGAGCTTAAATTCACAAATTTGCTATACACTAAAAATCATGGACTGAACAGACACATTGCATTTATGGCTTATTACAACAAACTGTATGCACTAACAAACCTCCCATCCCAGCTGCTTTTACTCCCTATGACTAGAGGGGTGTTAATGGGCCACTTCACCTTGAACAGTCCCTTGAAATGTGTTAACTACTTATGCTAAACAATCTGTTCCATCCTGTGACACACTGAGTTAGTTTCCCAGACCTGAAGAAGAGCTCTGTGTAAGCTTAAAAGCTTGTTTCTCTCACCAACAAAAGTTGGTCCAATAATACCTCACCCACTTTGTCTCTGGAAAAATATAGTCACACGCAGTATAACCTTCACTACATCTGGTAGGGTAAAGGGCAATGGAGGTGAAACTGTGATGACATTCTCCATCTTTCTCATTAGGCTGGAGGTGAAGTTTGGGAGTATTCCAATCCATTAATCTTTAAATTATCCTGTGCTCTTGCTTTTGTTCAGAATTAGCTTTATCATTGTTACTCATTCCCATAGGAAAAGAATAGTCCTGAGGTTTGTCAAAGTCTCGTCCAAAGAGAAATGCTCTTGATGGAATGAATTGTATAGGTTCAGTGGGGATACTTTGCTGATGACGCTATGCAAGTTGGCTTGTCAAGCTTTTCCTCCATTAAGAACAATTGGGGACATGAATTCCATATCCCTTCTAAAGTCATATTGGATATCTTCCTCATTCTGTTTGAGAATTATTAGTATTCATGAGCAAACTATTGATTCTTGCATGATTCTCAAATGAATAAACCCTGCTTATTTTTCTTTGTGTTGCATCAGGGCTTCATTCAGGATTAAGTTCTCTCTTTGAATTTTCAACATCTGTAACTCTGATAGCTCTCAGGACTTCTTTAGTTTGAGAGTTTCCCTTAATTTTTTTTGTTAGAGGTTAAGTGTCTCTTGTAGAGTTTCAACTGGCTTGTGTAGCATTCCACATGTGGTCAAACTGCCATTTTGAAATCTGTAACTATTGCCTGTAATGAAGCTGTTTCACCCTGCAGGGAGCTGCTCTGTCAAGGTGGAGGAAGATGGCAGCCTGCTGTCTGAGTGTGCACAGTTTATTGAAAGTACCCCAAAGAAGATTTGGTTTAGGTTGCTTGTTTGGGCATCTTTAAACAACTTGTAGTAGTTGCAGCATCTTGAAAACTTTTTGCAATGGGATACGTTCTCGTTCTAAAGTGAGAAACCATTAACTCTAACAGCAACAGAGCTGCAGGAATAGATCTCGCAGGAGACAGTCATTTAGTTGATTCATAAATGTGAGTCCATAAATATATCTTTTAAAAATTCTTTTGTGTACATTTAATATGGAGGATAGCAAAGGACCACTTGCCCTGGGGTAATATGGACAGGTCTGGGATAGGTTTCCATTTAACAAGTTCTGCCCATGCACCTCAATCCTGACTTGCTGCATCTTTATCAAACATTGTTGGGCCTCTTGAACAGAGGCTGTCACACATCCTAAACTGTATCAAATTGCATCAAACCAATGTTGTGATATGGGCAAGAAAGGAACACTAAGAAACTAGGAAGAGAATAAGTCATTTCTTGTGACCATCAATCTATGGTCAAATCCATCTTAGGAGCTGAAAGGTTAGCATCTGGATCCTTCAATCAGATCTGCATGAGCAGACCTTTATGCCCAAACTGAGTTCTGTTTACATCGATGGGTCTGTGCACCAGCATGAAGTGTACACCTGCATGGATCTGATTGCAGGATCTGGGCCTGGCGTATGAATGCATTTATCCCTGTAGCTCTTCTCCATATGATGAAAATGACAACTGATAGTACCTTTTCTACTTTATCCCAGTGATGAGTCTCAAAATCCTGCTGCATTTTTTAAATAGATGAAGAGAAAGAAAACAGGGATTCATTCTAACCCAGCTTTATGACTGAATGAATGGTAACTCAACTAATCTTCTTTCTGGAAAGTGATAAATATTTACAGTACATAAAGAGATTTCATGTCAAAAATTGATGGTATTGTGTTTTAATAAAAGCAGATTTGAAAATATTAGTTTTATTAAACAAAAAACAACATATTGTTAAAAATTGCCATTTTCATATTTGCTTTTTCTATGGAGACCTTATATGAAAAGGCAGATTTTGAGCTAACTGCATTACTATGGAAATCAGTTCCAGCAGAGTGGAAATAGTACAAAATAATAAAAACATTAATACCTCTTTACACATTGTATTATTCATCTATCAATTACTTTCCTTTTTGCGGTGTTTGCCATCCCAGACTTACTTGTTATAACAGTCGTAAGAGTCCCCCCTCCCATCTTTACTCCCTATTTCTTTCCTTGATCAGGATCCTCCATATTGAAGAATGAAAGAACATTTAAAAGGTTGTGTCACCCTTTCCAGAACAAATCAGGAGGTTAAGGGTTTTGCGACTGAACTTCCTAATGTATAAGTAAATCATAGAATCATAGAATATTAGAGTTGGAAGGGACCTCAGGAGGTCATCTAGTCCAACCCCCTGCTCAAAGCAGGACTAACCTCAGCTAAATAATCCCAGCCAGGGCTTTGTCCAGCCGCAGTTTAAAAACCTCTAAAGATGGAGACTCCACCACCTCCCTAGGTAACCCATTCCAGTGCTTCACCACCCTCCTAGTGAAAAACTTTTTCCTAATGTCCAACCTAGACCTCCCCCACTGAAACTTGAGACCGTTGCTCCTTGTTCTGTCATCTGCCACCACTGAGAACAGCCTAGCTCCATCCTCCCTGGAACCCCCTTGCAGGTAGCTAAAGGCTGCTATCAAATCCCCCCTCATTCTTCTCTTCTGCAGACTAAACAAGCCTAGTTCCCTCAGCCTCTCCTCATAAGTCTTGTGCTCCAGTCCCCTAATCATTTTTGTTGCCCTCCGCTGGACTCTCTCCAACTTGTCCACATCCTTTTTGTAGTGAGGGGCCCAAAACTGGACACAGTACTCCAAATGTGGCCTCATCAATGCCGAATAGAGGGGAATAATCACTTCCCACGATCTGCTGGCAATGCTCCTACTAATGCAGCCCAATATGCTATTAGCCTTCTTGACAACCAGGGCACACTGCTGACTCATATCCAGCTTTTTATCCACTGTTACCCCCAGGTCCTTTTCTGCAGAACTGCTGCCTAGCTCATCGGTCCCCAGTCTGTAGCTGTGCATGGGATTCTTCCGTCTTAAGTGCAGGACTCTGCACTTGTCCTAGTTGAACCTCATCAGATTTCTTTTGGCCCAATCCTCCAGTTTGTTTAGGTCCTTCTGTATTCTATCCCTACCTTCCCCTAGCTTAGTGTCATCTGCAAACTTGCTGAGGGTGCAATCTACCCCATCCTCTAGATCATTAATGAAGATGTTGAATAAAACCGGCCCCACGATCATCCCCTGGGACACTCTGCTTGTGACCGGCTGCCAGCTAGATATGGAGCCATTGATCACTACTCATTGAGCCCTATGCTTTAGCCAGTTCTCTATCCATTTTATAGTCCATTCATCCAACCCATACTTCTTTAACTTGCTGATAATACTTTGAGAGACCGTATCAAAAGCTTTGCTAAAGTCAAGGCATATCACGTCCATCACTTTCCCCACATCCACAGAGCCAGTCACCTCTTCATAAAAGCAATCAGGTTGGTCAGGCATGACTTTCCCTTTGTGAATCCATGTTGACTGTTCCTGATCACCTTCCTCTCTACTAAGTGCCTTAAAATGGATTCCTTGAGGACCTGCTCCATGATTGTTCCAGGGATTGAGGTGAGGCTGACCGGTCTGTAGTTCCCTGGATCCTCTTTCCTCCCTTTTTTGAAGGTGGGCACTATATTTGCTTTTTTCCAGTCATCAGGGACCTCCCCCAATTGCCACGAGCTTTCAAAGATAATAGCCAATGGCTCTGAAATCACATCACCCATCTCCCTCAGCACCCTCGGGTGCATTGCATCTGGCCCCATGGACTTGTGTATGTCCAATCTTTCTAAACAGTGTTGGACCTGTTCCTTCAGCACTGCGGGATGTTCACCTCCTTCCCATTCTGTGCCGCCCAGTGCAGTAGTCTGGGAGCTATGAGTAATATAGGGCACATAGAGTACTATAGTTGCATATCGCATAGCGTACTATAGTTGTCGCATTGAGTACTATAATGTTGCGTAGAGTACTATAGTTCTGATCTGAGAAACGTACTTTATAAATAAGTCTCATTGTCTAGAAAGAAGCTCTGTTCTCCATTTTTGGTGTTCCATCCAATCTTCAGTAGCTTCCAAATTGACTGAGAACAGTAGCATATTAGGTGCTACTATTATGGAACCAGCTAAGACTACAGAAGTCACCTTTCTTAGTGCCTTAAGAGAAATTTTACTCAAAGTCTCAATATGCAAATGTTAAGTGCTGGAAAATGATTTTGCTGTTCATTCTATTTGTATCAAATATTTGATCTTTTAGAAAATGAAGTACACAATCAGAGTTGTTTTTAAAGAAGCTACAAACTCTAGGTGGACTCCAAACAATCCCAATATTTAGCTTCCCAAGATTTTTGTGACTCTCAGAACCCCACTGGCTGGCTGTTTCATCCCTGTGAGACAATGTTATTCAGGACTTGCTTCCTGTTTCTAAAGAGTTGTTTTTAATGTTTTAATTAATAATTAAAAACAAAAAAATTGTCTTAAAAAAAAAAAGGAGATAGCAAGCTATGAAGTCAGTCAACCTGAGTCTCACAAAGTAATAAATAGGTGATGTGTGTGTATATACTATTTTCTTTAGATAAACATTTTTTGCTGCAGGCAAGCAGACAGAAACTGCTTATAGGACCCCTTTCACTGGCATGAAGCCAATCTTGTTCATCTTCTGCAGCTGGCATGAAAATAAACTCATTTTTTCAGAAGTGACCCCCATTATTTCAATTTTGTTAGCTCCCAACTAGTTGATGAGCTATAATACAAAGCAATGCCATTAATTTTTATATGGCATCTTTGTTAGAGTGGTAATGGTGATCAGTGGTTGGGGAGGAGGAGTCAGTCATAAGCTAATGATGAAATAAAGATTTTCAGGAGACTGAATGGGAAAAGGAAATGGCTTCAGATAGAAGATATGTACCATGCAGTCGGAGATGGGAAAGAAAGAATGGACCTAAACTGTGGAGAGTCATAGGCCAAAATTGGAAGAGCAAAGTGAGTGAGAAGAGGAAGAAGTGTCTAAGAAATCAATAGCTCCAATCAATAGTTCTGAATGAGATACAGAAATGTGCAGAAGACAGTGAAGGCAATGGATGTGAAAGGGTGTTATTTCTGGAGTGAGAAGGTGGTATGTCGAATCCCCTGAAGTTTACAGTGGGGAGCAAGGGAACAGGGGGCGGAGAATGATTTAAGGAGACCATTAAAGAGTAAATTGTAGTAGTCAAGATAAGATGATGAAGGCCTGCATTTCCATTAATGTGGAGAGTTGAAGCTGGCAGAACTAGGTTGTGGTTGTGGAAAATGGGAAGCAATTGCTCTGTGGCCCTTTCCCTGCTTCAGTGGAAACCCCTTTGCCTTAAGTCCATGGTTTGGGGTTACCTAGAAGGCGTGTGCAGAAGAGGTAGAGCCAGAGGTAGTAGTTATATTCTATTACATGTTCCTGATCTAATCTCACTAGTCAAACACTTACCCACATAGGAGTTAACACTGCTTCAAACAGAACTAACTCCCACTCTGTACTCCCATGCAGAGGGATTTGTGCCGGGGTGGATAGAAGGTCCACTTCACTGTGATGACTTAGAGAACTGTGGGTACTAAGCATTTCTGAAATTCAGACCATTTATTAAGTGCCTAATTTTAGGTGCCCAAGTTTAGAAATTCTGGCTTTATAATTTTTATGAAACACTCCGAAAAATAACTTAAAATCTGCAAGCTTAAGGTTTTTAAATAGAAATAATATTTCTGTATCTGCTACTTGTAAAAGTAGACAAGTTGACAGACCTAGGCTATGTCTACACTGACAGTGGCAGATTCGCCCCTGTCAGATCGATTTATCCAGTTTGATTGAGCGGCAGTGAAGACATGCTCAGTTGATCCAGAAGTCGATCTAATAAAACCATCTCCCCAAAAAGCGTATCGTCATGTCGACGGGTACGCATTTCCCGTCGGCGCAGCGCAGTGGAAACGGTGCGCTAAAGGGAAGTTACGAAGTCGACGGGAGTTACGCAAGCTACTCTGCATAGCTTGTATAACACCCATCAACTGCCGTCAAATTTCACCTGCAGTGTAGACTAGGCCCTAGTGAATAACATCCTTTCTTAATCTACAGAACAGGCAGCAGCACAAGCTTTCTACACTGCCTCTCAAACTTGATCCAGAGAGACCATCTGTAGGAAGGAAGGTGGGTAGTTTAGTCTCTGTACACATTCAAGCATTGGCCTCTTTGAGACTGGTGATTGCTAACAGATATGGTGGTGTGTGCTATGCTTTGGACTCCTGTCCTCTAGAGATGCTAGTCCATTCTTCCTTCACATACTATAAGGCCACAAACTTACTGGCAGATGGTAGCAGCTTTTAACTCACTATCAGTTTGGCTGGGTTTGCACTGGCTTTCTAAAAGTGAAAGGCTCTCTATCCTGCTCTCAATTACCCATGTCCTGATGTACAGCAACTTGCAGTACTGCAAAAACAAAAATGATCCAAGCAAAGGGAATTCCATTTGTAACACCCAAACTTATGAAGATGAACCACATAAGCATCAAGCAAGAGATCTCTACTTCCTCTTGGGTCCTTACTACAAAATAGGAACCAACACTGGTTTTAATTACAGATGGATAAAAAGACTTACCTGTGATGGAAATATTCATTCATTCATTCATTCCTGATGTCATAGATTGCAGCAGGGAATGACCTCTAAACATAATGAAGAGAAGGAGAGAAGAGAAGCAACAGCACTAAAAGCAATAACTATTAGTGTGAAGACCCATAACTGATGGAGAGGTGAACTGGGGTGACTGTGGCCCCTTGATGTGATCATTCTAGAAATTTTGGCCATGTCTATCAACTTGAAGGGAAAAAAGGAGAGGAGAATCCCACTCTAGATGGCATATGAACTCTTAAGAAAAAAAGTTATTTCATTTAATACTAATATAGCATGAAAGAGGTATGCTGCACTTCATAAAGGTAATAAAGACAGAGTCCCTGCCTCAGGGACTTACAATTTAAGGTTTTGATCCAGCAAATATTTATTCAGGAGAGTAGCTTCATGCACAAAAGTAGTCTCAATTAAGTCCTTAGGGTTCCTCACAAGAGTAAAGTTACCTATGTGCTTAAGTTCTTGCAGACATGGGCCTAAGTTAGAAAAGCACAACAGGAGGACAGGACAACACAGAGGTAAGTATTAGAGAGGGAGAATCAGGATGAAGGCTGTATGAAAAAGTGTTCACTTAAGAGAGTAATGCATGCATTTTGCGGGTTACCCTGTATGTTACATAAGATATATGAATATGCAGTAGGAACCTTAAAGTTTCTCCGGTTTAAAAAATTCTAAGAACATAAGAACAGCCATACTGGGTCAGACCAATGGTTCATTTAGCTCAGTATCCTGTCTTCTGACAGTGGCCAATGCCAGGTGCTTCAGAGGGAATGAATAGAACAGGTAATCATCAAGTGATCCATCCTGTCGGCCAGTCCCAGCCTCTGGCAAACAACAATCCCCGCCTATCCTGGTTAATAGCCATTGATAGGCCTATCCTCCATGAACTTCTTTTTTGAACCCCATTATAGTCTTGGCCTTCAGAACATCCTCTAGCAAGGAATTTCACAGGTTGACTGTATGTTGTGTGTAGAAATACTTCCTTTTCTTCCTTTTAAATCTGCTGCCTATTAATTTCATTTGGTGACCCCTAGGTTTTGTGTTATGAGAAGGAATAAATAACACTTCCTTATTTACTTTCTCCACACCAGTCATGATTTTATAGACCTCTGTCATATCCCCCTTAGTTGTCTCTTTTCCAAGATGAAAAGTCCCAGTCTTATTTATCTTTCCTCATATGGAAGCTTTTCCACAACCCTAATTATTTTTTTTCCCTTTTCTGTACCTTTTCCAATTCCAATACATCTTTTTTGAGATGGGGCAACTAGATCTGCACACAGTATTCAAGATGTGGGCATACCATGGATTTATAAAGAGGCAATACAATATTTTCTGTCTTATTAGCTATCCCTTTCCTAATGATTCCCAATGTTTTGTTAGCTTTTTTGACTGCCTTTGCACACTGAGTGGATATTTTCAGAAAACTATCCTCAATGACTCTAAAATCTCTTTCTAATATAGACCCCATCATTTTATATGTATAGTTTTCCAATATGCATTGCTTTGCATCTATCAACAATGAATTTCACCTGCCATTTTGTTGCCCAATCACCCAGTTTGAGAGATCCCTTTGTAATTCTTTGCAGTCTGCTTTGGACTTAACTTTCTTGAGTAGTTTTGTATTTGCAAATTTTGCCACTTCACTGTTTAACCCTTTTTCCAGATCATTTATGAATATGTTGAACAGCACTGGTCCCAGTAAAGATCCTTGAGGGACACCACTATTTACTTCTCTCCATTTTGAAAAGTGACCATTTATTCCTACCTTTTGTTTCCTATCTTTTAACCAGTTACTGATCCAGAGAGGACCTTCCCTCTTATACCATGACAGCTTATTTTGCTTCAGAGCCTTTGGTGAGGGACCTTGTAAAAGGCTTTCTGAAAATCTAAGTACACTATAACCACTTGATCAGTCTTGGCCACATGCTTGTTGACTCCCCTCAAAGAATTCTAGTAGATTGGTGAGGCATGATTTCCCTTTACAAAAGTCATGTTGACTCTGCCGCAACAAATTGTGTTAATCAACGTGTCTGATAATTCTGTTCTTTACTATAGTTTCAATCAATTTGCCTGGTACTGAAATTAGGCTTACTGGCTTGCTTTTGTCAGGATTGCCTCTGAGTCTTTTTTTAAAATTGGCATCACATTAGCTATCCTTTAGTCATCTGGTACAGAAGTTGATTTAAATGGTAGGTAATATACCACAGTTAGTAGTTCTGCAATTTCACATTTGAGTTCCTTCGGAACTCTTGGGTGGATACCATCCAGCCCTGGAGACTTATTGCTGTTTCATGTATCAATTTGTTCCAAAACCTCCTCTATTGTCACATCAATCTGGAACAGTTCCTCAGATTTGTCACCTAAAAAGAATGGCTCAGGTTTGGGAATCTCCTTCAAATCCTCAGCCAGGAAGAGCAATGCAAACAATTAATTTAGTTTCTCCACAATGTCTTTATCTTTCTTGTGAGCTTCTTTAGCATCTCAATCGTCCAGTGGCCCATCTGGTTATTTAGCAGGCTTCCTGCTTCTGATGCACTTAAACATTTTTTGCTGTTACTTTCTGAGTCTTTGGCTAACTGTTCTTCAAATTATTTTTGGTCTTCCTAATTATATTTGTATACTTCACTTGCCAGAGTGTTTCTTTCTCTTTTCCTCAATAGGATTTAACTTCCACTTTTTAAAGGATGCCTTTTTGTCTCCATCTGCTTCTTTTACTTTGTTGATTTAACCACGGTGGCACTTTTTTGTTCCTCTTACTATGTTTTTTATTTGGGGGTATACATTTAAATTGAGCTTCTATTATGGTGTCTTTAAAAAGTTTCCATGCGTCTTGCAGGAATTTCACTTTTGGCACTGTTCCTCTTAATTTCTGTTTAACTAACTCCCTCATTTTTGTGTAGTTCCCTTTTCTGAAATTAAATGCTACCATTGTGGGATGCTTTGGTGTCCCTTACCTCCCACCAAGGAAAGTTAAATTTTATTATGTTTTGTCACTATTACCAAATGGTTCAGCTATATTTACCTCTTGATCCTGTTCCTGTGCTCCACTTAGGACTAAATCAAGACTTGCCTCTCCTCTTCCAAGTTCCAGGACTAGCTGCTCCAAGAAGCAGTCATTTAAGGTGTCAAGAAACTTTATCTCTGCATCCTGTCCTGAGGTGACATGTACCCAGTCAATATGGGGATGGTTGAAATCCCCCATTATTACTGAGTTTTTTATTTTTATAGCTTCTCTAATCTCCCTGAGCATTTCATAGTCACTATCACCATCCTGGTCAGGTGGTCAGTAGTATATCCCTATTGCTATTGTACTGGTCCTTGTGACATCCTGATCGTCAAAGTCCTAAAAGAATTTCACATTTTAAAGAGAGAATATAGACACTAAAAACAGTCTGAATAAAATTTTCTTAAGCTCTCTAAAATATTTCTACAATAGATTTTCTCTAATTTATATGGCAAATGCATAATGGCATTCATCCGGTTGCATAGAGGCTTATTGACACTTGTTTGCATATATTACTTTTCCACTTATAAATAATGAATCCATCCCAAACTCAAGTGGAAAAGTTATGAGTAAGTTATGGAAGCACCCCAAAGTGTAAAACCTATACACTACTAATGAGGTAGCTGGCCTAGTCTCTCATTATTACCGTGAGTTTTGTTTACCATGTTCTCAGCACAAGATTTGTCACCAGATTAGACCATTGATCCACCAACTTTATAATCTTACCTGTGGGAATAGCTAATATCTGGTGTATCAAAAGATACAACCAAACTCACTGAACAAAAATCCATAATGCATTTAGTAATGCTATATGTGGCGATTTTGTCTTGACCTCTCGTGGTCATCTTATCTGAGTATGGATAGCTACATAGTTTAGGCCTGATTTTGTTCTCACTTTGGTGTAAATCAGGAGCAATCTCATTTAAATCAGTGGAATTACACTGGTGTAAAACTAGTGTGCGTGAAAACAAAATGTGGACCTAGATAGGTATAGATCAAGAACCAGAGTCTGAGCTGGTGTGGATAACCATTCATCAGAATCAAACCCCCAAGACAAGAAAGGAGGCTGAAAGTGATGAAAAGCGGGAGACCAAAATTATGCAGGGCAGAAATGCACAAAAATCCCCTTCTCCTATCACTGATTACAAATTATTATACAAGCTGAGTCCCATATTGTATACTTCATTTACAATAATTGTACAACAGCTGTGTAATAGGTGTAGTTTAAGGTATGAGTGTTGCTCAGAGTGTAGCTTAAATGTCCACAGTGAGATGTTAATATGAATATGAATAGTCCTGACTGCATGGTAATTGGTAGTATTACCAGAGTGAATGGAAAAGCTACATATGGATGCATGGGTGGGGCTAGGAAAGGGTGCAGCATAAAAGACTAATGATAGATTTTATTTTCTTATATAGATGCCTTTTCCTTTAAATAATTAGCCAGCAGCAGTAAAAGCAAACGGAAAAAAAAAGAGGAAGACCAGTTTTACACAATGAAGCTATATACCCGTATTAAATCATTCCAATTTCCCTCTATCCACCCCTCTATCTGTCGATCTACTCCTATTATATTTATAACATGAACAATAAAGATGTTCCTATCAGAGGAAAAAATAAGGTTTAAGGAATAAATGATTATACAAAATGCTTTATCAGTCAGAGAGATCCAAATTCATTCTTCTTTTGCATGCATGTTTCTGGTGTGTATATTTGCAGTTAGGATGTTACAAAATAGGAGGTGACAGCTCCTAGGAGGAAATGATTTGTTAGGACTCCAGGGTTAGGACAATTGCATCTTAAACCTGCTCTGTTTTATTCTTCAGTTACAGTTAGATATGAAAACCTTTCTTTTCTGTCCATTATTTACTTGGCTTTTATATATGATCAAGTGCACAATAATCTGGCCGTTCTATAAAGCTAGATGTATAGTTATTAGGTAAATTATGGGGTCTAGATTATTTGTGTACTTTGTATAATTTGTAAGTGAAAAAGCATGAATTGAACTTCAGGGAAGCAAAATGACTTAAAAAGCATTGAGAATAAATTGAAGAGTGTTGTAATCAAACAATTACATTGACACTTCATATAGATTAAGAGCCCAATCGTGCAAATTCTTGCACTTATGAATAACTTTACTTTAGTGAAACAACGAGAGTTCTGTGGCACCTTAAAGATTAACAAATTTATTTGGGCATAAGCTTCTGCCCACGAAAGCTTATGCCCAAATAAATTTGTTAGTCTTTAATATGCCACAGAACTCTCGTTGTTTTGCTGAAAACAGACTAACACGGCTACCACTCTGGAACTTGTTTACTTTAGTGGAATTACTCAGATGAGTAAAGGTACTCACATCCATAAGAGTTTGTAGGGTCAGGCCCTAAATAATATTATGCACCTGATGTTACTTTACAGTGTGCAATTTACTTCTCTGCAGCAGAAAGTGGCAAAAAATAAAACTCACCACATACAATATTTAAACAATTATATTTGGTGTCAGTTATTTGAATGTATCTTATTTTATGTGTACCAAATTCTTTGTGTATCATGTTGGTTGTCATTTCTTGTTTTACCAGAGATATTTTCTATAGTGCACACTTAAAATAATAAGCAGAATATGCCAACATGATGTACCTATTTATAAATTCTAAGGAATAAATGCAGCAAAATCAATTACAATTATTCATGTTCTTGAAAATGACAGTATATGACAAGAAAAAGGGGTCACTACTCATTCACTCTCCTTTTTTAAGACAATCTTTGTTTACCTAATCCCCAAACGTTAAGAAATTGTATGGTACATTTGCATAGGATAACTAACATATACCACACCATTTTCACGTCTGCAAGTACACGTGAGTAACCGTAATTACACGTGACACCAATTACTCTATTACTTTGTATTAAATTATAATGGAAAATTCCACTAGAGAATTGAAGCCTAATTGCATCTTAATTTGCATAATTTTGCATATTAATTACATCTCAGATGAATAATAAATTTCAGCAGATTTTTAATTTATGCATAGACACAAAAACAAGTGAAGAAATAATTTAGAAAAAAAATACCAGCAACTATTACTTAGGGCATTCAACTAATTTTGCTTAGTTTAGCAAAACAAAACTTGGTTTGTTTAATATAGCATCTTTAGGCTGATTGCTGTTTATTACACAATATGTCAGTCTGAAAGCATAGAGAGAAGCCAAGCTTTTTCTTAATAATAATGATAAAAAAGTGTTAATTCACAGCATTTTAAGTTTAGGGATTTTATATTTTGAACAAAACGTTTAAAGGACAGTACTATTTAGCTAATTTGAGAATGTGCTTAATTGTGGTAGATCTTTTTTACTTAGTAAGCATCTTATATCAGTTACAATTTTAAAATATGAAAGAATAAAAAAACAATATTAAAGAAAAAATCTTGATGAGGAGGTTTCTCTGTTAATCAAATGCAGAATGTTTTCTTGTTTAGAGACAGTGGTTAAGCAACTGCAATTAATTTCAGACAAAGGGCAAAATTAAGGCCAGGAAATGTGTGGGTTTCTAAAACAACATATATTTAAATAATTGTAGAGGTATTGTGTGGATTTTAGAACAGTTTTATTGGCTAGACTAATATCTATATAATCATCCCTGAAAAAACACATACAAACTATATCCCCAATCCTGCAAAAAATATTACATTCAGTGGGACTACTCACATGTCCAACTAAGCATGTGATTGTTTGCAAAGTCAGTGACTATATGACCCCCTTTTTGACTATCCGGGTCCATGCCAAATTAGCTTTATGTCCCAAAAAATTGTACCTTAGCAGTATAGCAGAAAAAATCCTATATATTTGGTTTATTGATTAAAACAATTTCAGTCAATGGATATTTCACATTGACAAAATTTCTCCCATGAACTGCAGTCATAATTATCAGTTCACTTATTGTTCTTCAACCTAGTCTATGAAACTGAAGTCCAATTCCACTGTTAATTCACCTAAATCTTTAATCTGGTATTATTCCTTTTATACCTGCTGCCACAGTCAATCTGAAACTGTCTACACCAAGGGTAATTCTATTGATCACTTGCCAAATTATACAAAAGGAGTGGATATCAACACTCTAATAAATCAGGAGAGTGTCAAGATCAATAAACATATTCCTCATCTCTATTGCTTAAAAAGAAGGGAGGGGGAACTACAAGAAGCATATATTTTCCAACTCATTTTGTAGTTCAGTCAGTAAAACTGCTGGACAGAATCCAGAAGGATGCCATGTAATCTCCAAGAGGCCATTCTATATATCTTTTATCACATTAGTCTGGATTTTGCCAAGTGTAAGGGTCTAGGAGATTGTAAACAAGAACACTTCAGAGCATATGTTTCTGCTGCTGTAGTTACAGATCATCATTTTTACTTGCTAGGCAACAATGTGATCTGATGACTACTGGGCTGTTTTCGTTTTACAGTAAAATGTTTTAAATTAATATATCTCTGGAAAGTTCTCCTTCTCTTTAGAAAGTACTAAACACAGTGAATGCTTTCTTTTGTGATGTCCATTGCTGTCATGTCTGGTTGTGGTATCAGGCTTCTGTCACTTGGCTCCATCCATACATCATACTAAATCCCATTAGTAGCACCATCTTTAGTACCCTTCTTGTTAAAAGTTGAAACAATTTAGCTTTCAAAACATGGCATTCTACTGAGGATTGAGACTGTCCTTTTACTTTCTGAACATCCCATTTGGCAAGGTTCAGATAAGCAGAGGGAAATTGCATTGAACGAACTGAATTGTGGAAACAAATCCTCAACTGTTAAACAATGATTCCCTCTCATGGCCATTGCTAGCTACTGCATTTTGGGGAATTAATCCATGACAGGGTTTTGCAGTACTTTAAAAGAAAAATCTTTCAACACTCCACATACCAAGCACAATATATATATACACACATGATGCTCTGAAGCATACCAAGTATATCAATGTACATATTGTGTTTGGTATGTCGAGTGATGAAAGATTTTTCTTTTAAAGTACCTCAAATTTACAGATACATATATAAATGTGCTGTGTAGTTCTGACTGAAACTCTCCCAAATTAAAATACTCATCTTAATTTCAAGATGCATGTTACAACTGAAAATCCTAATATATTGTTAGTTTGAGGGACATGTTAAGATAAATAAATTGGTAAAATAAAATTGACAAGATTCTCCTTTCCTTTGTAGCTTTACTCATTGTTGTCCTTAGGTTTCTAGTGATCATGTTTGATCCTGCAAGATGGAAAAAGCCAACTTCAACTTCTGGGATTTGAAGTGGAAATTAGGCCAAAGCCACAGTCCTGACCTACCAAGGCACCATTTCTCCTTCTCCCTGTGACATTCATCCACCATTGCTGGGAAGTGAATTATACATATTCGCCCTGCTCCCAGAGTAATCAAAAGAATGTTGTCTTGCCATTACCCTCATTGTCTCTCTGCTGGCCGTACTGCTTTCTTCTCCTCTGCTCAGTTCAGTAGAATAGCAGATCCTCACTCATGGGTTGGAGCAGGGACTATCATGGTATATTTTCTACAGGTAGGGCCACTTACTTTAACTACAAATCCCCAGATTCTTTCACAGGTCTACATCAGCTCTTATAATTAACTTTCTACCATTTTGATTCGGAGATGGGATCAAAGCTGGATCTGCACTGTTAGACGGATTCCAATCAAAATCCAGATTTGAAATTTCATCTCTAGTGGAATCTGCTTGTGGAAGCAAACACTGCCAGGTTAGCCAGTCTCTATTCAAAAGACTCGGGACCCACTAATGTCTATTAGAGTTTTTCTTGGGTATGGGTTTTAGGATTTGACCTTACAAAAGAACATTTGGGTGCCTTCATTCTGCAATCTCCAAATTTACCTAGATACAAAACCTTCTTCTAAGCATTTTAATGGAAAATAGTTTTGATTTCAGATTGTTAAAGGTGAGGATGGAATTTTTAGGATCTGGTTGAATATTAAAAAATATTTTCAGCTGAGTTTTAGGGGATTTTGTCTTGATATTTTATAAAGATTTGTATTTATTGGCAGTATAGAAATATTAATGAGTAATAAATATGTAAGATTGTAACAATTCTCATTCTTTTAAATAAATGAAAACCTCAATACTTGTGCTAAAAATCCAGTCAAATAACTACTGCTGGTCAAAAAATGTTGAGGGAAAATTCCATTAAAAATATAGCAACATGTTTCTTGAAATTGTCTGACCATCTGGTCAAAAAAATAAAAAACAAACAAACCAATAACACCCCCCCCCCCCAACCAAATAGAAAAATACAACAAAGGGAAAAAATCTGTGAACATTTTCATGGATTTCTTTGGCCATTTTTTCATGAAAAATGTAAAATGATCCAACCTGCTGTACCAATAAGATTATGGGTAAAATTTTATTTAAAAATAAAAAAGTTAAAGTGAAAATTTATTCATATGGAAAGTGTGAAATTAACATTCCAAGGCCCCAATCCCAAAGTCACCTCACTAGTGCTCTACACTGATGGGAGAGTTGCATGTAAAACCTACAGGCTCAGAGTTCTAGAGAATAATTTCTACAATTTGGCCATAGTACATGACAGCAGGTGTAAGGGCTTCTCAGACTGCCCTGGCAGTGTGCCTTAACCTTGTTCTGGAGGTACCACAACTAAGGGTGAGACAGTAGTTAATTCTTGGCCCCTATGCAAAGAGTAACATTATAGGTATCAATTCTTATCAATTATGAGGGTGATTTTGTGATGATGATGCCTAGCTACCCGGAAATGGACTGGCCTGACAACTCATTTCACATAAGAAAATCATGCTTAATGGTGGATTCTAATTTCCCTCTCTTCGTAGTGGCTGTATTTCATTGTAATACAAACCATAATATCAGAAACTATACAAAATAGACAATCTCCTATATTGTAGCAATGATTTTTTTTTACCATATTTAAACCCCGGTAAGAACATCCTATCTTTTGCCCCCTAGTGATATAACATAAAAAAGCCCCAAAATTAGTCAAAAACTAGGGTCAGTCATACTTTAGTTGGGGTATGATCTTGCTCCTGTTGTGATAAATTGACTTCAATTAGACTGTTTGCTGGGGATTTGTTTGGTTTTGTTTGGTTTTTAAGCGGTTACTTTGTTCTCATTAGACTCGAGAAATAGGGTCAGTCAGTGAGATTTGCCATGCATGTCTTAACTTCCCTTGAAGGGCAGTGTTTAAATGAATTATTTAAAACATTATATAGTATTTAAAACATAGTATACATTGTTCTTAAAATCTAGAGAAGCAGTGTGTGAAGTACAGAGACAAGGAATTAGATGTCCTACAAAAGAGTAAACAACAGAGGAACTACAGGTTTGGGGAACGATAGCCCTTACACGAAATTCAAAAGACTCTGTTTGGCTGACTGAAGAAGAGGAGTGAGAACTTTTCTTATGGGATGCTCATAGGATTTCTCTGTGCTGTAGTCTTTCTCTGGTTTATGTAAAACTATTTTTGTTTCCCTTATTTCAACCATTGCACCTGGAACCTTGGAAATAAAAGCAGGAAGAAGAAGAAGAGCTGTTGTCTTAAAAATGTATTTGGTCATTTTTTTTCTGACTGGGCCAACTGACCTACTTCTCCAGTTTACAAGCAGATATGGAGAACCTAATTTAGGCTGTGAGACAATTAGCATAGTTAGCATATATTTTTCCTTTCCTCTGTTTCATTTATTTTGGTATCGCCACCCTTGCCAAGCTAAAAGAGAGTGAGAGGCACCCAACATTTAGTTCTGCTCCATTTATTTATACAATTGGAAAGGACACACACATATGATTCTACTCATATATTGTATCTCTCGGCTGGCTGGATGTTACCGTATATCTCTAGAGACCCTGTAGGGTTAAGTTAACACAGTGGGACAAATTGGTCCACTGCTCTTATTTAAAGCAGTCCATGATTACTAATTCATGAGAGTGCTATTTTCTGTGCTGGTTTCTGCTTTCAAATCCTTGCTTTGGACAGGCAATGATTTGCTGAGTAAGTCAGCTGAACTGAAATGAGTAGGTATTCTTGTTTTTCTTCTACTTTTTTTTTTAATATATAGCAATCCTAAATGTCAATAAAGAAGGTAAACCATAGGGGGAAACTCTGGCCTCCACTAGACTAGCAGAGAAATATTAGCCACAGAGAAGTGAGAAAACCACAAGCTGATTTTATAATTGGCAAAAATATTTTTGGGGATACTAAACTGCTTACTAGACTCTTTGTCTCCCATCGTGTACATAAAGAGTTTAAAAACCGTGCTAAATTTTCAGAAACACCTTTAAAAGATTCCATTACTTAAAGTGATTTGGATAATTGTGTTCAATGGTAGCCATTATTTAAAAATATAATTAGTTGCTGAACTCAGAGAAGGAGGGAAATTTCTGCAGGTGTTTCTCATTATTTGCTATGCATACAAAATATCTGCATAAATTACCATTATTATTCCAATGTATACTAAGAGACAATAAAGCATTAGCAAGCAAAGAAAAATGTTGTTGACCCACAATCTGTGATAGCAGCATGGATGTACAGTAATAGAGTTTTGGCCTTCAGTGCTTTTGATGCACATGTGCAACTGCATTCAAGATTGAAATTACAGTTTTGCACCTGTAACAATATTAAGCATGTAACAAAAGGTGCATCAGAATGATACTGAAAACACAGAAGACAATGTGAGAAAGATATCAGTATATGGCTGCAGATGTTTTATATGCCCTGTATGCATAAAAGGTAGGTGTGATAGGTGTGATGCTGTCTGGTATTAGAGTGACCATTTATAATATTATTGACATCAATATTGCAAAATTGCAATCATTCATATGAGACATGCCATGTCAGGTACCATTGGAAAGGTTATAATTAGCTAAGTTTGATAATATTGTTTGTGTATGTATCCTCTTTGTAGTGTAAGTTATGGATATGTGTGATATATCGTTATGCACAAATTCATGCTATGCTACTTGGTGACACCCCCAACGGATTAGCCTCAGCACTGTCCAGCCTGATTGAGGGCCAGTTAAAGACCATCATCATAAAATGAACCCAGGGAGAGAAGCCTAGGAATATGCCAATGAGTCATCAGAACATGTAGGGACATGCCTGTGGACAGGAACTCTAAGATCTTTTCCCTGCCCATGTGCTATGAACTTGTGTTTGAAACACTGAATGTACAAACCACATGGCAGAAACTATAAAATGCAGCTTTACAATCTCCATTTTGTTTTCATTCCCACTTCCTACCTCTGGATCAACTATTGTACATCTGAAGCTGTGAAACAAAGGACTGACAGGCCCATCCAGGTACTGTATGTACTCCAGAGGAACTGTACAAGCTTGCAAACTCCACAGTACTTGCTAAGAATCTGATAGATATCAACTTTGAAGTCATTTGTACATGTCAGATTGCTTTGATCATTTAACATCTCTCATCTTGTTTCTTTCCTTTTATTATAAACCTTTAGTTTTAGATACTAAAAAAGGATTGGCTGGCAGCATGATATTTTGGGTAAGAACCAAACCTATATTGATTTGGTAATGTGGCTGACCCTTTGTGGATCAGGAGAATATTTTGGTAAAGGGAATAGTTATCTCCTTACTTGACCTACTTGCTGATTGGGAGCCAGCATCTGAAATGCAATTAACCCATCCCCAAGCACCTCTCCTTTACCTATGCTACATTGATGACATTTTCATCATCTGGACCCACGGGAAAGAGTCCCTCGAAGAATTCCACTGAGATTTCAATAATTTCCACCCCACCATCAACCTCAGCCTGGACCAGTCCACACAAGAAATCCACTTCCTGGACATTACAATACAAATAAAGGATGGTCACATTAATACCAGCCTATACTAAAAACCAACTGATGGCAATACATATCTTCATGTCTCCAGCTTCCACCTTGGACACATTACACAATCCATTGTCTACAGCCAAGCCCTAAGATACAACTGAATTTGCTCTGATCCCTCAGACAGAGACAAACACCCACAGGATCTCCATAAAACATTATTAAAACTACAATACCCACCTGAAGAGGTGAAGAAACAAATTGACAGAGCCAGATGGGTACCCAGAAGTCACCTACTACAGGACAGACCCAACAAAGAAAATAACAAAATACCACTGGCCATCACCTACAGTCCCCAGCTAAAATCTCTGCAATACATCATTAAGGATCTACAACCTATCCTAGCAGATGATCCCTCACTCGTTCAAGCCGTGGGAGGCAGACCTATCTTTGCTTACAGACAGCCCCCCAACCTGAAGCAAATACTCACCAGCAACCATACAGCATACAACAAGAACACTAACCCAGGAACCTATCCCTGCAACAACCCCGTTGCCAGCTCTGCCCGCAGATCGACTCTAGTGACACCATCACAGGTCCTAACCACATCAGCCACACCATAAGGAGCTCATTCACCTGCACATCTACTAATGTAATATATGCCATCATGTGCCAGCAATGCCCCTCTGCCATATACATTGGTCAAACCGGACTGTCACAACACAAAAAAATAAATGGACACAAATCAGACATAAAAAATGGTAACATCCATAAACCAGTCGGAGAGCACTTCAATCTCCCAGGACACTCTAGCTGACTTGAAAGTTGCCATACTTCTACAAAAAAACTCCAAAAACAGACTTCAGTGAGAAACTGCAGAGCTGGAACTCATATGCAAACTTGATACAATCAAACTGGGTCTGAATAGGGACTTGGAATGTTTATCTCATTTCAAGAAGTAATTGTCACTGGTCACACAGTCTCACCTTCTAATCAATGGTTGTGAATAGGCCTCATCTACTCTAACTGAATGGATGTTGCTAACACCTACCCTCCCCACTGTTGTTCCTTACCCTTGGATGTATATATACACCCCCTATCTGATTTCTATTTCTTGCATCTGACTAAGGGGGTTGCAGCCCATGAAAGCTTGTGCCTGCAGAAATTAAATTTGTTAGTCTTTAAAGTGCTACAGGACTCTCATTTTTTTTAAGGGAGTGGTGTAAGTTTAGCTTCTTGATAACCAGTGTGGTGAATCAGAAGCATTGTTTGTAACTAACTGTGGAATTTAACTTTAGTGTTAGCCCTGAGTTTTGGAAGAATCTGCTCTCTTTTTGCAGCCTGCCCTGACCTAGGCATTTTCAGGTGCGCTAACCTAGGCATGTACAGGTCACAGTAGGCAGAGCTTTTCTTTTTTGTTCAGTGTTTTATGCAAAGTAAACTTTTTTTCCCTCCGCCCCCTTTACTTTGACAGGAATTTCCAAGTTTCTCCCTTGTAATATATCTTTAATATATGAGAGAGGTTGGGGCACTACTTAGAAGCATCAGACTCAAAGCCAGGAGTTCCTGAGGTCTAGTTCTGGTTTAGAGAATGAGTTGCTCTGTAGTCTTTGTCTGTAAGTGGGGGAATAATAGTAATAATCAGAAGTGAGCAAACAGAGGTAAACTCCAATTATCTACATGTTTTGCAGGCATTCCGATAATCCAATTCAGATAAATGAATTTTGTTCCACCATGAATATCGAATGTGAGGTTCAGAAACAATTTTCAGACTACCTTAAATTTTCATGATATTCAACCAAATAAAAAACTCTGAGGATGTTCATTGCATTTTAAATTTCTTTTCTCACAAATACTCATACAAATGATATTTGGTTTGTTTGGTTTGCTATAATATTTGTGGAAAGAAAACTTAAAATTAAGTGTATATATTGTGCAATAGAAATTTTTTGTATTTCTGTTATGAATCTCTCTGGTTTCCCTCTTCCAGTTTTTAAAGTTTATCCAATCAGATAAGGGGAAACATTAACATGTGACTTATATACTAAAGAATAAACAGTCAAAGAATATTTCAACACCAGGCCAGGTGGAAATATAGCTGCATAAAGTGTTGCTCTTGGCATTCAAATAACACTTGGCATTCAAATAACAATGTACACTTGATGTTTGTATATGGTAGGGTCGAATCACAGCTGTTGGTCAATAACTTTTATCGCAAGCACATGAAAGTCACAGAGCTCACAAAAGGTCTAAACCTTTCATTCATTGTTCACTGACATCTACTCTGGCCATTGTGTCCATCTCTCTTGACTTTACCTTGATAGAAGTGAATGAATAATTTATTTCTTGAAAGCAAGCAGTTACTCAAAACAAAGAGTTACTCATGTCTGTTCACTTCTTATGTTACATTTATATTCAGTTCATTGTTTCTTACATACACCAATTCACCTAAATGCACAGCCTATGATAAATGAACAGCCCAGCCCTCTAAATAAAAGGGAGCTCTTTTAGGTCTCAAAATTCAAAAGATGAAAAAAACCAATTGATTAAATACTGGAATTTATCCTGATTGAGAGTCAGAAGTCGAAGAGCACTGCATAGTGAGGACAACAGCATTTTATAATCAGTTTGGTATTTTTTTGTTTATTTTCCAGGTTTTAGCTTTCATGTGACTGAGATCACTGTGCCTACTAATTGATGCAAACACACCTAACTCTACTCTTACCTTGACCTGCCTTCTCCCTGCCACAAATGCTTGTTTATTCACCTGGGCCTTGACCCAAAGCGGACTGAAGTAAATGAAAAGGCTCCTGTTGACTTCACTATTAAATGTGCTATATAATCAAAAACTTTTTGCAGTGAGTTCAATCAAAGATGCTAGTTTAGCAGTTCTCGTGACTGAAGTCCTCTATCTACAGAATAGGAATGGCACAGACAAAGGTAGTACAGCCTTCTTCATGTGGTAATGTGGGTTAGCCTGGAGATAGAATGACTGCCTATGGGGGTGAGAAATTAGTTCACTCTCCAAGACCATCCTATTTGCTTAATTACAGTGACTTTTCACAGCTTTACATATGTTCATTAGGAACCAGACTGAGACCACCAATTCCTTTCATACAAGTCAGTCATATACTTATCAGATGTAAACATTTTTATGAGTGTTTGTACTGATCAAATTCAGATCAGTGACGTAAAGGAGAGAGGGTCCATATCAATTTATCAGCATCTGGGTTATCCAAACAACTCGCTTATGGTCTCCAATGTCGCTAATTTCCTACAGTTTTCTGTTACTGGATCAGAATTAAAATCCACCAAGTCCAGTATCTTGTCTCCAACAGTGGCCAGTACCAGATACTTCAGAGGAAGGTGTAGGAACTAGAACTGGGCAAAATGTTTTGACTGAATTTTTTTCGGTGAAACATGCCGATTTACACTGATTGAAACATTTTAGAAATTTCTGTCAAAATGTTTTGATTTTTTCATTCAAGATGATGTTTCATTTGAAAATTTCCTTTAAGGTTTTGTTTTTGTTTTTTTTAAATTTAAAAACCTTAAAAAAAGCTTTAAGTCTAAATGAAACATTTAGTTTCAGGTCAAACCAAACATTTGGTTCACTCTGAAATATATACATTTTTTTGATTCACCAAAATTTTCTAAAAATCTTGTTTCCAGGGTGATTTGAAATGATTTCCCCCCCGGTATTGCCAGCAATCCAAAAATCCATTATTCATATAGACAAATGTGGGATAATCTGCTGTCCACATTAGATCTTAATTTATCTCTTAGAGTTACAGATTAGTTTAAGCCCTGAAGGGATGAGGTCTAACATCACTTCCAAAATTTTTATAATTAAATATAACAGCTCTGGATATTCTTGTTATCCATATAAATGAGAGCAGGCAAAAAGCAAGGAGAAAAGAGTTTATTCAAACTCCTGGGGCAAAAGAGAAGCCACTTCAATATCTTCTCTCAATGTTTTTCCTAATTCATCTATTTCTGTCTCTGCATTTAAGGTAGACATTTGTCTTTCAGGAGTCTCTTGCGTCACTCAGGTCCTCCATTGAAACATAATTTACTGAATCCAAAACCAGGCAAACTTTAGCTGAACACAGCACTCCTGCTTCTACTCCCAAGTGGTCAAATTTCCTTTTTAAAGCATTTCATTTGCATATTTGGGCTTTGTGGCCTGAGACACATTATAAACTGTGTTTCAAATGCAAAATCTGCATTTCTTTTTTCATGTCTAGAAAGATAGGATTCCAATCCTGGACTGAGGAAAATCATATTATAATGGGCTCTCTGATCTGCTTTCAGTGGGAGTCAGGTTTTTATTTATTTTTTTATTTGTCATGTGCATTTAGTTTGTTTAAAGTTTTTAGTTGACCGTCCTAGAGTCCTGGTACAGCAAAAGCACTGAAATCATCAGCACATTGCCCATGTCTGGTGCTGAGGGAATAGTTTTGGCTCCATAGGCATTCAGTCCTTGGTCTCTGTGTTAACAAGAGTAATTAGGGTCTGTCTACATGGCAATTAAAAACCCATGACTGGCCCGTGCCAGCTGATTCAGGCCTATCGGACTCAGGCTTGGACCAGGGGGGCTGTGTCATTGCAGTGTAGACTTCTGAGCTCGGGCTGGACCCCAGTCTCTAGAATCCTGCAAGGTGGGAAGGTCCCAGAGCTCGGGCTACAGCCCAAGTCTGGAAGTGTGTACACTACAATGAAATCACTCTGCGGCCCGAGCCATGCCAGCCCAAGTCAGCTGGCCCAGGCAGCTGTGAGTGTCTAACTGCAGTGTAGACAGACCCTTAGTGCCAATTGTGGCGATGGCCTTTATGTCTGTTAGCACCCATTGACTAGGAAATGGAGTAAGATCACTAGGTTATTTCATATAGCTCAATTTTTGTGTTTTACTATGGGCCTGGAAAGAACTTTCACATTCTTCAGCTTAGCACCTGCAGACTCACAGACAGTTCTTGTATCATGGTTTCTTCAAGAGCCTCCAACAAACCCATTCTGATAAACTAGAGGCGCTGGTATCTACTTTCCAGTCAATCTTCCATCATCTCCGTCACTCAGAGAATCATTTTCAGTAACACTTAGGTGCTCATAGCAGGAGATAGCACCCTGCCTTAGTTGTGTGCTGCACTTACATGCAGCAGACAATCTGCTCTGATGTCTCTGGTATATCACAAGTAGACCTGGGTGAAATGTTCATACTGAATCTTGGACCTGTGGAAACTGAGACTGACCTTGAAACATTTGAAATGTTTTATGAACCTGGTCCAAGAAAGTTGACACAACAAGAAAATCCATTAACCACCACTCCTAGAATGCCTTCCCTTTAGGAAGGAAGGTTAACTAGCTGGATGTGGGGACCTCTCTCTCTGTCTCAACAATTGCTCCTACTCCTGCAATAAAACAAAGAGTTTCTTACTTACGACTGTCTTCTTTGAGAGACCCAATGGCTTTCTCCCCTTCTCACTATCTCCTGTCCACAGTGGCTTCTCCTTGGGTTTTGGGGGATGCTTTTCCAGTGGTGTTACGATAATAGTTTTATGGAGTTTTAATAGCTAATAGTTCAATAGAATGTTAAGTAAATATAATAGAATGTTAAGATGTGGTATTCATCTTTAATTTTGTGATCTGAAATACATATGACATAGGAATGGGAGAGCTCTAGTATCATTATGTGTAGGAACTTAGAATACTCTAATCTCAGGAAGTGCTTGATGAGAGAGAACAGTATGTGTGGAGGAAGGAATAAAGCCTGATTGTTGCACTGTCTTGGCGCTCTTTTTTATGCTCTCTCACAGAACAAATGGGACTGTCAGGCAGGGCTATTCCCCCATAAATCCTAGGGTATTCTCAGGGAGCCAGGGAGTGGCCTGATCTTCCTAAAGAGAAGCTGGATATGGCAAAACCTTCTTCTCCCTTTTGCAACATCTCTTTATTAAATCACAAGGTATGGGAGTGCCCCCAGATATGTAGCATAGTAGCTAGAGGTCCCTAGATAGGGGATGCTGAGCGGAGAAGGGTAAGGGCCAAACTTGATCTCTCCAAGTGAGCAGAGCTGTGGGTCTATAGTAATCTGGTCCTCAGGGTTCAGTTTGAGACCACTACTGTAAACCTAACACTTCAAGGTTCATACTATATTAATCACAAGGTGCCATGATGCAACTTGTCTGGGGACTTCACATTGCATCCCCGTGAATCAGCAAGAAGGGAGACCATGTGGGCTAGTGGTTGGTATGCAGATGTATAACACACCTAACCACTGCTGGTGGTGACTGGAGAAAAGAGGGTCCATTTAGAAATGGAGAGGAAGAAAAGAGTAGGGGAAAGAGCAAAACAAGAGAAACAAAATCCAAATCTCACTCCAGTATTGAACAACCTTTATTCAACACCGCACAAATCTCTCTCAAACCTCTGGCAGAAACATGTCAGTTCTGCATTTTTGTCATTCCTATCCTTGCTGACAGAAAAAGAAACAGTCATCAGAATCCTTTTTGTCCACAGAACTCCTGAGGCACTGCTTTATTGTGCTAGTGCATGTGAAGCAACATGCCAAAAAACCCTGATCCAGAGCCGCTGAAGTCAATGGGAATCTTCCCATTGACATCAACGTGCACTTCAGGCCCAAAGGGTACAGCTATGCAAGCATGCAACACTCATATATATTTTAAAATATATGGAGTTCATTTAAAAAAAAAATGAGAGAGAGTGACATTTCTTGTAGTAGTTGTATAGTGACACTATTTGATGCTGGAATGAAAATAGTCTGGATGCAGCAGTTGTATAAACAGTACCATTTTCCTACAGTTTTAGACCTACTTATGATGTTTAGAATGTAACACTACCGAAGCAGCATGAATGTAATTGATATATTTTCCCTCTTTCTTATCGGCGGAATACCTCATACAGGCACATGGTATGTAGCAGAGGTGAAATTTATTTTGAGGGCTTCACTGGGACTTAAGTGGTGCATCGGCCTTGTACTAACCATCTGCACAGGAGTAAATTTCATCCCATGGCCAAATTCATCCTTGTGCTACTGCAGAGCTTTATGCAAGGACTGAGGGGAAGTGACTTGTACCTCCCCAGTTCTGGGTTTGCCGGGGGGTAGTACAAAGAGGCCTCAGCAGGGTGAATTATCATTTTGGAGCTGGTACAAAGCCTGTTGAAGGTGGCAGAAAGACTCCCTTTGACTTTAATGGGCTTTGTATCTGGTCCAAAATGAATAATGTAAGACCTAATGGGCCAATACTCTGTTATGTGACATTTTGCTTATAAAAAGCTGCATTACAAAAAGAAATGTTAAGCAATATGAAACTGATTAAAAAAATCAGTCATATTAGAAAATATGACCATTTAAATGGCCACCTTTAAATAATTAAATACACCTCAGCAGGTGTAATTGTACATAGCTCCATTGACTTCCGTATCCCTTGGAAGTATTATGATTTACATCAGCTGAGTATCTGGCCCCATGCTCTTTTTCTAACCTGCCTTTATTAAATATAATATATTTTCAGTTAGGGTTTGTGGGAGTTGAGCCTCCCCTCTCCCCCCCACAGAAAACTGTAAGAAATAACCTATGATCAAGTAGATTTTATATGCATTTTTTAAAAAATACAATCTTAGTAGGATTTAAATATGCAGGGCCAGATCTTCAGACTTCAATGAGGGGACTGAGCTACTTTGGCAATGCCAAGCAGCCATAATGTTGGCTTAACTAGCTGATGGAAGAATCCTCCCATGTGGGAGCATCCCGGACTGTATATAGCTGCTATAGCAGAGGGTACGCATGTGAAGGAAAGTGGGCATAGCTGGGATGACTCTGTAGCATGGTCCCTCAGTGTTAAAGAAAGCATTGTGCTTTCCAAACTAGCTGTCTAGAAAAGGGCTTCGTTTCAAGTATTTTGGTTAACAAAAGAAATATTTGCCCTTGTCAAAAGAAAAAAAAATCCTATAATTTAAATTTGTATGTGGTATTTTAATCCTTCAGTAGTTCAAGTACCATAGCTTGATGGCAGCATTGAAATCCATAAAGAAATTGTGATCTTCTGAGTATTTTGGTGGCTTATCAGAGAACATGGAAGAACTGATGTATTTATTCTTTCTTCTGAGATTAAATGTAATTGGTTTAAAAAGATAATCATTCTTTTGTTTGAGTTTTATGCATTTCTTATGAAGAGCTAACACATTTTCCTGTAGTCTGACAAAGTGTACAGACTTTTATCCTCATTTCCCAGTGGATAAATACTTTGTTAATTAATAAAGTATTATACTAGCACTTAGTGTCTGCATTTAACTGTAGAAGATTTGTATTCAGATTATGTTAATAGATTGTCCGCTTTATTTTTTTTGCATTAATTACAACCTTTTCTGTGATGTTGTCATAAGAGAATTGTTGCTATGAGTACAGGAGACTTTTTGGGATTATTTTTTGTTTGACTATTCTGAAATAATGTTGGTAACATATTGTTACTTACTGTATATTAGACCTGTACTGAATTATTTACTGAGAATTATATTAGTTGCAAATTCAGCCATTTCTTCCTGCTTCCTAAGTGTTTGCAAACTAAACCTAATATATATGAATCTACTTATTATTTATAAGTACTCATTAAATAGTCCAAAATGGTAAACAAATCACTGGTTGCTTGTGAACTGTTCTGTGTGGCTATTCTCTGCTTGTTATTTGTTATTTTTAATTGGTTGACTATGCCATGTGGTATTGTTGCTGTTCCTGGACAAGATGACTGAACTGTTTAAACAGAAGGTTGACAAATGGAGAAATAACTGTATGTTAATTATGCAAGTCAGATTGCAGAAAATTTTGTATGGGAATTAAATAATGAGATTTAACTATACAGCTATGGGTCAATAACTGTACAGCGTTACTGATTTACTATTTGCCAAGACAACTCTATTTCATTATAACTTCTAGTGAACTGAGGATTTTTGTAAGTTTTCTCATGTAATGTTTTATTTGTTATATATTGTGCATTATCTGAGAGAGAAGGGAGAGTTATGTTCTTTATATTGCTGTGGATCGCCCATACTTCATATCTGGAGATGTGTATCAAATGGTAAGGCCACTGTTTAATTTTGGGCCAAACTTCCTTTGTAATAGGAAATAATTGACCTTGCC
Organism: Emydura macquarii macquarii; assembly: GCF_026122565.2. Classification (NCBI taxonomy): domain Eukaryota; kingdom Metazoa; phylum Chordata; order Testudines; family Chelidae; genus Emydura; species Emydura macquarii. The sequence continues at coordinate 12,929,527 of NW_027132559.1, read as the reverse complement.
ACTTCCTGAGAGACTGTATTCTATTCATTATTATTTTTGTGTCTCAATATATAGACATAGTGAAGACTTAGATACTAATATGAATACCAGGCCTTCCTGAGGAATCTCACTGACTTCTATGGGACTCTGGTTGTATCAGCCTATACAGATCAGGATCCAGGATTAGGGCTAACATCATAATAGAACTGCATTTTAAAACAAGGCTTGTATATTGCAACATTTCCGTTTCAGTTTCTGTTGGTATCCACATCCTAATAATCCCCCATGTCTTTCTGTTATAAAAACATAGCAGAAATTGAAATAGTGGAAATGAAGAAAGAGTTGGCATTTTAGACTAAGCCCTGGTCTACGCTTACCTCGTGATTTGGCGGCAGTCGATGGGAGTTATGCAAACTATGCAGAGTAGTTTACGTAACTCACATCGACTGCTCTGCTTCCCTTCTGCATGCTGTCTACATTGTGCTGTGCCGACGTGAACAGCGTTCCCATCGACGCAGTGCTAAGCTTCTTGAGGAGGTGGTTTTACTCAGTCGACTTCCTGATCGATTGAGCGGGTCTATACTGACCGCTGAATTGATCCAGAAAGATCGATCTGGCGGCGGCGAATTTACTGCCGTCAGTATAGACATGGCCTAACTTTCTGAATCCAACATCATGTATATTTTTGACTAAAAATGCTATGTAAAAGCACAGGTTTTTTTCTTTTAACTTATCAATAGCGGTGGCAGTTATCATATGCCTCATAAAATAGATCCTTGCTCTGCTCAAGATATATTTGTAGGCTGTTAATATAAATCTTTCTTTTATATCTCAAGAGGCAAAAACCTATTGAAAGGGTATCATTCTACTAACCATAGGCTGCTATCCTCCCAAATGTCTCTCTCTCTGACTTTTTTTTTATTGCTTCAATTTCCATTGTGCCTAAATTAAAAACAGACTAACATGCACTTCAATTCTGTCAATCTATACAGAATGGGCTGCTAATGGAGCATTGCTCTTAGTATCCCAAATTTAGTTATATAATGAAAACATCATACACCCGTTGGCAAGCTCTGCTAAAGAGATGTCCAGTGCTGGGATAACCGAGGTATTGGATGTCAGAACTGAGGTGTACCAGCACAGTTGTCTGGAAAAGCTTGTATAGCACCGGCCCACAGCATGCCTGGCTCTTGTTGGTGCTGTGTGTTTTTTTTTCTAAACATTCGCAAAATGCACACAGAAAAATATGGTGAAAATGGGAAAAAAATATGGATACACTAGCAACTATATACTGTATATAAACCAAGTATTCCAGCTAAAGTTTATTCAGATATAAGAGCTAAATCCTGGAGTCCTTATCTGGTTTTTAGTGTCCTTGTTCAGGCAAAACACTCATTGAATTCAGTGGCTGTTTGGCCTGAGGAAAGCTAGTATAAATTAATGCTCAGAATGTCTTCTCTCTGTATGTATATGGAGGTGACCCTCTTTGGTGGATCTCTCTCAGCCCATGTGCCAAGGTGGAAGACAGAGGAAATTATTATATCACTATGCATACAACCATTTTGTCTCCTGTTGAATCATGATACAGTTTATGTCACCTAAATAAATTCACCTTATAAAGAGGCTTCCAGAGAGAACAGACCAAAGGATCCACAAACTCTAAGTAGTTTAACTGGGAGTGGACAAAATTAGTACTTGAAGTAAGGACACCTGTCCAGCCAGATCTTTGTCTATTCCTCTAAATGGAAAGTCGGGATTACAAAATAATCACTTGAGGACAATAAACACTTATTCCTCTGGAGATTAGTGGTTCTTATGGGAATGGAATATGCAGTGGATGCAGTGGAATATGCAGTGGATGCCAGGAAATGCCGTTTGGCGTGTAGGACCACTCATTCTTACCCAGAAGATATCACTTTAGTGAGTGGTGGAAAGAGATGTGACAGGTCACCAACTGAAAATGCTATTTAAGGGGAAAATGGGATTGGCTCCACCAGACTGTTCTCTGAAGAAACTAGAGGCAAGGCCTTACTAGCCATGAGGATGATGCAGCCTAGGGCAAAGTGATCCTGAAAGTGCATCTTTTTAAAGCAAAAAGACTAGGATATTCAAAAGCACTCATCACTGGCTTAACTCTGCTTTCATTGTAGTCAATGGGAGTTTTGCATTTGACTTCAATGGAAGGAAAATTAAGGCAACATTCAGCACTTTTGCAAATCGCACCCCAAAAGAGTAATTATTAATTTCTTCATTCCTGGTTTGTTTGTTTTTTAAATGAGTGGAGAGGAAGAGATAAATATTAGTTGAAGCTTCTTGAAGTTAAGAGTCAGGTGGATACTTTGATGAGCAGAAATGTGGGGCAGAGCAGGAAATGTGGCAATGAAGGACAGGCACCTACAAGAAGGGATGTCAAACTCAAGAAACAGCTGATCAGGTTTCTACAGGAGGTAATTAGTGTACAAAAGGGGTGAGTAATGGCAACAATTGTTCTCATGGTATTCAATCGTGTTATATAAAAGAGATTTGTGTTTAAAAAAATACTTAGTAACACTAGAAAGGAGGAAAGGACCTAGATGAGGATGCCTGATGGATTTTGGTTTTGTTCTAAGAGGTGTTTGTTTGTTTACCATTCTGAAATTTTAGAGTAAGTAATAGAACAAGATTAGCATCTGATCTGCTTCTAAATAATCAGGAACTTTTGTCACTCAACATATGTAAAATTTAGTTCAAGATATCATACCTTTAATAGGGAAGATTTTACTATATAAACCTCTTAGTATTGTGACAGCAGTCTGTTGTCATTTATTTAAAGGACAGTGATGTAACATGACTGGACTTGCTGAAGCAAATCTGCAGATATTATTATAATCTATGTATAGCTTTTATAAAAATATATTTGGAGGCATTCCAGTTCATGCTGTCAGTATAGACATTGGATGGGCAGCACTGGTTGACTGTTTTCTGATAATGCAGTTTAACAATTTGTTTGGAAGGCCCAGGGCAATTTGATTAGTTCTGTTTGATGCTGCAGTGTCATCAGCATGAAGTGGAACAGTTCTGCTTGTAAGTGTCTGGCAGGAGATCCGAGTTTCTGTGCCTCACATGAGCATAAGCAACAAACAGCATGTTATTGTACATTCCGTTTTAGATTTTTTTTATAGCTTAAGAAAATGAATAATGCATGAGCATCCAAGAGGTTTCCATGAGACTCTGCCTTCAAAATAAAAATACAAAATACAATTTGTAATAGTTTAAAAGTCTCTTCTGCGTATCTCTGGGCATGTTTCCATGTTTCTTGAGGTGACAAGAGCTTGGGATGTAATCCTGGCCTATTGAAGACAGAACTCCACCTGACTTCTCTTTTCACCCCTGGTATGTAGGGTGAAAGGCGGTAATGATGTTGCTATTCTGAACGTTTCATAAGGTGCTGTTGTTAGATGGTGAATTGTTGGGGTAAAGGATTTTTTTTTTCTCCCTCGGGTTTTCTTCTGTTCAGCACATTAGGAATACTATTCAGATGGCAATGGACTCCCTGCAACCCCCTTCCCCCCATTCCTTCCCTCATGCCAAAGGCTCTATATGCCCCCCATTTGTTCCTCTGCGATATGCAAGGGGACTGTAGGTCCCCCCATTCTTTCTCCCCAGACCTGAGGCTCTGTGCATTCCCCATTCCTCCCTCCACCCCCACTCCCATGGCAAATACCCTATTGTTCTTATTATTAATTTAAATACTATATCACCTAGAAGCCTGAATCATGGGCCAGAACCCCATTATGCTGGGTCCTGTAGAAATACAGAACAAAAAGAAAGTCCCTGCCACAATGGGCTTACAATATAAGTATAAGACAACAGGCCATATTGATGGAAACAGGTAAACAAGGAAACAGTGGGTACAAGGAAACAATGAGACAGTATTGGACAGCATGATATGTATCATCTTTGCACATTAGCAGCCTAACTGATCAGAGCTGGGCAAAAAATTTTGATAACTTTTTTGGTGAAAAATACAGATTTAATTACACTGAAGCATTTCGTAAATTCATGTGTTTCATGTTTTCAATTCAAAATGACTTTTGTTTAAAAATTTCCTTTAATTTTATTTGAAAAAAGTATAAAGTAAAAAAAAATGCTGAAAATCAAAATGAAATGTTATTTCAAAATAAAATCTTTGTCAACCAATACAATTAAAAAAAAAAAAAAAACATTTTGATTCACCAGAAATTTTAAAAACATTGTTTTCAGTGAAAGCCAAAACAATTTTATTCAGGTTTTTTTGGAATTGCCATAAAACTGAAAAATCTGTTATTCACCCATCTCTACTTTGTGCTCCCCTGTTTCCCCCTATGCCAGGGGCTCTATATAGCCCCTCTATCCTCCCATGCCAGAGTGCCTCATCCCCCCCTTTCCTTTTTACCATGTCTGGCACTGGGTGCCTTCCCATTCCCACTTTACCTCCCATAATAGGGTCCCCCATTCTCCATCTGACAGGAGTTCTGTGTGCTCCCTATTCCTCCCATCTCCCTCCATGCCAGTGTCCCACATTCCCCCAATTTCGCTCTTTGTCTAGAACATTCCCTGAAATTTTCAGATTTGCCATGCAAAAATTATCATATTGCAGACAGACAGACAAACAGAGAAATGCCACTGAGTTGAATATTAGGCCTCCTTTTGCTCAGACATTTTTTTTCTTACCACAGTAAGTTCAGGAACACTACTGCATCCTGCAAAGGAACTTTAAACTTTCAATCTAGTAAGTAGGAGTTTGTCTTCTAAGTGGAGTGAAATGGTATGAGCACTTAATGCTAATACTCTGCAACTTACTGCCAGTCCAGTCCCAAGTAAAGTTGAAAGCCCAGGTCTTTGTCTTCAAAGCCTTGGATGAGCTAGGAGTGAGCTATCTCAAAAGTTCTTTCACTCTGCCTTGCCAAAAGGCAGCTAAACTCCATACATACACTAAAGTTGAAGCAACCCATTTAGAAGCAGCAGCATATCCTTCCCTGTGAATGGACCTTGGCTGTATATTTCACTGCCATTGGAAATCATGCTGAATCCAATATTTACAACCTTCACATCACCATATTTTCACCTTGCAATTGCCATGCTGTGGCTGATCTGGGGGCAGTTACCCAAGCCTAACACTTTAAATTGGGAATGAGGGAGAAGAAACTGGTTCCTTCTCATGAATGATCACAGAGTTTTGTTTGATTATACAGAGTGAACCTAAAGACTATCCCTGGGAAAATGTATACTAATAGATTCATAGATTTTAAAATCAGCAGAGACCATTATGATAATCTAGTCTGATCTCCTTCATCACACAGGCCATAGCATTTCACCAAGTGTATCCTGCATCAAGCCCATAATGTGTGGCTGAGTGACAACATATATTTTAGAAAGATGTACAGGCTTGATTTAAAGTCTGAAAGTGATGGAGAATCCACAACATCCATTCATAAGTTGTTGCAATGTTTAATTACCCTCACGGTTAAAAATTCACATCTTATTTCTATGCTGAATTTCTCTAGCTTTCACTTCCAGACATTGGCTAATACTGAATGCAGTAATGGTCCTCCTGGAAGTCTGAACTTCAGAATGGTCCTGTCAGGGAGGGATTGCTCAGGGAAGAGATAATCTCCATATTAGGAGCTGTGTGGGTGGACTTCTTAAGCATTCTCAATAGGGACTGATATAACTGCAACAGTGGATAGGTGGAACTAAGACTCTGTGATAGGGTGTGGGTAATAGTGCAATGTTGACAATGTACCATATAATCAAATTAAGATAAAATATTGCATTCATGTTTATGGAAACAGATTCAGTCTATGTGGTTGCACAACCAAGGAAGTGAGGGGAGATTATTTTCCTAGTGGGTTAGAGCCCTTCATAAGTAATACACTTATTACCAGCTGTGACATATCAGGGTACAATCCACACAAATGAGTAACTGTGTCATCCCTGCCTTCTAACCTGAGGTGCCCTTTACAACGCTTTGTAACAGCCAAGACTGCTCACAAAGAACCTTTAGCTGTGTCTGTGTGTATGCTGCAGCCAATTAGCCAGACCTTGGTTCTTCCCAACCTTGGTTATATGGCTGGGTTACCCCAACACACTCCCAGTCTTAGATTTCCACCCCCAGGAATGGATGTCCTGTACTGACCAGACATCTCTTGGACAATACAAGTTTATATAAAGTCCAGTATGTCTTTAATAGAAATAATATGCACACAACTTGCGATCTCAAATGGAGTTCCCCAACACTTCCATTTAAACAGACTGGATTAGATAAAACAATGAAGCAAGATTATTAACTACACAGAGATAGATTTTAAGTGAGTGCAAGTAATGAGGCATAAATGTCAGAAATGGCTACAAGAAAAATAAACATAAAATGAAACTAATACCTAATCTAACAAACTATGTTAAATTCAAAGCAAAGGTTTTCTCACCACATGCTTTCATGAGTCTTACTGACCAAACTTCTTAGTACAAGACCCCTTTCTCCAGAATCCAATGAATGCTTCCTTTGTCTTGTCGCTTCAGGTGCTATGAACATGATGGACAGAGAGTGGGGTGCCTTGGCATGTTTATCCTTTCTTTTAATTGTTTCAGTACCTCTCTGGAAAAACATTCCTCGCTGGGTACTAGAAGACAAAAAGTCTATGGGGATGATGTTCCCTGCTGCTTTTTTCTCACCTGTTTGAGATTCCTTTGTTTCCCTTCCTGTTTTATGACTCTGTTTACTGCTTTCATGCAAATTTCAGCAGAGCACATATTGTTTTTTATGAGACAGACCTTTTTGCCAAACTCATTTTGGACCATGTGTTAATAACACTGTACAGTGGAATCTTATAACTTCACATACACTGTTGTCAAACATTTTATCAGGATAATACTGACCAGCAAATTATGAGTTTTCAAAGGATACCGTATAAGGCATACTTTGTACAAAGATTATTGTAATAGTGGGTAGGGTACGGACACACACATTCTGTCACACCAGCATATTCTGGGCAGGAAGCTGGTTAGCACAAGCAGGAAGGGGAAACATGGAGGCTCAGAATAAAACAGTGAGTGGAACATATGAGCAATATATTTACTGGGGCAAGAAGCTAAACATTTATGTCACTGGTAAATTAGATAATTCCCATCTTCTTGGTTTATTAGTATCAATACTGCTTATAAAAATAGTAATTTTTAATATTAAACGTAGTAATTTTATTGCCCTTTTGGATTGTTTTAAAAAATACAGACGGCACCAGAGTGGTTGGAATTTTGTAATCCTTAAATATAACCTATTATTCTAGCCTGAAAGTATTCAGCTAGCAGTTATTCTTCTTCTTTGGCATGCTCCAGCACAATAGTTAGGAGTTGTTAAAGTGATCACTTTGTCTATAAACTGTAATGTCAATTTGTGGGTTGGGTAAAAGTGTTAGGTTGTTCCAGTGGATAATTCCATGTCATTTATAATTTGTCAAGATAAGTAGCTATAGAAGCAGTTTTGAGTCGATATGTAGATCTGCCAGGGTTTCATGGATTTAGATTACTTAAAAATTAACCCAAGCAAGATTAAAAATATCAGGGACAATGCAGAGCAGAGTGCCTTACAAAAAGGCTGCCTTTAGAGCTCATCAGTGTAAATTTCTTGTCAAAAAGCTGCCTGAGCTAAGTAAAGGTTACTTATTCATATGAGCACCTGACTTATAAAATCAATCAAGCTCTGATATCAGAGATGTCTGTTTTTTGCATCTATTCAGGTTGATGTTTCCATTAACTGAACTTCATATCCTAAAAAGGTATTTCATTTTTAAATCTGCTATGCATATCTCATTAACATCATAGACCCTCACAGTAATTGCCTGAAACTGAGTAAAGAAAATCGAGAAAGATGAAGAGCTGAATTAGCACTTAATGAAAGGCAAAAAGAGAGACTATTTAAATTGACTGCCTGTCTGCCATGCAGCAGCCACTCCCTGGTTTATGGAAAATGTACAGTAAAAGTGTTTTTAGTTTCAAGGTGGTATTTATAGTTTGTAGAGAAGCTTTTATAGTGCTATGTCAAAAAAGTGAAAGGCAGTGTTAAATATTGTTTTAAGCTGAAATACACAGTATGCTTCAAGTGTAGAGAAAATTATTCAAGAAATATACAAGTCAGCAATCATCTAATGTCACAGAAGAGATTTTTTTTTTTTTAAGTTTAAAAATATTTCTAGAGGACAGAGCTTACTGGATCTTCAGCTGATGTACTTTCTGTTACGGTAGATCTAGGTAACTATTATTAAATACAGAGTTAATCTCCAATTTTCTGAAAGTTCGAGATATCAAAAGACTTCTGAAGGTTTCCTAGAAGCAGAAGTGCAATGCATAGCTTACATTGCCTGACTGGCCTTCAGTTAATGAGGAATTTAAATTAGTTGAGGTTGGAATAATTAAGATAATTAATGATTAATTAACAAATAATTAAGATCAATCATGGGTAAAACAATGGAATGGTTAGTTTGATCCTCAGTTACAGAATCATAGAGTTGGAAGGGACCTCAGGAGGTCATCTAGTCCAACCCCCTGCTCAAAGCAGGACTAACCTCAGCTAAATAATCCCAGCGAGGGTTTTGTCAAGCCACAGCTTAAAAACCTCTAAAGATGGAGACTCCACCACCTCCCTAGGTAACCCATTCCAATCCTTCACCACCCTCCTAGTGAAAATTTTTTTCCCTAATGTCCAACCTAGACCTCCCCCACTGCAACTTGAGACCGTTGCTCCTTGTTCTGTCATCTGCCACCATTGAGAACAGCCTAGCCCCATCCTCCCTGGAACCCCCTTTCAGGTAGTTAAAGGCTGCTATCAAATCCCCCTCATTCTTCTCTTCTGCAGACTAAACAAGCCTAGTTCCCTCAGCCTCTCCTCATAAGTCTTGTGCTCCAGCCCCATAATCATTTTTGTTCCCCTCCACTGGACTCTCTCCAACTTGTCCACATCCTTTTTGTAGTGGGGGGGCCCAAAACTGGACACAATACTCCAAATGCGGCCTCACCAATGCCAAATAGAGGGGAATAATCACTTCTCACGATCTGCTGGCAATACTCCTACAATGCAGCCCAATATGCTATTAGCCTTGTTGGCAACCAGGGTACACTGCTGACTCATATCCAGCTTCTTATCCACTGTTACCCCCAGGTCCTTTTCTGCAGAACTGCTGCCTAGCTCATCGGTCCCCAGTCTGTAGTTGTGTATGGGATTCTTCCATCCAAAGTGCAGGACTCTGCACTTGTCCTTGTTGAACCTCATCAGATTTCTTTTGGCCCAATCCTCCAGTTTGTTTAGGTCCTTCTGTATCCTATCCCTATCTTCCAGGGTATCTACCACTCCCCCTCGCTTAGTGTCATCTGCAAACTTGCTGAGGGTGCAATCTACCCCATCCTCTAGATCATTAATGAAGATGTTGAACAAAACTGGCCCCAGCACCGACCCCTGGGGCACTCCGCTTGTGACCGGCTGCCAGCTAGACATGGAGCCATTGATCACTACTCGTTAAGCCCTATGCTCTAGCCAGTTCTCTATCCATTTTATAGTTCATTCATCCAACCCATATTTCTTTAACTTGCTGATAAGAATACTGTGAGAGACTGTATCAAAACCTCTGCTAAAGTCAAGGTATATCACGTCCACTGCTTTCCCCACATCCACAGAGCCAGTCACCTCTTCATAGAAAGCAATCAGGTTGGTCAGGCATGACTTTCCCTTGGTGAATCCATGTTGACTGTTCCTGATCACCTTCCTCTCTTCCAAGTACCTTAAAATGGATTCCTTGAGGACCTGCTCCATGATTTTTTCAGGAATAGAGGTGAGTTAACGTAAGTCAGTATAGCTCCACTGGAAGTAATGGAACATCAGCGATTTTACTTCAGGTAAAAGGTATGTTTCGAGAGTTCATTTGGGAAGCAGGCTAATAAAAGCTAACAATATTTTGACATCATGTGGAAAAGTGAAGGTGAGGAAAAGTTTTCTTCAGTACTATAGGCTATCGTGATAAATGGGCCACGCTGCAGGCATGGCAAAGCAGGAGGGTGCCCATTGGGAGCTAATGGAAACAGGGTATGAAAGGCTTTATGAGAAACATTAGGACATGTATGAGATCCAGATACATCAGGATCATAAAGCTGGAGCCACTAAAATTTCAAGACAGGATTCTTAAAAAGTATGATGAAGTTGCCACTGAAAAAATCATATGACATAAATGGAGCAAACATGAAATCCTGTAAAACAAAGAGCACAGGCTACCAATAATTTAAAGGTGACTGCAAACTTAAAAATAGAAGTGCGTGGGACAGGGGAGCAGACTTATATCTGAGGGAGAGAGGGGTTGTTTGTTTTTCATGATGTACAATGAAGACCTGAAAAGGTTTTTAATATTTGAAATTCAGGGATTGTCTAGGCAGGAAGATTCCATGATCACTGGAGATCTAGGCTGAGATCCTCATCTCTGCTCTAACTCTTGTATGGCCAGTAATGGGCCTGAGTGGCATAAAGGGGCCCTAAAAGGCCCTCAGGTACACTGTGGAAATAACCCTGGAGCAAAACAGGACCAGAAGGGTGCATAGGTGACTTTAAACCACTATAGCCTTTCTTCCTACCCTGGGTAGAGGCACATCTTAGAATCTCACTATTAGTCAAATATGATGTCACATTAACAAACCCACTTGCATTGGTGATGTTGCATTAACAAATTTTGGAAAATTGGTGAAATTCTAAGAGACTGGAGGACTGCCAACTCCCAATATTTAAAAAGCATAACTCAGGGAACTATAGACAGGTTAACCTGACATCAGTCCTAGCTAAAAGTAATGGAATGGTTAATTAGATATCCATGACCAAAATTTTGAGGCTAAAAATATAATTAATGGCACTCAACAGGGTTTCATGATTTTGCTATGCCGATTTTGTCAAACAAACATATTTTCTCTCTCTCTCTCTCTCTCTCTCTCTCTCTCTCTCTTATATATGTTTACAGATTTAGTTGATATAGTATACCTGGATTTCTCCAAGGCATTTGACTTAGAACTGCATGACATCTAGATTAATAAACTTGCATTATATGGAATTAACAGGACACACATTAGATGGTGTAGCAAGGCCCTGCAAAACCCCCTGCTGGGCAGAACAAGGCCCTGCAAGCCGAATACCCCAGGAGAAAAGGGGTGGAGCCAGGACAGGAGAGGCCAGTATAAAAGGCCGGCCTAGCAGCTCAGTTGGGGGGAAGCTGCTGCTGGAGACAAATGTGTCTTCCCCGAGGCTGCGGTCTGGTCCTGTGGCTGTGCGGAGCAACTTCCCCACCGACCAAAGCCTTCAGGGCCTGCCCGGGCCGCCAGGCCCGAGTGAATGAAGAGGGCCACCGGGCCCTAGTAGCTGGGAGCAGTTACCCGAGACTGCTGTGTGGGAGAAACCCTCTGAGGCTGGCCCTGACCTGGAGGAGCTGCCCAACGTTGGGGACCCACAAGAGAGGACTGAACCTGGTGTGCCAGAGGACCCCCTGGGACCTGGACGAGCTGCCCTCTGCTGACAACCCTGAGGAGTTCCTGAACCTGCTGCCAGTTGACGGTGAGGGACAGGTGGGACTCCCGCTCACCGTCTTCCCCAATGACCCAGAGGGAGACACCTGGATGCAGGTACCTGGGGACTGGGTGGAAGGAAGTAACCCAGGGACATCTGACTAGAGAGTGGCTGAGGCAGTGGCCAAACCAGTCAGCATGTTGTGGCTGGAGCCCTGCTGACTCAGTGGCAAACCACTTTGCCACTGATAGGGCCCTGGGCTGGGACGCAGTGGATTGGGGTGGGCCTGCATCCCCCTCCCCCCTTCCCTAACCACCCTGGGAGTGCTTGGCTCCTCTGAACCTGCCTGCCAGAGGATACCAAGCTTACCAGCCCTGCCTGCCTGAAGGCCGGGGGCTACAGATTGCTTTGGCCTGCCCTGCCCTGCTCGAGGGCCAGGGGCTACAGACTACCTTTGCCTGAGGGCTGTGGGCATCAGACTGCTTGCTAGCCCGCCTGTTGGAAGGCTGGGGCTATAGATTCCTTATCAGCCCAGCCCTACGTGAGGGACAGAGGGCTACAGACCGTGTGGGAAACCTGCCCTGCTCGGGGATGAGGCTAAAGACTTGTAATCAGCACTGCTTATTCCTCTTAACCAAGGCGCTATGGCCTTCCTCGGAGCCTGGGCCTGAGGAAGGGTCGCGATGCCCCGGTTGGACTTTGCCACCAGCCTACAGATGGATTAAAAACTAAGTGATTTACATGCAGATCTCAAAATGTAGTTGGTAATGGGGAGATATCAGTGAGTGGGTGTTTTGAGCAGTGTCCCTCCGGAATCTTGGTCCAAAGATATTCAATATTTTTATCAAGTTAGATGATGATATAAAATCTTTTCTGGTAAAATTTCCAGATAACACAAAGATTGGTGGGGTAGTAAATAATGAGGACAGGATACAGTTACAGACTGATCTGAATCAGCTGGTTAAAAGGTCATAATCAAACAAAATGCATTTTAATATAGCCAAATGCAAGATACTACATCTGGAAACTAAGGCCATCTTGGAAAGCCGTGAATCAGTAAAGGATGTAGAAGTCACTGAAGATAACCACTTCAACATAAACTCTCAGTGCAATGCTGACTAAAGGGGCTAATGCGATTCTTGGATTTATAGAAAGGGGAGTATCATGTAGAAATAGGGAAGTGATCTTATCTCTGTACACAGCATTGGTAAGACTGCTACTAGAATACTGGGCTCAGTTGTGGTGTCCACACTTCAAGAAGAATGTAGAAATATTGGAGAAATTGAAAGGAGGGTCACAAAAATGATCCAGGGGCTAGAAAACCAGCCTTTATATGCTGAAAGAACTCAATCCATTCTGCTTATTGAAGAGAAGGATGAGAGGTGACTTTCTCTATGTATAGGTACTTACACATGGAAAAGATGCCAGAGGTCCTCAAACAAACCCAGGAAAGAACAAACTTGACATTTTTGATATTTCTAGGACAGAAAAAAACAAACAAAAATGTTTATTTAAATTTTTTTTCTGTCTTTATAATAATAAAGAAGCAAAAACTGGCACAAATTCAATTTAAAAAAAATCCTGTATAGGTCACCTTTAAAGCAGCTGCCACTAAAATCTTTGTAGTGAGAGAGAGAATTTGAAATACTGCCAAACAGCTTAAAAAAAAAAAAAGAGGATCCTGAACACACATGTGTATGAGCAAACCCTGTCCCAATTATTTCTCATATAAAGGGGCAAGTAACCCTGATTCTGATCTTACTTTCATCAATGTATTTCCATTTATTTCAGTGCAGTTCCTCCTGGTTTACACCAGTGTGAAATCAGAATCAGTCCTATTCTTTCTAAATTTATTGAGCTAGACACTGAAGAAGACTCTTTGTGTTTTGGATGGTATAAAAATATAATTATATTATTTTCAAGCCAGGTACGTTTGCTACATTTCTTATTCACTCATATTGTATTCTTGCACTGGAAACTAATGCACTGTTTTACTATATGGTGTAGATTTGCCAGGGTCTGCTTAAAAATAATATGGACCTTTGCATAATCCAGGTAGGTACAATAGCTAAATGTTTACATTTTTACATATGTATATAAAGTATTAATGAAGGCTGGATAGAAGAAAGCTGATGCAGAAATAATGAAGTGAGCAAACATTCATGTGTGACCTACAGCTTTAGTCTGGTTTAAGTACAGTGAATTAACAGTATAAAGTTTATTTTAAAGTACCCAGAGTTAATTGTGAGCCAGAGAGAGTCTGACAAATGCTATTTGATCACAAATGTGCCTTGTTACATCTGAGGACAAGCAATCAGCAGTCCCATGACTGAAGTGTTTAAAGAGCTTCTCTTCTCCCTACATCTTCTCAGGCTCCCAATCGAGTGCTTCCAAAGGATATTTCAGATAAGCCTCAGTTAATTCTTCAGACTTTTTTGGATTTCTCTAAAGTAAACTGAATTTTGGCCATCACTGTCACTGATCAGAGCTGTGAAAAGCAAATATCCCCACTGCTGGAAAAATCAGCAACATAAACAATTTTTTAAAAATTGCAGTGAAAGATGCCTTCGCACCTTAGCAATGAACCATGAGGCCTAGGTATTCTTCGGTTCTATTCATATGCTTATACTTCACCCATCACTGATTCCTGAGTGCCTTCCAATAGCAAAATAATCAACATGACTAATATCTGTTGCATGTAGTTCTTTCAGTCTTATTCTCTTCAGGGCATATACTGCATGTGGATTTTTTTATTTTATTTTATTTATTTAAAAAATATGTGTATGTTAACAGCATACTGTACAATGTGCTTTCATTAGGGAATGCAAGGTCAATGAAGTTCAGCTTGCTCTTGAAATGGAAGGTTGGCAAGGCTTTTTGTGGTTCTTTGATCCTGCAGTTCATTCCACAGTTCTGAATCAGCCCCTTAAAGAGCTCCATCTCCTGCTCAGATTTGTTTTATATCCTTGCGGCAGCCAATTCCATTAAACACAAGAGCAGCTTTTGGCCACAGTCCTCATCCTGGAAGGAAGTTGTCACATTCAATGAGGAGCCAGTGTAGTAAGCCGAGGAAAGGTTGGGTAGACTTATAGTAACCCGTGCTGCTGAGTCTTGGACTAGTATCAGTTTTGAGAGCGTGTGGTGTCATGCCTGGTTAGACTGCATTGCTGTAGTTCATTCAGAAGGCCAGAGAGGTGTTTATTGCAAAGGCCAGGTCATCTTCTGCCAAGATGGGATGCAGTCTCCTAGCCAGACAAAGATGGTAAAATGTGACGCTTGTGGATGCTAGCATGTGAGAGCTCACTGACGTCAAGGAATCCTGGTGCACTCCTAAACTATGTTCTGACTTGACCAATTTTGAGTATGCATCTTCAACCAGAGAAGACTATACCATGGCTGAGAACTCATCAGAAGTTTTTCCTCTGCCAACCAGCAAAACTTCCGTCTTACTCAGGTTTAGTCTCAACTGACTGCTTTTCAGCCGTGAACTGATCTTAGACAAGCACCGGACTAGCTTTGTAATGGTATGTTGTGAAGGATAAATAGTGCTGTTTGTTTTCTGCATATATTTGGCAATTCAATCCATGATGTCTGACCAGCTCTTTCAGAGATTGATTGCATGTAAATTTTGAATAGACTAGAGAGAATTGATCTTTATATGATTCCAATAGTGAGAAGTCTGGTGAGGAAGTCACATTTTCCCATCACTAACAATTGAGCGAGTCCCTCCAGGAAAGACTCAAGACGTTCTACTTCATCTGCTGGACTCCTAACACCTTCCTCAGACAGCATAGCAATATTTCTTGATCAGCTGTGTTGAATGCTTCAGAGAGGTTCAGGAGTAGAAGGATGGATGTCTGTTCTCCATCCATCAGCACCACTAATGCTATTTCTGTCCTATCCTGGCCAGACTCCAGATTGTCCAGAGCCTAGAAAATTCATTTTAACTAGCTGAACATGAGGGAGGCTTTTTGATAGTGTCCGTGTGAGCTTGCTCAGGAATGGAAGGTTTGATACTGAGTGTCAGTTAGCCAGGTCTGATACACCCATGGAGTGTTTTGTCAGTGTAGGTCTCACTATGTGTTTTTGAAGAAGCAAAGGAAAATTACTTTCCTGATTGAGGTATTTCTTGTCCTGTGGATCTCTGGGGACCAAGCCCAGAGAAATTATATAAAAAATCCTTAGACTATATTTTATTCTTTCTTCCTGGCCCATATTTGCTTTTCTGAAATTCCCAATTCACTAGTTGCTCCACATATATTCCCAGCCAGTGATCTGCCAAGATGGAGTTGCAGCATGACTCATAGTGGCCACTGAAACCAATTGTGCCAAATTTTCAAAGCAGATGCTTAAACTATACCCATACAATAAATATTTTTTTGTCTGGAGATACCCATTTTGCAATTGAGTGAACAAATTTGTGTCTGAAAATTTTGAGGTTGCAACTTAAATGCCTGCTCTGAAAATATGTCCCTTTAATTTTTGTTAAGACACAATAGATTTCTTCATGGAGCCAAGACAAGACCAAACTGGGTGTAACTGAGCAAACTAAGTAGTTTTTTGGAGTGGTTAAAATATTGCCAAAAATTATGCTGCTGTGATTTCTTGAATCCCCTATGAACCTCCATTAATACTAAATAAAATTGTGGACCACAAATTTAAGTTAATATAAATTGATATTCTTTTACTATTATTTATTATTTGTGTTGAAATAATGCATAAAAACCTTAGTAAGAATCAGGGATTCATTGTGCTAGGTGCTGCATAAACACAAATGAACGTGGTCCGAAGAGATTACAGTCTAATCAGAAACAAGAGACAACACGTGAGTGTGACAAACAAGGAAGGGATTGGGGCAGGGAGAATAGAGATAACAAAAAAAGGTTCATGTTGTTACATAGGTTAGAGACTGCTGCATGAACTAGACATTAGTGGTTGATTGATTTTTTTTGTTGGTTATTGAGCTAACTTGCTAAAATAGCAATGAAGCAACATGAAGTTTCCACTTCATGCATCTGACAAAGTGGGTTTCTGCCCACGAAAACTTATGACCAAATAAATTTGTTAGTCTTTAAGGTGCCACAGAACTCTCGTTCAGTGAGTCTTGAAATGGGACTAGAACAGAGGATCCACCTCTGTTTGAATCCCATTACCCTTCCCCGCCCCAGAGGGAGCCACAATAGGGTTATTTACTGTCACACATAGGCCAGGTACTGAGGCTGGACATGAGTATTAACTTTTTCCCATATTGATGAAATAAGGAAAAATTCTCTTCATTACTATACAACTAGATATCTCTTCCTTATGGGTGAAATTCATATCCCCTGTGAAAAGTCCAGGTAACTGGGCTTAGAGTGGGTGTCCTTTGCATGTGTTTGGGAGATGGATTCCTCCTCTTTCCTTCCCCCAACCTTGAGGAAGAGCCCATGCCTTTCCACGTGTAATAAATCACCTGCAGTGCTGCAGCTACCACTATAACCCATGATGTAGAAAGAATTTCATTCTATTTTCTACAAATAGCATTCTCCAGTTATTGGACAGGAGAAATGGTAGCGGTAAGAGGAGAAAGAGATCCCAGTTTCCTCTTGTATTATAGTGACAGTAGTTGTTGCTTACAGTTGAGGTTGCAAAATAGTTTTCATTATAACCTTTGTTTTCAAATGCTCATTATTTTCTAAACAATAGTCTTTTTGGGAAGAAATTAGTCTCAGGCCAAAGCTGAAATCTTTATTAAAAAAAAAAAAAAAAAAGAGGAAATGTCTTTCAGCTGTTTGAGCTTAGTGATCATAAATAAACACACATCTATTGTTTGTATAATGTCTCAGTTACACGTTTTGGTCATGGCTACAGCAAAAATAAATGAAGTTTGAAATTTGCCATGTAGACACTCCTTAATGAGGTAGTGATGTTGCTAATTTTTGTTTTGTTCTGTAGAGGTGGGGAGAGGAAGGGAGAGAAACTTAAAGGGAAAGGGTTTTAAGCAATGGAAAAAGTCTGTTCTGAACATGTTCACTAATTAAGATTTTTTAACAGAGCATAATGAAGGCTCCCTGCTCCTCTCCCAGTGACATCACCAGAGAAGCATGCTCCCAGCCTTATAAACACCATGGATTTTTGCTTGGACATATTCCATGAGGGACAGTGGAAATGTCTTGTCGATATCAATCATTACCCACTGCAGAATCTTACAAAAACACTAATTTCAGTTAAAAGAGAATACTGCAATGCAGAATGTTCCAATGTGAACACTCAGCTATGTCAATGTAAAGTGAGGTGTCGTAGGTATCAAGCTTCGAGGAATGTTCTCTCCAACCAAACCATAGCAACAAATGTGTGAAGATGCCTCACCCTTGAGCCATGTTCAAGTTGCTCATAGATTTCCTGTGACATGAGCTGTTTTTCTTGTGACTTACACTATCTTTGGCTGAAATCTTATGTAAAACTGTTTTCATAAGATTTTCAATGCATCTCAACTGGAGTGTTTTTTTATCTGATCTCGATGGAATAAAAGGTAGTTAGCAATGGAGTGTACCAAGAATCGGTGCTATTTAACGTATTCAGTAATGATTTGTGAGGGAGCACAGTGGGGAAACAGTGAAATGGCAAATTGTATGGGTGCCATAAAATTAGTTAGGTTAGTCATTTTTTAGAAAGGATTATGAGGAATCTCAGAAGGACCTACTAAAGCTAGACATTGGGCAATACAATGGCAAATAAAATTCACAGTTGCAAAGTCTTTAAAGCAAATTAGAAGAAAAAAATTGAATTATTCGTATATAAATGGGTTCAAGACCTTACTGTTGTAGTGAACAATTCACTTAAACACATTCTCAATGCACAGCTGCATTTGAGAAAGCAAATAAAATATTAGGTTGTCTTAAGAAAAGGATAGAGAATAATAATGAAAATATCATGCTAATATATTCACTGAACACTCTCACCTTCAGTTTGATAATATTATATAAGGAATAAAAAAGATCCAGAGAAGGACAATTAAAATGTTTAGCGTCATAGAACGATATAAGGAAAGATTTATAAGATTAAAATTTTAATTTAGAGAGGAGGTAAATACGGATGACATGGCAGAGATTTATAATATAATGAATGGTATAGAGAAGGTCAGTCTGGTGCAGTTTGCTCTTTTTCATTATAGAAGAACAAAAGAACATTGATTGAAATGAAATGACAACAAAAATAAAAAATGACAAGAAAAATTTTCTTTCCAAAACATGTAATTAATGGTACAAGATTTTGATGACCATTGCATACCCAGTACACAGGGAACTTTGGTCAGTGGAGCTGTATAATTATGAACTAAGTGACCATATCCCCATCCATCTGCCTGCCAGCCCCTGCCCCAAAATCCTCTGCACCCCTGGCAGACCAATGGACCACTCTATGAAGAATGTGCAGGGTCCACTTGTGTGGGCTTTCCATGAGGTATTTCTCACTCTCAAAACAATAAAGCCACACTGGTCTTTTGATTTTTGGACCATAAGCACACAAGGTTGTGATAAGAGTGTGTGTGTGTGTGTGTGTGTGTGTGTGTGTGTGCGCGCGCATGCAAGAGAAATAGAGAGAGAGAGAGATTTTAGATGAGTAACAGCAAAAGTAAACTGAGATGCATTATGGGTCTCCTCACCTTCATGTGAAGGATCAGGTATAAGCTATTGGCCAAAGCAGGATACTGGAAATTATAGACCAAGGATCAGATTAGGCTGAGTTTACAACTGATTTGCCTCACTGTAGTGTCATGAAGCAGCCAAAATGTGCTGTGAATCTGGCCCCAATTGTTTGTTCTTGCATAAGGTGTATACAGTGTGTGGCTGTGTATCAATGTTGTTGCAACTGGTCCCACAAAATCAGAGAGACAAGGTGGGTGAGGTATCTTTTATTGGACCAACTTCTGTTGGTGGAAGAGACAAGCTTTTGAGCTCTTCTTTAGGTCTGAAAAAGGTAATGATAGTGTCACAGATAAATACAAGATAAATACAAGATTGCTAAGCATGAGCTTGTGATTTTTCGTGTCTAGTAGAGTTATCAATTTTTAAGTTCTCAGTCTCATCTTTTGAAGGTGTTGAGCAGGTTTCCTTTGAGGATGAGGACTGAGTGATTGGATATGGAGTGATGACATGACCCACAACTACCATGTCCCCACTGACAGTCATGAGAAAAAAGAATCATCTGACTGGATACTTCCCAGTGGATGAAACTACACACTCGATCATTTTATTGATTGCTTCAGGAAAAAAATTGACTGTGAAATCCTTAAACATCACATCCACCACAATCTCTCCACTGCAGAGAAGAGAGCTATATATATCCAACCACCAGATATATATCAAACTAGCAGACAAAGGGGGAATCATCATAGTCCTCAACTATGATGACTACGTCAATGAGGCCAACCAACAACTCTCTGATATCACCTACTACAAAGAACTCAGACAACCCCCACACCACAAATCACCGAGAAAGTAGATTGCATCCAGGAATGAGACACCCAAATGCTTGAGAGAACCTACTTCAATATGGGGGGGGGGGGAGGAACATTGACCACACACCCCTAGTTGTCACGTATCATCCCACACTGGAACCCATAGGAGGTATCAAACAGTTACATCCCATATTTAATGGCGACCACATCCTGGAAGAAATCTTTCCCAAGCTTCCTCTTCTGGCCTTCAGAGAACCTCTCAACCTTGCCAAGCTCATTAGAAGCAAGATCCGCACAGACCAGGATACACCTGCTCAAAGCAGCTCCAGGCCGTACCAGAACAACAAGTTCAAAACCTGCAGGTATATCTCCACTGCTGTGGTGATCGATATCCCCCACCACATACCCTTCAAGATCCCTGGCTCCTACACCTGCTTGTCATATGTAATGTACCTCACCCAGTGCACCAAATGTCCCAACAACTATATGGGTGAAACAAGACCATCACTATGCACTGGAATGAACTTGCACAGAAAAATGATAAAAGACAAAAACACCTTCTCACCCATGGGCGTACACATTTCACAAAGTGATCATTCCATATCCGATTGCTCAGTTCTTGTCCTCAAAGAAAACTTGCCCAACACCTTCAAAAGATGGGCCTGGGAACTTAAATTCATAACTCTGCTAGACACAAAAAATCATGGGCTCAACAGGCATGCTGTATATGTTTATGGCTCGTTACAACAATGGATGACCTACTAACACCTCTTTGTCCTGTGACTGCAGAGGTGTTAATTGCTCCCTTCATTTTTAACTGGTCTCCTGCAACAT
This sequence comes from Emydura macquarii macquarii, assembly GCF_026122565.2. Classification (NCBI taxonomy): domain Eukaryota; kingdom Metazoa; phylum Chordata; order Testudines; family Chelidae; genus Emydura; species Emydura macquarii. The sequence goes on along the minus strand of NW_027132559.1, from coordinate 12,908,732 downwards.
GTGTTAACCCCTTTATGCTTAACCCTCTGTCCCACTTTGTATTTATCTATATTACTCTGATTACCTTTTCCAGACCTGAAGAAGAGTTGTGTATAGCTCAGATGCTTGTCTCTTCTGGTTCATCCAATAAAAGATATTCTCTCTTATATGTGTATGGAATTTAGCAAGGAACACACACAAATACACACACTTCAGTTTTTTCCTAGGCTTCACATAGAAGTGAAAAAGGGTAGGGAAGCTGGTCTAATGTAAATAACTCCAATTTATACTCATTAAAAAGATTTGCCTTTTTTCACATAAGAAAAACATGTCAGTAGTCCAGTTTGGAAAGTCCTGTAGTGAGCTGAGTTTTTAATAATGTTGATACTACAGGTCCTGGATGTAATGCAGCATAAGGCACACTAGATGGTGATCTTGCCACATCAGTGTCCAGCTAAGGAAAATGTTTTTCCTAATATGTTGTGGAAAATCCATTTTGAAAATAATTCTTCATTTTGTTCATGGAAGAAGTATAACAAACATAATGTTACTGAAAGTCTTCATTGTGGGCTGGAAGAAAAATGCATGACAGTTTTGTAATTACAAATCTGCACAGGTTGCCAGCCTTCCAGGATTGTCCTGGAGTCTCCAGGAATTAAAGATTAATCTTTAATTAAAGATTGTCATGTGATGAAACCTCCACGAATATGACCAACCAAAATTGGCAACCCTAATCTGCATGCAGTTGATTTTCCTGAACCTCATAAATCTTACTTAAATGGCAATTATAGCAATTTGTTCTCCTCTGTTTTCCTATTTTTCTAGCAATGGGTTTTAGGTGCAAGAGAGGAAGTTAATGGCTTCATACTTGAAATACATGACCTATGTTTTTCACATGGAGCATGTGCATTTTTATTATATTTGGCATCTCTTGTTTAACATCTTGCTTTTCTTTAATGGTTTGTTTACGCTTCATTTTCATTGTCATGGTAAGATCATGTAGGGATGCTGCATGTTATTCAAAATTTGAAGCCAGGTGTGGGCAAGAATAGTGCCTAGTTAATTCCACTGTTGCATTATGTTTGCATCATACATGATGCTTGCACTTTTCCAGATATCAACATTTCTATAAAGAGTGTGTGGAAGCGTGGGCATGGGCCCTTTTAAAAAAGGCGCTAGAGGAGATCCTGGCAATTATAGGCCAGTGATCCTAACTTCATTGTACAGAATTACTAAGCAAGTGTGCGGCAAGTACCACTCCACAGTCAGCCCACCCATCAAGGACAAGCAAGGAAAACTCCTCACAACACAAGCGGAACAAGACGCACGCTGGGCTGAACACTTCAAAGAAATACTCAACAGAGAATCATCGGAAGAAGGTGCTAACATATCAGGAAGGGAGACAGATTTAGATATCAACATCGATCCACCTACCAAAGAAGAAATTATATCAGCAATCAAGAAACTGAAGAACAACAAAGCCCCAGGAAAGGACAACTTGAATGCAGAACTTTTCAAAACAGACCCAGAGACAGCAGCTGGAATACTGGAACCACTTTTCAGAACAGTTTGGACAGAAGCCTGCGTACCGGAGGATTGGACCAAAGGGGTGATCATCAAGATCCCAAAGAAGGGCACACTCAGTGACTGCAACAACTGGCCTGGAATCACCCTTCTGTCAATACCCAGCAAGATCCTCGCCAAAGTCATCATAGGTAGATTATCAACAGCAGTTAATTAAATGCTGAGAAAGGAGCAGGCAGGTTTCAGAAAAGGCAGGAGTTGTATAGAACAGATTTTTGCTCTGCGTAACATCATAGAACAGAGTGCAGAATGGCAACGACAACTCCACGTGAACTTTGTAGACTTTGAAAAGGCCTTCGATAGTGTAGACAGAGACAGATTATGGCAGATTCTGAGGGCCTATGGAATACCGCATCACATGGTGGAGCTCATCAGGAGCTTCTACAAAAATTACAGCTGCTGTGTCAGAGGAAGCGACATATGGTTTGAAGTTAAGACCGGAGTTCATCAAGGCTGCGTAATGTCGCCACTGCTCTTCAATCTTGTCATTGACTGGGTGATGCGACGCACGACTGAGGAGGGGCATACCGGCATCAGATGGACGCTCTTCTCCATACTTGAAGATCTGGATTTTGCCGATGACTTGGCACTTCTTTCTCACACTCATCGGCATATGCAAGACAAAACAGACAAATTAAACCAGTACAGTTCACAAGTTGGCCTTAAGATAAGTCAGAAGTCATGACCTTGAACACCACAACACAAACCCCCATCAAGATCAATAACAACGATCTTCCCTTTACTGACAGATTTGTATACTTGGGCAGCATCATCACCCCAGATGGCGGAGGTAAGCAAGACATTCAGAATAGACTAGTAAAGCACGGAATGCCTTTATCAGCATGAACAACATCTGGAAATCCTCGAAGTACAGCGTGCGCACCAAGCTGAAACTATATAACAGCTGTGTTCTCCCAGTGCTTCTCTACGGAGCAGAATGCTGGTGCATGACACAACGGGATCTTACTAAGCTGTCCACATTCCATACCAAGAATCTCAGAAGAATAATCAGGATATTTTGGCCAAATAAAATTTCCAACGAAGATCTACTGTCTCAGTGCAAACAAGAAGGCATGGCCACTATAATTATGAAAAGACGCTGGCGATGGATAGGTCATGTGCTACGAAGAGAGGACGGATCCATTATCAAAATTGCACTCCACTGGAAACCAGACGGGAAGAGAAAGAGAGGAAGACCAAAGACAACCTGGCGCCGAACGGTAGAACAAGAATTAAAAGACCACCACCACACCTGGGGAACAATAGGCGCTCTGGCCCGCGACCGGCAGAAGTGGAAGGACTTTGTTGCTGCCCTATGCGCCTCTGGCGTCACGGGCAGTAATTAAAAAGTAAGATCCTAACTTCAATACCAAGCAAATTGGTTGAAACTATAGTAAAGAATTATCAGGCACATAGAATAACACTACTTGTTAGGGAATGGATAGAGGTAAATAATGGTGTCCTCAGGAATCTGTACTGGGACCAGTGCTATTCAACTTATTCATAAATGATCTAGAAAAAGGGATAAACAGTGAGGTGGCAAAGTTTGCAGATGATACAAAATTGCTCAAAATAATTAAGTTCAAAGCAAATTGCAGAGTTACAAAAAGATCTCCCAAAACTGGGTGACAAGGCAACAAAATGGCAGATGAAATTCAGTATTAACAAATGCAAATTAATGAACATTAGAAAACATAATCCCAATTATACATATAAAATGATGAGGTCTAAATTAGTTGTTACCACTCGAGAAAGAGATCTGGAGTGATGTTGGATAGTTCTTGGAATACATCCAAGGAATGTGCAGTGGCAGTCAAAAAAGCTAACAATGTTAGAAACCATTAGGAAAGAGGTAAATAATAAGAAAGTAAATATCAAAATGCCACTATATAAATCCATGATATACCCGGACCTTCAATACTGTGTTCGGTTCTAGTTGTCCCCATCTCAAAAAAGGCATTTTAGAATTGAAAAAGGTACAAAGGAGGGCAGTAAAAATGATTAAAGATATGGAACAGTTTCCATAGGAGGAGAGATTAAGAAGACTGAGACTGTTCATTGTAGAAAAGAGACTTCTAAGGGAGGATATGAAAGAGGTCTATAAAATCATGAATGATGTGGAGAAAGTGAATAAGCGAGGGTTATCTACCTCTTCACATAACACAAAAACTAGAGTCCATTCAATGAAATAAATAGGCAGCAGATTTAAAACAAACAAAAGTAAGTACTTCTTCACACAATGCACAGTCAACCCGTGGAACTGGTTGCCAGGGCATGTCGTGAAGGCCAAAACTACAAATGGGTTCCAGAAAGAATTAGACATGTTCATGGAGGATAGGTCCATCAATGGCTCTGAGTCAAGATAGTCAGGGACAAAATCCAATGGTCTGGTTGTCCCTAACCCTCTGACTGCCAGATGCTGGGACTGGATCACTTGATAATAGCCCTGTTCTGTTCTTTCCCCTTGAAGCATCTGGCATTGGTCGCTGTCAAAAGACAGGATACTGAGCTAGATGGTCCATTGGTCTGGCTTTCTATGGCCATTTGTGTGTATGTACCTACAAGTATTTGAAAGCAAAGAACAAAACAATCAGAGCAGCAATCTAGAGATGTTCCTGCTCCTGCAATCTAGATCCAAACTCTGCTGTATTTTGGGGAAGTTTAGATTGATACTTCATAGCTCAGCCTTATTTCTGGAATGGTTGAAACCAAAACCTTGGATCTGAATACAGCCAAACAAGGGGAAATTCAGATCCAAATCTGGATCTGGGCCACCTCCATTCCTTCACTGAGAAGCGAACATAAAACATCTTGATAAGCGGAAGTATGAAAAGAAAAATAATAAAGGGATGGAGGGAAGGATGGATATTCGCCTCAGCTGCACACACCTGAGAGACAGGTATCAAGAGGTGAAATTATCATTGTGAGATCTTTTCACAGGCACAAATGGCGGTTAAGTACCCAACTACCAGTGAAAGTCAGTCCTTTTTGAAAATCTCTTCCCAGACACCTTACTAAGTCATGATGATGGAGTCTCATGTCAGTGTATGAGAATTCAACAAACACTTTAGGTGAACATTAAGAAACATAGGCTGTATCTGGATTTAGGCCTGAGTGACTTTGTCTGGCCTAATGTATAACAAAATTAGGATAGTTAATAGATGGTTGAAGCAGCCTTTTGTATGTAGAGCATGGGTCTTTAGGATAAAAGCTACATACTTGTCCTAGCCGCTACCCCACTCCTTAGGCTATTTCCCCAGTATCATAATTACCTCATTGTTAGGAGTATGTGTGGAAATGAGCTAATGAGTATCCTTAAATATAATTCATGATTTTTTTAAACAATCAAGACATTTGAGTCTGGGGTCTAAATTGAAAGCTTGCATAAAAATTCCTCGTCACATGACAGTTTCTTGCATCCATTTTTCAGGAGACTGCTGTTTGCATTAGCAAATTGGGTTACGACATGTACACCCTTAACTGGAACTTTTGATGTAACTCCAAGATGTAGGTGTCTGGTCATTGGTCCCTGATGACCTATATCAACATGCTGGAATTCCTAATTAGACAAGAGTATCACTTGGAGCGGGGTAGAGGAGTCAGTGATCCTTACAAAAGATGCCAATCATTCAGAGAAAGGAGGGGAGCACTTTCTTGCACCAATCAGATACCTTAAGCTGTATCCTGCTCCATTCCCTGGACCAGCCAACCAAAGAAGGAGAAGTGAAGAACACTAACACTGACTAAGTGGAACCTGTGTGTAACCAAGAGAGACATAAAGATTAGAGCCCCACCACATACAAAAGCATAGATCACGTCATATCATTGATGGAGATACCGCTAAATATCAATTTAAGACCATGTGAGTTAGAGCCTTTAAAGAGAAGAAGGTGTGAAAATCCTTCTGTAGAGCAATTCAAGGATGCTGAAACCACTCCAACACCCAGTAGCATAAGTATGTCTCTTTGTGTGTCACTAAATGTTCCCCAAAGTAGACACTATACCTTTCAGTCTATTTGAACAGTGCGGGATCCTAGGGTTAAACCAGTGTCATTCTAAAGCTGCTATAAGTCTGGAGTTTTAGAAATCATTTTGTTTTTGTGCCAGCCTGTCAGAAAAGTACGGGTATTGTGTCAAGCAGGGAGGAAAATATATTTGACAAATCAAGCTTAATACAAATTTTGTGAACAACAATGGTTATTGGGGCCAAAAAGAAGCTACTAGGAAATTATTCTGAGAGTCGTACTTCCTTAAAATCAAGATGAAGTAACTGCTGCTCCTTTCAGCAGACTTTGAATTAAATTAATCAGGTTAAAGAAAAAGGGATTCTCCCATCAATCTATCTATAAAACCTTAAGGAGAATTATTTTTCTTAATTTACTTAATATGATTTAATTTCCAATTATGGTAATTAGCAATCCAGATAAATTGAACCATTGACTTATTGATTGTATTCCAACTGTAATATTAATCTGAGCATTGTAATGTACTCTTGTAATTTAAGTCAAAAGAAAGTTCACCTAGCTAGCAGTATATTTCACTTAAACTTATATTTGTTTTCTAACTGCCTGTTTAATCTTTTAATGCATTTAAAAAAACCACACACTGAACTGGGTTTATTTCCCAAATCTTCAATGCAGGAAAATTAACCTATGTAGGAGAAAAAAGATAAAATCCTTAACAGTCATTTGAGCCCATTCTATATTTCAGTCATTTAAAATATAGCCCTATCATTCCTACAACATGTATGTGAGGTTAGCCCAATGTGAGAACTGCAAACACAGTTACACATGGGACAGAAAAGAGTCTAGACCATTGCTGACTGCTGTATGCTTGCTTTTGCACTATTCATGTTTTTCACATAAGTTGTTAATGTGTTTTGCTTCAAAGTGGTTAACAGTGACAGGACAAATGTGGTTTGCTCTGCCATTGGATGTTGCTTCCTAGTTGCTGGGGTCAATCTGACATGCTTTCAAGCTTGACTTCAGTCTATCTTGATATTGTTTTTACTGGCCACCATGAGAACGGGTGCATTGCTTTAGCTGACCATAAAATATGGGCTTGGGTATTCTCAAGTAGGCCATACAAAAGAGATGCCCAAGTCAATGCAGCTGAACTTTTATGAGCATGCTTTAACTGCCAGCCATCTAACAATGATTAAGGATTTTGACATTGGGAATCTTGTCCCACCATTTGACTCTGCAAACAGACATAAAACTGAGCATATGGAACTGATCAACTGTGGAAGCAATATGTTGTCCATGTCTTACAACCATATAGAAGCATTGTGAACACAACTGCCCAAAATATGTTTAGCTTAGTGCTTAGTTTGACAGCCCTATCATTCCACAGGCAGTGTGAGGATATTCCAAATGCAGAGCTGGCCTATGTGCTAGGTAATCTGATCATCAGTTGTGGCATTGTGTCACAGGATACTCCCTAGGTAGAAAAAAAATTCTCCCCAGACTTAAGAGAAGCATTGTTGATCTTAATAATTGGGTAGACATGTGCATCCCTGGCACAGGTTGATACAGAGCTTCAATATTTTTTGGGCTGATTGTGAAATCAAAGGGATTGACTGCACGGTCCAAGTGATCAATTATAAATTGAATGTCATCAATTGAGAGCAACCAGTGCAGTCATCAGCAAAAAAAAGCTCTTTAATGAGTAAATTTGCCACTTTCATGCAAGTCCTGAAGTGTTGCAGATTGAACAACTTCCCCATCAATGCAGAACTGAATAAATGCTACTCTGTCAATGCCATGAAATGCATGCGTGAGCATATGGAAAATGCAAAAAAGGATGGAAAAAAGTGTGGGAGTCAGCACACAAGCTTGTTTGGTCCCATTGGAAAGAGGAAGGGGGTCTGATATCTCACCATTTTCCACCACTCTGGCCATTATCCCGTCATGGAAGGACTGAATAACAGAAATAAACTTTGCAGGGCATGAACAAAAGTTTCCTGAGTCCCTCATGATTTACTGAGTCAAAAGCTTTAACTTAGTTGATGAATGCCATATAAAGACCAAAGTTTTACTCCTGGCACTTTTCCTGAAAGTGTGAAGAACATGTCTAGATGCCCATCTAGACCAAAATCCATACTAAGACTCAGGGAAGATGGTTTCCACAAGGCAGGTGTTAAGTTCAATATGACCAGTGCAATATTTTTTGCCAGCAACAGAGAGTAGTGAAATGTCACGGTGTTTATCACAGTTTGCACCATCACCTTTATGTTTACAGATGTGGACAATGTTGGCATCACTGAAATTCTGTGGCACTGGCTCTTGCATGGAAGATCCATGCAGTAGGGTTTGGTGCCCATCCTGCTTATAGCTCTTTGGTGGAATGCCATCTGGTCCAGAAGTTTTTCCCTTGTAACATCTGCTTGCTTGCCATCATCTCATGATGGGAGCTAGGGCAAGTTCTTCTTTTAATGGGCTTTGTGGAAAAGCATTAATTGCGTCCCCAGAAATGTTGGAAGGGTGGTTGAGAAGTGAACTGAAGTGTTCCATCCGTCAGTACAGTGTTTCTTTTTTCAGTTACATTATAAATGGAAGGTAGGTTTATAGTGTAGTGTCCAATTTTCCAACACATGCACAGGAACCTATCTTACATTTAGCCATATTTAGAAAGGTGTTAGTTAGAGCTAAATATCTAATATTTTCAACCAAGCCATGAAGAGTTCATGCAGAGGAAGCAAATCTTTAAATAGGCCCGCTTTAAAGAAAGAATCTTGGGGAAAAAATCTCTGCTATGAAGAGATTTCTTTCTTGTTTGAGAGTGAACATTTCACACTTTATTGAGTGTTTCATATTACAAAATGGAGCGATTTGGGATTGGATGTACAAACCACATGGCATGTTTCTGTTCCCTCATTAGATGAGTGTAAGGGGTTGGGTCAACCTCCCTGTCCATCTGGGAGGGACGCCATGCCACCTCGCTACAGCACTTCTGTGGGGATAATAGCTCACAGGGTGGAAATTTGCATTTAGGGGCTCTGGCCCCTCAGACAGGGGGCCAAGCAGGCAAGCAGCCTATGGGCTTTGGTCCCTCCAGCAGAGACCGAGCAAACAAGCAGTTGATGGCTGCAGGCCCTCAGGCTGGGCAGGGCAATTACACAGTCTAGGGGCTCACAAGCAGGGGCGAGCACCATCAAGCCTTCTGGCCTATGATGAGATACCCACCCCAAGGGTGGGTTCAGTAGCGGGGTGGGGGTAAGAAGACCTGTCTCTACCATACTCCACCGGGTTCCAGCCCAGGACTCTCACAGTGGCAAAGTGTTTTGCCACTGGGTCAGCGGGCTCCAGCCGCAATGCACTGACATGGTATCAGGCCACAGCACAACCGGACGATTGTCTGGTTCCCCTGGGCTACTTCCTACCTCCCCTCCCTGGAGCACCTGGGCCGCAGGGTCATCATCTGTCTCCCCAGGGTAAACAGCAAGTGGTAACCTCAACAGCTCCTCAGTGTTGCAGGCAGCTTTGGCAGCCCCACTGGGTCCCAGGCAGCAGGCAACTCCTCCAGGTCTACTACACTGCAGCAGTTGGGCTTGGGCACCAAGAATGAGGGAGAGGCATCCTTCTCCTCCAGCAGCTCCAGCTTTTTATACTTCATGTCCCACCCTTCTGCTTTCGGTGGAGTGGGCGTGGGTGTCTTGGCTTCACGCACCAGGGGGTGAGCGGGGGTTCCTCTCTGTCTGTCTCTGAGGGAGGCCATACTCTCTCACTACAATGAGCGTAGCTCTCCAGTGCAAATACTCATGACCACAAATTCAGAAATCTTCCTGGAATAGTCACTTAAAATTCACCATTTTGGTGAACACTTCTAATATTAGTCTCACTTGCTATAATATTTGTGGAAATCAAATGCACAGGTGGCACAAACACAGTTGAAGTTAATTAATTTAAAATCTCTAGTGAATATTTGCAGAAACATCTGTGTTATTTTCAACCAGCTCTAGCTGTTACATATCTGTAGTTTGTGGCAAGGCTAGTTTATGGTATGCTTTCACATATAGAGTACGTCCACACTATATGCTCCTTATTGGAGGTGTGCTAGAATGCCATGGAGTGTATGTACTCTACATGGCCCTTTGGCATGCGTATAATTAGATAGATGGTAGATGGTGTGAGGCCCTGTTTAGATTAGTAGAGTAAAGACATGCCTGAAGTCTGAGTACATACTCTATACCATGCATGGCTGTCTACATACCCAAGCTGTGCCTCCCATGTGTACTGTACAGTTTTTATCACTGTAGTGTCCCGCCCCCTTCCCTCATGCCAGAGTCTTTTCTCACCTCAGTGAAAGACTTGGGCAGTGGAGAAAGGCGCCCACTGACAGAGCCTTTCACTGATGCATGTAGCTATACATTGCAGTGTGGACACAGCCTACTTTTCACTGCATTGTGTAGCTACACATACCCTACATGTTGCTGCCAGTGGTGTATAGGTTGGCTATATCAATACTTGCCTTTTTGCATGTTGTTGTTGTTGTTGTTTTTGTTTAAAATAACATTTTGTTCTCCGTAAAGTCACATCACATGAATAAGTAATACTTTTGATGGGCTTCTGGGGAAATTCTGAGGGCCTGGTGGGAAATGGGCTGATTTGCTTATCTGCAACTTGATCCTGTAAGTTGCTGAGCAATCTGGCCCCAATCAAGCAAAGCTCTTAAACTAGTTCTTAACTTTAAGCATGAGTAGTCCCATTAACTTGTGAATAGTCTCATTCATGGATAAAGTTAATCGTGTGCTTAAATGCTTGCTGGGTAGACGGCTGAGTGATCAGCACCTCACAGGATCAAGTCTTACGCTTTCAACCTATAATTTGCCTTCCTCATTCTGGCCGACCTTAATTCTAATGTGAGGTTACATGTGTACTTTACTGAAGATGCAGGCTCTGGGGTAGATCCTCTGGCACTGCTGGATGTGAAACCTGAATATGGACAGCCCTATCCAGTTCCATCCCTACCTGATGTGGTTGGGGCAGCCAGGGTGTCTGACGAAAATCCATAAAATGTTTGTGTGTGTGTGTGTGTGTGTGAGTGACTTTCCGTTTTAGGTGCTGTTCTAACCTTCCTTGTCTCTCTCTCCAGAATTTCAAAAGATGGCTGCCATTGCAATATCATTGACATGGTGAATATGCAAAATTGTGAATTCCTGATATTTTTGAGTCATTCCAGAAGGGAATTCCACAAGCCAATCTGCAGAAAAAAAAATTGATCCTTGAAATATCACAGGAAACAAAATTTTGAAGCCTTGTAAACTACCCAAAAATGAACTGGGTAAATATTCTTAATGTGAAATTTTATCAATTTTCAACCAGTCCTAGTATTACTCCATGCATCAATGCATGCAGTGGCTTCACTTTTCAAAGAATTAAATGTGGATTTTTCAATAATTTTTGGAGCATGAGGGAAGTTCCAGAAGATTGGAAGAAAGCTAATTTTGTGCCAATTTTTAAAAAAGGTAAACAGGATGACCCGAGTAATGAATGGCCTGTTAGACTGACATTGATGCCAGACAAGATGAAAAAGCAGCTGATATGGGACTCAATTAATGAAGAACTAAAGGAATGTAAGGTACTTAATGCAAATCAACATGGTTTTATGGAAAATAAATCCTATCAAACTAACTTGATATCTTTTGATATCAAAAGATAAAGCTTGGTTTGTTGAAGCTTGGTTGATAAAGCTAATAGTGTTAACGTAATATACTTAGACTTCTGTAAGGCATTTGACTTGCTACCATGAGACATTTTAAGTAAAAAGATAGAACAATATAAAATGAATGTGGCACACATTAAATTGATTAAAAACTGGCTAACTGATAGGTCTCAAAATGTAACTGTAAACCTCATCAAGCAGGTCTGTTTCCAGTGGGGTCCCGCAGGAATTGTTTCTTCTCCCTATGCCATTTAATATCTTGGTAAACTGGGCATTAGCAAACAATATGAGTTTCAACATGGCTAAAAGTAAATACATACTTCTAGGAACAAAGAATATAGCCATATTTACAGGATGCGGGACTCTATCCTGGGAAGCAATGACTGAAAAAGATTTGGGGATTGTGGTGGAAAACCAACTCAACATGAGCTCCCAATGTCAGACTATGGCCAAAAAAGCTAATGTGATCCTGTGATGCATAAATAAGAGAACCTTGAGTAGGAGTAGAGAGGTTATTTTAGCTCTGTATTTGGCACTGGGATGACCATGATTTGAGAAGGATGTTGATAAATTTGAGATAGTTCAGAGAAGAGCCAGAAGAACGTTTAAAGGATTAGAAAACATGCCTTACAGTGATTGAGCTCCTTCAATCTATCTATTTAGCTTAACAAAGAGAAGGCTAAGGGGTGATTTGATTACAGTCTATAAGTACCTACATGGCAAACAAATATTTAATAAATGGGCTCTTCAGTTTAGCAGAGGAAGGTATAACATGATCCAATGGCTGGAAATTGAAGCTAGACAAACAGACGGCAAATAAGGCATAACTTTTTAACAGTGAGAGTAGTTAAACATTGGAACAATTTACCAATTTTTAAATTAAGATTGGATGTTTTTCTCTAGGAATTATTTTGGAGAGGTTCTATTGCCTGTGTTATACAGGAGGTCAGACTAGATGATCACAATGGTTTTTTTTCTGGATTTAGAATATGAGACTCTATGAAAAACTGTTCTCTCAGCACTGTGACGCTTCCCAGAAGACCTCAGAATTGAAAGGCACTTTGTTACCACCTGCCCTTAGTGCGAGGAAGTGTGACAGAGGGCTGGGCAAGGGCTTAACCAGCCCTCTGTCATGCCAGCCCCAATTAAGTAAGGTAAATTGGAGCTGGTTTGACACACCTGTACCTGATTGGAGAATGGGAAGCAGCTGTCAGCTTCATTATCCAGGGGCTATATACAGAACCAGGTGAAGGAAGTAAAGGGAAAAAAGCCAGGGAGTGGAAGGTAAGCGGAGGCTCTGAGTGCAGATGCTGAGGAGTCCCTGGGACAGCTAGCCCAAGCTGGGCACAGTAAGAAGGTGGTGGGACCACACACTATAAATAAGCTGCACTGGTGATTGCTGAACTGGAGGATTTCTGAGTGGTTTGTGAGCCAGGAGGAAGTAGTGGTAGAGAAGCCCCTGGTGGCGCACTGCTGGGGGAATTTTTGTCTGTGCCTGCTGTGGCTCAGCTTCCTGATTCCATCAGTCTCTAGCAACACAAGCATTGCCTTCCCGGTCTTTGCAGACCTCACTGTCTCCATACAGGTTAGCGATAGGTACGCACCAACCCTGAATCTTCCAAGCTTCCTTCTGGCATGCTCAACCCCTGATCCACTGAACTGTCACAGAACTCTCTTATCCTCTGCACCCAAGGGAATCACTCAGTCACTCACACACCAGTTCACAAGATTCAATTGGGGATCACCACTCTGCTTAACACACAGCACATAGATATATTTATAGTGAAAATAAGTTTATTGTCAAAGAACAGAGATTGAAGTGATAGTAAGTAAGACTATTGGAAACAAATGGTTACATATAAAACAAAATCATAACGTTCTTTGTAAAGCCTAAACCTAACTCGCACGATATTCCCCTGTTTCTTACAAGATACCTGACCCTAAGTGCTTTTCCCAGGTTTTCAGCCAGGATATCTGGGATCCCCCTTTCATAAGATCAAGGCTGCTGGTAGCTGGTCCTCATAGATTGATGGATGCCAAAGCATCTCTCTGTGTCCTCAAATATAGCACAACAGACATTTGATTGTCACCTGAAAAGAGGGTTCCTCACTCCTGCTGTTTACCTCTTCTTGTTTATTTCCTTCTGAAGTCTCCGTAAACTCTTCTTTAGCAGTTGACTTGGTATGCTAATAGATTATATTGTGAAATACACAATAGTTCTCCAGGGAGAGAAGTGTCTCCACCTGCTGTCTCAAGACTTGACCAGTCTTTAACCACAAGCCATAGAGAACATAATTTTCTGCGTATATATACACACATTTTGCAATGATTATGATGATGACTGTGACACAGGCTTTCATTAAAGACCTTAATGATGTTCTTTTGGTGAATGCAGGGGACTTCTGTGCTCTGCCAGTTGGCATCCAGAGGTACTAGGGAAGCAAGTACCTCTTATAGTTCTAAAAGCAAACAAACAGCACCTCTTCCATTGGTTATCACTGCTTCAGAGTTGAGAGGAAATTAGTGTCAGCATAATATTTTGTTAACATATGGCTGGAGGGTTTATTTTAAAAATATATTTACTTTTTTCTTATTAAATCTAATATAGTGCAGGTTATTCTCTGAAAGTGTTTTAAAATATAGTGGAAATTAACGGTGGTCTGACTTTATGATAGTTATGTTCATCCTCTTATGATTATGATCTAAAGCCCATTGACATCAAAGGCAAGACTCTCATTCTTTTTCAACTCTAATAAAAGGAATGTACAGAATCTTGAAAAACAGTATCAGAATGATATAAGAAAGTGCTTGATTTCGAGGGTCAGTATGACTAGTGAATAGAGCACTGGACTGGGACTCAGAAGACCTGTATGCTATTCCCAGCTCTGTCACGGGCCTGCTTGGAGACCTTGGGCAACTCTTTTCAGCTCTCTGTTCCTCAGTTTTTGCATGTGCATAGTGGGGTAAGGATACTGACTTCTTTTGTAAAGCACTTTGAGATCTACTGATGAATGGGCTATATGAAAGCTAGGTATCATTATTATTATTTCACTTGTCCTAATTTGATGATCCTTTTTTTCGACAGAAGGTCAAGAAACTTGATATATACTACACATACTGTGCAATAAAACCTACAGGGGAAAAAATCACAAATGGAAACGTCAATTTAAAATGCATTCTTTATGCACTTTGGTTAACTTGACGCTCATAAGGAATAGGCAGAGTAATTGTATCCAGGCCCAATGCTGTCCTCACTTGAAAAAGTGATTGAATTTAGCTAACATGTGGTAGACTACTTTTTTTAGTTAGTACAAAGCCCTTAGTAACTTATCATCGTTTTTCACCTGCAGAAAAGAGGAATTTTTCAAGGCAATGATTGATTCCAAAAGTTCCTGAACAGGGGAAATTTGAGAAGGGAAGTTACAAAGGTAAAAGATTGAGGGAATATTGTGCAGTAAGTGTGCTTAATGAATCTCCATACAACCAGAAACGTAGACAGACATTACATAGCTAAGTTTTGAAGCCTAGAGAGCAAGTAGTTTAGGCTGAGGTGAGAATTTTCATCTTCATCTTATAGGATTTATAAATGTCATTGGTTTGATTCCCCCCCCCCTTCCCCCCCTGGTCATCTTTCCATTGACTTTAGTGAGCTTTGGATGAGGTCCTAGATTTGCAATGCTTTCAGGTCTAAACTAGACTCTTTTTGTCACGAGATAAAGATGCTCTCCACAAGGATGATAGATGGGCAAACAAAACATAACTTTTTGAAGACTTGTAGAATTTTAAGAATAAATTCATTTCATAGCAAAACCCATGAATTTCTAATTTTTAACTTATTTATACTGCATATATTTGACCTCAGGTGAGGAACTGCATTAGTGTAACAATATTTTAGATTCTCTAGTCAGGGTTTAATTTTAGATTTATACTCTCAAATTTTTTGCTGATCTGATGTCTATTTTAAACAGTAGGTGGCGCTTACCCTTTACATTAACATCAAATTGTAGGCTTGCTAGCATGTGCTATAGTTTGTGTAGGAAGGTCTTGTTTCTTTTAAACCTGAGTGCATAACTGTGATGTGCAGTATTATCAAGGAATATTTTTTTTCAAAGTAGAAAAGTATATATGAGGAGTACAGAATATTATTTTTAAAACATCTGAGTGCTATATAATGAAAATCTTAGAATCTGTGGGGTTTGGAATTTGTCCCACAAGACTGAAAGCAGAACTCATGAATCAGGAAGGTGAAGCAAAATTAAATTATGGAGGCCTTTCCTTAGAAGCTGGATTTGTTCCATATCTTTGATGCTTATTATGTGTTCTGTGTACAGTACCTTTGGGAAGCAAAAATAATTAATCCTGAAAATTAGATTTTTAAATACTGTTAAAGGTATGACTCAAACCACTAAAAGCAAGGAAATTCAAAGTTAATATTGACACACCATCCTTAAATTGGCCTGTTCAATATCACAAAGTGTAAGGTTATCCACTTAGTGAGAACAAATAAAAAACTCAGGTACTTGCTTAATGGAATGGAGCAGAAGGAAACTTGAAATAGAAAGCTAGGGGTGGTACCGACTGAGTAATAATATAAAAGTGGGTGGGAAAAGCACCCCATGAGAGTGCAAGGAGAGTAGATAAAGTACTTTGATTTTATTTATATGTAAAATACGCACATTAGTTTGTTCTGTAACTAAGGAGATACTGATTTGACTGCCAGGCCTCAATTGAATTACTCTTAAAATACACTTTTGACAACTGTATTTGAAAAAAAGAGCTCCAATGGACTATGTGAGCCCCAAGGTTCATTTAGCAGTGCTCTCAGAGGAGGTGAACTTTAAAAGAGGCAGAATTATTGTTAACATTTTAGTATAGTACTCTGAGGAGCCCGGAAGAGCTTTCTCTGAATTATTGCTGCCAGTTAACCTGGTCTATACTAGAAAATTAGGCCAGTTTAACTACGTTGGTCAGAGGTGTGAAACATCCACATCCCTGAGCAGCGTACTCAAGCTGGTCTAAGTCCCCATGTAGATAGCAATTTGAATTCTTCCATCGATCTAGTTACTGCCTCTCAGGGAGGTGGATTACCTATGCTGAAGGGAGAACCTACATTGGTGTAGATAGTGTCTACACTGAAATGCTAGAGTGCAGCTGTGCCAGTGAAACATTTTAAGTGTAGACAAGCCCTTAGAGTTTGAAATCTACGCCTTACTGAGATATGTGGATCTGGAGAAGGGGTAGCATACAAACTTCAATGGATTGAAGGGGGCAAGTTCTCAACTTTTATAGCTGCTATTTTTGCTAGGAATCAGTTTTGTACAAGGATGGTTTTACCTAGCAGGAACACATCTATTTCTATTGTGAAGACTATATCCTTAAAAGATATTTAGGCACCTAAAGATGCAGGTAGGCACTTAGGTTCCTAACTCCCATAGACTTCCTTAGATGCTTAAATATCTTTAAAAATCTGACCCCTAAGTTTGCTGTTGTTTTTATGTTTGTTTTTAGATGACTGCTTAGAAGTTCCACACTCATTAACCAATATAACTTGTTAAATATAGCATGGAAACACATATGGGTGCTAAGGCTCAGAGGCTCCAGATTAAGAGTGTACTTAATCATGTGCCTCACACAAGCGGTCCCATTAAAGTGAATGGGACTACTTGCATGCTTAGAGTTAGCCAAGTGCTTAAGTAAATTCTGAATCAGGACCAGATACTGTGGGTTTTACTGAAGTATTGGTGTGACAATTCCAATTTATTATAGCATTATATTTCCAAATGGGAAACCCCTGTGTATGTCACTAAGAATTATAGGGCTGGTCCAAATTTGATCAAAATCATTAAGAATCTTTCTGTTGACTTTAGTGGCCTTTGGATCAGACTTTGTCTCTCTTGTCTCTCTTTTTCCCTCTGCTACTGGTGCCTTGTTGATAATAAATTACATGCACATTCAATAATAAATAACACCAAATAACATATTACACTGTGTTTCAAATGAAGCTTTGCTAATGCCATAAACAGTGGTTGGTGAATAGGAACAGTACCCTTCAAATGAAATAAAACCTTCCTGTTCACATTTAGTTTGTACTCATTTATCATTCATAATATAATCAGGAAATAAGAAAAACAATAGCCAGAAATGGGACACACTGGAATAACAGCTTGCCAGTGCAGTATAAAGATAGACAAAAACAGACTGTGATGGAGCAAAACAAAAGGCAAATGAGCGAAGAGTAAAAAATATCACATTGAAAGGAATTACTAGGGTAATGCTGCATATTTCATGTAAAATAAAAGTATTTGGTGCATGACAAAAAATATTCTGCTACAGATTCCTAAACTTTTAAGCAAATAAAATGTATTGTGCAACTACTTGGTTAGGTTTTTACCCCCAAATATTGTTAAGGGTAGTTACAAAACATCTAAAGGAAAAAAAATGAAAATATCTGTTAAAATGTTTTGTTTTTCTTTAGCAGAAACAAATTCCACTACTTTTAAGTGTTATTCATTTGTAAAAGCACCTATTTACTGATCCATTTAAGAATCACAGTGACTACCAGTTAAAATTAAATTAAATGTTTAGATAGGTTAGATGTTTAGATGAGTGCAGTGTTCTGAGCAAGCACTGGATACTTTTTGTATTTTTTTTCTTTTGGGTTTTCAGAGTCAAAACCAAAAGGTCACCTAGGGTATATCTACACTGCAATGTAAGCCTATGGTTAGTGGGACTTAAGTCATCTGACCTGTGTCAAGGAACCCTGGGCTTGAATGTCTACATTGCATTTTAACCCTAAGTTAAAAATTTTCTGACCCATGCTCGAGCCTAGGGTTCTGACATCCACACTGACAGACCCGAGTCAAAATAACCATATCACAGAGTTCCTAGCACCCACCCCCCCTGAAATGTTTCTGCTCTAGGAACATGGTGCACTGTGAGAAAACTTTACTGCCTGCCCTGCGCGTTTCAGGAAGTTTGAACAGCCTGCCGAGCAGTCATTTTGTTCTGTACTCTCCCAACTACATGGAGGAGGAGCCTTTTGACAAACTTCTCTTGCTTACATTTTCACTCCTGTAACAGGAAACTGGTAGAGCATCCGCGAGGTGTTGGTGTACTTTTTGGTCGGGTTTTCTGTCCCACCAAAGCTATCACAGATTTCCTGATGGATCTGCAGAAGGAGGAGGCAGAGGAGGAGGAGGATCCTGGCATTGCAGACTCTCGCTGGCAGATGCTGCTCAGTATAGTTGGCATAGCCACTGATGGCCCCTACATAGACTGGTGTTTCTGGCACAGGGCCACAAGCACTGACTGGTGGGACCATATCATTCTTGGATGCAGACCTTGGATGACCAGCAGTGTGTCTTGAACTTTCGCATGAAGAAAGCAACATTTCTGGAGCTTTGGGAGGGGAGCAGCTTGCCCCCACCCTCCAGCATAAAGGTCACCCTTGCTAGTCCAGAAGAGAGTTGTTATAACTGTCTGGAAGTTGGCTACAGGTCTGTTGCCAACCAGTTTGGGTGGAAAGTCAACTGTGGGTAAAGTGGTAGCAGAGGACACCAAGGCAGTCAGGCCCGTGGTTTACCCCAAGGTGGCAGGTGTGAAAGATATTCCAGAGGTAATTGCTGGCTTTGAGAGAATAAGGTTTCGTGTGCCCACAGTTTGCTATTTTCAAGAGCACATGAGTAGGTAAACTGCAAAGGGTATTATTCCATTGTTATGCTGGCACTAGTGGATCACAGAGGCAGATTTATGAATGTCAATGTGGGCTGTACAGGAAAAGTTCACGATGCTAGAGTTTTTCACTGCTTGGAAGTCTACGTTCAGGGACAGGCTGGGACACTATTCCCACCAAATGACATTGACATAAATGGTGTTACTGTCCCCATTGTTATTCTGGGGGACCCCATGTACCCTCTTTTGCGTTGGCTTATGAAACTGTACCCTGATTTCAGAGGCCCTGGCCAAAAAAAAAAAAAAGGTTGAATTACACTCTCAGCAGGTGTAGAATGGTTGTTGAATGTGCTTTGGCATATTAAAATCACATTAGAGGTGTCTACAAACCTGTTTGAATGCCCGTGTAATTAGTACTATCCATGTTACTGTGGCTTGCTATCCTTTTCACAACCTTTGTGAAGCCAGTGGTGAGTCATTTGCTCTTGAATGGACCTATGACAGTGAGGGGACGCTGTATTGGCGCACTCAGCAAGAAAGTCCAGCTACCTCTGCAGGACCTGGCTGCACCTGGGCAGCAGAAGTCAGGGATGTTTTGTGTTCTCACATTATGGATTTGCATGGCCCCAGGGTCAAGGGGGAGTAGTACCTGTACAAATGTGCTGGGGGCGGGAAGTAGTTCATTGTTGGGGGGTCAGCGCTTGGCAGGAGGGAGGTCTTGATTGCCATGCAATGTAAGGCAGACTGACATGATGTACATGACTGAAAATGAATGTGGTTGTGGGAGGGGAGCCGGCACAATTGCTGTATAGCTGGAATTTATTGAAAGTTGAATTGCTGTACCTAGGTAACTAGAAGAACGCTGTTTGCTTTGTCATGCTTATTTGCTCCTTAATATGTGTTTAGCTTTATCATCTCAGATCCTGATTGTATGATGTGATGCACTGATAGCACTAAACTTTCTTGAAAACATAGCATGCTTTATTTGTAAAACAGGTCTGAAAAGAGTAAACCACTCACACAGTCTTGGACAGGCCAGCTGCCATCACAAAACCAGACACCCAAAAAGAAAGGGCAGGAAATAAGGAGAGTGTGTCGGGTATAAACTACCATTGCATGTCCCCTGTCCTCAAGTTCTCCTTTCCTTTCTTCACAGCGTTAGCCCTCACTTGGCAGCAGGGGAGAGGGAGTGGAGGTTTCCACTGGAGAAGGGGTGGAAGAAGGAACGCTGCACAGTGTTTAGTTGCCCTGTCCAGCAGCTCATGAGTCCAGAATGCAGGGGCCACCCTGACGTGGAGATGTCCAAGCTACTGCTGGGCTGAGGGTAGGTTGTTGGGGCATCATGCTGTGATGTGGGGGAGGTGGCAGGGGCTGGTGCTCTTGCAGACATTATAGACAGGAGTTGCTGGATCGGTTCTCTCTGTTGAGCTGTGTCTTCTTCCCGTAGCCGCTGTTCCTGTTCCAGTAACTGCTTTGCAAGTGCCTGCTGCCTGGTTGAAACGCTCTCCTCCACCTGAGCAGCGAGCCTCAGCCTCTCTGCCTGCCTGTCAGCATGCCATTGTTCCAGTCTTTCATCCCTCTTCTTCTGGTACTGGACCTACTGCTCTGCCCCGTCAAGAATATTGACCATAACTTCATCCTGGAAACGCTTCCTTTTGGAATGATCCATGAAGATATGTTAGGCCAGGGACCTAGTTCCTGACAAACAGCAGGCAGTAGAAGCTGAGGGTCCTGAAACAGGACAAAAACCAGAGGGTTAATTTTTAGAATAGCTCTGTGAAGGAGCACAGAGAATTACTAACTATGGCATCTGAAGGACATAAAGTTCTAAAGTGAAACTACACATATTGTGAAGGGGATGCTTCAGTCCTCACCCTGTCTCTTGAGACAGCCTTGTTAATTGTAGTTGTAGAGGCAATGGTAAGTTTAAAATTAAAACTTTACTCTACTTCATAAAAAATGTCATAACTAATTGCCATATGCAGGGGAGTGAGTGCGAAAGGCTTTTTCTGTAATTTCAGGCCTTCCATATTTGGGCAGACATAACAGGGCTTGTGGTGCCCTATTAGCAGATAGACATGTTATTGCAAGCTGCTGGAGGGAAACCTGCAGTGTATGCAGCAGAAGTATTCAAATGAATAGTGACCAAAGAGCACATTTGTGAGTGGAGCGGACTAGTCAGCTATACGGGGAGAGACGGGGGGCTGGAAAATATGCTCTTCCCCACAATATGACAAACTCTCTGGAATTCCTGGTTCAGGAAAAGTTTGCAACTATCAGCAGCCAGGATTGGGCCAGAATCCATGAGGGAGTTGACATGATGCTGTGTTAGCTCATATATGGCTTACCCTGGTACAGCTGTATGCAAAACTCCCTGAAATCTGCAACTTTATTCCACCCTTGCGTGGATTACCTCTAACTGAAATGGACTAGATCTGCAAATATAGAATACCCTTTCCTAAATACACAGACTCAGTTCACAGTTTACAGGCAGCTGCATAGACCCAGGAGGAGTGATTGCAGAGAGGCAAATTTCTAATTACTGAAAGGAAAACAAGAATGACCATGGCAAATCTCTGTGGTTTAACTGTTAAAATAACCTTTGCAGCTGTGTTTGAAAGTTTGAAATTCCAAGTTGCCATTTTGAACTACACATGGTAGGGGTGGGGGGGACAGATGCTGAGATACAATCCGCTATTAATGACCAAACAAAGTGAGCCGGAACGTAGCGTTTTTGCATTACTTCTTAAAGCAGAAATCCCTCCCATCACTGTTATAATACACTTTTAATTTGAATCATACACTTAACATTCTCTGGGGCAGCTTCTGTCTCCACCAGGTTTTTAGTAGGCTCAGCAGCCGGCATTTCTCAGAGGCGGAAGGATCAAAGAGCTCTTCTGAGTAGGGAACCAAGAATTTGCTGTTGATCCTGATCCACAACCTGCTCTGGGGCTGGTTTCATTAAAAGAGTTACTTCATGATCCTGGGGAGAATGCTACTGGCTCCAATCAGTCCCCATGGTGGATTCAGGGGCCAGCAGGGCATCTCCCAGATCACTAGGTCATCATGAAGCGTGGTTGGCTGTTTGCTGGGTGAAGTGCCCAGAACCCAGTCAAAATCATCATAAAATGGGCATATCATTGGTGAGTTGCCCGAGATGTGAGTCTTATCCCTGGTTGTCCTGTATTTTACTCTTTAGCCTCTTAATTCACTCCCGGCATTGATCCCTTGTCCAGAAAATCTATAGAGCTGCCAGCTTTTTAGTTATCTGCTGATACATGGGGTTATTCCTGGTGCTTTTGCTGAAGTCCACAGTTTTACTGACTTCACTCTACAGATTCACCAAAATGTGGCTGTGCGCATATGACCAGGAAGCAGCTTGTTTTGCAGAAGGCTTGATCAGTTCGCTCTTCACTGCAAACTGTGGAGGTTCTCTGATCATGTGCTTGCAGATCAGTGATCAGAAAACAGTGAGTTAACGCTGACCAGAACTGCTGCCATTCGCAAAGGGTGGAGAGGGTGGCTTCTGTTTTCGATTGCAGATTGTTGGCATAGTGAGGACTAGGGAAGTTGTCCCAAGTAACTGTGAGATGACTCCCAGGACCTGAATCAAGCTGGGGCCACATCTACATTGCATAGCAATAGGGCTCGGACCCTAGCTTCCAAATTAACCTTAGCTCAGACCCTCCAGCCCTGCAGGGTCCAGGGACCCTGAGCCAAGCCCTGGGTTAGCACAATTGCAGTGTGGGTGCAAGGGGAGGAGTGTTGCCTTGAGCCAGGATTTACACTGCAGTGTAGACACACCCCTTGACATAGATTCTGAAATTTTCAATGTGCAGGTGGTCTCATGAGACTGAACAGAATCCCATTGATTTCAGTGCTGTACTCATGTGTTGTAATTTACAGGATCAGGTCCTTAGTATGCAGTGTAATGTTTAAGGCCATGGGCCAAAACCTTTCTTGCTGTAACTCCACTGAAGTTACACAAGTAGAGAATTTGGCTTTCTGTCTGCACAGGAGTTTTCAACAATGTAAACAATCTGATCAGATGACCTGGTCAGCTGCAGGCAATCAGTTACCCTGATCTAGAACTGTGCTAAACATATATGCTGGCACCAGAGGTGCTGCCACGCCCCTTGGCTTGAAGTGGATTCCATCATATTACAGGGTGCACGGTTTGGTTTCATGGCACTCAGCACCATCCACTGTACAAATTGTTCCAGTGCCCCTGGTGCGAATAACTGATTTTTTTCAGTTTGCTGGCAGTTCTGGGAAGGGGGAAGTTTTTTGGAATTTTCAGTGATCCAAAAAGTTGGAAAAATTTTGTTTCAAGTTAAACAAAACATTTGGTTCTGATTTGGGGCATGTAAACCTTTTGTTGTTGTTGTTGTTGTTGTTGTAAATGATGGGTAGACTCAAAAACTGGACAAGTCACTACTCTACTCCCATATTCAATAGGCTAGTGCAGGGCCAGATTAACACATGGGCTTTAGGGGCTGCAGCCCAGGGCATCAGGCTAAGGAGGGCCCCAGCAGGACCCGTGGGCAGAGAGGGGAGCCTGGCGCTGGTCGCCGCCAGTCCCGCTCACAGAGCAGCTGATGGCAGGGAAGGAGCCGTGGTGGGCAGCTGCAGCCACTCATCCAGCTTGGTGCTGAGCCCTTGGGTGGAAGTGGCCCTGTGGTGTTCGCTATCTGCCTGGGCTGCCGTGCAGCTATTGCAAGTCCCTGCCGGATGCACATGGGAAGTGCTGGCCAAGGCCTGCTAGGAGCTGGGGCAGGGAACTGCCACTGGCAGTGCGGGGATGGAACAGCTTTGCAGGGCAGTGGCAATGCAATGCCCCTGGATGGAAGGACAGCATGGAGGAAAGCCTGGGGTATCCCCTGTGATCAGAGCAGGGGGCGGGCATGGGGTTCCTGTGGAGGGGGCAGCCCAGGGGAGTGGAGAAGAGAGGGCAGGGCATGGGGACACTGAATTGCTCTGTGAATGGGATAGTGCCGGGGAGGGTAGAGTACAGGAAAGCCTCTTGGAAAGAGGGGGGGAGCAGCAGCTCGGGGGGAGGATAGGACGATGGCCTTTTAAATCCCCGTTTCTCAAGTGTGGCGGAGGGGACCCACAAAATCTAATAGCCCCAGGCCCTCAGGAGAGTCAATCCCGCCCTGGGCTTCTCTCTCTCTCTCTGTCTCTCTCTTTCTCTGCCCAATGACTAATCAAGTATTTATACGCAGTGGAATGGCTTCAGCAAAAGAGAGTGAGAGAGCACAGCCCCCAAATAGCCTATAGCCTGATGGTTAGGGCCCTCGCTTAGGAGGGTGAGACCTGAGTTCAAGTTACAGCTCTAGAGTGAAGATTCAAACCCGGCTATTGGGTAAAAGGGGGTCTGTTGTTGCCAACACCTCCTTCTCTGTCAAAGCTGATTTAAGTCCCCTGATGAATGTAGCCTGAAAGATCTTTATAAGCAAAACTTTTTGGTGAATTTGTGTCCAATTAGTGCATAGTTTGTTGCCCAGAAACTGCATGTTTTGGTGAATAAACTTTTCATCCACTTTTTTTTTTGTCCAACTTTAACCCAATTCTGTAAAGATTTGTACAATTTATACAAGACTGGTCCTTCTAGATACTGAACCTGCAAAGCACATAGGCCCTGATTCAGTGTGGCATGTTAGCACATGCTTGATTTTAAGCATGTAAGTAATACTACAGTAGGATTACTAATAAATTTAATTACATGTTTCAGGTGCTTTGCGGGATCAGGACCAGAGCGCTCAACTCTTTGCAGCATTGAGCCTGTCTCAAATATTTAATAATATGCATTAAATGTGTTCAGCATGGGAGTTTGCAGGATTGGAACATTGGCCCCAGTTCTGTAAAAGCTATGCCTGAGCTTAATTTTATACACCTTGATGGAGCATATGGGCATGTGTGAAGTTAAATGTGTGGAAGCATTTGAAGAATTGGAGCCGACGTTCATGTCTGTATATGTGACAGTTCTGCCACAGTTCCAAATTGAACTCCAGGAATACTCAGACAAGTAAAGTGTTGCAGCATCAATTCATATTGTCAAATGAACTAATGAATACAGCAGCGGGACTGGGTATGAAATGACTTTCCTATCCTTTCTGTTTATATTAGTATTAAAAAGATATACCTGATAATGATCTGCAGTTGTTCTGCTTATATTTTCATTTGGGAGCCAGAGTGAGTTTGGAGCACAACATTTGAGTGGTGTACAGAATGTTTATTTCACGACCCACTCACATTATGTTTTTGATAATAATTTATTTACTGTATATCTCATTCATTAATAAGATTTTCTGTAGGATTAATTGTATTATTATGGGTCTTCTCAAATGTTGAAGGAAGTGGACTCCAAATCAGCTAAGGTGTTGAGGCCAGATTTACCAAGTTAGTTGGATGTCCAACGATATAGACTGGTTCCCACTCTATATACAAACGATTTACAAACATATCTAAGTAGTTTAGGCACCTAAGTCTTACTGAAATCAATGGCAGTTAGGCACCTATCCTGCTTCAGCACCTTTGAAAATCCCAGTCATCACCAACCTGTAGGGTGACAAGATAGCAAGTGTGAAAAATCTGGATGGGGGCGGAGGGTAATAGGCACCTATGTAAGAAAAAGCCCCAAATATCGGGACTGTCTCTATAAAATCGGGACATCTGGCCACTTTACCTACTTGGATCTTTAGCCACCTAAATACATTTGTAAATCTTGCCCCTAGTCCTTCTCCTGTTGAAGTCAATGGCAGTTTTGAAAGTGGAGTCAGGTTCTTGTACTTTAGTATTTATTGACTGCAATAAAGTCAGATGAATGGGAAAAATGAAATTCATTTTCTACTCTCTGTTTAAAAAAAAATAAAAAAATGCTGTATTAAATAAAGAAGGTATAAAGAGCAAGAGCTATCAAGAACTAAAGTTCAATAACATAGGTGTTGGCTGCTGAAACTATTGCAGCCATTGATTATATTAAGCAAGTTTGTGGAGTAGGGAGTAAAAATTTTACGCAAAATTTACGTCAAAACATTTTCTGCGTATTGGCATAATGCATCTTAATGCTGAAGCACAATCCTATCTTCTTGAGCTTGTGTGTCAGTGCTCTATTACAGCTGTGGCTCTTCATTTTGAATAGTTGAATTAATAATGTACAGCTTATACAACTATAACAAACCAACTAGCACAAAAATGAAATAAAATACAAATATTACACAATAAAATATCTGAAAGTCACAATCTTATATATTGCTTATGAATATCTTCAGTCAGACTCAGAACAGTTTGCAATATAATGTTGTCTGTCCATAATAATACATCTTTCAGTACAATCCCAGAAAGTATGCATAGCCATTCAAAATACCATACCTAATGACTTTCACTAATTTGAATTATGAACACCTCCTTTAGAGTCATAGAGAGTCAGATGCATCCAAAATGTTCATAAACACGAGCACATATTCTACAAATATTTATTGTAATTTTTTAATTAATTTGCTGTAACTGTGTTTATAAGTTTTTTTTGGTTGTCACTTTCTGTGAAGTCTAGTAAACAAGTTTTACTAGCACAAATATTTTCAAAATAAAGGTTTTTTTTTAAAGCTTGGATCTGCTCAAATTTTGAATTTTAATTTTAAACTCAAATATGCAATGTGAAATTTATGGTGTTGTTGATTAGTTACACAAGTTAACCAGTCAGGGAAACAGCATTATATATGACATATAGCTGGACAACAAAATGTAATTTTTTTTCATATTCATATAAGCTGAGTGTGAGCTACCTGCAGGCTCAGAATTAATTGCCTCATGAATAAATTCAGGGATAATTGTGTGGGCGGATGGGCATGAATTAGAGAATTTCTTCATGTGTTCATGAACAATTCAGAAAGCAGAAAAAAGCCACACACAATTCATTAAAAGACATATTGCTAATTAATTCACTGAGCTCTACGGTATATAAAATAGGAGCAAAGTTTCAGAATGACTCCTTTGTTTATTCAGAAGAGCCCTGAGGTTTGACCATTCACCCTTTCTGTCCACCCTCAAATTCTTTACAGAGAGGGTCTTGCAAGTTAAATGCATTATGAGTCATTGTCCTAGTCTCTAGTGATTTTCATCATAACTACAGTAGCACATTCAGCATTACCAACACAACATGACATGTGGATATAAGCCTTGACTCTGCAAGGTGCTGAGGACTTTGGCCCTGATCCAGCAAGCACTCCAGCAGAAGCTTAACTTGCGTAGTGTCTTATTAACTTCAATAGAATTACCCACATGCTTGCAGTTATACATGTGCTTAACTCAATCAGAATCTGATGGCTCAGCACCTTTCAGGATGCAGTTGATTGTGCCCATTTTCCCAGTAGAACTTAAAATAAAGGCTAAAGACCAGAATGTCCAGTACTGTGCAGTTGCTTCGTACTGCAACCCTGGCCATCTCTGGAGTGTCTGAGCCTGTAAGGATCTCTCTAGTGTAAAGGGGACCCTTCAGTGATATAGACATGGTATGGAGGCTCCTTCACCACCTGTGCTGCCAGCATGGAGGTTATGGTTATGGCACTCCTACTTGGAGCTGTTCCCTGGCTGAAGTTTTGGTCGGTGGGAGTTGTTTGCAGTCAGTGTACTTTAAAGCAGCTCCAAGGAACATAGTGGCAGCAGGTTTGAAGAAGTAAAAAGTAAAGCTTTAAGTGGCTTTCGCACACCACTGCCCCAGTGCCACCTAGTATACAGTTCAGTGGGGCCTCATGACCTAAGCTTATTGCATGCCCAGTGAGTGAGCAATAATTTCTCTGCTTTCTATTTACAGTCAGATCATCCAAAGACGACCATGCATTTCTGTCAATTTTTGAAACACAGATTAGTGTTGGAGTTGAAATATTTTAAACAGCTTTAGCCCAAGAAAAATGTCGAGCTCTGAATTCCTGGAATATAGTTTCTAATGAAAATGCTGACAGATTCTTAATTACAAGACAAAGCCACACGAATGATGTGGCAAACTGACAGTGTGTTTTGTGCTATCATTTATTGCTGCTCTGGGAGAAAGCATCAGAATGCTGGCTGCTGGTGTTCTAAGGACAAACAATGGCTTGTATAAAGGCTGTTTTATTACTTTAATTTTAGTGCTCCTTTGGACCAAGAATGCTGGAGTACACACATTTTCTGAACTAAATTCTGTAGGTACCCCAAAACTGCCTATGTGTCACTAAATGCCATCATAGATAAGAGATTCTTCTTGAGGATCATACCAAGAATATACAAGCTGATGTGCAATTAATAAAATGAAGTAATAAAACACCCACACCACTCCCTGGGTAATTAATGTAACATGGCTAGGAAGCAGATTGTATATTATAAATGAGAATCTATTAAACTTTGCATGTATTGCAGTGTTTGGTATTTCATGTAGAATAGACTCTACATAAATTGGCCCTGATACTGCAATCAGATGCTGGGCTTATACTTGAACCTATGTGACACCATCTTAACTTCACTGAGGCCTTGTGTATGGGCAAGGGTCTGCTTGCATAGATCCAGTTGTAGGATTGGGGCAATTGTCTATTGAAATAATTGACGAACTATAAAATGAAGTGTTTTGTAGAAAAATTGCTCAGGAAATAATTTTGCAGTAACTAATATAGTGGTGATACAACTTCATTTTATTTGGAATCCCAAGCTACTACAGCCGATGAAATTAATGGAAATAATACAATAGTGAACATTATAAATAAGAATTAGAAATGTTGTCCTGGTCCCAAGCATTCAAGTGAATTGATCTATTTCAGTCCTATGGGCCTGATCCTTGGGACTTCCTGAGATTTACTCAGCACAGAACCTGAGGGCTGGAGGCTAAAACAGCATAAAATCATCTCTGGGCTCTCTGATCTTGGTGGCAGCCAGCGTGCGTACAAGGCACTCCCATGCCCGCAGAACACCTCCGGTACCCTGTGAAGGGTGAGTCAGGAGGGGACTGCATACAGCCCATTAAAGTCAGACCCTAAGTGCTCACGTTTATCCTTTATTTCTCTTTTATGTAATGAAAATCATCTCAATGTTTTTTTCCTTATGTAAGTACACACTTCACTTTTTCTGCCCAGTTTTGCCCTCCCTGAATCTCCTGTTGTTTCCCCATCGTGGCTCCTCTGCTCAGCTCACTTTTCTCACTTAGATGCTCCCTTTTGTCACCTCCTCCCTTTACCCTTTCCAGCCTTCTCCCTTTATACTGTTCAAGACCTGGAATGACAACCCTCTTCCTTGGCCAGATGTCCTCTCTCTCTCTTCCATTACATCCTCCCTCCAAACTCACTTTTTCCATCTTGCTGTCTTTGGTTAACTTCTCCTCCTGTGATGCCTCCTTCTCCATTATTTCTCTACTTAAAAACATTTGAACTTATAAATTGCTTCCTATATAATAGGACTCATTTTTGTTTGTTTTAAACCTTATCTTTTCTTTCCCCATCTCTTTCCTTTGTCTCTCAATATTCGATGGCTGTGTAATTCAAGGAGCATGGGTGTGGGTGGGTGTGGGTGGTTCTTTTAATCTCTATAAAGTGTCATGCAAACTATTAGTGTTATATGATTATTAATAATAATAAGAGTAAGAACAAAGGAGATATTTATTTAAGTCACTTGAAAGGTATCTTATGCCTACCTAATAGAAGAGTGGTAAGAGGTACTTCTGCTGATGTATCCAAATGAGTTCCTCTGTTTTAATGGCCTCAGGAGGAAGAGAAACTAATGAAACTTATTAAGAGAGGAAAGTAGTTGAGTAGGAAAAGATTAAGAAGCAGATGAATCAGTATTAAGGTGGTCTGTTGCACGCTTGTTGAGCTCAGGTTACTCTGCTATTCCTTAATTAATTAGGGTCTATCTGTTCTCTTCTGCAGCACTTGTAGCACAGTTATATTTTTATTGTATACCAAAAATTATGTTTCTGTTGTGGGATAATGAAGTGTGGAGAAAAGTATGATCATGAATTCATACTAAAGGGAAACACAAATATCCTAAAATGTGCATTCACACAGCCTCATCCAAAGCCCATAGAAATAAGTGGAAAGAATCACTATGACTTCCATGAGTTTTGGATAGTCCCCCATCCCCCATAAATATACATATACACATGGTGTGTTGTATTCTACATATGAAGAGTGGAACTCTGGATCCATTGAATTTAGTGGGAGTTTTAACATTGACTTCAATGGAAGCCAGGATTTAATCCTGTAATTTCTGGAGAATAACTTTGCTTAGGACATCCAGAAAAGGGTCTCTCTTTTTATGTTCCCTTTGTCAACCAGGAGGTATATCTCAGTAACTTTAGTAACTCCAATTTAAAGCACCAATACTGGGATATTGAAACATACACACTCCTTGACTAACTATTTTTAACTGGTAAACTCTTCTTCCTTTCCTCTTCTCCCAAATCCATAGTTCCCCTTTCCCTAAATGTACTTTGTTAAGAGAAAATAAAGTATGGCTCCCTCAGATCTGTTGATAAATTTTATATTTCTAAAATTATTCAAATGAATACCATACAAACTGTGTGTTACAAGCAGTTATAGGAGTTTTCTGCAGAAAAGGACATGGGAATTACAGTGGATAAGAAGCTGGATATGACAACCGTGTGCCTTTGTTGCCAAGAAGGCTAATGGAATATTGGCATGTTAGTAGGAGCATTGCCAGCAGATCGAGGGAAGCGATTATTCCCCTCTATTCAGCACTGGTGTGGAGTATTGTGTCCAGTTTTGGTTCCCCCATTACAGAAAAGATGTGGACAAATTGGAGAGAGTCCAGAGGAGAGCAACAAAAATGATTAGAGTGCTGGAGCACATGACTTATGAGGAAATGCTGAAGGAACTAGGCTTGTTTAGTGTGCAGAAGAGAACAGTGAGGGGGGATTTTATATCAGCCTTCAACTATCTGAAGGGGGGGTTCCAGGGAGGATGGAGCTAGGCTGTTCTCAGTGGTGGCAGATGTCAGAACAAGGAGTAAGGGTCTCAAGTTGCAGTGTGGGAGGCCTACGTTGGATATTAGGAAAAACTTTTTCACTAGGGGGGTGGTGAAGCACTGGAAGGGGTTACCTAGAGAGGTGGTGGAATCTCCATCCTTAGAGGTTTTTAAGGCCCGGCTTGACAAAGCCCTGCCTGGGATGATTTAGTCGGGGTTGGTCCTGCTTAGAGCAGGGGGTTGAATTCCTGAGGTCCCCTCCATCCCTAATTTTCTATGAATCTATGATTCTATATAAGATACACCTGTATATATAATTCAAGGACCAACATCTACTGGTACATAAGAATATGTTTCACTATTCATAAATCTGTAGGACCCATAAAATTGTTGTTGCACATTGTAAATGGCTGTCAGTACATTGCCCTTAACACAGTGTAGTTAATCCCTTCTTCAGTAAAGACAGTGTGGTCTGTCTCTTTCTTCCTCATACATCCATCACCATATCTAGTCATTCTGCAATTAATTAATTGTACCCTGGTCTCATGAATCTTATATCTTCTCATGAAGACTGCACAAACACACTAATTACCCTTCTTTACAATAATTATATAACTTTTCCCATACTAATGCCCAAAGTAAATTTCAAGGAATTGTTTAAGTTCAGATAACACTTTTATTTAAAGCACGTTGATAAATGCAGTTTTATGTCTGAAAATTAAAAAACAATTGTTTTTATTTTATTCAAAATATTTTGTGGAAAAGTTTAATGCGAGACCAAGCACAATTCCTATATAATTTTAAATTTGGTGATCAGCATGCACACACTCCATTTTGTCAATGATTAAAGACTTCATTACACCTTTTAGGGCATGTTCAATTAAGTTAGTGAGGTGTAAATTGTGTTTGACACACTGAGAACAATAATGACAAAAATGTTTTTGAAACAAAAATCCTTCAAGAGGCTAGCATTCACAGACTTAGTTACAGTAGGCAAATGATTTATTTACACAATCTGAGTGAAACTAAAGACATTTATTATAAACGAATAGTGGAACAAAGCTCAATTTTATATTGGGTGCTTCCTTGCATGAGATGTATGCTATGTATCAGATCCTTACCAGGCACAAATCTGCATAGTTCCATTGATGTCAATGGAGCTATGCCAGTTTTCACTAGGTATGGATCTGGTTCAACATCTTCTTACTATTAGTTGTCCCTCTCTGGCAAACCATCTCATCATTCAAAGTCTACACATGTTTTACTACAATAGTTATAGATTTAAAAAACATGATTATGTTGTTGCTGGTGGTTTTCTTGCAATAGAGAGAAATGTCCTATTCAGTTTTGCTATTCATATTACATGCCTACCAAGACATACATGTTTCATATGACAACACTCATTTCTGTATCTCTACGTTCATGAATATAAAAGAGAAAAAATATATTAGAAAATATAAATGGAATTGCCAGTGGCACAGTTTTGGGTAGCCTGAACCTCTGACCCCTCTTGGTCCATCTGAGCACACCCTTTCTAGGTTCTCAGGCTGTCACAAGATTCCCTCACTTTCCATCCAGGAGCATTGCATGTGTGACTTGGGCTCAGACCCTGCATTTCTGTTCCCTCCAAGGCAATGACAGTGGTAATTAGTGACTGAACAGCTTCCTCAAAGTAAAGTATTGTTTCTTTAGAACAAAAGCATTTGAGAGAAAACATATCTCAAAACCAGTGCAGCATACTGTATTCATATCTATTTTTTCTGAAAGGCTTACCTTTCACAGGATTTGGGAGACCCAATTCCTTCAGATTCCTCCACAGTACCTATGTGCCAGCCTGTCTGCTTAGACAGCTGCCATTCTCCCTCTTGGAGAGTCTTTTTAACTCATTAATCTTCTTTTTGCTTTCTAGTCCCCTATGTGGCAAAACAGAGTTTACAGCATGTTGAAGACAAGATAAAGGAACTTTGACTCTAACAGCTCGCCCCTATTGTCCTACTAGAGTATGTATTTTGATCTGGGAAGCTATTGCATTGCCTTCCTGTATAGTTCCCATTGAAATCAAGCATCATAGGCATATAATAAACATCCACTATCCCCAATACAAGTTAGATCAATGCATTCACACTGGAAAATCTTATCATTCAGAATAGAATAATTTCCCCTCACTGACCTGCTCACATATAATGTGCGCATCCCATTATTGCATATCACTATTCTTGGCTTAACACATAGCAATTCCTACCATATTACATTTCAGCTCCATTTCTTTCGCAGCCAGTAAATATATCTGTACGTAACCACTCTAGATTGAAACACATTATAGAGCTTTCATAGGTTCAATTGCAAATTTCATTTTTTAATGTAAGAACTAAATTTCACATTTACAAATAAAACAAAATCTAAGATAGCAGAACTAATAAACATCAGTAATGCTAGCCTGGGTTTCCCTTAATGAGACCTCCAAAGAAGTGATCACATTGCAAACTATGTTAAAGATGGCATCACAGGAAGATTCATCTTTTTTTATAGCTTTCTCCCCGTTGTACAGGCTGCAGTAACTGACTCACCTCAGTTTATCAGAATCAGTCTGGGAAATCTTTAGTGCTCTCTTGTTGAGTACAAGAATGGCCACTAAAATGTTAAAACAAATTAGCATTACCATAGTATTATAGATATTCCCTATACTTCATATACTTTGCACACCAGGAAGACTGATAAGTGGGCCTTATTTTGTTCTTTCATACACCAGTGGAAATCAGGAATAATTCTGAGTTACCTTGGAGTCAAACTGGTGTAACTGATAGCAGAATTGGGCCTTGTATAGTTGTATGCTAAAAATATTAGCAAAAAGAACAAATAATTAGTTCTAGTATTTGTTATCGTGCAGCCAGCTGAATCACTCATAAATAGGTTCAGGTGGACTATGTTTTCAATTACGATTCTAAGGCTGGTGTTTGCAAAGTGATCACACCTAAGGGTGAAATTCTGTTGTCAGGGAAGTTTTCATGCTTACTTCCCAATGTTCAGTGGATCTCTGTGTACAAGCAGGACAGCACAATTTCAAACAAATTCCTAACAGATTCCCATTGATCTGGCTGCAGGAGGCACAGCTTTACAGATATTCAGAAACATGTTTAGGTTTTAACAGCTAATCCTATATCTAGAGCTTAAGTATGCTATCTTTATTCAAGGTGTTTTATTGGGGTGGCTAAATACGGAATATACTTGATGTCAATACCTGAAGTCATAGTGCCAAATTCTGCTACCCTTACTCCCACTGAGTAGTACCTTACTCTGCAAGTAACCCCATTCATTTTAATGGGATTGCTTCCGAAGAGAGGGTGGCAGAATTAGTGCATAATAATCCTTCCTTATTTGGAACAGCATTTTTAAGCAGATTTTTTTTTCCTTTTTGCTGAAATTTCAGGATTCCAACAGATAAATACAAAGGATGATTCCAGATAATATATTTTAAAATTTAGATCACAAATAAGACAACATGCATGATACTTCTTTAATGGAAACTGGATAGTCATGTTTATGTTCACCAGGTATTAGAAGGAAAGCAGTGGGAACACTACTAACATTTATTGAACAGAAAACATGGCATATTTTTAGTTTTGTGGTATGCTACAAGACCCTCCATATTAGTGCTGTCTTGTTGTATGCCACCATAAAACAGGGTAGGTGTTGTATGACATGCCTTTCATGTCAAGGAAATGCATGCCAGAAGTTGCTAAATGTGCCACCCACTTCTGACCCTTCAGAAAAGCATTTTGCCTTTTTGTTCCTTTCTCTCACATATCGTTTGTTTTCCATAATCTGTTCCCATTTTGGTCAGCCTACACTTAGACTTCATCACGACAACTGTCAGAGTTTTCGGCTGATCTAAACTGGGCTTGATTCTGTCTAAGTGTTGCTTCTTGTCTGTGCATTGCTCTGCTTTTGAAGATTGCTGAGTTCTGGTTTGAGCACAGAAGTACAATTTTCCTTTAAACAGCCAGATCCTCACGGGAGCTGTGGCACAGGCTGTAGATACTTTTTTTTTAGAATGATCTCCATTAAGAGGTTTCCCAGAATGATCATCAGATGCTTAGCTGCAGATATTTCAATAAGACATTTCCTTTCAAATGTTACATACAAAAAACGATGTTAAAAGAACATGGAAGAAATAGCATTTGATCATGTAGCTAAAGACTTTATCATAATGCATATGCACAAGAGGGCTAACTTAAGGTTGTAAAGGCAACTTTAATTCTTACATATGCTATCTTTCAAGTGCTTGACTTGCAATCTTAACGATGTTCTTTTAATGCAGTGAAATCTAATTCTTTTGTGTGTCTAATTTCCTAGGTTTTTAGAAGAGCAAATTGAAAAAATCAGAAATTCTATCATGTGACATCCTATTGACATTCACTTTGTTCATCAGCAGGGTAGAAATCTTTAGCTCCACTACACAGACCTCTGCAACTTGAGCTAAAAGAGTTACCAATTGCAGCAGTAGGTTGAAATCCTCTATGTTGACCAGCACTAGAGGGGAATGAGACTCTTTGCCAGAGTGTTTCGCAGATATTTGCTGATAGCAGAGGAAGGGTGAGATTCTGGAATCATGCGTTCCATTCCAAGCTGTGGATGGGAGTGTGCTTCATGGGCACTGATTCTTTCACCTATTTCCCCCAAGCTTGATCCATTTTTATAATGGAAAGAATTACTATTAATAATAAGCAGTGTTACCAGTCCATCTTATAACAAGGATGTGTGAACTCCCCATTACTAAATATGCTCCTGAAAGGGACTTCCTTTCAACTATCTGGGTCAAATCTTCAGCTTGTATAAATTGGCATAGCTCCACTAACTTAATTGGAGCTACACTGATTTACACCAGTTAAGGATCTTAGTGGTCTAATTCTGCACCAGTTTACATGGAATTTACAGTCTACATGTGGTTTACATGGGATATAAATCTAGATAAACTTTGGCCGATTGTCCCTCACTTGACAAGTATTTAATTGAAAATTGATCAGAATGATGACATGCAATTTATGCAACTTTATTATTATATATCTATTGTTGACATACTTAATTAAAAACAAAAATTTCAGTAAAGAGCAGTGGTCACAGAGTTTTGCTTAGTTATTCACTGTGCTACAGTAATACTCCTAGCAGACACTATTTCAGATTACATTAGCTATTTCATGGCAGATGAACGGCGGGTTGCCACTTCCTTGCCCTTTTCTAATATATTTAGACTCTTACCTAGTGCTCTTGCTCCCCTAGGGGGGCCCATGTTAGCAAACAAGTAAGCAGGTGGAAAATTCAAGCACAAAAGGATGACGTAAGTAGACCTTTTTGATCAGTAATTTGATTTTTTTTGTTGCTAATTATTTTCAGTTGCATGATTGCAGCAGTAGGTAGGGTCAAATGTCTGTGTTGTGAAAGCAGCAAACAGCTACCAAGTTGTTACACTGCAAGATGATTCACAATGCCATGGAATATTCTTCAGGGAATTTGAGAAGGAAATATGGTTCATATCTAGCACCGGTTATTTTCTGTTGGCCCAGACCTGAAGGAATGAGCAATGTCCCTGAAAATGGTTTTGATCTTGTGAAAGTGTGATAAAATATAAGGAAGGTTTCCTTGGCCCCAACATGTACTCAGGGGGCAGGGCAGGGCAACTGCACAGCCAGCTTGCTGTTCCTGGGCATAGTGAGCTACATCATGCAGCCCTCTAGTTGCTTGTACCATTTTATTCAAGACTCATTCACCACGCCCCTGTTTCTGGGTAATGAGTGTTACATTTAATGCATTACGTATTTTTCTATTAAGTAACACTTGGATTAAATTAGTGAATAGTTGTGGATCAGAGACCTTATCTCTAAGCTTACATTGTATATTGTTGAACAATCTAACAGCAAGAAAACTTACTTGCCTGAATTGTACTTCTAATCCAAACAGTAAACACCTGACTAAACTGGGTTTACAGTGGGGAGACCCTTATGTAACCTAAAGTGTAGCATTCCTATCAGACCCGAGTATATTATTTTTGGTGGTCTTTCTATACATATCTGTTTGCAGTAGGAACTCAGTAAAATGTTCAAGTGTACTGATATAAATGAAGAGAGAAAGGAATGGAATGAACTGCTCACCAGACCGAAAACAGTGATATGAACATATAAACAGAAATTAAAATCAAGTCATCAGTTACTCTTAATTTGCAATCTTTGACAGAAATAGGTGAATAATCTTGTGAAATCAGTGTCGAGGGATATTTACCACTCAGCTTTGAATTTAATATAACAAAATATAAAGTGAATTTGCTGATGGATAAGAATAAGATATAAATCCTTTCCTTTTGGATTTTGTCTTTTCATATACTCAAGAAAGTAAACACAAAAAGAGAGTAAATATTTGAACACCTAGTATGTGCAAACAACCAAAGTTTTGTATTTTTACTAAAGCAGAAGAAGTAGTTCTCCACAACCGGACAGCAGATTTTCATTTGTCTGCCCATCACATTCAGCTCCCTTTTAACTACTCTACTGCAGCTAGGAGGTATGATTCCCAGCACTGGGAGACAGACTTGCACTAGCTCTGCTCAAACTAGCACACTAAAATTAACATTGTGCTAGCCTGACAATGGGCATGGGTGATGGCTCAGGCTAGCTGCCTGAGGTTGAACTCGGGGAGTTGGGGAGGGAGCTTAGAATTGAGCTACTAGCCACAATATCCACACTGCTATTTTTAGCTTGCTTGAGCAGACCTAGTGTGAGTCTGTTTACCTATGCTGGGAATCATACTTCCCAGCTGCAGTGCAGACATACCCTTACTCTATGCTTCCTTGACTTTCCTATTCTCAGCACACTACTGAGTCAAGCTGCTTATTTATCTCCTTTGAGCTATTCTATACTTACTGCTTTCCTATCCTTTTGAAACCTAAAACTCCTACATAAGCATCAGATTGACTTCACTGGGACGACTCTTGTTAGTAAAGATTTGTGGAATCAGCCTTAGTTGATTTCAGCCCAATATTTAAAACAGAATGCTAACACTAATGCATTTCCACCTCTGACCTGTTTTTTCCTGTATCCCACTACTCTCTAGTAGTTTGATGCCTATTTTTGTGTGTGTGTATGTTTTTAATTATTTAATCTGTTCTAGTAGTAACTGAAAGTTCTGGTGGTTGCTCTATAGCACATGAAATGAGTTTGTGCTCTAAATCCAGTTCCTCATTGTTCACACTGCAAAAGTCATGGTCATAATTGGCACTATTTTTATTACTGGTAATACTATTATTTATTTTATGGTAGCATTCACAATGTGCTATGCAGTGTGCAAGCATAGAGAGAGATGTACTATATACCTATATTTCCTGTCCTCTGACCTGAAGGACTCATAATCCAGGAGACCTCTGGCATTTTCAGCTGAGAGGGCAAATAATAAATTATTTTAAAGATAAAATATTCTGTCTCCCTCATATGTTGTTCCTCTAAAATAGGGCAAAGGCACATAGATTATGCAGTTTGCATTGCAACTACCAATGCTGTTCCTCTAGCTAGTTGCTAGAAGGACTTCAGTCAACACAACACTCAGTCCTTCACCTTTCACCAGAAATGAATTAATGTTTAAAGCATGCAGGAGAGATTGCCTGGCAGGTGTTAGTAACATCTGTATTTTCATGCCAATATAACTTTTTTAAGTGCCTTGGTTAGGCTTTTCAGTGACAGGGCTGTTTGCTTTTTATTTTTGGGGTTGACTCAGATGATGTTGCCAAACCTTCAGTTGCCCAGGCCTCACAGGTCCTGGCACAATGTTTACTGTTTCATTGTCATGTGATGTGAAATACAGTATGAGCCACTATGAGCTGGGTTCTCTGATGATGACAACTTGACTTCTCTAGATAACCAGGGCATCTTCTCTTTCGTCATGGTGCTGGCTAGGGCAAAATGCAAAAAACTTCCATTTATTATATTCTAACTCCCTCCATAAACACACACTCATTACTTATTTTCTCTCCTGACACCCTTCCTTCACTGTACCATGACTTGCATGACAAGAATTTGGAACAGATGGAGGGAGAAAGTCACAAACTGAATCTGCCCCTTGCAGACACAACTGATGTGAGCTACTTTGCAAATTGCAAGGGCGACAGATTTACCTCTACCAACCAACTTGTCATGAGTGAAAAATCTCGTCCTGTTTTGGATTTTAAAAAATTTCACTGTAACAGTGTTGCTTTATGTCAGCAAAGGGCCTTTCTGCTGCCCATAATAAGTATGTGAAACCTAACGTGGGCTGAGATCTGCACCCAGCTTGGAAGACAATGGTTAAGAGAAATGGAATGTTACTTATAGTGTAACACCTGCAGAAGTATATAGGCATAGCGTAAGAGATCTTGGATACTTTCAGCTAAGGGGCCAACGAAACAATTTTGACACAGGGAAGTAACAATGGCTCAAGTTTTTAGTTTGCATATTTTTTAATATTGAGATTCCCTGCTCATACCTGCTGCGGATGAGAATCTATACTAAGTCACTATCTGTCTGAAGTTTAGTAAGTCAACTGTTGTAGCTAATGATTCATCAGGATGTTGGAAGCTTTTTAAGGAGTCAGCAGGTAACTGTAGGATAGGGAGTCCCTCTTCTCCCATGCTCGATTAGAAAACAAGGTGGGAGCTCCCTATTGCTGAGTCCCAGGAACACAACTGGGACCCACCAATGTTTCCAATGGCCTTCCAATACAAGGAAGTTTGGAGAGATTAAAAATCTCTTCAAAATATTTCTGTATTTGCAATATCAAGGTGAGATTACCACGAACAGGCTTTATGCTGTGCAATAAAAGCAGTGCATCAGCATCCTTTCACCCCATGAATCTTGATCATCAATCCTGCTGCAAGGAACATTTTGACCCTTCTGTGCCCCCACCTATGGTGCTTCTCTTAGGGAGTAAGAAACCAGCTCTTATCAGCTTTGTCAAAAGCAAGGGAGAACCACAAGGAATTAGAAACAAAGAAATAAAAATAAAAGAGGTGAGAGAAACACTGTGAAAGACTGGGTTTGTCAGTTTAATGCACAGTGGTTTGAGAACCTACCCTTGCTTATTTCCTGATCAACCTCTTTGAAGACTGAAAGAACAGAGATGCTTTGCCACCACAGCTGCTACAGTAAGTGAAATGACTTTACTCTGGAGACTTACATTGGGCAACAATCAAACAGCAACACTACAAGCCTGAGCAAATCTCTAGTCTCAACACAGGAGTGGCTTTCATGCGTGACAGTATCACTCCCTTCGCTTGCTTTTTCCCTTTAGCATACAAACTTGACTATCTGTGCTGTGGCATTCTTTCCTTTTGTTGTTAAAAGGGTATTTTTTTCAGGTTAAGCAGAATTCCTGAATCACACGTTGGGAGATCTTCAAAAAGATTCTAAAACCACTATATTTCTAGGAAAACAAAAACCAACCTCTGGGGCCTAG
Source organism: Emydura macquarii macquarii (assembly GCF_026122565.2). NCBI lineage: Eukaryota > Metazoa > Chordata > Testudines > Chelidae > Emydura > Emydura macquarii. The sequence continues at coordinate 12,868,415 of NW_027132559.1, read as the reverse complement.
AGCAGTCCCAAGATACATACAACTCATTTGAGACTGTACTGCTGTTAGAATGTGGATAAACTCCTGATCTTAAGGACCAGAGAGCATCCATAGTTTCATTTATTTATATACAAAAATCTTAGTGTTTGTTCTTTTATCAAAATAGGATCCTGTGCTTTGTCTTGTAAAGTTATTTCCCACAAAATTGTGGCTCAAGCTGTGCTTGGTGTGACACATTTTAAAAAAACCTTCACAATAATTAAAAAATGCAGCGTGGGGGGAACTAAAATGAATTTCTTACCAGGAAGAACTGAGGTAAGTAACAGCAACAGGGAAGTCACTCTCCTGTTGAGAGACTAATCAAGCAAATTAAAAGGAGAATGAGGGGTTCTGGGTAAAAGGTAGACCTTGCCAAATCTTCCCAGTTTTTGGCCCAGCCCACAAGTTGCACTATCTAAATGGAGAACAAATCTAGCTTTTCCTATTGGTCCAAAGTAATTAACACCATGATGCAACGAAGTGCAACAGTGATGCAAAAATGACAATCCAACACCCAGATCCTGAGGGATTCAACCAATTTTTAGCCCATCTCCCCAATTCTTCTGCAGAAATAGAGAAGAAATGTAGATCTCTCTCTCTCACACAGACACAGAGAGGAGAATGAGAAATCCAGACCCCCAATGCATCTTGGCTCAGTAGTACCTACAGATAACTGGGTCCTGCTGGTTTTTGGCTTAGATCACCCAAATTCCACTGACAGAGAGCACCTTTATCTACTTATCCACTGGACCTGAAAAATTCAGGCCCTGATGCCGGTGTGAACAACAACAGCCCTGCAGAACTCAGATCCAGTGTCCCAGGTGGACCCAGCTGGATTCAATTGCTGGATACATGTTTTTGCAACACTGCTGTACCACAATATATTGGGAATCAGAATACTCTGGTGGAGTAGGAGAAACTGCATACTTATTACATTTAGACAGTAAAACCAGAAGGAATGGGGGGGAATAGCTGGATACAGCAAGTACTGGTGCCAGATTAGAGTTTTTGCAGCTTTCTGTACTAGGCCCTGTGTACAGGGGGAGAGATCGGATCTTTTAGGTTGAAAAGTAGAAGCAACGCTTATCTTCTCTTTTAATGCTATAATTTACTGGTTTTGCCCAAAATTTGGCAGGCTCCTGCTGCTGGGTTTTTGAACTGCTGTTGTTTCGAGGGGCATCTGTGTCTGCATTTTTAAAGTGTAGTTTGGAATTGGGGGCCGGAAAGTGGGAGGATCCAGATATTTGCAGCAATACTGTTGGGGGTGGGATCTGGATTTGGGGGGTTAAAATGGAGCGTGCATGCTTGTGTTCTATTTAGGTAACAGAGCGAAGAGGCTGGGGGGGGGGGGGAGAGAGTCTGGTTTTTGCAGCTCTATTGTGTTGGGATTCGTTTAAAGTCTGGATTTTATTGGTGAGCTTGTTCTTTGAGCGCTAGATATTTTTTTTTGAGGGGTGGAAGAGTGTGACTGGCAGGATCCAGGAGCTTCAGCTGTTACCTTTCATGCCACACACTCAAAGTGCACTCCAGTCCTTGCACCCCCAGCTGCTCGGGGCATCCTCCCTTACCCCCCAGTAGCTCCCTTTTCCTCCTGGGACTACGGCCGCTCTGCTCAGACGGCTCGCTCCAGCCGGAGGCTCCCTGCTTGTTGGAAAGTAGGCTGCCGCCTGAGGGGGCGGGAGGTATCCGAACAAAGCGGGATCCCTCTATGCCTCGAGGGCGAACAAACAAAGCCCCGGGCCCCGCAGCCGCCACGCGGCGGCAGATCCCACGTCGCGCGCGGAACCTCCTCCCCTCCCTCGCGCGCGCACACACACACACTCCCCTGCCTTTCCCCCCCCACGTTTCTCTTGCCAGCCAATCAGGGGCGAATGGAGCCAGCGGCGGCGGCCAGCGGGCGCAGCCGGCGCGAGGGAGCCGGGGAGCTCCGGCAGCTGGTGGAAGGCGGAGGGGCGGCGAGGCACGGCTCTCTCGCCCGCTAGCCTGCGTCTGGCCGGCGAGAAGGGCGCTTCCCGGGTTAGGCGAAGTCGCAGCAGCCCGCGCCCCTCCTCTCCCTCCCCCTTCCCTCCCCCCTCTCCCGCGCCCTTTGCACTTTCTTTGCAAACCACCCTCCTCCCGGACAAAGTTTGATGGAGAATTTCGCACCGCGCTGGAAAGATGCCTGTCATGAAAGGGTTGCTGGCACCGCAGAACACCTTCCTCGACACCATCGCCACTCGGTTCGACGGCACGCGTGAGTCGGGGGCTCGGGCAACGCGGTGCCCTGGGGAGGGGGTGGCCCCGGCCCTTCCGGGCGCTCGGTGGGCCGAGGGGCTGCAGGGCAGAGTGGGCTGTCGGAGGCGTTGCACCGACCTCTCCGCTTGGCGGCGGGGGAGGGGTGGATCCCCGACCCCCCATGGCCCATTGTCTTCCAGGCTTGCGGCCGGGGCAGCTCGCCCCTTGCAACCGGAGCGGGATGCGCCCTCGGTAACTTGCAGAGTTACTCCGCTCCGAGAGGCTCTCTGGAGAAAAGTTGTGGGCTCGGCTTGATGCGTCCCAGGGCTTTGGGCCGCGCTGGGCAGCCCGCGTGTTACCACCCGGCGGGGGATGCTCCCCTGTAAATCGGGGGGAGGGGGGTGAGAGATGCAGGCTTCAGACTCGGGCATGGCTTTGAAAGTTGTTGGGGTTTGTTTGGTTGGTTGGTTGGGGTTTTTTTTTTTTTTTTTGGCAGGTCTCTTTAAAAGCTTAAATCTTGTAAATCAGGGTTTGTGTTGGCCGGGCAGTGGGGGTTGCTGAATGCCATATGTCCGCTGCGGGTCGCTGAATGGGTTCGTTATCGCAGGGGCGGGGTGGTTTCAGGACGCTGGACAGGTCCTGCTCTTCTCCCGGCGCGCCTTTGCTGGTCGCTCACACTCCAGCTGTTCCCGATTTACAGTCTCACCCGTCAGCACCCGATTTCCTCCCCTTCCCCGCACACACACACGCCTCTTGCTGCGGCTGGGGTCAATCCCTGCTCAGCGGTCCCCTTGCGTTATGCTGCATGAATATGTGGCGTTTGTTCAGGTGCGGGGATTTGCGACTGGAGGCTCCAGGCTATTGTTTAGGGGCTCTCTGCACCCCGTGAGACGTTTGTCTTTATTGTAGTTCAAACGCACAACAGTGGGAGAAAACTTTCGCCAATGTAAATCTTTAGGGTGGAATCTGAAAAGATTCAAATGTGAGTGAGAATAAAAGCTTTAAACTCATTTCACTTAGTCTTTCATTTTCTGACAAACATTTTGATGTGTATATACCTTTAATCTTGTGTCCGTTGGAGTATTGTTTTTATTATTATTTTGGTATTAGTGTGAGATGAAGAGAACTGAGCTCAATTACTACGTCAATAAGTTGTAAAATATCAAGACACAGATACAGTCACATAGATCAATTGCACGGAAACAAAGTCACATTACTACTGTGCCTCTAGTCTGAGGGTAAATTGAAAGCATGATTAAGGGATGCTTTAAATCTGTATTTCATTATAAAGTAACTCCTAGAGTAGATGTACCGTAAAGAGCGATATCTGTTTTGTTGGTGTATATATCACAATATTCACAGTCGCTTTCCCTTCTTTCCCCACCAGTTAGAGTGTTTATAATCAACTATGCAGGTGTTACTTATCGGAGGTTAATGCTTGCAGATTTAATGTTGTAATATTTTTGTAAATGATACCGTCACTTGATTGGAAAAAATAATTCCCCACGGCTTGTGCTTAGAAACTCCCTACAATGGCTTCCAGTTCAAAGGCTTGAACGCAGTATGTGGGGAATCTACAAAAACACTTCGGAGACTTTTTATTTTGGGAGGATCAAAGTGGCTAAGCTGGTGATATACAAGTTTTTAATCATTTAAACATTGCTATAAGAATAATTTTATTGTCTGTGTTCAGAATGACACTAGTGTTTGGGACCTTTATTGGGTTAGTTGAACTTTATGACTAAGTACAACTTCTTTTCCTCAATTAGTAATTTTTATCTGCACTAATTAAGTTTAGCTGCTCTGTTCAATTCCCTCTCCACCTAATAGCAAAACATAAAACAAAAGCATTCAAAGATAAAAACTCAAATAAATGCCAGATATGTAAGAAGTTACATTTTGTATGAGACCTGAAGAAGAGCTCTGTGTAGCTCCAAAGCTTGTCTCTCATCAACAGAAGTTCATCCAATAAAAGATATTATCCCCTGCTCTGTCTCTAATGTTTTTGGAAGGCTTTTAAAAATATTTTTTGTTAAGTATGACACTTTACTAAATACATTCTGAAGTCATAATAGAGAAGAAACATCTACTTGATGGACTAACTTTAAAATGTTTAATATTAGCAATTAATGCACTTTCTCACATGGTATTTTTTCTGATAAAGTAATGGGTAAAATCTTCTTGATGTCTCTATTAAGGAAAATTCCCATTGATTTCAGTGGAAATTTTGCCTTAAAGTCAAATCCAAAAGTCCTGTTTAAATACCTGATAAACAGGCATTATGTAGAAGTGATTACCATGAACAAATATATTTTCTGCCTTTAAATGCTCCCAAAAATTCACAACTGGAAAGTCTTATAAGTGGTTGTGTATGACTCAATGGGTCTCACTGGGATAGGACTGCCTATAGAGAATGATACCATTTGGTGTAAAGGGGGCAGCATATGGCTCTAAATTTACAAAGGTAGATAGTACATTTTATATTATTCAAATACATGAATTAAAACAAATTACAAAAACTATTAAACCATATCTTTCCTTGAAGAATGATAATATGGATCAAATGCATAACATGATGCAATTTTAAATCTGCAAAAATAGTTTTTTCACTTTGATGCTGATTTGATATGATCTAGTTGGTTTTTTAAAATCTAAAATTAATTTGCAAATTACTTATTCCTGTGATAGTTTAACAAAATTGCTTTTTTTCCTATATGAAAGGAGCAAATGCAGTTTTGTAAAGTCTAGAGCAAACTCTGGGCCCAAACCTGCAAACTCTTAAGCAAGTGAGTAAGATTGAGTATCACTCAATGATACTGCTAGGTTAAGTAAAGTTACTCAGCATGTAACTGTTTACAGGATCAGGCCCTGTGTGTTTTTACATATGATTATAAATATTATACATTTTATTTTGGGGATGATATTCAGTATTAAATACAGGCTATGTCACAAACTATTTTCACTTCAAAGGTGGTGATAATCTGTTTTAAATATTTTTGTGCATGTTTTGATATAGTAATGTTGTCTGTAGTTAACAGACCTCCTTTTATTTTAAGCCTTTGGGAAGGATATATTTTGTTGTCATCAATGATAGACTAATCCACCACTGCATCTTTAATCCAGAGGAGAATTAATTCTAATTCTGGGCAACAGTGCAGAAAAGGATTCTAGAAACGTTGGAAAATATGCTTCCCTTTGCATAGAACTTCGAAAACTCATTCATATAATATCTCTTGGTTTTAATGTCATAACTTACCCCATCATGAAATATGAAATACACTGTGAAAAAAACTGACTCTATAACATTTGTAGATAATGTGCACCCTCAAAAAACAATTTTTAGGTTTGTTATGTAATTTAGATACCCAGAACTTTCATGTTTGTCATAATTTTAGCTGCATAATAACATCTGTGGTCATTGTCTATAGATCAGTTTATCATCAAACTATTGAATACATGTCACTCTCAGGAAGTCGGGTCAGCACAGGAACTTCTCCGTCCCTGCTCCCCTAACAACAAATTTATGCCCAAAAGCAGACCTCCAACTACATCATGTGAAGAGCAGGGCTTGCGCACATGGAGAAATACGCTGTCCCCCTTAAGGTGTATAGTAGCAGGCATGCTCCCTCTGCATGCCGGAGAGCTCCTGATGTTTCCCATAGTGTGTTGTCCTTCATATTGCCACTGTCTTCAGGCTGAGCCTAGAGGGGACAATCTATTAAAGCTCTCAGGAATTTCTCCAGAAAACACTTTTCATTGGAAAATGCTGATTCATCAAAAACTTTTGTGGGAAACAGAGGGTTACTTTTGACAAAAAATGTTTCTTAAAAAACTTGAAAAAGAAAGCTTTGAAATTCACAAAACATGTAAATTTGACATTTCAATAAGAAAAATTAGTTTTCTGATTCAAAATAATCTTTTGTTTCAAAATGTAAGCTAATTATAGTTTGTTTTTAATAATAAATGGATGAAATTAAAACAAAACATTTAGGTTTTTTTCAGATTATCTCATGAACATTTTTGAGATTTTGATTTTTTTTGGTCCTATTTGGGACAGGATTTTTTTTTTTCAAAATCTCAATTTTTCACAAATCTTAACCTGTTTTCCACAAACATTGGAAAAAATTTCCACATCAGAGCTTGCTATTGATGCCTCTTTTATTCTGGATGTTGCTACTTTTCCGTGGAGCAAGGTTAAACTCCATTTTAGTAAATGGACATGACTGACTAATTTATGCAGAAAATATACTGCAATTTCTCAGTGTGACTTTACTCCCTAACCAGGAAAATCTGGAATTTTATAGTTGTCTCTGTGCCTTCTGGATCAAATGCTTTCAATTTAATTTGGAAATTGAAAGCGTTTTTTCCCTGATTGCTAGCCTTATAAACTGAATCCAGGATTTGAGAGTCAAGCTGGGGTCTTACCTTCTCACTCACCATTAACTGTGATGATGACCTATCTGTAGGAGAACTTCCACCTTCAGTTCCACTTTGTTTTCCACTTACATCTCGAATGACATACATGCAGCCCCATTATTGTCAACGTGTTTGTAAAAGTTTTGCAGATTGGAATTTGGTAAACAAGAAAGAACAGACTCCAGCTCGCTCTCTTTGCAGGCTTTGCATTGCTAGCAGGGGTAAAAAGCATTTCATTAAAAGTAGAAAATGAGGCTGTTATGTATATTATTTTTACAAATATCATATGCCACTCAAGTTATTTGATATTAACTTGCTTGACTACCAGGAGTTAAATCAAGAGAGGCTGTTAAGGGAGAAACCCAGGGGCAATGAAACTATGGCAAAAATACGAATCCTTGAGGAAAGAATAGCTGGGCCGTCAATGGGGAAGAAACTACCTGCCTGGCTACGTGCAGGCTAGAATGGCTTACTGTTCTCGAGACTAAAATCTGTTATCAAAGGGACTCTAAACCCTCAAAGATCACAGAAGGGGCTTGGATGAGCTGGAAGAGGCAGCCCACTGTGTGCCTGTGAATAGGTGACAGGCTAGCAAAGTTGTGCAGAGGAAGTCAGATAGAAACTGCAGCTGGGGCAGTCTGTTTCTCCCTGCCAGAGATGAAGTTAGCTGAGGGGAGTTTACAAAGGTGTAAGTCATATCTATGCATGTAGGCCTTTTATTGTGTTAACCTATTTTCCTAAATGTATTGTACTTTTGAGGAATTAATAAATAATGCTTTGTTTTGAAGGTGGTATTTGTGTCACTGCAAAGTATGCTGTCAGAGGCTCCTGGGGGAAAACTATTAGTGTGCCAAAGCTGAGTTGGGCCTTTGTCACTAGCATGGCAGGAATCCAGGTCTGTCACCTCAGGGGTGCACTTGAGAGGACTAAAAGGGGTCTATGGCACAGTTTAGCCTGTAGCCATGACATGAAAATCAATACAGATGATTTTGAATATAAAGAAGAGGCCACATCATGGCCCCAAATCTGGCTGCTTGTGCAACTCTGGCACTGAAAAGCAGCTGAGATGCCAGCTTAACCAGCTACCTATGCATCCCTACAGTGCAGGGGAATAGCTTGATAGCATAGGGTTGCTATGTCCAGCTGATTCCTAGCTTCTTTTGTCAGCAAACATAACTTTGAGCAGTCCTGCATCTGACTTAAGCTGTCTTGAGACCAGCCTGGATGCTTCAGGATCAAAGGGGCATAAAAGGTGACTTAAGTCACCTTTGCTCCCTAGTTCCAGAGCTGCATCAGCTATAGAAGGACTAGTCTTGAGACTTTGGTGCAAAAAGCATATTAGTTACATAAAAATGGCACCTTTTTACTTATTGACTTTCAGAATAGAGCTGTGCTTTAAAGAAGGCTTTTTCATTTACATTGCATTCTGAAGTGTTTTTTTCCATAAAATATATTTATTTGAATTAAAAAAATTTATTTTGTCTCGTTTTTATCTGGTGTTAAAAGAGTGATATAATGATAATGACAAAAAGTATTAGAGCTGGTGCTATGAGAAAAAGAAAGCAATACAGCTCATTAAAATTATTACAATTATGTCTAGGGTGCCACATTAAAGTGCATATAATAGACTCAGATAATTTCTGGAAATACAGTAGTTTACGTTGATACCCAGAAAGCAAACTCTCAGTACAAATTAGCGATGGATATTTGTAATTTAGGAGTGGATGAGAGTCATTCAGCAGCTGACTAATTTTTCAGAGTTTTATAATTATATATTTGGGGCCCAGTCCTGAGCTGTGAGCAGGTAAAACACCACACAGGTGAAGTGGTGCCAAAGTGGCTCTAAGGTAGTGCCTGCCTGCATTCAATCCAGGGGCATCTCTGAACTGGTCTGGTTCCCTGGTACAAGTTACAGCATCCTCCTGCACCAGGGACCAAAGGCCTCAAGGGCTTGTCATGGCAGTGGGGATCACCAGTATGTATGGAAGCTCCAGCCATGTTCCTTTTTTCCGAGCTGTGCAAGGGTGAAGGCTGGTGCAAGAATTGTCACAACTGAGGAACCTTCATCATACAGGGAAGATCCTCCAATGATCAGGTAAGTGTCTTCAGGACCGCTTTCCACTGGTGGAGCGGGACACAACTGCCCTACTACAGAGGAGGAGGATCTGGACTATAGATCTTTGCACTTCTAAAGCATCTCTCAAAAAGTTTTATAGACAATAACAAGTGAAACCTCAGAAAGTCACACTGATGATGTAAATAATATTGTCCCTATTTAACAGATGAATTGGAGAAATGAAGCAATTTGAGTAAGGTCCAGTAAGAAGTGAGTGGGAAAGCTCAGACTGGAACCCAAGACTCTTGACTCACAGTTCTGTACTCTGATCGTTAGACAACAGTAACGTAAGAACATAAGAATGCCCACACTGGGTCAGACCAATGGTCCATCTAGCCCAGTATCCTATCTTCTGAAGTGGAAAGTGCCAGATGCTTCAGAGAGAATGAACAGAACTGAGCAATTATTGAGTGATCCATTCCCTGTCATCCAGTCCTAGCTTCTGGCAGTCAGAGATTTAGGGACACCCAGGACATAGAGTTGTGTCCCTGACCATCTTGGCTAATAGCCATTGATGAACCTATCCTCCATGAACTTATCTAATTCTTTCTTGAACCCAGTTATGCTTTTGGCCTTCAGAACATCCCATCACAATGAGTTCAACAGGCTGACTATGTGTTGTGTGAAGAAGTACTTCCTTATGTTTATTTTATATCTGTTGTCTATTGATTTAATTGGGTGACCATGGTTCTTGTGTTATGGAAAGGGTAAATAACACTTCCCTATTCAACTTCATTGTTCAAGATTTTAGATAACTCTATCTTATTCCCCCTTAGTCATCTTTTTTCAAACCTGAACAGTCCCAGTCCTTTAAATCTCTCCTCATATGAAAACTCTGCCATGCTCCTAATCACTTTTGTTGTCCTTCTCTGTAGTACTTCCAATTCAAATATATTTTTTTGATGGGCAACCAGAACTGCACACATATATTTATATAATGGCATCATGATATTTTCTGTCTTATCTATCCTTTTCTTAATTGTTCCTAACATTCCGTTACCTTTTTTATTGTTGCTGCACTTTGAGCGAATGTTTTCAGAGAATTATCCATGATGACTTCAAGATCTCTTTCTCTGAGTGGCAACAGTTAATTTAGACTCCATCATTTTGTATATATAGTTGGGATTATGTTTTCCAGTGTGCATTACTTTGCATTTATCAACATTGAATTTCATCTGCTGTTTTGTTGCCCAGTCACCCAGTTTTATGAGATCCCTTTGTAACTTTTCAGAGGCAGTTTTGACTTAACTGTCTTGAATAATTATGTATCATCTGAAAACTTAGCTACCAGATCATTTATGAATACGTTGAACAGCACAGGTCCCAGTAGAGATCCTCGGGGGACCCAATTACTTACTTCTCTCCATTCTGAAAACTGACCATTTATTACTACACTTTATTTCCTACATTTTAACCAGTTACTGATCCATGAGAGGAACTTCCCTCTTATCTCATGACTGTTTACCTTGCTTAAAAGCCTTTGGTAATGGACCTTGTGAAAGGCTTTCTGAAAGTCCAAGTACATTATATCAACTGGATCACCTTTGTCCACATGTTTGTTTACTTTCTCAAGGAATTCTAATAAGTTGGTGAGGTGTGATTTCCCTTTACACAAGCTATGTTGACTCTTCCTCAACAAATTGTGTTATTTTAGGTGTCTGATAATTCTGATCTTTACTATAGTTTCAACCATTTTGACTGGTACTGAAGTTAGGCTTACTGATCTGTAATTGCCAGGATCAACTTTGGAGCCTTTTTTCTTAAATTGGTGTTATATTGACTATTTTCTAGTCATCTAATACAGAGGCTGGTTTAAGCAATAGGTTATATATATCAGTTAATAGTTCTGCAATTTTGTATCCGAGGTCCTTTAGAATTCTTCGGTAGATACCATCTGGCCCTGGTGACTTATTACAATTTAGTTTATCAGCTTTTCCCTACTGACACCTTGTAGGAAGCCACTGTGGCCTCACACGGAGCCGGAGCCAGAGCCTGAGGAAGGACACCAGCGCTCTGATTGGCTCAACTCACGCCCTGCCCCGGAGTCTGCCCGGCAACAAGGGACCCGGGCCGGGATAGGACCACACAGCCAGGCCAATTGGCTGCCGCGGGGCGGAGCCCCAACAGGAAGGGGAAGTACAAAAGCCTGGCCCCTGAGCTCAGTAGGGCCCAGACTGCTGCCAGAGGCAGACATGCTTCCCCGGGTTACAAATAGGAGCAGAGGCTTAGGCCAGAACCTAGCCGCCGCTGCACCCCGGCCCCACCTGGGCCCGGGGATTGGATAGGGCCCTTGAGAAGCTGGACTAGGCAACCCGGCCAGGACGACTGGGCCGAGTTACCCCGAGCCCGGGACCGTGCTCTGGAACCGCCTGGCTGGGCTGAGACTCCAGAGCAGCCCGAGTGGCGGGCACCCCCGGAGGCCGGGCCGGATTTGGAGGAACTGCTGGCCGCCGAGCCCCTCCCTGCAGCGGGGCAGGACTTGGAGGAGCTGCCCAAGGCTGAGCCGCTCCCAACATACAACGACCTGGAGGAGCTACCCCCTGAAGAGGAGCTTCCTGCCTTGCCCCCGGTTGATGAGGAAGGACTAACGGCGCTACCCCAGGTGGACTATCCCCGCGGCACGGAGGAGGCAGGTACTAGGGTCAGTGGGGAGGAAGTAGCCCAGGGACAGCCACGGCCTGTGGCTGAAACCGCATCATAGTCGGTGTGTTGCGGCGGGAGCCCTGCTGACACAGTGGCAGCCGCTTCTGCCACTGCTAGGGCCCTGGGCTGGGACGCAGTGGAGACGGGTGGGCCTGCGTCCCCTTCCCCTTTTCCCTCATTGCTCTCCAGCCTCCGCCTGAAGCTGTTGCAACCCCTGCTCAACCTGCCTAGGGGTTGGAGCAACAGACTCCTTGTTCGCTCACCCTGCCTGAGGGCCTGAGTGATCTGCTCACCCTGCCTAAGGGGTTGGAGCAATAGACTCCTTGTTCGCTCGCCCTGCCTGAGGGCCTGAGCGATTTGCTCACCCTGCCTAAGGGTTGGAGCACTTGACTCCTTGCTCGCTCGCCCCGACTGGGGGCTTGAGCGATTTGCTCACCCTGCCTAAGGGTTGGAGCACTTGACTCCTTGCTCGCTCGCCCCGACTGGGGGCTTGAGCGGTAGACTGAGTGCTCACCCCACATACGGGTGAATTGCCTAGACTGATCCCTCGCCAAACGCGAGCTATTCCCCTGTGTAGGAAGCCGCTGTGGCCTCCCACGGAACCGGAAACGCTTACACACCTCAATTTGGGACAATTCCTCAGATTTGTCATCTAAAAAGATGGCTCAGATTTAGGAATCTCACTCTCATCCTCTGCAGTGAAGACCGATGCAAAGAATTGACTAAGTTCTCCACAATGGTTTTGTCATCTTTATCTTGTCTCTTCATCTTGATCATCCAGTGGCCACACTGATAGTTTGGCTGGATTTCCGCTTCTGATTTACTTTTTTTTTTTTCTGTTAGTTTGTGTGTTTTTAGCTAGTTGCTCTTCAAATTGGCCTGTCTAATTATACCTTTACATTTGACTTGCCAGAGTTTATGCTCTTTTCTATTTTCCTAAATAGGATTTGACTTCTAGTTTTTAAGGATGTCTTTTTGCCTCTACCCCTGCTTTTACTATGTTGTTTAGCTATGATGAAATTTTTTTGATCCTCTTACTGTTTCTTTTTTTAATTATTATTATTTGGAGTATATATTTAGTTTGAGCCTCTGTTAGGTTTTTTAAATAGTTTTCATGCAGATTGCAGGCATTTCACTCTTGTGACTGTTGCTTTTGAAGTAAAATGCTACTGTAGTGAGTATTTCCCTCCCTACAAGGATGTTTACATTTAATTGCATTATGGTTACTATTACTGAGTGTTTCAGCTTTATTTATCTCTTGGACCAGATCCAGTGCTGTATTTAACTAAACAAGAACTGCCTCTTGTGAGTCCAGGACTAGCTGCTCCAAGAATCAGTCATTGATGGTGTCTAAAAATTTTATCTCTGGATTCCATCCTTAAGTGACATGTACCAACATGGGGATAGTTGAAATCCCCCATTATTAATGGATTTTCTGTTTTTGTAGTCTCTATAAACTCCCTGAGCATTTCACAATCACTGTCACCATCCTGGTTAGGTGGTCGGTAGTATATTCATACTGTTGTTCTCTTATTATTCAAGCACGGATTGTCTATCCTCAGAAATCAGTTACTACAGGTACTTTATCAACTTTGATTTTCCCCTCTTTACCAGGATATAGAATATCCTCTTTAATAAATCCTCCCCTAAGGAATGTGTCTGTCCAAATCATGTGCTCCTCTGTACCTCTTCACTTTTCCCCAACCCTTAGTTTAACGCCCCCCCCAAAAAAAAAACAAAAAAACAAAAAAAACAAAAAACAAAAACCTACCTCATGTGTTTTTAAATTGTTTGCAATACCTACTTTATTCAGTTGAATACAGTAGGAACTCTCTATGTAAATCTTTTAGAATGATCAGAGTTCTTTCCTACTCTTGTATGTAGCTTGTGCTGTAGAAGAATAATGTAGACTTCCAAATGCATGATGTCCCATTTATCCATAGTATAAGTCCACTGAAGTAAGTGGAGTTACTGTAAGGGTGAAGCTAGTCCATTGTTTGCTCTGGAAGTTCTGGAGCAGATTAAAAAAGTAGCTGTATTTATAAATTTGAATATTTTTAACCTATCATTTTGCTGTGAGTACTAGTAATAATTTTATAAATTTCCTCACTCCCCTCACATGCAAAGCAGATGCGCTTGGGGTACTGAACAAACATAACAAAATGAGTAATATATGATAAAAACATAGTGTCTTCAGTCCACGTAAAATAAATTTAAATAATCCATGTTTGTGTGAGGTTGGGTTGTGCAATCGTCATTAATTTGAGACTAAGAGTAAGCCTAATTTAAAATTGTCCTGCTTCCATTTGCAGTACAGCACTGCCTTGCTGCCCTCCCTGTTGCTGAAAAAGAAAAGGTGGAGGGAGAGTGGAGGAGAGGTTGAATTAAAATCTCCCTCTGTAAATCTCAAAGCTCACTCTCAACTGCAGACAGGGGAAACTTCCTTGATAGAAGGAAAAATTGTTTGAGTTGCTTCTCTGTGCCAAGAAACCGTTGGCTGCTTTTGTGTTCCAGGACCTTGTGATAGAACTCAAAGGCTTTAGAACAGCTGTTATTCTTAAAATACTAGAATGTTCAGAGATGGCATTGAATATCCCTTGAAGACTCCTAAAACTTTAATCTAGCCTGTCAGTCACTGCACGGAGAGTTAAAACAGCTTGCAGGGTGGGAAAACTCCCTGCCTTCTCTTGTCGACCTTACACCCAGGGCTGGTATTTTTAACAACAACAACAAAAAAATCTAGTGTCTTGTGATCATGCAATGAAATATGCCTTCTAAAAGCTGGCTGGTAGTAAGTTTCTGCAAACTGTCTTATTTTTGGTGGCTGTTCAGGGCTGGAGTTAAGGAATCCTTAGGTCCTTTTATGAAAGTGCCCCCCATAAGTCTTTTAAGAAGGGCCAGCTATCTGCATTTTCAAAAGTTTCTATTCAGCAGCATTTTAAAGGATTTTCCAGGAATGTTTTCCATCTGACAATGTAAGAATAATAATAGTTCAGAAAAATCCCCAGTTTGTAATTTGAATAGCTATCACCTTAATGGAAGCACTGTTTCTTTTTTATGAACACAAACTGAATCTGATAGGCATATATTTATTTTATATAAAGCAAGAAAACAAACATAACAAGGAATGTCAAAAGAGTTGCCTTTATATTATAAAACTTCCAGATACATTTTTCTCCAGTGGGATAAAAAGGCATAACAACTGTTTCTATAGTTTTGTTTTTCTTCTTCTTTGGAACTTTGGAAATTTTATGAAAATTAAAGAAAGAAAACTACTCTGTGTGTTAATACAAAATGCCGTGAAAACCCTGATTCTTGGTCAATTTGCTAACTTCATCATCATCATGGCAAATCCCAAAGGGATGTAGCCTCCTTTACACATAAACTCTACCTGGATTGAGCTCTGGCAAGGTGCTTAAGACAGTCTGATTGTATCTTCAGTTAATGTCCATCACTGGCAATCTTGTCACAACACTGAAGCTTTTGGGCTATGTGATCACTGGATGTGTAGGTACTGTGACAGGGTCAGCCCAGATGGCTACTGGAGAGTTCTAAAAGGGCACTGTATCAGCCCAAGAATCAGCAAGTCCCTTTTCCCCTGGTAGCTGAGCAGGGGTTATTCCAGGTTAATTAACACACCTGGAGCCAATCAAGACCCCATCCAGGATTTGTTAAAAGCGGTACTTCCAGAGAAAGGGTGTGGATGGAGTTGTGAGAGAGAGGCGAGCTACCAGAGTGTGTGAGCAGGAAAGATGCCGTCAAGAGCCAGGAGGGTTTAGGAGAAGGAGCAGAACACTGGCAGGAGAGAACCCTGCAGGTACAAAGACTGGGGAAGACAAAAACCCTGCCTGGAGAGGGCAAAGGAACTTTCCTAGGGCTGGAGGCCTAAGGGAAGAGACCCTGCCAGAAGGGGAAAAATCAAACTGGACATTTGGCTTAACACTACTACGCCCAGTGGGGCTGTCAGAGGTCAAGAACCTCCCCTGGCAAGGAGGGCCTGGAAGGGCCCCTGTCCGAGCAGGGTACAGACATTGTCAAGGGTGCTTGGGGAAGTAACCCAAGGAAGATAGCAGCTTTCCTGAAGCAACAGCATGAGGCTGTTATTTGTAGGGTCCCTGGGTTGGGGCCCGGATTGAGGGTGGGACCGGGGCCCCCCACCAGCCATTTGCTGGAGGGGCAAGAGCCTCAGTGAAGAGGCAAGGGCCTACGAGAACCAGAGACAGGAATGGGAGCCAGCAGGGAGTGGCCATCTTAGAGAGGCTGTATTAACCTCACCCACCACTAGAGGGTGGAAGAACACTAAGGGATGAAGCAGTTCCCTGACCTACCGCTAGAAGGACGAGCTTTGTCACAGTACACACGCTTCAGAATTCATTGGCCTTCCATTTTTATATGTCCATACCAAGACAGCTGCAAAAACTGAATCCATTCTGATAGAAGTGGTTGCTGTGTTCAGCTCGAATAGCTTCATTTCTAATCTTCTCCTACCACTTGATATGGAGCAGCTGTTGGAGACAATGAGAATTGAAAATGTCAATTCAGTGTTCTTCAGCCTTCCTCAGCACCCATGTCTCACTTCCATGCAACAGAGTTGGTATAACTGGTTCTATAGATCCTCAGCTTTGGAGGAAGTTTGATGTCACAACATCCGCATGGAGGCCACTGAAGGGCCTGAAACGTAGCAGCAGCTGCTGCTATATGGACATCCACATCTTTCAAGCATTCTCCAGCACAGTGTATGATGCTGCCCAAATATTTGTCAGTTATCACCTGCTCAATGTCCCATCTGGACAGGTTAATACTGAGCTGGTTGTATTCTAGAGCCAGAGGCTGTTTGATAGAAATGGACAAAGATTTCGTTTGATCAGGATTAGTAACCATACCAATGCCTGCTGCTTCTTGACCAACCAGATTGACCATGAGCTGCAGTGATTCACCAAACTGAGCCAACCAAGCAGAGTGGGGTGCAGTTCAACGGCACTGATAGCTGACTCTTCAAGGTTATCCGTCACCTGAACAATGATGGTGACAGAACACAGTCATGCCAAACTAGATAGGAAACCATGCCTTGTATCTGCCATTGACTTGAACACATCTTTTAGTTTCATTATAGAGATTTTCTATGAATGATACTATCATCCTATGGATGCCAAGATGCTTCAACAGTTCCCATAAACTTGCTCAATGCACTGAACCAAAGGCCTGATGGAAGTCTATAAAAGTGCTGTGCACAGCTTATTAAATCCAGCCATCTTCTCCAAAAAGTATCTCAAGGTAAAGATCTGGTCAGTAGTGGAACCACCAGGTCTAAAGTCACACTCAATATCCTGGCCTTTGCCACAAAGTGTGTTGCTGATTTGAGAGATTAACATGGAAGCAAAGACTTTTGCTGGGACCAATAATAGTGTAATACTTCTATAGTTGCTACATTTGGTTTTATTGCCCTTTTTGAACATAGGCAGAATAATAGCCTTCTTCTGGTGACTGAGGATATTAGTACATCAGATGAATTGGGAGAACCTATGCAGCCACAGAACAATACTCTCACCTGTCTTCAGGAACTCAGGGGTAATGTTACAAACCTCGGGTGCTTTCCCAAACTTCAGCTTATGGACTGCAGTCCAGACCTCCTCTTGGTTGAAGGAAGATGGCTCTACCAAAACTTCCTGTCCCTTTTCAAGTGGAAGAGGGATGCAGGTGACAGACAATTGAGGAGCATCTTGAAACAATCTTCCCATCAGTGCAACTGATCTTGCAGACTCTGGCTGATGATGCCATCCTGATTCCTTACAGGGAAAGATTCCACCTTTTCTGCAAACACTGCAAAGTTGAAGAGAGAGTTTGGAGCGCATGCTTGGCAGCAGCCTGTTCTAAACTGGCTGCCTGAATCAACCACCAGGTTTCCTTATTTCTTACACAATGATTTGACTCTGTTCCCAAGTCAAACCCATTCAGCCTTGGCTTTTGCACTCAACTAACATGTCTTTGAAGACTCAGTATGTAGCCTTACTCTTTCCCAAGCTCCAACTGCTGTGAGCATCTCCAGGCTGATCCATGGATGATGTTTGAAGGGCAGCCCCCAGCACTGATGACTTGAAACAACACCGTGTCTCATCAGACGACCGAGGGAGTGAGACTTCAGTCCCTAATATTTGAATGTGTTTCTGCAATTCAGAACAGAGAACCATCTGATAGCTCGGTTGTAATAAGAGCTTTTGATTGAATCAGATTAATTTCACTAACTGGCTGTCTTCAAAGTCTCAAAGTGTGCTTCTGCAGGGTTACCAACTTTGTGATTTGCCAAGTTAAGTAGGCAACATTTGTGGTCCAAATAGCAAATTTTCTAGGAAACGAGGACTGGATTTTCAAACGTGCCCACTGTTGACCTAACTGTACTACCACTGAAGTCTGGAGGAATTCTACTTCCATTAAAGTCAAACTTCATGAGGTCAATATTGAGGAAATTTGAAAATTCCTTCTGAATGCATTAACCATTAACAAAGACACTGATTTCTGTTACACTAGTGTGAATCACCTGAGGTTACTGTGTTTAGTCATCTGAGTTGTTCCAGATGCATGTTGGAGTAAATGAGATCAGAATGTGACCCAAGTAGTAAGTGTGCAAAATTAATTTTTTCAAGTATCTGTTAACCTATCCATGTAATTTTTTCATCTTACAAATTACATCTATGGCTCCATTGTTTTTGGAAAGTTCTTTCCATAATTGTGAATTCAAAATGATGCCCATCTTCAAAAATCGGAATACTGAAATTGATAGCTAAATTAAATCTTCCAGTGAACAGTAAAATGGGTTTGTCTCTCTTTTGGAAGCAAAATATGTAATATTCAGACAATGCAAATCTAACCCATTTCCAGTATATTGAGGATGGTTGAAGGAAGAGGCAAACATAGATGTCATACAGAAAATAACTTAATATTAGGCCTTTTATTTTGCTTTTGTCAAGATGTTTATTGAAATGCACAGAGATCTGAGACTGGTGTGGCACTGAAACTCATTATTACTACATTTTTATGTGTTTTTCTTTTCTTTGAGCTTTCTGGAGAGAGCTCCTTATTGTTTATGTCAAAGTGGCCCTTCTTCAAATATTTGAGAAAGAGGGAACTCTGAACTGGCTATTTGATCATTTTTATTAGATATTACCAAAGACAGAATGATCCATTGAATTGGACTAGATTTTATCTAAATGTCAAATATCTAGTCTCACAAGAGAGAAACGTGCACTAATTGTATCTTTCTCCCACATAATCTTAGAATTAACAATGGTAGAGAATGGAAAGAGTGTACAGTATTAGCAGCTTTACATTTTAAAAAAGAAAAACGTTTTCAGAAATATGTGAACTCTTTTTGGTAAAGGATTCATATCTTTGTTGGCTAAAGCACTTTTAAACCATTGATGACCATATTGTTTCAGAAATAACAGTTTAAATATACTGTCCCAGATTAAAAATACAAAAGTACTGTTGATCATAGCTTTCCTTTTGAAGTCATGGACTGGTGCATATACAAATGAACTAATACCTAACGATTTGAGATAACAGGATATGATAATTCTAACATTTCTGTATCCAGTATTTTCCTTATCCAAGTGTTGTGTAATAAGTAAGCTGAACTCTGGTTCTTGAAACAAGTTTATCTGTGACCAATATGAATAACTAAAAGTCTGGGATGGTTATTCTCTCTTCTCACCTGTGAATAGGAGATAACCTCAGTCTCACAAGCTATGATTTTCTTATCAACTAGTGAATTATATGTTTCAATAAATGAAAGTTCCAAGCAGGAAAGGATAAAGTAAGAAAATAAGTTGTATACGTACAAACTTAACAAGATTACTGATAACTCAGAAGAAAATGTGTGAAACCTGATTCTCAGTTGTTCTGTTCTGGCACTTGGGGCAGGGGCAAAGGTGGCATGAAGCCACTTTTGTGCTCCCCATATTCTGGGGCTGTTCAGTAACCCAAGGCTGCCCTAACTTTATGCTCTGGTCCTCATGGACTCCTACACAAACAATAGCCTTAAGACAATGTATTTGGGCCATACTCCTTCTCTGGCCCTCCCTCGACACTGCCCTTACTTTTAGTCACCACACACCCTGCTTTCAGCCCCCTATGTGTCTCCTTAATCTTGTCCTATACTTTTAAATAAATATCAATTTAAAACATTTTTAAATGACCAAACTTACTTGCATACTATTCAATAGGCCTTGAATACCCATTGTGAAAGTGATTTTTCTCTTGCAATTCTGTTAAAGGACACAAAATAGTTGAACCACTTCCTACCTGATTTTGCGCACACAATCAAATAGATGGACATGCAACTAGTGAAGGTCTGAATTATGTCTGTTAAAGGGAGGCCACGCTTCTCAAATTAACTACTTACTATGTGCAAAAGTGAGAGGTGTATTTTATTGGAATCTGAATAAGTTGTGTGGAAGAGTCAGTTCAGCAGACATTAAATGATGATGATGATGATTAGTTAGAAGAGTGACTGATTTGCAGAGGAGGATGTAGTGGTCAGATGTGGTAATGTGTACAAAACATATTTATCCAAGTACAGAGGTAGGGTGCACCAGCTGGTAACAAGCTGTGAATCACTAATCAAATCGCTGAGTGAGCAATGGGCAGTGGCTTGGAATGAATTAAAGAGGAATAATAATGTCAGATGTCTCTCTTATGGAATATTGCTAAGCTATAGGCTTCTGTGAAGTCAGTTACAAGTTAGTGGCTGATTTGCTGGAAAAGCAGGCTAATGTTCTCCTTGGAATTGTTCTTTCCTCAGACATAGCTAGTAGTGAGTTAGAGAAAGGGGAACCATAGATATTGACTTATGTTTCTATCACTTGTGCTCAGGCTAAAACTTGATCTTGTTTTTTCACAGACTCATGTCTCATTCTTAAACACACATCTTATCAATAAAAAAAAATTATATAAAATGCACAATATTTTCTGCATAGACTGTCCAACTCCAGTGACTTTGCACCAGTCTCTTGGAAGGACTTGTCTGAAAATGTGTTAGTTGAACACATCTGAATGCATATTTCAAATATACACCTGAAAAGTTCCTTTTACTCTTAGTGATGGGTGAAGATCTTTGGACAGCAGTGTCTCTTTAGTACAGGGAGGATGGATGGTCTTGTGGCTAAAGTAGTGGAGTGGGACTTAGGAAACCTGGTCTCATTTCCCAGGTATGTCATGGACTTCCTGTGTGGCCTGGAGCAAATTATTTAATCTTTGTGGGCCTCAGTTCATCATCTGTAAAAGGGGAATAATAATATTTTACATTGTGCTTCTTTGTTTGTTTGTCTGTCTGTCTGTCATATCCACCTGTTCTCTCTCATCTAAAACTTATGGGAACTCTTTATCGTGTGTGTGTGTGTGTGTGTGTGTGTGTGTGTTTTTGTACAGTGCTTACTGTATTGGAACTGGGTCCTTTAAATGCTACTGTAGTTCAAATGAATATGTGGCGGGGTGGGCCTATTCCACCCTGTGGGTCCTGCGCTTTACCGGCCACGCCGGTGGTGCGGCTGGGAGGGGAGCAGGGGCCCAGTCCCACCCTCTACCCTGGGCCCTGTCCCAGGGACCCTGTGAGGAGTGGTCTCACACTGCTTAGTCTCTGAGACAGACTACCTTCCCTGGGTCACCTGTCCGCGGCCCCAGTTCTTGAGGCCTGCTCCCTGGTACCGGTGTGAAGGGTTGTTCTGCCTTTCCTGGCTGGAACCGCTCCATCTTTGGTCTGGTGGCAGCAACGGATGATGGTCCCGAGCTCTGCAGCTGCAGCAGGGCAGGGCAGGGCAGGGCAGGGCAGGGCAGGGCAGGGCAGGGCAGCTCCGCTTTGCTCTGCTTTGCTTTCTCTCTTCTGGCTGTTAACTCCCTTTCAGCCCTCCCCACCTGCCTGAAGGGGAGGCTTTTAACTGCTGGGGCCATTTCTTTGATAGGGTCCAGGTGGCCTAATTGGCCCAATTGCCTTGAATTAGCCCCAGCTGGGTTACCCAGGGAATAGGGCTTTTTGGAGCTGGGGCTAATATACATGCCTTCCAGCACCCTTTCATAGCCGTCCAGTCTGGCCCTGTCACAAATAATAATCTTTCTTTGTCCTCCTTAGGCAACAGGAAAGATTTGAAGGGCGATCAGGGAGTGAGAGAGAAGGCTGTAGATTGGGGGTGATTTTGGAGACATGTGGAGACTATTCAGCTGGAAGTGAATCACAATTCAGGTGATTCATTTCCTGATGTTAAGCAAATATCACAAGCTTGCAACCCCTTTTGAAGTGGAATCAAAATGGGCTCCTTAGGGCTTTGGTTCTGGCTGGAACACACAGTCCCAAGAACTAGTACAGATAGCTGAAGCAGCAACATTTGGGAAATAGAGAGGAAAAATGTTTTGATAAAACGTTTTGAGTTTTGCACATCTCTAACCTGAACTAGTTGAGCCACTACTTTTTTGTCCTGGGTAAACAAAGTTGTTGTTGGTGTAAATATTTTTCTTACATAAGTAGAAACACAGAGGGTTTTTTTTACTGGGCCTGCAGAGCTAATCTTTGAAGCTGTCATATATTAGTTTCCTCTTGGCCCCAACAGAGTCCTGAAAAAATGAAATTACTTTGGCCACCCCTTTGCAATCATCTGCATTAGGTGTATTTTTAGAGTGACAAATGACGATTTTTTTAATTATGAAAGAAAACACACGTTGGTCTAGACAGGAGAAATTGTTCATTTACACTTCCTCCTTCTGAATACATTCCCCTAATAATGGTTGGATGGACTACCTACTGATAACAGTAACTAATACAGCAGAAAATCAGGTGGAGCAGCAGGTCTTTCACATAGGCTTTTGACTCTGAATATTTCACTCATTTTCTTTTTATGAAATTATCATAAACCAATGTGGTGAGCATTACAGCATCCAAAATGGAAACAACTACCAAATAAAACATCTTGCACAGAAAAAAGCATAACCAATCACAATCATACAATTGTGGAAATGAATTTTTCCATGATGAGCATCAGGAAAAGGTGGAGGAGTTGCACTATGCAATATGATTTCTCAGAGCTCCAGAGTGAAACTGGAGAAAAGCCTGTTGAGAATCCTTAGGTTAAGTTTAGAGGCGAGAGCAGCAAGGGTGATGTCACGGAGGGTGTCTGTTATGCACCACCAGCCCAGGAGGATGAGGTAGACAAGACTTCCTTCATACACCTAGTTAAAGTTTCCAGATCACGGGACCTGGTTCTCATGGAGGACATCAATCACCTTGATATCTGCTGGGAGAGCAATACTGAATTGCGCACAATCCAGGAAGTTTTTGGAGTGTTGCAGACAACTTCCTGGTGCAAGTCCTGGAGGAACCTATTGGGGCCGTGCTCCATGCTGCTCACAAACCTGAAAGAATTGGTAGGGGACGTAGAAGTGGGTGGTAACCTGGGCATCAGTGACCATGAAATGGTCAAGTTCAGGATCCTGACAAAAGGAAGAAAGGAGAACAGCAGGATACGGACCCTGGACTTCAGAAAAGCAGACTTTGACTCCCTCAGGGAGCTGATGGGCAGATCCCCTGTGAGACTAATATGAGGGGGAAAGGAGTCCAAGAGAGCTCGCTGTATTTTAAAAAAACATATTGAGGGCGCAGGAACAAACCATCCTGATGTCCAGAAAGAATAGCAAATATGGCAGACGACCAGCTTGGCTTAACAAAGAAGTCTTTGGTGAGCTTAAACACAAAAAGGAAGCTTACAAGAAGTGGAAGCTTGGTCAGATGACTAGGGAGAATTATAAAAATACTGCTCGAATGTGCAGGAGTGAAATCAGGAAGGCCAAATTGGAGTTACAGCTAGCAAGGGACATGAAGGGGAACAAGAAGGGTTTCTACAGTTATGTTAGTAACAAGAAGGTGGTCAGGGAAAGTGTGGGTCCCTTAGAGAATGGGGGAGACAACCTAGTGACAGAGGATGTGTAGAAAGCTGAAGTACTCAATGCTTTTTTTGCCTCTGTCTCCACATACAAGGTCAGCTCTCAGACTACTGCACTGTGCAGCACAGAATGGGGAGGAGGTAAGCAGCCCTCAGTGCTGAAAGAACAGGTTCAGGACTACTTAGAAAGGCTGGACATGCACAAGTCCATGAGGCTGGATGTGATGCATCCGAAGGTGCAGAGGGAGTTGGCTGATGTGATTGCAGAGCCATTGACCATTATCTTTGAACACTCGTGGTGATTGGGAAAGGTCCCGGATGATTGGAAAAAGGCAAATATAGTGCCCATCTTCAAAAACGGGAAGGAGGAGGATCCAGGGAACTACAGACTGGTCAGCCTCACCTCAGTTCCTGGAAAAATCATGGAGCAGGTACTCAAGGAATCCATTTTGAGGAACTTTGAAGAGAGGAAGGTGATCAGGAAGAGTCAACATGGATTCACCAAGGGCAAGACATGTCTGACCAACCTGATTGCCTTCTATGATGAGATGACTGACTGTGTGGATGTGGGGAAAGCAGTGGACATGATATACCTTGACTTTAGCAAAGCTTTTGATATGGTCTCCCACAGAATTCTTGCCAGTAAGTTAAAGAAGTATGTGTTGGATGAATGGACTATAAAGTGAATAGAAAGATGGCTAGATCATCGGGATCAACGGGTAGTGATTAATGGCTTGATGTCTAGTTGGCAGCCGGTCATAAGCGGAATGCCCCAGGGGTCGGTCCTGGGGCAGGTTTTGTTTAAGATCTTCATTAATGATCTGGAGGATGTGGTAGATTGCACTCTCAGCAAGTTTGAGAAGACACTAAGCTAGGGGGAGTGGTAGATACAGTGGAGGGCAGGGATAGGATACAGAGTGACCTAGACAATTTGGAGGATTGGGCCAAAAGAAATGTGATGAGGTTCAACAAGGACAAGTGCAGAGTGCTGCCCTTAGGCATGCTGCCCTTAGGCATGCTGCCCTTAGGCATGCTGCCCTTAGGCATGCTGCCATGCACAGCTACAGACTCGGGACCAACAGGCTAGGCAGCAGTTCAGCAGAAAAGGACCTGGGGCTTACAGGAGACAAGAATCTGGATATGAGTACCCTTGTTCCCAAGAAGGCTATTGGGCTGCATTAGTAGGAGCATTGCCAGCAGATCAAGGGAAATGATTATTCCCCTCTATTCAGCATTGGTGAGGCCTCATTTGGAATATTGTATCCAGTTTTGGGCCCCTCACTACAGAAAGGATGTGGACAAGTTGGAAAGAGTTCAGGGGAAGGCAACAAAAATGATTAGGAGGCTGGAGCACATGACTTATGAGGAGAGGCTGAGGGAACTGATAGCAGCCTTTAACTACCTGAAAGGGAGTTCCAGGGAGGATGGAACTAGGCTGCTCTCAGTGGTAGTATATGACAGAACTAGGAGCAGTGTTGCAGTGGGGAAGGTCTAGTTTGGATATTAGGAAAAAGTTTTTCACTAGGAGGGTGGTGAAGCACTGGAATGGATTACCTAGGGAGGTGGTGGAATCTCCATCCTTAGAGGTTTTTAAGGTGATGCTTGACAGGTGTGGCTGATATAGTTAAGATTGGTCCTCCTTTTGTCCTGGTTGGTCCAGCAGGGGCTTGGACTAGATGACCTCCTGAGGGCCCTTCTAACCATAATTTCTATTTCTCTATGAAAAAGAGGAAAAACTACTATATACAACACAATTGTACATGTGCAGAAAAGGTAGATTGCCCAATTATCAGCCCCGCAAGTCGAATGTGAATAGTAAAATGTCTGCCCAATGAAATAGGTTCATTCCTTCATCAACACCTCTCACTCCCATTCTGCTTTAAAGCCCATTTTGTCTTTGATTCCTGTATAGACAGGGTCCTCCCACTGAAAGGAAGAAAGGGGAAGGCAAAACAGTTAAGCCTCTCTGTAGGCTAATTTATGTATATGACATAATTCATATTGCATATATCTTAATTAACTGAATTATAAAATTTGTCTGAAACAATTACAAGTAAAACAAAGGGTTTGGAGATAATTATGGGGAATTCTTATAGGGATCTTTTTTTGCCATTGTGGCTGATGTCATTTCCTATGATCTGCTATTTGGAAAACACTTTCAGGATTGCAACTAAAAACATTGAGCCATTTTCTGGCAACTTACATTGTGTAGGAGCTGATTGTGAGAAGTACTAATTATTTCAGTAGGACTACTCAGGTGCCACTGTGAGCCATGCACAGATCTCCATACTACATGGAAGGGAAAGGGTTGGCTGTTGGAAAGGCAACATCCCATCCTCCACTCTCATATCCTGCCAAGGGTGCTCTATGGGTTTGAAGAATCTAGGAGGAGCCAGAGTTTGGGGCTGATCAAGTGAGGAGTGGATGGCCCAGGGCAGGGGAAGGAGATTGACACACAACCCCCCCAAGCCCAGATTTATGGAGATTCCCCAAAAATCATAAAATCAAGCTGTATCATCTTTTCCACAAAGTCCCCTCTCTACCCACTAGTCCCCATGTACTCTGTCAGGGGTCGTGTCAGGTTGCCATGGTGTGATGGGGTGCACAAACCCTATGTTGGGTGGCCACAGCCTTCTTGAGGGAAGGTAGGGTCAGCACAGCACTACTGTGTGTGCTTTTCTACCTGGACTGGCTTCTGGTCCAGACAAGGCTGCTGAAGGTGGCATCCATCTGAGGGGTATGACTGCCCTTAAGAACACTGTGGATGTTTGCACCCTACTAGAGTCTACACTATAATTTTTTTTCCTGAACCCAGAAATGCCTTGGTAACAAATGGCCAGAGGGAGATTCATGCACTAATACAGCTCCAACGCAACCATGCGATAAGGGGAGTGTGGGACTGCTGCAGCCAGAATCACACCAAGTTCAGTAAGTTAGAGTAAGGCATGTGATATTACCATAAGTAGTAGAGAGGGTATAACTGAATATAAAATATAGACATTAGGATAGACATTGTTTTGGGAATGATGAGACAAAAACATAACTTGCTGTATTGATTGCATGTGGTATTGACACACCCAGGAAATTACCCACCTTTGTAGATGCCTGGAAGTACATAAAGTTTACTGAACTAGTTCTGCTGAGATCTAATTAAAATATACATAACCATAATTACTTTGACTATGTTTTTCTAAATCTAGTTAACAAAAAAAAAATTCATGGAAGCGCAATTTTTAGTTCAACAGTTGCTAGATTTCCAGCTATTAAAGTTTAACATTATTGCTGAGCAGAGCATAGTAATTTTCTTTTTTCTCCTTTTAATGTTCAGATTGTTGCACTAGTTTACATGGCACTTCAATTCTTTGTGGTTCATTTATCATGGTTAATTTGTAGCTTCTAGCAGTGGTTTGTGAATGGCACAATAAAGTAAATACAATAATAGTATGGTTTTCTCTGAGGATTGGTTGTCTGCTGATCATTACACAAGCTTGGGAAACAGACTTAGTGGCAAAAATTGAATTGCATCTTCTAAAAGCTTTTTATATCTATGGCTATGAACAATCTGAATCCCTACCCCATATGTAACAGCATGAAGACCCTGATGTGGTGCTAGATTGGAATTCAGCATATAGGTGCAATCTTCCAGGAGCACCACAGTGAGGAATTGTGCTTCAGAGAGGCACAATTTTCCCCCTCATTCCAACAACAGATAATCTGCTACTGGCCCTTATCAATAGCAGATTGATTAGTGCATTCTGGGGCAGGGGGAAAAGCCAAAGTTTTGGCCCCTATTAATCTCTCCCCATCCATCTGCTAAGCATATGGAGAAGGATATAAAGAGGATGGGAGTTTGTCTTTTGGGTAGGAGAATTATGGAACTAGGCCACAGGACAGGGGTGTCAAACATCCAGCCCACAGGCCGGAAACAGCTCACCAACCTTTTTAGTTCGGCCCCTGGCGGCAATGTGCGCTGCCGTGATCTCTCGTGGCGTTGTACTCTCTGGCGGCGTCACGCGCTGCCGCCAGAAGGTACAATGCCACGAGATCTGACGGCGTCATGTGCTGCCGCCAGAGAGTACAACGCCATGAGATCTTGCGGCAGCGCACGCTGCCACCAGAGAGTACAACACCATGAGATGTCACGGCGTCACGCGCTGCTGCGAGATCTGTGTATTCTGGTGGCAGCACGTGGAGCGCTGTGTGTATGAGACACAGTGCTCCAAAAGGCGGCAGAGGGACAGTGTGGTCTTGAGGCATCGCGCAGTACTATAATTCTTAATCATTGATAGATTCTTTTAATCGTAAAATAGTAGTAGTTGTAGAAGTGAATTTACTGCAGTTTTTATATCGCTGATATCTAGCAAATAAAATACAATACTACATGAAAATGTTTGTGACTAGTATTTTGATTTATGTATGTATGGCCCACTTGAAGTACATTTAATTCAAATCTGGCCCGCCATAACAAATGTGTTCGACACCCTGCCGCAGGAGGTTGTAGTGAAAACAGTAGGAACAGTCAAAGGGTCGATGCTTAGGCAAAAATTCTATATTATATAATTGTTTGAGTTACCAGTAAAGCCAAACTCTCTCCAAGGCCTTTCCTTCTTATCTCCTTCCATATTCTTATCTCACCAATGGTTTTTTTCCTCCCTTCCATTGCTCTTGTTTTCATAGGCCTTAATATCAAGATAACACTGAAAGGTGGGGAGATTCATGCTTGCTTCTTAAAAGACAGATTTTCTTTTTGTTGTTACTGCAGCCACTCTTATCATGGAGAGAAAATTTACCTTTATTTTATTAGCTACTTTTTAAACCATATATTCTTCCCACTAAATTCTGGTCTTAACTCCTGTTTCTTGTGGTCTTCCTTTACTTGTTAACTAGGGCTTTTTGTTACTAGCCACAAACTCTAAAGCAAATATGTTATTTACTTAACCAAACTTAAGCTAACTTTAATCCTTTAATTTCATATCTATCCTACATGTTTTTCTAGTCTTGGCATAAAAGTGAGCTATTTCGCACTTTCTTATAGTTATATGAATGAGTATTACATATAGTGGCTACGTTTGTCTTTGTATCATTCTAAAATAATTCTTGTAAAACGAGATCATAATGCATGCAGATGAGCAGAAGATATCCAGAAGTCAATTCAGTCCCATGACAAAAATGCAGAAACAAAGCACAGAATTAACTAATGCAACCTCGTGCAAATTAGTATGAATGTGCTATTTTCTATTTCTGCTATCTGGGGATGTTCCAAATCTCGTAATCTCAAAGATCTGTAGAGAATTCTTGGTGACAAATGATAGCATCCTCTGTTGCAAGGAGGGGGTTAACTGTCATAAAACAGCATCTCTCTAAAGAGGAATCATTTTTATGCTCTCAGTGCATATATTTCATAACATTAATGCTCAGTCAGCATAATAAAATCCTTTCAAAAACTGTTGTAGTACATGTCTAAGGAAAAAAAATGTTCCTATAAACTGTATTTCCTACTTTCAGAAAATTGTTTCCAGAAAAATACTGCAGTTGCTACTAAAAGTGAAAAGACAATTACATAAACTTAAGAAGCAGATGGGTGGCTATTAAAGAAAAAACAAGCTTTAAACAATGTGAAAACAGTAGCATTAACTAATAGTTTTGTTTGTACATACCCTCATCATTTACTCATTTATTAATCTCTTCATAACGTCAGTGTAGCAATGGTCAGTATTTTGGTCTATTATGCAGAGGCTCTTTCACAGCTCTGTGAAAATGTGGTAGACAATGTACCAGTTGTCAGGGCTAGTTCAGCCCTAGTGTACATGGCTGCAACTCTTTTCAGTCAGTGGACCTAAACGTGACTAAAGCACAGCTTAATTTGGTCCAAAGTTTGAATGCAACTCTAAGATTTCCCTGTTTTGTTTTGTTTTTCTGTAGCTTTGAACTCTTTGAGGTAATTTCCTGTTCATTTGTATTTGGAGTGCAGCTGCTATACTGATTTCATGGAAACCTGCCATCTTTGCGAGCCTTTTTCTCTGCAACCTTATTCCTAAGAATAGTCCTTATGCAAGTGAGCTGTCCCACTGACTGCCAAAAAACGGGATTTACAGGACTAGTTCCTTTGTTAAATGTTTTCCCACTCATGGTGTTTCGTTGATGTGAGCACATCTTTTGGTTGTTACAGAATTTTATACTATCCCATTCCTTAGATTTTCCTGTGACCTCAGGGAAAAATTGGTGATGGGATTTCAACATTAAGGATAGATTTACATTTTCAAAACTATATTCATAAGAAAAGGCTAAAAACCTGCTTGCTTATTGTTTTAAAATAAAATCTAAGATTTGTCCTTGTAGTTCTTTGCCCCGTAGATTAGGGGACCCACAGCCAAAAGCTAGCTCTGCCCCAGTACTCACCTGGAATCAACTGAGGTCATTTGGGAAACCCTTCCATCATTGATAAACAAGGCAAAGATGTCCCCAGAGTGAGATTTCCTTTTCCCACATGTTTGCAGTCTTCCTCTATAGTTATTGTTCTCATCTGATATACTTCGTAGGATATATTCCAAGCATTTAAGGGGTCATCATCTGAATACCATTGCTTTGAATGTAACTCCCCTACTTCTCTTGAAATCTGTAGTCCTGAATTCAAATAAACAACATAAAAAGAAAGAGGGGTAAAAATATGTACTGTCAAACTGGCACCTTCCATATGCGTTAAATTAATTTTGCAACAAATTTTGGGGTGCTGTGTGTCTGTATTGAAATTCAAATATGGGTGAAGTCTTTCCATCCCTTCCTTTCCCCATAACTATAGAAAGCACATCTATAAGGAGAGGCGCATAACTGAGCCAATTGGGTTAAATCCATGCCATCAGCAGAGGGGTACATTTGCCAAACACAAGCCAGCCACGCAACGGCAGTGTCACAGTTCAGTGGTCCCAGTCTCTCAGCAATAACCTTGGCTTGATTGGGAGACCATCTCACCACATCTGTGACCATCTCTGTTGTGGGGAGATTGGCTCTTGCAACTAGACATTTAACCTCTCTTGTGGAAACAGGGGTAACATTATGCATGTGGGGCCATTTGGGGTTGAATGGGCTTTTGGGGACAGCATCAGGGGGTATTTCTATTTTCCCCAGGGGGCCCAAAGTCACAATCCTCTCTTAGCCTTACAGCTGCTACCACCCCCTCCTGGGCGCTAAATTGGGCATGCAATTTACTAATAAGGGGTTACTGCTGCCTTCTTCTCATCTGCCAAGAAGCAAGTTGCTGCTCTTGCTTCTTCTAACAATTTGTGATTTTACTCTTTCCTATATTGCTCTGCATTCCTGCTTGCCTTGTCTCTCTCCTCTTGCATGTTTCTTTAGTATAGTCACCATTTTAAGCTTTTCTGATATAAATTCACACCCGTCTGCCTCCATTTGTCCAAACTCTGTTGTAACTGCTTTTTCTCAAGCTCCAGTTCCTGCCTTTCCTTTACCATTTCAACCATGTCCAAACATACATAAAATAATGTCCATGCAGCAGCTGCATCCTTTGCACTACCACTTGACTTAATGGTTGTGCAATATTCTTCAAGCTTACACCCGCCTCAATCAGGGGATTCTCACCCTTGAAGCACCTCCTTTCCCAAGTCCAAATGTCCCAACGGGGACGTTTCCCCTTCTATATTACCCACTTCTCTAACCTACTGGTTTTCTCCTGTCTCCAGTGAGCAGCCAAGGGAGTTTTTTCAGCCATCTCAACTTCTCTTATCACACTAAGGATCACTACCAAAAACTACCAAAAGCCCCTTTCATACGGTCACTTAAATCTCTAACAGTATTGCTCTAAAATCTTAATTCTAAGGCACAATACTTAACTCTTTATGGCACAATCCTACAGTTATTCTAAGTACGATTCTTAACTTAAAAGTTACAGGAGGTTACCAAGTATTTTATGGTAGAGGGACCTCGCTAAAGGAGCTCGGTCTGATAGAAGAAAGAAGAGAGAACTTGCTCAGGCCTGTGCCTCAGTTTGCCCACTCTGCAGCAACTACTCAACAATTACCACCTGATTAGGGGCACATGCTGCCTGCCATTAGAACAACATATAAAAGGATGTGGTGGATTCTTTATTACCTGAAGTCATAGAATTTAAGATCAGAAGGCATTACTAGATCATCTAGTTTGGCCTCCTGCATATATCAACCCAGCACCCTCACACTAAACCTGAGAACCCAAATTAGAACAAAGTATTACAGCATACAGTAGACCAGACTATTATGTGCAACAAGCAGAGAATAGGAGGGACCAAGATGCACCAATGCTTGAGGCCCCCACAAAGGCAGGGAAATGATTAAGTGAGCTATACCCAGATAATCCTGGCAAGTGACCCACACCCACACACTGCAGAAGGGGGGGAAAAAACCCAGGTCACTGTCAATCTGACTTGGGGGAAATTTTTTCTAATCCTACATATGGTGATCAGTTAGACCCTGAGCATCTGAGAGAGCCAGCCAAGCACCGGAGAAGGAGAATTCTCAATGCCATCTCAAAGCTCCAGCCCTCCCCATGCAACATCCCATCTTCAGCCATGGCCATCCCTGATGCTTCAGAGAAAGGAGATCAACCATCCATCCAGAATACATTGGAGGGGAATATCCCTTTCTGACCCCTGAAGGTGGCTGGCTGAAACTCTGAAGCATGATCATTGAGGAACGTAAGACATAAACTGGAAGTGAGGCCCACTGGCAGTGATGTCTTCTAAAAGATTTGCTGTAGTGCTGCCAGAAGTTATGGGCTAAATGCAGGAATTACTGAGGGAAAGTCTATGGCCTGTACTATGGAGGAGATCAGGCTAGATTATCATAATGGTCCCTTCTGGTCTTAGCATTCTGTGGAAAAAACACAGCTCCACAGTGACCCACTCTGAAGAGGATGGAAGGGGAAGAGGTATATCAGTGTGGTGGAGGTATAGCCAGAATTTCTGTGAAGTGTCTAGATCAACTGATTGTCATACATATAGGGGAGAAATGGCCCTTCTGCATCTACTTCCCTTGTCTTGCAGTAGTGCCCCTGCAGGGAATGTCTGTGTCATGCTTACTGAAAACTAGAGCTGATGATTCCACTCCTCATCCCAATATGCACATGACTCTGTACATAATTTCAACATAAGACAGAAAATACCTGTGATGGAGCACACACTGAACAGCTTCTCCTGCTGGCCATCTCAGGGATGCCTTCTCCTGGTGGTGTCTCTCCTGCTGCCTTCTCCACCTGCAGCCCCAGGAACTGCAGTGTCCTTTTCATGACTCAGCCCTCTGGCCACATCACCATGTTTTGTTTCCCACCTTCTGGGATGGGGAAGTATCTCAGTCCAATCCAGCCACTTCCCCAGGGGTGAGTGGGGGGGGGACGGACCTGGGCCCAGCCACTACTCTGGGATGCAGCCCAGGGACCTTGTCAATAGAAGCCTCGCTGCCTCTCTTTGACTTCTCCACCAGTGCTGCTTCAATTCTCTGGGCCATTTCCACGCAGCCCTAGCACCTCCTTTGATCTCTTCTCAGGGTTGCCAGCCAGGAGCTCCCTCTTGCTTCGCTGGTCTCTGCCAGCAACTGCTCTGTCCAAGGTACTACCTTCCTGCAGCCCACTGGGAAGACAGTCCTCTCTCCTTAGACTCCTTGCAGCAACTGACTGTCCTTCTGTGCAGTTCCCTTTTATGTAAACATGCAGGGCTCAGATTGGTTGCTCTGTGCAGCTTCTCTCTGATTGGCTAGCCCCTGCACATCCTCCCTAGGCTACTTTTAGCCCCTTCCTTTCTGGAGTGGGGTGAAACAGATCATCACAATACCTTTTTTTTTAAAAGTGATTGCACATCCTGATTTAGCAATTATGCAACATTCTTTTGGTGTTTTCTCTCATTTCAGCTTCATCATGAGTGCACTATGCTGCCAAGTTTTGCTCCATGGAAAGTTCCAATTGGAGAGGAAACTGCTGTTTTATGTAATATGAGTCTCTTAGCTGCAGAGTGGTATATAAAATTCTAACACAGTATTTAAGAATCAAAGGGTTCCCAACTTGTTGTTTGAAACCCATGGTTCATCTCTTCTTGCTCCTTGTCATTCTTGAGCTGGTATTTTGAATTGGCTTCAGTGAAATGGAGGTGAAGAAAAACATTGCTGCTTTTTTACAGTTGCTGTTTGGGATGAAACTCTCTGTTTGTTTGACTGAGAAATTCTATGGTAATTAGAGAGACAAGGTAGGTGAAGTAATATCATTTATTGGACTAACTTTTTTTCATGAAAAAGATAAGCTTGTGAGATTACATAGAGCTATTCTTCAGGACCGGGAAAGGTACTCAGGCCAGGTCTACACTATAAACTTAGACTATGTTTACACTACCACTTATGTTGGTGTAACTTAATTGTTCAGGAGTATGAATTAGCCACCCCCTCCCCCCCCCCCAGTGACATAATTTACACCAACCTAAGCACCGATGTAGATGGCACTATGTCAGCGGGAGAGCTTCACTTATTGTAAGAAACCATTCAAAGTGAGGTGGCCAGTTAACCTCTGCAGTCATAGGACCAAAAAGGGGGGATTGATGGATTACAGATTGTTATAAACGATAACTCCAGTGTCTTTATTAAGTCCATGATTTTTAGTGGTTAGCAACATTATGAATTTATGCTCCCTGGCTTGTCCTTTGAAGGTGTTAAGCAGGTTTCCTTTGAGGATGAGAGCTGATATATCCGATATGGAGTGATTGCTTTGTGAAAAGTCTCCCCCTTTTTTGTGGGGGTGGAGGTCTATGATGGCAGAGGCTTTAATCAGCCACTTCACTTTTAATTGACTTTTACTATATGCATTAACTACTTATGCTTAACAATCTGTTGCAACTTGTATTTAGCTATGACACTCTGAGTACCTTTCCCAGACCTGAAGAAGAGCTCTGTGTAATTTCAAAATCTTGTCTCTTTCACCAACAG
The DNA here is from genome assembly GCF_026122565.2 of Emydura macquarii macquarii. NCBI lineage: Eukaryota > Metazoa > Chordata > Testudines > Chelidae > Emydura > Emydura macquarii. Next base: position 12,834,132 of record NW_027132559.1, on the reverse strand, counting down.
AAGTTGGTCCTATAAAAGGTATCACTTCACCCACCTTGTCTTTCTAATATCTTGGGTCAACACAGCAACAACACTGCAAACAACCTATGGTAATTGTCAATCTTGAGACTTGCTTTTACTGTAAATGACACACACTTAATATTAGTTGATAGCAACTATAAAGTGAGCCAGAATTTTATCCAGCATTACTTGAATGTAACCACATTAGCAAGAGACATGAAACTTTAGGGCCTAATCCTGCACTGTTAGTTTTGGGCATGTAGCAAAGCCATAGGTGGATTTGGCAAATATCTCTGTTCTTTTTCCTTACTTTTGTCTTTAAGTGCAAAATAGCCATCACTTCAAAAATTGCTAAATAATTTAATACACTTGCTTTATATATTTTAAAATTTTTAACAAACATAAACGGAAGAAATTCTATATGTATTTTTCTTCCCTCTTAAACCCTGACAGCCCTTCTGTGTCCATCACACATATACAAATGCAATTATTTCAGTGTCACCAAACACCATACATTACTACACTGCTCCTCATACTTCTTCCAGTTTACTCAGGGGAAGCAAGTACTTCAGATAAGAGAAAGCAGAATACCTCTGCTGTGTATTGACCTGTCACTGCAGCTTTAAAAAAGGGAAATGCAGGAGAGCCTCACATTTTGCTAAACCACACACTTTACAGTTTGCACAAAAAAATAGATGGTTTTCTGCACTCTGTCAGCAAAGATTTTATAGCAGAGTGCTGCAGGGAAGTCTCATGTTACTAAGAATTCATTACTTTTTTCCAAAATATATATATATATAAAATATTTGCTTGCATACTATGATTAACTATCCTAAATAATAATTACAATTGACAGAGTAAATAGTCTCTTTTGTGATACGTTATGCTTGGTATTTTTGTGTTTGTTCACTTGCTTTCTAAGAGTCCTGTGCAAGGCCAATTGTGGAAAGACTCGTGTGCAGTGTGTTTTGTATCAGATCTTAAAGTTAAGCACATGCTTCGATGCTTTGATGGATCAAAACCTAATCTGCTAAATTATATAATTCACAATAGGTCTCCCAATCATAACTGCAAATTAGCAATGTACTATTGTAGTGTTGTTGTAGCTGTTATATATTTATACTTTGTACAGGAACATGTGTAACAGAACTATAAAGACAAGTAATAACATAATACCTAAGTTCTATCAGTATGACTAAAAGAGTCAAACCTATAGACTGAAGTATGTAGAAATCCAGATTTCATAGCTGGTGAAGCCTGTTACTTGAGTACATCTGTGTCCATGTCAATAATTTATTCCAAAATGATTGGCATTTTTAAAATGGAGATGCTGTAAGGTACCTAGACATCTGAGCTACATTTTTACAGAATTGTGTCAGAGGTCCAAACAGAATTGCATAAGATGTTAAGTTTAATACCTAAAACTAAACAATATGTCTATCTTTGGGCCACAGCTTAAAAGAACAGATGTCTGAACTGTACCTGAAAAACATACACACATTGGGGCAAACATGTAACTGTGCATGTAAAATATTCCGTTATTCATACAATAGAGCTATTCTCTGAAAAATTACCCATTACCAAGTGCAGTTACTTGTTTGACCTTTTGTGCACATAGGGGCTCAATCCTGTCTTCTGTGTGGTGCTGAGTGCTATTGTTTTTTGACTTCAGAATATGATCAAATTCATAACTTAAAAGTGACGGTCATTGGGCCCAGGAATCTCAAAGGAGCTTAGGGGAGTTAGGTGCTTTACCCCCCATTGAACTAAAAACTCCTGTTGTATACCCTGAAAGAGCAGTGCATGTTTTCTAGGAGTCTGCACCCTTAGATTTGTGGAAGAGGAGTTCTTATTCCTAATTACCACTTTAAATGGCTCTTACAGTGTAGTAGCAAGATACTTAGAATCACATCCCACAATCTTTACTCAGATTTTACCCATACAAAAATCTCATTGACAACAATGGCAATTTTGTTGGTGTAAACGCAATGGGGTTTGTTCTGCAATGGCAGAGTACTTTCTTATTATTAGACTCTTTGTGGACCATGGGATTTTAAAATATTTTTGCATATAAATTAAAGAGTTTTATGCAATTAAGTTTTAAAAATCATTGCATTTTTATCAATGAGTAAAAAGGTGAATGATTGAATGTATTTGTATTCTAAAATCTACAACTGCCTCAAAAATAACACTGTATGTTTACACGACAGCTGGGAGCAAATCTCCCAGCTTGAGTAGAGAGACTCACGTTAGCTGGGACTGAGCTAGTGTGCTAAAAATAGCAGTGCGGAAGTTGTGGCATCAGCGAGACACCTGAGCTTGGACCCATCTTAGCTCCAGGGTCCTAGTTTGGGTGGCTAGCCCAAGCCTCTGTCTGTTCTGCATTGTCCACATCACCAGTTTTAGTGCACTGGGGTGATCCCCACTAATATAAGTCTGTCTGCCTGGGCTGAAAGGCTCTCTCCCAGCTGCAGCGTAGATATACCCTATAAGTACAAATATAGATATGTTTTAGGAATGCAGATTCACATTTTTTCTTTCAGACTTAATTATTCATAGAGGAAAATAATTGCCAGTTTGTTTGGTTAAGTGTGCATTTGTATTTAGTGCATGTGAAAGTAGAGTAATGATAAATAAGGCCTCTCCTGACATTTTTCAGTACATTGATCAGGAATTGGATTATGTCTAGTAATTCATCAGTGATGAGTCAGCAAGTGATTTATATCACATTTTTATATACAGCTTTAGTCTTATGACTAATATCAATGATTTATTAACCTGAATGACTTACTTTTACAGAGCAGAGTGTGGAAAGTAATGGGCCAAATTCAAACCTAGGATAAAATTCAGACCTAGGCTAAATGGAGTGGATCTGACCCATAAGGGAGTAGCTCTGGCTCTGCTGTGCGGAAGGAATACAATGGGAACTTGGGCTTTGTGGATTGGGAGGGGACATGATAGGTACATGATCTGGGGGATAGCTGCAGTCTACATCATAGGCCTCCTCAATCCGATGGAGATGTGGCAGTGTGAGATAATCTTGACCCTGGCCTTTCCCCTCCACGCACAGAAATTAAAGGCAGCTACAGGTCAAGAACTGATGAAAGCATGGTGCTTGAGAAAATTCTTCTGCTATAAAGGAAGGAAGGGGAGCATGGAGCAACCACCAAAATGTTCCAACCCTCTGCAGATTGACCTATCCCAATCCCAGGTGCTAAGTGCTTTCTATGAGTTGATGACCGACCCCAACCCCATTGCTTAGTATCTTGCAAGCCAGGGCCTTAAGGGATAAGAGTTCTGAAGATGTTATCATACTAATGCACAGATAATAATTTTTCCAATTATGGTATTTTGGAGGGAAATAAAATTCTTGTGTCTCTGGAAAAGATCTGTGTACTTGCAGGCATACTGTTGTTTTATAAGATAAAGTATGACCTATAGACTAATCAACAAATGTTTGTTTAATTAGTTTTTAGCTGAAATGACTACTGTTTAAATTAGTTTTGAATTAATTCAGTATTAATTTATTAATGACTGTATATTAAAGAGAGGTGTGATTTGAGCAGAGGACTGGCAGCTAGGAACTTTTGAGCTGAACCATAATCCTGGCTCTGACACTGCCTCCCTCTGTAGCCTTGGGCAAGTTGCTGTTGCAAAACTGTTCTGCGTCTCTTTTCCCATCACTAAAATAAATGAGGATAGCAATTTGCTTACTTAATTCATGAAGGGACTATGGGTACTTAGTGTCTGCAAAGCATTTTAAATATGAAGTAAGTCCTACATAAATGCTAAGCATTATTCCTTATTACTAAGGAATTATTCTGTTCCCAAATCCATTAACATTGCTATTATTTGAGTAATATAGAAGTGAAACAAAGTTATTCACTTTTGGTTACCGATGTAAATTAATATTTTTCTGATAGAGATTTGAATTAAACTGTCAGAAACCTAAAAGCTACATTTTTCCACCCTAACTAAACCTAAAATTTCTGATTTAACTCTTTGGTTGGGTGACTAGGGCCACTGATGGAAATTTGTAAAATTGTCACTGGGGTCCTGATTCAGCAGTCATCTCCATTCAGCCAAGCACTTGGGCATGTGCTTAAGTCTCAATAACATGAAGTGGACTGAGGCTCCTGTTAAATTGCTTTTCTGAATAGAGATAAATCTGAGCATTTACTTCAATGCTAAATTGAGTGACTGCACCTGCTGAATATCATCCTTGCAGCATAAATGGGTAGGTGCATAAGACAGATATGGTTTAACGTGTCTGATGTGAATTTTACCTGTATTTTAAATATTCATTGTAACATTAGCTTTTTATGTTTGCTTCTGAAAGACGTGTAGGTCAGAATTTTCAAAACAAATCAGCACCTGCAATCAGGGCCCTTTGAAAGGAGTGCATCATATGGGGCTGTGAGCACACATGAAAAATCTAGGTGTGATGTCACAAGGGGAGCTGTTAGATGCTGAGGACATCCTGTCAGGAGTATCCCATTCCCTGTCTAATACCTCCCAAAGAAATGAATGCAGTGGGAAAGCCTTAGTCAGCTTCTCATTTCTAGCTAAAATGGTATCTGCAGGAGTTTAACTGGCTTTAAGGTCAGTTAGGTTTGGGTTGATGGTTATTTTTTCTATTAGTCCTTCCAGATTCTCTTCCTAGAAAATCTTGCCAGCCCAGAGAACCTAAGCTGTTTTATTTCGGGAAGATACAAATTGGATCTTTATGCCTCTGTGTAAGAGGATACAACCTCAACCCAGTCAAAATTTTATTTTTTTCCCAATTATGGTGTGGAGGGTTTTTAAGAAGGTTCCTTTTCTCCCCACTATATCCATGTTCCCTTCAATGGGCATTGTCAACATAATTAAAATAAAGAGAAGGAAACACTTTCACCTGTATTTTTAATAACTTTATACTCTTGTTTAACTTTTATTTCTCACCATTTGTTATCTAGCTTCCTTTTTTTCCTTTATATGTACTTGTTTTTTCTCATCTATGTTTATATCTGCAAAAAAAACCAAAATGTATTTTCGAAAAACTACTCACAAAAAGAAACACACTGTACTTACTATTGGTTGTAATGAAAATACAAAGATACTATTCCCACATGTCTGAATGAATGAAAAAATATGTAGGATTGTGTGTGCTCTCCCTCCCCCTTGTGATCAGCTACATTTTTTTCTTCCAGGGAATCCTCCCGTCTTGTGAGCATTCATTTTTAATGCCCCCTCTGCAGAGGTAGATAGTGGGTTGGGATAGTTGAAGGACTAGAGCCTTTTTTAGTCCATTTGGTGTTAGTATGGGTCTGCCTACATGAGAGCAAGCCAATGTATCCCATTTTGCCAATAGTGCAACGTAGGACGCTCCCAGAACATGAGATACGGTAATATGCTGGTCCCTGAAATACCAATTTTATTTCTTTCTTCCTCTACTTTGATTGTTTACCTTTCCCTTTCTTTATCTATCACTTCCTCCTCTGTCTGTCCTTTCCTGTGCATTAAGCTTAGTCCTTGCCCAGTCAAAGTCCCAGATTCTGCATAGACCTCTGGATAGACATAAACCTAAGTCACTTGCCGTTTTTAACTGTGTTGGACCCCTGCTCGAGAGCAGCACTTTCCTACTACCTCATGATTCCCTGTAAGATTTTTCTGTTTAAAATCTTTAATATCATAGAACATGTTTGCCATCCATTTTTAATAATGGGGTTGCGTGGTAAGTGTGCTGATTTCTGCTATTTCTCATGCAGTTTGGTAGAGGCTTTTAGAACAAGAAGTGCCATAAATATCAGAGCATAAATAATCTATCACTATTTAGCTAATTCATAAATAATACATAATTCATGATGTGAAAGAGCACACGTCTGGCAAGGTAGACTTTCCAACTGTTGACAAACAACATGTTTTGCATGAAAACAAAAGTGTACCCTCAGGCATTACCTGCTGCAAATGCATGGCATGGTTATTATTGTTTTGATCTAACACTGCACTGGATCAACATATTACTGTACTATTAGTAAATTAACTTAAGCAGGAGGCACTTGGAATATATGCAGCTTCTCATGTAGTATACCATGTACATGTTTGCAGATGCTATTGCTGTCTAGCTTGTGTAAATATGTAACATACATTATTGCCAGATTCACAAAAGATTAGCAAAGTAGCATTCAGAAAAAAAAATTGAACCATTCTAATATTGATTGAAAATGTTCCACGTACTTAGTTCATTTTATCATACAATAATTATTGATTTATCATATACGAGCATTTTTGTTCTGGAACGTGACTATGGATTTTGACTGCTACTTAGTCCGTATATATTTAGATTCTTACATATGTTTTAAAAGTTATTTATTCTGAAACTTTCTTAATGAAAGCAACCCCTTTGCCTATATTCTGTTTATAGTACTACTATATTCTGTTTATTCCTGCTACTGCATAACCGTGGATAATTGTGAAATGTTGTTCCCTTGAAAATAGGATAATCATTTCAAAGAGCATATCTTCATGTTCACATTTGTAACTAAAAAATGTATGAAGACTAACAAGGAGCAAAGATAAAAATGTGCATAACAAATGCTGAAAATATAATACATTCAGAAGATGGATCAGATTCCCCCAAATCTTATTATAGGAATTAGGACAAAATAATGTATTATAGAAATTTCTGGGGAAAATATACAAATAATGGCTGCTGAGCAGGTACATAGACAGTGGGATGAAAATAAGACAAAAACCTAAAGGTAGTATAACCTATAATGAAAAATATTCTATTGTTATGGGATGATTTGTGTTTAACTCTTAATATTGTATTAATCGCGGCATGTAAGGATAGCTTCAAAACTTGTACCAAATATCCCCTGTCCCCCACTCCACCCTCTGCCCCCCATGCATTTACACACGCTTATAATTCCTAATATATGGATTGGGTTAAAGAAAGGTAATTGGAGTGGTGGGTGGGGCTGCATTTCAGAAATACATGGTCGGAGTTTAACCATCATCTCACTCATTACTGGGATGACACTTAAAAGTGATAATTCCTGTTGATTTACTCAGTCTACCAAACACAAAACACCCCATTCCACGTGGCATTTCATTTCCTAAAAGCAGGATAATTGTTCTAATTTGGAATAACATAATCTGAAGGATGTTTATTACTCTGCTGATAAACCAGGGTCCCAACTGATAATATGAAAGCTGCTGCACAACAATGGATCATAATTTCCCAAATCATTACATATTATGTATTGGACTCTTTTAGCCCTGTTGACTGACATTGAAAAAAATGAATTCCACAAGAGCGCAAGAAATGTTGAATCATTTTGTAGCACACCTATCATTAAGCAGGCATATGACATATCTTATATTTTGTCAACTGTGATACGCCACCAAACTGTGACATGTCTAATTTATGGTATGCCACTGCTGAAAACCAGAGCTGAGACATACTTTTCACTTCAATGACACGCATGCCTCAAAATGCTCCAACTACCTATCACGTTGGGCAAGTCTTTCATTTTCACACATTGTGTTCATAAATTGCTATATTCATTTAGGTGATCCCTATGTTCTGAAATGTAACAATAAAATACCAAACTATATTTCATATATTTCATGTGAAGTAATAATTCTTACTATTTGAAATTCTAGGTTAGACATCACACTAACATGCTTTGGTACCAGGTTGATAGGAGCCTCAATCTATCTAAAATTTTTAAAGCAAATAGGTACAGTTACCCTCTTTTTAAATACCATCTACCACATGGTAACAGGATTGTAGATGTCACAATTTTATATCATTCAAGCATGTTAGTGTTGCTATAGCTAAGGTTTCACTTTGATATTTGTAGTTATTTAGAAACCCCCTAGCTAAAGAATCACAGTCCCTAGAAATCCCAAATTTACATGCACTTTCACTACCATTCTTACACAGAGCAGTTTTGAATATTTTTATTATCAAAATAACAGTTATTCCTCATATTCAGATACAGCTGAGTAACAGGGGAGACTCTTGGGCATCATGGGGGAGAGACACTAGGTCTCGAAAGGAGTATGGGGACTATGCACAAATGCGGAAGGACAGGTAAGAAAGAGGACTGTGCACCGGTGCAATGGAAAAGTGTTTGACACTACTGACTGGGTTCTTTAATATAGAAGGTAGCCACACCTTACAGGAAGAAAAGGAAGATGTAGTGGGGCATCAGTGAATAAGGGTCAAAGAGACTGAGTGAGGTTTGGGAGTAGGGCATATGAGCAAAGATTTCTGGGGACCTTAATGGGTTCCCCCAAGCACTGGTGTATCAGCGTAACTTAGAAGTTATGAAGTATAGAAAATTGCTAAGGGAAGCAAAAGACATTAGGGAAAAATCCGTGACTGGTAGGGCTAAGGACAATAAAAAGGAGCTTAAGTATATTAGCACCAAAAGAAATCCTAGCAATGGTATAGAACCATTACTAGATGCATATGGTAAAAAATCAGCAGGCATGGTTAACTTGTACCGAAGGGTCCTAAAAGAGTTGATCAAGAAGGTCTCTGCCCTCCTTGATGTTGGTTTTTAATAAAACTAGAATATTGAGGAAATTCCAGAAGTGTGCAAGAGTTCTAATGCTGTGCCAATATTCAAAAAGGGCAAGCAGGTTGATTTGGGTTTTTATAGGTTGGTTAGCCTTATATCAGTCCTAGACAAATTAATGGGAAAGTTGTTATAGATTCCATTGATAAAGAGTTAAAGGATAGGAATATAATTAAAACAAATCAACATTGTTTTATGGAAAATAGAACTTGTCAGATAAACCTGATTTCATTTCTTGATGGGATTGCAAGTTTAGTTGATTAAGTAAATTACATCTACACAATTATCTTTGACTTTTGTAGAGTGTTTGACTTGGTACCATGTGCCATATTCCTTTTTAAAAAACAAAACAAAAACCAAAAAAAAACTAGTACTATACAGTATCAATAGAATACACATTAAATGGCTTAAGAAGCTTCTGACATCTCAAAAAGTAGGTTTTCAATGGAGAATTGTCGTTAAATGAAAGAGTTTATGGTGGGATTCCAAAGACACTAGTCCTAACTCTATTTAACATTTTTATCAATGATCTGCAAGTAAATATAAAATCACTGCTGATGACATTTGCAGGGACTGGTGAAGTGGTAAATAACTATAAAAACAGGGCTGTCATACAGAGCAATCTTGATCACTTGGTAAGCTGGGCCTGTTCAAACAAAATGAGTTTTATAAAGCTAAATGCAAAGTTAGACATCTAGGAACAAAGAATTCAGGCCATCCCTCCAGACTGAGGAAATGTATCCTGAAATGTGACTCCAAAAAGGATTTAGAGGTCAAAGTGGACAAACAATTCAACATGAGTGCCCAGTGCAAAAAGGGCTAATATGTTCATTGGGTATATAAATGGAGTAGGAATAGGAATGGAGTTCATTGGTTCAATAGGAATGAATAGGAATAGGAATGGAGTTCATTGGATATGAATGAATAGGAATTCATAGGAATGAATTGGATATGAATGAATTGGATATGAATGAATAGGAATTCTTAGGAATGAACAGGAATAGGAATCGAGTTCATTGGATATATAAATGGAGTAGGAATAGGGAGGTGATTTTACATCTGTATATGGCACTGGTGAGACAAATACCGGAGTATTGGGATTAGTTCAGATATCTGTATTTTTAAAAAATGATGAAAAATTGGAAAGGGTACACAAAAGAGCAAAATATTATTTGAGGTCTGGAGAAAATGCCTTACAGTGAGAAGGCATGTCTACATGGTGTGATATAGCAAGGGCAGAAGGCAGTAGGAGAGTGCTTGAAGGGAGGTCTGGAAGGCCCAGAATGCTCAGGGTTCTGTTCCCTGCAGAGTAGCTAGAAGTCATTAGGGGGCAATTAGGAGCAGCTGAGGCCAATTAAGGACCAGCCAGGTGCTTCATAAAAACCCTCTGCTCCAGACAGACAGGGCGTGAGCTAGAGGAGTAGGAGTGCCATGCTGTGCGCAGGAGTGCAGAGTTGTGTGGAGGAGTAGACAGGAGTGCAGAGGGAAGGTACCGGGCTCAAGAAGCCAGAAGGACAGAGGGTGGGGGTGGGTGGGGGGAAATTAGCCCAGGGAAAAAGATTGCGGCTGTGAGCATGGTGCCAGTAGCACATAGCTGCTACTCATAGGACCCCTGGGCTGGGACCTGGAGGAGTGGGTGTGCCCGGGTCCCTACCCTCCTCCCTGGGGAGATGGGGTAACTGGTGACGCCCTGGCCCACTACGAGAGGCAAGAGCATGAGACCCACTAGGATGAAGCCAGCCATTTGCCACAATGGGGACGCTTAAGAAAGATAAAGTGAATCAACTCAAGGTGTGATGTGAATGTACATAAGTTAAAGCATGATAACCCTTGTGTAGATGTTTTCAATCAGAAGTAAAGTGGTGTTAGTTTGCTGTAACTTTAAGTTAAAGCAAACTATGGCCACTTTACTCCTCAATGGGAGCTTCAGGAGTGGGGTTAATGTGCTGTACTTACATCCATTTACTTCACACCTGTCGTTGATTTGCCTTCACTTTCCTGAGTGTCCCTGTGGAGATGTGGCCAGAGACTTTAGAACTCAATTTGTTTAGCTTATCAAAAAGAAGACTAAGAGCTAGTCTATACTAGAAGCACTACATTGGCGCAGCTGGTGAAGACGCTCTATGCTGATGGGGAAGCTCTCTCCTGTCGGCATAATTACCCCACCTCCACGAGAGGGGGTAGCTATATCACTCTCCCGCTGACATAACACTGTCCACAGTGCTGCTTAGGTCGGTGTAACTTGTGGTGCTCAGGGGGTGGCTTTTTCATACCCCTGAACAACGTAAGTTATATCAACATAAGAGGTACTGTAGACCTGCCCTAAGAGGTAACTGATTAGACTGTATAAGTACCTTCATGGGGAGAAATTATGGGGTACTGAAAGCCTCTTTCATCAAGTGGAGAAAGAACAAGAACCAACGCCTAGAAATCATCAATGAGAGCATAGTTGGGACCCAAACCTTCTACAAAAGTGGTGGTACAGCTTTAAATTCCCAAATTTATATGAAGTTCTTGAGTACAAAGTATTCTTAGGTAGCAGATCCATTGCTATGAGTATTGTAGTTATCAATATTGAGTGAGTAGTGGTGTCTCATGGATATCCAAACGAAGGAGGTGAAACTGTGATGTTTTTAATTCAAAATCTTCAGTGCAACCAGATCCTGGGACCGACTACAGGCAACACAACGCCTTAGGACACTTTTTTAAATTTTCCATTCTTCCCAACATCTCTCTACTTTTATCCACCTACAGCCCAGCTAGTTTGCATACCTGTCAATCTGCCAGTGCCCAAATGTGAGACACTATGAGGTCTCCAAAAAGGGTGGAAAGTGCAAGAACAAATGTTCCTAAAAAAAGGTAAAATGTTGTGGGATTCATTCCATTGGTGTAAATAGGTTTTTCTATAATATAAGTATCGATATTCTTTTTCTGAGGTAAATAATTTTCAACAATAAAAGTGAGAGGACATCAAATTTAGGTGGAATGTGAGTAACTTTGGGCCTAAAATGAATAACTTCTTTCTAAATGTGGTGAACATCAGAGAGATTCTAGCATTGAGGAAGAACCCCATTACAATATGTTACTAGCTGACTTTTTTACCACATCAGAAAGACTATTGAGAATGTTATTTTGTCTCGTGTACTTGCACTCTAGATATAGATTGAATGTGAGTCCAAATTAGGCCTTGTCTACACTAGCATTTATGTCTCTCAGAGGTATGAAAAAACCCACTCCCCTGAGCGACATAAGTTTTGCCCGCACAAGCGCTTGTATGGATAGTGCTATGTGGGCAGGAGACCGTCTGCTGCCGACATAGCTACCGCCGCTTATGTAGGTGGTTTTATTATGTTGGCGGGAGAGCTCTCTCCTGTCGATATAATGTGGCTACAGAAGCACGTATGACAGCAAAACTTATGTCGCTCAGGGTGTTTATTCACACCCTGAGCGACAAAAGTTTTGCCGGTATAAGTCCTAGTGTAGACAAGGACTTTGTGTTGTAAATGGGGAAAAATCTGAATGCATTGTGTTGTGCTAAGAGTGCTTCTTTTTGGCCAAATTGCATCTCTTTCTAGACCTCCAGCTTCTGAAACATAATAAATGCATGCCTGGTGTAAAACACTCTGTGAAGCATGGAAGAATCTTGAAGAACATGTATTAAGCATTTCAGAAGGGATGCAACTCAAATTTTAGAAAAAACATGCATGATTCTGACAGGAGAATTTTGCTCAGAAAGCCACAAGTCAAATATTTATCATTTATTGAAGATATTGCAATTTTAAAATATTTTAACATAGTTGTATTTTAAATACTTTGCAAAAAAAAACCTGTGGTAAAATGCACATAATCTTATTACTTTCCTGCTGATAATGACGAGCTGTTGAAATATTCACTGAAACACAAATCTTATATTGATGGCAACTCTCGCTCAAAAAGTCACAGCAAGCTAATTTGTTAAGAAGTGATTCTGTTCCTTAAAATCTTCTTGTAAATCTTTTTAGCAGGCAATGTGAGTGGTTCTTGGATTATCAAATATCACCTGTGCTGCCATTAGCTCACATCTCCATCTGTATGTACTCCTCCTTTGTGTCTCTCTAACAGCAGCCCTCATGACATACCATCTGGAATGGAATCTGACCTCTTTGGTCTGTGCCTTTTTGACTGAGATCTCTGAGTCCATACACACTTTATCCTTAACTACTTCTCTTTAGATGTTTGAAGGATTTTACATTCTTTTTGGCTGCATGCATGATATTATCCATGCAGCAGTCCACAAAACATATAGTTGTGTTTAAAACAGGATTTATTAAAAAGAGAAAGAATCATAAAAACAAAACAAGTGGTTTTGCATATTAGACCTCATCTGAATGCCTTGCAAACCAAAATGGGGTAGCATGACCTAAGTTTAGTTGCATTTAAAAGGCAGGAATTTTCTTTGCTATCTGAAAAGCAAAGTCACTTTCTGATCATTTTTGTCAGAAATCTCTTCCTTCCCTGTCCTTTGTATCCCAAGACCTGTTTTTCAAGTTCCTGGTCAGTGTTTTGATTCCTTTGATAAGTGTGCCTTAACATCACCCCAGACACTCCTCACAAAGGGTTTATCTAATTGTTTGGGTTTATCATCAGACCAAGCATCATCCCTTTGTGGTTAGATCCAAAATATGTTTTTGTGCACATTTTTGGATTGTCAGGAGAGGAAGAAGAAAGCCTTTAGGGATGTTAGTTGACTTTCAAATAGTTAATTTCCTCCTTATAGCTCTGATTCAGGAAAGCACTTTGGCACATGCATGACTTGAAGCATGTGCTGAAGTGCCATTGTCTGCAAGAATTCTTTCCTCCACTGGGTGGCACAGGGGATGAGCAGGAGGGGAGAGAATTCTCTGGGACAATGGAATTTTGGCATATGCTTAGGTGCTTTCTTGAACAGGTATGCTTTTCCAATTTGTGGCCCAAGCTAATGGTCTGCCATGTGCGATCCGTTCCATTCAACTTTGTCTTTAGAAATGTAGCCTCTATAGACCTTCATAACTCTTTCTCAACACAATTCTTCATATTATATATTACATTGACAGATATGTCACACCAAAATTAAAATGAGTTCACAGTAAGATGATTCTCAGAATTCTTTCTACCTTTTATAATTTCCACCTTAATTTCAAGAATACAAACAGTTCCGTTTAATCAACTAAAAGTAGGTTTACTTGTGTTAAACCATACATTTGGAATTGCCCAGGGTGTAAATGTGTACACAAGTTAGTCCGATTGCACAGTAGGCAGTGTATTCTGCTGTTATATAACCACAGCTCTGGATTTTGTGTGCTGTAACTGTGTAATGTATTTTCCCTGAAGTCTTGTGCTCTAAAGGCAAAATAACACTAATGCATTTATAGTACTTATAACCTAAAATGTCTGCACTCCAGATATTATCAGATTTTGCTAAATGAAATTACTTTCCTTGCAATTTTTCCATTAATATATCAATATTTTCCTGTGTGGATACATCGATTGCAATTCATCTGAGCATGGGAGAAAGAAGGTGAATCTTTCTAACTATCTGACCTAGAAGGGGTTGGAAGGTAAGGTGGAGGGAAGAGACTTCTGTATGATTCCATTGGGCTGTTTAGTGGTTGAAATGGGTTTCTTAAATACTTTCACAATCATTTAGATTTGGTGTGGTGAGAGGAGAGGTGGGGTCTGAATAGGTTTTGCCCAAACTAGTTTTGTTGCTGAGAACAGTTTAGACTTGATGGTCCATACCATTTAGCTGTCACAGTTGAGACCAGACTTCATGGTTCACTGATCCTGGGGCTGTCTATGCATCTGACTGGTTCCTGGCATAAAGCAGGACAGTGTGAAGGCTCTTCTGTGTTATGCCAGTTGCCATCTGCCCCATGATGCTTCTCCAGCAGTTGGGGTTTGGCAGGGTATAGGCCCAAAAACAACAAAAGCTTTTTTCTCAGTCTTGCCCCATGTAAGTAATTGCAGTGGCAAATGGTGCGTGAGCCACTATAATATGTCTGCATCACCTGAAAATTCCCTTATACTGGATGTATCCTCTATTGGCTGCATAAGCCACTTTTGAATAACTTTCCATGGAGAAGTATAAAGATGGCTTTTGAACCAGGGAATCTGGCCTGATGACTCTTTAGTACCCAAGAAAAGTGAAACGTTAGGAGGTGATGATTAATACTTCTATAAGAACATAAGCAAAGAAATAATCTACCTCACTGGTTATGTGACCAATATGTGATTGGTACACACAAATACAGATGAGGTTTAAAAAAAAAAAAAAAAAAAGAAAGAAAGAAATAAGTTACACCTTCAGGGATGGATCTCCAGAAAAGGAAAAATAAGTTCTAACAGTTTTTTGGGTGAGCACTAATGCGAGGTTAGATACCTTTTGGTGTCAGCATTGACAAGACTTACTTAAAGGTTTCATCTGTTGGCTATTGGAATGCACTAACAATGTTTTACATGCATCATAAATCCATGAGTGAATTTTGGTGATTATGGACAACTAGTAAATATAAATCTATCCTAAATTAGGTGATTTTCTTGGCTATAGTAATACCACAAAAGATTATTAACAGTAAGATATGTACTCATTACAGTTTGTCTTGTTCAAAAAAATTGTTTTTTGTATTTTTTAAACATGATTGAGATATGAAAATGTAGTTTCATACGATCTCCTCTGAGCTCTATTGCACTTGAAATTTTAGTGCAAGGTTTTCTCATGTCAATTGCACTAGTGTAGATTTTGAATGACTCGTTGATTTGTTAACTTCACTGTTTAGCTGAGTCATTTAGGATTACATTAGCATAACTGAGATCAGAATTTGTCCTGTTTTAAAGTGTTCCCTCCTTACAACATGGGTATATAAGTATGAATCTAATGAGGAATTTGCCACTATAATTTGAAATATACAGGATTTCACAGCATGCACCACATTCCAGGATTATCTGGATTATATCACCTCTCAGTGGTAATGGATAACATCCCTGTGGCAACTACAGCAATTACTGTAAGGAAAAGTAGTGTTAAGAAAGTGTGCCTAAATGCATTCTTAGCTATTTTAATGCCGTTTAGCAGGTTAAAAAAAAGGAAGAGTCTACCATCTGATTAGTCAGCTCTCTGTGAGAACCTGTAAATTCTTAGAGGACCACTGGTGGATGATACAGCATGTGTATTGGGCTCAATACAGGGGTAACTAGGTGGAATGTAATGGTCTGTGATATACAGGTCAAACTAGATGATCTAATGGTTCCTTCTGGCCTTAAACTATATGAATAGCCTGGGAACCACTGCTAAACAAAAACTAGTTATTCAGTCATCTGGATGAGTTTGGGTTCTGTGTACATTTTTAAAAAAATTGTATACATGTGTACCAAGGTATATTTAGAAAGGTGTATGTACAATTATATTCTGTTTCTAGTCTTAGACCTGTGTGTCTATCTGAAATCTAATATAAAATAATTTGCCTCTGCTGTTCTGTACTGTCTCTGAAATAAGATGATAAGCTTTTGAATGCAGGGTCTAAGGGCTATGATTACTAATGGTATAACCTAGAGTCAATGCAAACTAATCATAAATTAGCAGAATTGCATGAGTACCGAACACTAATGGAGACAAAAGTACTTTTCTTTACATAAAACGTTAATGTAATTGCTATGGGTCTCTGTTTTGGAACACATGGAATTCAGTGCAGGCAGTTCTCTTTCTTTGTATGGCATGTTATGATATATAACACACACAGCATAGTATTTTATTCACTTAAAAAGAAACCTAGTACTTCATATAGGAAACACATTCTTTCCCCCATGGATTTCATTTTTCAAAGAATGCAACAGAATTTATTGTAGTATATTTAATGACTATCTTTTCCCTGCCACGAGTTCTAGACTTTGTCAAACACTAGATGCCACAATAATTAATTACTTCAGTATTCAAGTTAGCTATTAAAAGCTTTTTCATGAACTATCCTTGGCAATGTACACAGACAGGAGCTATCTCAGAATGCAGCCAGTTGCCGGTTAGCTGAGTTCAACAATACACTTTAGCCAATAAAGAGGCACAGATGATTATAGCTGAGTGAACAACTCATGGCAAATAATTTATTCAACAAATGTAGCTCTTTTTCTGCATATGAAATGTCCACAATGAGATCATGATTTTCTTGAATTATTTGTTTTTTGAATTTAGCAGATATATATTTTCATATGTTGATTTTTCCATTGTGTTTCCTCTATGGATTGATAACAAATTGCTGTGGATATTTCATACTCAGTGTTAGTCCCCAGTCCTGCCTCTGTTTGTATACATGCCTAGCTTTAGGCATGTAAGTAGTCCCCTGGATTTCAGTGGAACTACTCATATGTTTAAAGTTAAATACATGTGTAAGCATTGGCAGGATTGGGGCCTAAACATAGCTAAACATAGCTAAAACGTAGCTACACATAGCTAAAATTTTGACTAGCACTAATGTGGAAACATTTGTGAGAAACTGCTCATCGGTGTGAGTAAGGGATTCGCAGTCTGGTCAACACCAATTTATGTGCATGGTATCAGTGCACGGTGAGTTCCTTATCTAACTTTTTTGATTGCATCTGTGCCATTGCTTTAGAAAAGGGTTTTGGGAAGCCCTAACCCCTTCTATGTCAAGAAATGCTCCATCCCAAATATAATTCCAGATCCTTTCCAAATCTGGTTTAATTGAGCATTCATCTGAATAAAACTCAGTTACAAAAGGAGCAGGAGCATGGTCAAAATATTTTGGGCCAGATTCTGCCACCCATACTCTCATTCAGCAGTACCTCAGACCATGAATACTTGCATTAATTTCAACAGGATTCCAAGCAGAGCAAGCCAGATCCGAGCTATGTTAGGGGATTAATGATCTGTATGGAGCCCTCTTACTCCCATGCCTGTGCTCCTGTGTCGTGGGTAGAAACATGAGGGAAGGACAGCAATTGTTGATGGGATGCTGCTATTCCTCCTGTGCAGGTGGACTAGTAGTGGGCCAGCAGTAGCAGGGAGTGCGTAGAGCCTTGACTCCACCTCTCTCTCCAATATGTCAGCCACTGCAGCTGAGTAAGTACAGAGGGAGACATAAAATGTATCGGGAGAGGGGCTGGCATAGCTTATTTTCCAACCACCACTCTGCCCCATGGAGAAATGCAGAAGCAAGAACCAAATTTTTTGTCTGAGTTACAGTTCGTTCTTGGGGACAGCTCAACTACTGCTGCCTCTTATTCAGGGTGGATCGAAGGGGCAAATCCATCCTAAATGTGAATAAGGGTGTCAGGCTATGAGCCATTTGTTTTTAAATCTGAACAAATGATTAAGGAGAACTTGTGGTGGTGGTTTTCATGCTGTTCTAATTACAACATACAACATTTCAAATGCAATTATTGCCACATTTATTTTGCATATTTAGTGAAAATTAAAATAATCATACTGATTATCTCTCAGGGTATATGTAGAGCAATTATAAAATAGGTGAAATACAGTATTGATTTTCTCACTTTAGCTAATATATCACCTCAAGATGACTTGATATGCTATCAGGATCATTGTGTTGGAAAATACACAGGTCTGACTTTAGCATTACTTTGTTCATTTGATATTTGTGACTGGTAGGAGGAAGCTAGGTATACTTTTTCTTCACCCTTCCATTTGTCTTGAATAGAAATGAGCATAATCTGTGACCCATCATTGTTATCAGTAATAGTAGAGGCAGCTTCTAAAGAAGCTGGGTTTTTCAGAGAAGGTGATGTTCAGAGCATATTTCAAGAATATTTCTTTATCTGAAGTTTCTTTTAATAGAGGCTGCTAAAATGTTAAATTAATGACTCAGTGAGGAACAGCTTCTTTTTAGAAAGATAAGGGCAAAAAAAGTGGAGGAATAACTAATTTGGCTTTTAACCAGCATTAACAAGATAGGCTGGCAGTGGGGAATATGAGTGTAGGAAATCACTAGAGCAACCAAACAACAACTCCATCCAAAATCTTCACATTATTAAACAAAGTTCAAACATTCTATGATGATTAAAACACAAAGGCAAGATAAAATAAAAACAGTCAAGGAAAGGCATTATTAGAAATGGTATGAAAGCAAAGCCACTAATTCTGTGACACTTTCAATTTAGTAAAGCTCATTCTTTACAGAATTATTGCACAAATTGTTAGAAACATCCATATTTCCCCATGATAACTACAAATCATTTTGATTATTTTTATAGGCTACCTATGATTTGTCTTCCACTGCCCTTACTCCAGCCCCCTTTTTTAAAAAATGATAGTATATTTTTGCAGAATTTTACATATTAGGATTTAGAATGCAATTCAGATTCACCTCGTTCTTCTGCCTGTCCCGGAATTACTTCAAATAGAGATTTTTAGATAGAGAGACATAAGGTTATGTTATTACCTCCTCCTATCCCATAGGGCTAGCTTGCCTTTATTATATTCACTGCTTTACATTATATTCAGCAGTAATGCAAGGAACCTACAGGCCTGTATACTGTAAGACATTAACTTCAGCTAGTTAGCATAAGGCTTAAGGCCTATGAACTTTGAACAGATAAATGGCCCAACAGAAAACCCTTACTGGGGAGCTGAAAATAGTGTGTTCAAAGAGAATTTCGAATGACAGGTACATGATCCAACCACAAAAGTGTCATGGAAACAAATAGACATACATAACAGGTACATGAGCTACATCTGCAGATACCTTACCACAAGAGGGCCTTGGTAACAAATTTACATATATAATACAAGTTGAGATCATTGATATACTAACCTATAGGAGAAGGACACTCCAACACTAGTAAGGTGAGGAAATATAAATAAGGAAAAGGGGAAAATCCCTACTGAATATGCATCAAACAGTGACATCAGCGTATCATATTATAAAAGTTACATCCCAGACTTGGGGCAGTAGGAGAAGGAGATGCACTTCTTGGGAAGTGCCAAAATGATGGCTACTGGTGATGAGGGAGAAGGTGATGGTGATGAGGAAGATGATGGCTAACATTTCAGGTTATTCTACAAGGGATGGTGTGAGTATATGGATGTTCTGATGTACATTCTATAGTATCTTTATCTATCTTACTGAGTCAGGGTATTTGTGACTTTGGTAAATGTATTAATAAACTCTTTGCAAATATAGAAGAGTTCCTGTAGTGTGAGTGTTGTAATTGTGCACATCGGAGCTCCCAACTATATAATACTGGGCCTGATTTTGGGACAAGAACCTGTCAACCCTCAAAGTGATAACTGGGGATTCTTAAGTAATTAATATAATCTATAGATCAGGCTACACTTCTAAAGAATGTGGGGAATAAAGGAAATTGCGATGTATATGAAAATGTTATCAATAAAGTAGATAATTACTACTGAGACGACAGAAGAGATATAGGACTACAATAACAAAGAAAATAGAAATCCATGGGGTTTTGATTCACCTTTTGTGCCTCTAGACTGGTGTATCTTCCTTAACTTCAATGAAGTTCTGATTTATAAAGGGGTGAGATAAGAATCGGGCTCCATAAGTTTGAACTTTCACTTAATCACAATTCAAGAGCCCAAACCTGCACATTTTTACTAATAAGAATCAAGTCTCCTTATATGAGAAGGAGTTTGCAGGTTTGGGCTGCAACTGAAATGACTAAATTGGTAGTCTCAATAAAATATCTTTCTAGATAATCTGAGATTTCTGGATTTGTTTTCTGAATTTGATATACAGTATCAGTTAAAACTCCAGGTATTATGAATCCAAGCATTGGGCCAGATCCCAAATTACAGATGTAAATTAATGTAATTCCAATGAAGTAAATGGACACTAGCAGAGGATCTTGCCCATTAAGTTTCCACTTGATTTCCAGGGACTGCTTTGGAAGCAGTCATTTACTTATAACAGTTTCTCCTCAGATGCTAAGCCCATGATTCCCGCATTTTGTTCCATGCTCAATAAATGAGTAGTAGTTTAAAAGGGGTTGGTGTTACATGGCAAATGGTATTTATTGGAGTTTGACCTGGAGAAGTATAGAGAAGAGTAAGCATGGTGTCTGTGAAAGGAAAAGTACCCAGATAGATAAGCAGCTGTAGCAGTGAGTTGCGTAGGCAGGAGGACTGAAAGTAGTGGTATATGGAGGCTAAACAAGGACACTGAGATTTAGGACCTATGTGCAGTCATTGGATTAATTGGTGCTACTATAATAGTTTTTCTCAAACACTTTTAAGGGTTCTCAGCATTCAGTGTTTGGTAAATCTACTAGTATTGCTTTTTTGATAAGAAACATAAAAGCCTCTCATTTTGGAAGCAATTATCCTTGTGAGAAGCATCCAAGGACAAACTAGGAAGATTCCTGTAAATAAGTCATCCTCAGCCTGTGATTATAAAGTATCTTCAAGGCACTTCATGCAGTTTTTGTGTAGACAACATTGAGGCACAAGTTTGCTCTCAGGCAATGAGTGCTGATCACAGGAAAACGCCTCATACTGCTTGAAGCAAAATAGGGCTCAAGGAGCACTGACAAAATGGACTGGAGTTTTTACACCCTTTCCGATCCCACCAAGCAGTCCGAACGGGGGAGAAAAAGGAAAACCAATTGATATTTCCTTCCAGTGGCCAGGAAGGAGAGAGAAAAGTCAATATTCCATCTCAGTAACCAAGAAGGGAGAGAAGAGAAGGGGAGGTATTATGTTTAAATGGAGATAATTTGAGCCAATGAACAATCATGTAATGTTATCACGCTGACCTCCCCAAGAATGTCAACATTATATCAACGCGTAATAGCATTTTGTTTTGGATGACGCATTCTCCTGTTCCAAATGCTGCAATAGAATTTCAGGACAATAGCATGCAACTTACTGGCTCTCCAGAAACTGCATTAGCTGATGAATTGGCTTATTGACTCCAAAAGTACAGGATCACATAATGGACTCCTATGTAATCGCTCTCTTTTGTACTAAAGTTTTTGTATTGTAGGGATTGTCTGTTTCCACACCACTTAATTTCATATAATAATTTCTATGTATAACTAGGGGCAGAGGAAATAAACAGGACACCATCAGTGAAGAACTTGCCATCCTTTCAAAGACATTTATATACATGAGGGTTCCCTGTAATGTTTCATATTTAAGACCTAGATTCACAAAGATACTTTGGTGCCTAAATCCCAGATTTTGGTGCTTAAACCTAGATTTAAGCACCTAAGTCCCAGTTTCAGGACCACTGCAATGCACAAAACTACCACTGAAACTGTAAGTGCCTGAACTCATTTGGTGCCAAAGCTTTTTCAGTAAAAGTTACCTAGATGCTTATGTTTCTCCCTCTGGGCATGCATGCTGCTGCCCCACTTTCGATATCTGGATGCCTATCTCCCACCTGACCACCAAAGCAATTCACAAATGGGCATACAAGCATTTGCCTGCCTAACTCATGTGCAGAGCCCACTCCAATAGGCATGCTCAGAACATGCCTACTGTAGTGGGCCCTGAAGGCAGGTTCACATGAAACAGTCGGGGTGGGGAAAGGGAAAAGGACGATCACCTCCCTCCTAATTTTAGCCCAGTGGTTTGGGTACCTAACGGCCATGTGGGACATTTGTTGTATTAATTTTGATAGAATAAATGGTCTCAAGGTGTTAACATAACCTAGTCACGGTTGAGCATTAAATGGTGTTAAACAAAGTCCAGGGTTTGGTATGCAGAGACCTTAGCGGGCTTAGTACATGACAAACACACCATTTAAAAATCCTTTTAATCCTTTTATTAAAGATAAAGAAAAGAAAGAAAAACTGTTAGAGCATTTGAAATGTAAACTATATAATAAGATTTTCATTTTAACAACATCACTTTTTTCCCCTTTCCCTTTAGCTGAAGGGAGTTTTTAGAAGGAAACTTCCCTTTGTTTGACAATCTCTTACATGATATTGAAGATGGTAATTACTTTTCTAGGGCAGTGGTCCCCAATTTTTTTCCATCGTGGTCCCCCCCTTACCCGGTCCATGCCCCCCCAGGAACTGCAGTCAGGAGCTAGGGCTGCAGGCTGCAGCTGAGAGAGGGGTCACAGTTGGGGGCTGCGGTTGGGAGTGGGGCCAGGAGCTGGGTGCTGGAGCTGGGAGCCAGGGGCTGGAGCTGCGGCTGTGTCTGGGGCAGGGTCAGAGTGGAGCAGGGCTGGGTGGTGTTCTAGGGAAAAGAAAAGATGTTGAGTGAGATGGTCTGAAACTGCTGTTGTTGCTGCTGTTAAAGTCTCTTTTAAAAGGAAAAGCTCCCTTGTTTGACGGTCTTTTAGATGGTATCAAAGATGGTAATAACTGTCATCCTAGGTTGTATTGGGATTCAGCTAGAGCCAGCAGAGGTGGTGATGTCATCTGGGTCCCTCTCTTGGGCCAGGCTTGTCAATACATCTCTCAAGATTAGAACAAAGGTCTGGGGTCCCAGGATGTGGTGGTGGTGGTGGTGGCGGCGGTGGTGGCAGCCATGATGGTGAAGGTCACTCCAATAGCCTCTGTCTATTCTTCTTCTTCTTCTTCTTTTGAATCCCCTCCCCAAAGTCTCTTTCTTTAAGGACCCACAAAAGGAATGGTGGATGCAATAGTTCATCCCTTCATCATTTTGTCCACCAACTGGACCTAATATCTGACACATTAATTTTTGTTCCACATGTGCTTATTTGCCAACCATAGTTTTAACATAAGAACAGCCTTACTGGCCCAGTATCCTTCTTCCAAAAGGGGCCAGTGAAGGTGCTTCAAATAGAATGAACAGACCAGGCAATCACTGAGTGATTCATCCCCTGTCATCCACTCCCAGCTTCTGACAGTCAGAGACTAGGGACATCCAGAGCATGGAGTTGCATCCCTGACCATCTTGGTTAATAGCCATTGATGGATCTCTCCTCCATAAATTTATCTAATTCCTTTTTGAACCCCATTATAGTTTTGGCCTTCACAACAGCCCTTGAATGATATCAATGTTTGTCTTTGTCTCTCTTTTGTACCTATTCCCAAAAACATTTGTTATTGTATGTGGGAGTGTATTATCCATACACTGACCTGATGGCTACTTAAGTGGAAAGTTACAGCAGGCCTGGTGGTGGACACCGGGTCAAGTGAGGCTGCCTACAGGGAGCTGGAAGGTGGCCACTTTCACTCAGGCGCCTCACTGGCGGCGAGTTCCGCGGACTTGGCCGCCATCCACTAGATAGTAGAAAGTATCCAAGGTCGTAAACAAGAAAGCTATGTAAGCTAAGAAGCTACCAATAATATGTAAGCTGTTCCCATGCTAAGTGTGTGAAATTATATAATAGCCAATCAGCAATTGTGTGACCATTGTATGCAGAGATGATAAAAAGGTATATAAGCTGGAGAACAAGATGGAATAAACGATTCTGCTTGCAATCATATTGGTTGTTGTGCTTTATCCGTCCTGCATCCTCTGTCATCAGCAGTGGAACTCTCCCTCATCCTCTGCTATCAGCATTGGAACCCGACAATTGTAGGTTATTGTGGCATTTTATGGATTTTCACATAATTGAAAAAAGCCACAGGCTTTCAGGTCTAGGGTGATTAGGCCGCCCCTTTACTGAACTAAAGTCTGGTTTCCCTAGGCTACTTTCCACCACAGTCCATTGGCAGGGCTCCATTCGTGGGTCCTCAGGTTCCTCTGGGTAAAGAGCGGATGTCAGTCCCAGCAGCTCTGCTCCACACTCTGTCTCCTCTGGGGTCAGGGTGCTACATGGCTTGGTAGCAGGGCTGGAGTCCTGCAGCAGGTTAGAGATGTCTGCCTCCTTCGTTGGTTCCCTCTCAACTGAGCTGAAGGGCCCACCTCTTATACTTCCTATCCCTCCCCTCTGTGTCTGTCCCAGGGAGCAGGGGTGGTTTGGCTCCACCCACCAGGGGGAGCGTAGTGGTCTCTTTCCCCTCCCTCCCCATTAAGCTTGGAGGGAGGCCACTCTGCCTCACTACAGCCTTATTATTAGAGAATCCTCTGGGAGAGCACATTTCATTAGGAGGATGACTTCCTTTGAAGATTTTCACGTTATATGGAAAGTTTCTGTTTGTGTTTCTGGGTCTAATAGGTTATTTTTAATTCAAAATACCTCAGGAGTGCCTTCAGTCATAATATCATGAGGGTGCAGAGAAACATGGTATTTAAACTGCAGTAGTGGAAGATTTGCAGTACTACTTTAAAAACACAAAATGGAGATGACCGGAGTGGAGGAGCTGTGGAAAGCAGGGATATGTGCTATCTCCCACCCCCATTTAAACCAGTTTGTGTTTATTGATTAATGTTGATGCAATTTTGGCAGAGTATATATTCAGTGGTACTTTGCAATTGCAAGAATCTACTCCAGAGAAATTTCTAGGAAAATTAAAAACCACCAACTCAATCATTTTTAGGAGTTGATCAGGAAAGGGTTAATTTAACAGGTGCTACAGGCATGAAAGTTAAATAAACAGTAAGACTTTATGGGCACTACATTTTCTGGAAATTATTGAATCATGTTGTGATGCTACTCCATGCAACTAGAGGGATCTACTGCTCCCTATGTGATTTATTTATAAATGTCAGATTGTGATTGCCAAACATTTCTCTACTGCCTTCTTGTTGGGAGACTAGCTGTCCCTGGAACTTAAGAAATAGGGAAGCATCCAGGAAAGCAAGTGCAAGTGTTGCTAATAGAAGTTGGCATAGGTAAGGTTTAGTGCATCTGCCCTAATAATTCCTAACATAGTAGGTAAGAGAGACTGACTCACCCTGCAGCAAACATCCCTCCATCATTGTCTACTATTAGATTATGGTTCAAGTAGAATTGCCACTTACCTTTGATTTCCCTCAACCTTATTGAGTGCCTCTGCAGCTTGCTGTGAGGAATTCCTTTTTATTTCTCTGTGATTCTGAAGTTAAAGATGTGGACAATAAAATCATAAGCACAAGCTTGATATATTTATTCGGCAGAGAGGGGAGATAGTGACTGCATTGTGCTAATTGACTATTGCGAACAGCTCTGACTCTGCTGTTCAGAAACTCCAAGTTCACTTTGGGAGAACACCACAAGAAATTACTGCACTGCAAGACCTTTGAGTTTACACAAAATTTACGTAAATTCTTTCAGTCTTTTCTCTTAGTCATTTTGCTCTGCACAACATTATTGTAACATGTACAATAGCTTTTGCTTTGAGATAGATGTAACAAACTTTTGCATGACTATCCCATGATACATTTTTGTGATTCCTGCCTACAGGAAAGACTCCTTCTGAATCTACATATACTCTCATATCAGAGAGTTCATTCAGATTTGCCAAGTTGATGGCTTCCACCTTCCACAGTGTGCCTCAGTTTAATGTGATGTAGACTATTCCCACATCTATCACTATCGTTCCCTCACTCTGTGGGTGCTGATGGTAACTTTACTGTGGGACTATAGTGAAATATGGATCTACACGCCTAACTTTATGCACCCTTTTTTGAATATTTTGACCAAAATGAAAGTAAATATTTCAAGAAATTTACATGGCAGGTAGGGGGAATATTTCTCTCCTCCCCC
The DNA here is from genome assembly GCF_026122565.2 of Emydura macquarii macquarii. Lineage (NCBI taxonomy): Eukaryota > Metazoa > Chordata > Testudines > Chelidae > Emydura > Emydura macquarii. The sequence goes on along the minus strand of NW_027132559.1, from coordinate 12,808,007 downwards.
AACCAAAGGAGGTATGTGTTTGTTTCCTATTCTTTCTCCTCCTTTACCCATTTCTCTGTCTTAGGTATCTCACTTTATCTAACTCTGTGTTAGTAGGCATCTCTAGGCAGAGGGGTCCTGATGGCAAACAGATCAGGAAGACAGCCATTAAACTGAATTTGTCCCATTTGTCCAGCTATTGAATGTGTAGTCATGGTAGGGTGTGCTTGTGTGTGTATGGGGAGGAGCGTGGTTGTGTTAAGGTGAGTAACAGTGGTGTGGGGAATGAAGGAATGAGGTGGGTGGCAAGAGATTCCTCTTTTCTCAGAAAGAATGGGTCAGTAAGCTTTCATAAGACTGATTTTGCTGAAGTTGAGTGTGTCAGGAGAGTGAAAATAAAACCTGTATAGGTAGCAGTAAATCTTTAAGGTCTGTACTAAAATACAATTAATAGTAATAACGATGCTCAAAAATCACACACAAATGCAAATAAAACTGCAGAGTCCCTTACTTCTATAACTATATAATTATTGGCCTATATAAATAAACACCTTTTGCTATAAACCAAACAATAGTTAAAAAGTATTGAATTAGGAAAATAGAATGGGATTAAGGTGCAATATCGCCTGGTTTTTCATTCTCCAACATAACTGTTGTTTACACATTTTTTTCCCTTACTTGTCTTTGGTTACTTATTGTCTCTAAACTTTTAATAATTTTCTCTGTTTCTTGTATGTTTCTGAACTGACCTTGTCACTAAAATTACAGTTTGATATTTTATCTGTCATCCCTTTCTGCAATAATACATGCTGCAGAACTACAGTAAGCAGTCCACTAAATTACCTCATTTTCTTTTTCTTTCTTGTAACTGAGGAGTGCCAATAAGGCAAGAATATAAATGCACAGTTGATTCCACGTAATTCATGAATTCCACCTTTTCCCTGAGGTAGAAACTGTTCATCTCAAAAAGGGGAGTGGGAGGGTGAGAGAGAGAGAGAGGAAGGAAAAACCTAATCCCTTATTACTATTTCACATAGCACTATTTTGTTATTATTTTTTTAAAAAATTGAGTATCACAACAAGTCTATCTAGAGACTCCAACCAAGACTGAGGCACTACTGTGCTAGATACTGTATAAGCACCTACACTGAAGAGGTTGCAATCTAACTACACTGAACAAAAGGTGGAAAGAGGCAACAGAGATAAAGTGTCTTGTCCATTGTCATATGGAAAGCTAATGATAGAGCCGGAAATAGAACTTCGGTCTCCAGCTCCAGTTGACCACACTACTTTAGATAATCAGATTTAGTTTCCAGAATGTATAGAGTAATTATTTAGAAAATGTGGGGTGGGAGTCTACTTCAGATTAGGTGCTTCCTTACCCTTGTTTAAATTTCTACTTGCATTACCTAAACTCCGCTATGCTATTACTCAGATGAATGAAATGGAATTACTTTCTTTCCAATTCTGCTCCTTAAATGTACTTCCCACGTTCCCAATTATCACACAGATGTTTTGTAGGAAAATGTTATAACACTGAATAAACCTTTTTATTTTTTCGAAAGCCCATTTGAAATGGAAGGATTAGAAGTAATATCTGTTTGAGCATATCCATTTGAATGCATTAGTTTCTTTTTTAAGTTACTCTTTGTTTTTTTGACATTTTCTCTTCAAAATAGCTTCCACATTACTTAGATGCTATTATGCGTGCAAACTTGTCACTTTTCTAAAATGTTACTTTAGTTGTGTGACTGCTCTCTGAGTTCTTACTAGTCAGAGATGCAAGACCAAGACAATTGTTTAAGAAAAGCTACATTCAGACTTTCTCCTAATCAGCATCATTGTACACTCTCTCATTTAAAACCATAAGGCCTGATGCTGTTCCCATGGAAGTTGGTGGCACAACTCCCACTGGACACTTTTTAATAGTTCACGACATCAAATGTTCTTTGAGCTTATTTGTCAGGTGAGGAATTGATAGTAATTGAAACATTGTTATAATATTCATGTGTGACTTTTCTGCACTTTATTTATATTGATGCAAAATGCTTGATCTCCTGATTTACACTGCAGTTGGGACTGAATGGAAAATTCTACTGAAAGTTTTTGTGTTTCTGAAGCATTTAAGTTTGGAAGTCTCAATCTGTTTTCAGTACGCTGATTCTAGTGCTGTTTGCCCTGGTTTCATAGCAGTACATGCTGGTGTAATGGAACATGGATGCATACATACAGATATAATGAATTGAGCTCAGGACCTTCCATACAAAAAATGTAAGCCCCACTGAAGCTAAAGGAGTAACTTCATTAGATCTGAGTAAGCAGCAGACTCATGTTTCATTCAGCTCAGCATCTGAAGGGAAACGTGTTCCAGTGTTAAGCCCGTGTATAACACTAGCATATTGTGGTACCGGTCGTTACCTATCCATCGCTGTTGTTTTCTGTGGCGAAATTTGTATAGCAGAGTCAAAACATTGAGAAAATTGTTCAGATTATTACTGTGATAACAACCAATTGCTCCCATGGTTTACACAAGAAAGAAAACAGTTTCTGAACACTTCAGTTGAGAATTGTGTTTATACTGTATTTACCTAAATGTCCATTTGTCACATTGTCCCAGAGAAATCTACTTCCCATGTGCCACAGTAATCTAATTTTTTAGGATCTACTCTAGAACTCACTGCTTTTATTCTTTGGCTACATTGCCCTGGTTTCCTACTAAAAACAGACGCTAGATATCTCAATTCAGAAAAAAAGTTCACAAGGACAATTTCAGACAAAAGTGTTAGGGCAAATTTAAGACACTTAACTTTATTTAAACATCTGATATCAATAATAAGCTAATTACCAAGGACTTCATAAAGGCCCTGATCCACAATATGTCTCATGAATTTTTGTCACTGGAAATTACAATAACTTCAGATCTTTCCATGAAGTTCCATGAAAATGTCCCTGTTAGTGATACAGGAATTTTCTGATAATACATACCACAGAAAGTACATTTTCTCTTTTGATTTTTATGTAAGCAGGGTCTGAATGAGCCCTCCGCCACCAAACTGGCTGGTGGGAAGGAAACAGGCATCAGGGCCCGATTGTATTTGCATGAGCACTCCCACCCTGCTTAGGTGCTCAGCATGATGGGACTGCTTTGTGCAAATGATCCCTTTGGCTGTTGCTGGGTCACGAATCACTCTAGTGTTAAATGCAGGGATAATGAAATGTTGCTCTCATTATTATATGAGCAAAGGGCAGTAGAACCATGCTTAACCTGTTCTGATTGAAGGGTTGCTATCATCTGAACCGAACTGGCTAAGCAAGGGGCTCAGATGCCAGAGCCCTGTGAAGGTGGATATGGGGTGGGGACAGGTATTCCTGCTTGGAAGTGTGGGCTCTGCCTAAGAGCCCCAGGAATGGTTTAACCTCCCGCGCCCACTGTTCAAAGATCGAGCTAATTAAGATTCCATTAGGGGTCTTTTGTTTGTTAAATGCTAGCTAGAGCTGAAATCATCTACTGTGGGACAGCGCTCCTGCCCGGCATCAGCACTGAGTTCACCCACTAAGAGCTGATAATCAATCACTGAGAGCTGAGAATCGGAGAGAATCAGAGAGCAGAGTAGCCAGTGGGGTGGCTGGCAGCGCAAAGAGTGGCCCATAGGCTAGCTGACAGAGCAGCAGGCAGTGCAGCTGGCAGGGAGGCCAGTGGAGTGGCAAGTGGTGAGGTGGTGACAGGGTGCCTTGTTCCCCAACCCAGCCTTGATGGGAGATGAATTAGCTCATATGCACCCCTGACTGACCAAGAACAACTACTGTGAGTGGAGTGTGAGAGAGAAAGAAAGGAGAGACAAAGGACATTGCCCAACATACTTTGGGGTGGGGGTTTTGCTCATGGTGTGGTGTTTATGAATCCTGCTTGCGCTGTTTTCCCAAATTAATGCTGAGTTACTTCCCTCCTTTTATTAAATAGTCTTTTTTCTACACTCAGACTCTGTGCTTGCGAGAGGGGAAGTTTAGCCTTTTGGAGGCACCTAAGGGGGCGGCATATAATTTCCCAGGTGTCTGGGTGGGGGCTCAAGCCAGTTTTGTCTTGTATTGTTGAAAGACACCCCTAGATGTCGAGCCCAACCGCTGTTGCTGCCGACTCCAACTGGCAGAAGGGTTCCATTACATGAAAGTCATTCCTTAGACACCTATTCAATATAATGCTCATTTGTTTACCCTCTCCCTGTATAGGCAACAACCCTAGCAACCAACTTGAACTCCACTTGGGAAAAAAACAAACAAACCATGACTTTTGAAGCCATCTATGACAACAAAAACAAAGCTATTATGTTTGTACTATATTTTATATCTTGGTTCCTGTCCTGCAACCTTCACCAATTTTGACTAATAGTTGCTCATGTAAGTAGTCTCACTGACATCACTATTGGTCTGATTATGAACCCCTGACTCCCACTGGTCAACAATTACTCACATGAATAGTCTCAGAGACTTCAGTAGTACTACGCATGTAACTGCTCAAGATTGGGAGTGGGGTTCACAATCTGACCCGATGTGAGTCACATTTGCAGAAAATACACAGTTCATACATCATAACCTGGTTGACTAGATGAAGGTCTAATCGCTAAATGGTATGTGGGTTTTTTTAATTCTAACTGATTATCTTGAAAAGCTTTCTTGAAAGAAGTTAGTTTAAAAGACTGATTTGAACCAAGAGGGGAAGATTGATTGGTACATAAATAGTGAGAGACTGTTCCAAATGTAAGAGGCAACATGGATGAAAGGGAGATGCAAATTAAATGGATATATAAGCATCTTGGACACAGCAAAGAGAGTGAGATAGGGTATAAAGAAAGTCTTCTATTTAGGATTGTGTATTTAGTAATTGCTGACCTGTGGAATCATTCGATTAATGGTACATTTTCTTAAAACTTCAAAATAAAAAGAAATATTGACTATTTGACAGAGTTGTACTTAATACAATGGTGAAGTGTTTTGTAACGTATGGGTATGTCTTCACTCATGGTGGCACTTTCAGTGCTGCTGGATCGATTTGGGATCGACTGAGCGGCATGGGCACCAGATAATATAGGCTGGGAAAGCTGTAGCCTTCCCAAACAGTCAGGTGTGGCCTGGCTCCCTCCTGCTGCATCACCAGTGCTGCAGCAGCTTCCCGCCCTCAGACTCTCCCAAATGCGATGTGGGGCTGGAGTGGGGTGAGCGAGTCATTGGTCTGAGTCACCTGCTTGGACCACGCGGCTGGTGCTGTGGGGTGGCTGGGGCCGCCCAGCGGGGAATCGAGGCAGCTGGAGCTGCCAGGTGCTGGGGCTGCCCGGAGTTCCCACCCAGCTGGTGCTTGGGGTGGCTGCAGCTGCCGGCAGGTGCGGCTGGGGCTGGGATCAGCCAGCCAGTGCTCCAGGGAGGCTGGGGCCGTCCAGCGGGGACTCCGCCCAGCAGGTGCTCCGGAGTGGCTGGGGCTGCTTGTGGATGCGGCTTGGGATGCCTGGCTGGTGCTTTGGGGCAGCCGGGGCTACTGGTGGGTGCGGCTCTGGACACCCGGCTGGTGCTCTGTGGTGGCCAGGACCACTGGCGGGTCTGCCTCGGGCTGCCCAGCTGGTACTCTGGGAAAACTGGGGCCATGCAAAACTGGGACTGGGGCTGGGGCTGCTGGCCAGGAGGATTTAGGGTCACCCTGTCAGGAGTTGGGGTGACCCTGCTCTGGAGTGGGTGGGGCTCCTTCTCCAGCTGCAGGGGTGCAGCTCCAGGTGGCAGAGAGGGCAAGGGGTGTGTGGCCTCAGGTGTAAGGGGAGGAGCCATAGACTAGCTTACCCAATGGACAGTTCATCCAGTGCCCATGTTGAGCGGAAGTGGAGATCTGTTCAATCGATCCAATAAATCCTCCCGCAGAAAAAGATTAATGCTGCGTTGATGAAAGAACATTTCCTATTGTCGCAGAATAGTGGGGACACCGCACTACATAGAATTTAGGAAGTCGAGGGGAGATACGCAAGCTACTCTATGTAGCTTGTGTATCTCCTGTTGATTGCTGCTGAATTTCGCTGCAAAAGTAGACCAGGAGTATCATTCTACTCACAGTACATCACCAGGTTGGTATGTTGACATTTCACTATCTTCTAATGGGTGTACGATACCACATGCGGGGTTTCACTGGCCACCTCTCTGCTATCCCAGCATTCTACAACTCAGAGCATCCATTGAGGACTTACTGACTTGGTTGCCACTTCACTTTCCTGCCACCACTTAGCTCTGATAGCATACAAGAGGTGTGTGAGCAGATTGTCTCTAAAATTCAGCATAGCTAAATATATTAAAAATGCTAACTCAGTGAAATAATTTAAAAACTATAATGACCTGAAGCTGAAGGCAGATGCCTAAGGTCAGTCTGTGGGCATTCAACACACTAATGAGCCTTACACTAAAAAAAGACCATTCTGAAAGGTATTTTCACTCTTATAACTGTAATTGTATTCTGAATGATTTTTCAGTTGACATTTTTCTTCTTCTCTACAATAGCATACTTTAGGGCCCAATTCTGCCATACCGTTGGGAGATTTCCAATGTTCCAGTACCAGAGACGTGTCTTAAAGCTGGCATATGCAGCAATTAAAAGATTTCTCCAATGTAGGGGGAGCCTTGGAGGGTGAAGGGCAGCTTACACCATCTTCCAGACAGCTGATTCAAGAGGAAGAGGTTGTGACCATTGTTTTCTTTAGTCTGGATGATTCTGGGTTGCCCATATGTTCCTGTTGACCATCAGCATAAATTAGAGTTCATGAAGTGTGCTCTGATTTACATTGAGAATAAGACTAATACCCCAATGGCCCAAGTACTGGTGGAGCACAAAGGTACCCCACATTCCTCCAGCACTCCTCAACAGAATCTGAAGAATTTTTGGAGATTTCTGTTGGCCTTCTAGCTATACAGTTAAGATAGGGGTAAAAATGTTTACGTGTCTAATTTAGTGGAATGCTGATCCATAGCTATAAACAGCTAATTTAAATCAATTTCAACACAAGTGCAAGAGACCCAGTTAACATCAGATACAATGGAAAAAATATTCTAGTGAAAATCTTTGATGTTATGTGCTAGCACCAGAACCGTGTCACCATGATGTAAGATTTATTATGGGAAAATTAATTAAGTGCAGATCTACACTCTCTGATAATGCCAGTTGTGATGTGAGAGTAAAAGAGCTGAAAATTTCAATGCAAGTTTAAAGAACCTGCTACAATAAAATTAAAGGTCAATGTAGGCTATATTACTGTACAAAAATACAAAAGAAATTAAACAAAAATCCATGTTAAAAACATCATTAGGGTCCATAGGTAAACCCAGAAATGTAAAAACACAAACACCAACCTTCTAGTCTCTTACTGCCATGTCTCAGAAGTCATAGTTTAACTGAGGAATCCACTAGATCAGCACTGTTGAAACAATCCCCATAGAGAACTGCCAATTCCCTGTACAGAAAGAGCTTTATGTTTTAAAATCGGAATCACCAATTTCAAAAATTCTTTTCTTGGCAAAATCCTGACACAGAAAGAACATTATCTAGTCAGCTCTTGGGTTAGAACTCCTCTCCCTGAACTGGCCTCTTTGCACCATTCAGGCTATGCAAAGAAGCCAGAATCAGGCCATAACTGCCCAGCTAAGACTTCCCCAAGGATAGATGACCTCACAGCTAGTGTATAGCCAAAGAAACCACTTCCTAGTGTCCTGTGTACCCAGGCACAGGGAGCTCATGGAGGAGAAAAGAGGTGCATTAGCAATGGTTAATTCTCAGCTCTTGTGTGGTCCCTACAGGTATGTCAATACTGCAATGAAACACCCACTGCAGGTCTGTGTCAACTAACTCAGGCTCTTGGCGCCTGGCCTAAGTGGCTGTAAAATGATGGTGTAGACATTTGGGCTCGGACAGAATTCTGTGTGAGAGGAAGGGCCCCAGAGCCTGGGCTGTAGCCCAAGCCCAAATGTCTACACCACAATTTTACAGCCCCACAGCCCAAGTCCTATGAGCCTGAGTCAGCTGACATGGGCCAGCTGTGGGTGTTTAATTGCTGTGTAGACATATCTTTAGGGACCATACCCAGCTATCATAAATTAGAGCATCCCTTAGACTGCTCTAATTTTCACCAGGGCCAGAATAGCAGTAGTTTCAGAATTAGGGAGCTGTAAATGGCTCTTTGATGGCCCTCTCCTGTGCTGACTAGAGCTTGGTGAAGTAGTAAAGAATCTGCCCCTTAATTTCCCTGTGTTCACTACTGACGATTTTACAGTTAGGTTTCACTGAACTCTGAATGTATTTTGATTTTTTTAAAGGCAGATTTAGTGTGTATGTTTTCTTTTAAACAGACACTTGTATTGATGCAGTCACTTTAAATGATTTCTGCAAACATTAAAGGGCAATGTATTCACTTTAAAAAAGGACATCTGTACAGCTCAATTTTATGACTTTCAAAGAGAGCATGGTATGAAGTAGTTTGATATGTTTGATAAAAGATGTTTCTACAAGAGTTACAGCAGCTCGAAAAAATATGAAGACAAGGCAAGTGAGGGGCCCAGTCCAACTCCTACTGAAGTCATTCAGAGTTGCCACTGATCCCCGTGGAATTTGGAGTGAGCGAGATTTGTCAAATCATGTCAAATCATACTGTGCTCTGGATGGCTAAGACTTGGAACCCTAAAGTCACCATTTCAAGCACTAGCATTTACTTCATAGTGCAGGACCTAGAAATAACATATCTGACAATTAATCAGTTTTTAAGTAAACACTTATTGTTGCTGTCTTGGTTCTTGCGACTTGTTTATTTATATTTCTTGCCATTGCTGTCAAGTGTGAAATGGATGAATTTGTTAAGGGCTACTTAATGATTTAGAAAGATTTAGGGGGATGGAGAACCCGGCATGCCAATCATCAGAGATAGTTGAGCTGACTGAAAATGAGGACAGCATCTTCTAATAAGCTCATTTCACTTTCAAGACTTATGAAATGAAGTAAAAGGTGATATGAATTTTCCAAAACATCTTATGATTCATTTTCCCTGCCCAGTGACTGGGAGTATTTCTTTAACTAGACTGCTGAATTTTTACTCCCAAATCCCTAGCAATTTGTTAACATGTTGTTTTTTCAATATGTTTGGAATAGGTTGAATATACTTGAGAAACTAGTAATAACTGCTCAAACTTATTTCATCCAAAAGAAGCTGTAGAATGTTTTTATGCATTAACATGCTCTGCAATTTATCTGTCATTCTTGCATAATGATTTATAGTGGCTAAAAGCAATCTATGATGGTCCAAAAATGTGACTTCTGAAAGCTGATCTGGCAAAATTATTTCTGCTTACATGTGAAATGAGGCAGTATCTAACTCTGGGACTCCTTAATATGTGACTAAAGTAGAGGAAATTATATTCAGTCCCTACAGAATGTCTCCATCTGCAATTGCAAATGAAAACACACCTTTGAGGCATCATAGCACAGTTGGGAATTTAGAAACTGAACAGTGGGCATGTTTGAAATTAAATATTCATGGTCTCAAAAGCCAGGCCTATTGACAACTTAAATTAGTGGTTTGACAAATAACATTTGCCAATACTTATTTTTACAGGCTAGGCAAATCAACTGCAGCACAGCTTTATCACTTTATGAAATCACTATTTTTCACTTCTGTGCTGAAATTATTGGTGTTACTGTGTATAAAACAGAACAAATATGACCAGACACAAATGAAAAATTATTACTAAGGCACTGCTCTTGACATTCAACACTGATTTCATCAGGAGATGAGCAAGAAGTTTCTTTCCCTACCATTAGGAAAGCTGTTAAATAAACAACATTTAGATGTTGTTAAAATCATTGTGTCATTATTGGTCATGATATATCTTATTTTAAACATATAAACACAAAAAAATCCTTTGATTCTTGTCATTGGAAATGCACTATATTGTCACATTAAGATAATAATATACTTTGGCATCTTTTTATTAAAGGTTTTGTAATATGTCAGAATCTCCAACAGTGAAGTATGCAGTGAGTTTCTAATCTAGAATTTCCAAGACTTGCTTTAATTCTGAAAGAAAAGGATATTTCACTTTGTGTTTCATCGGACATTTATCTAGAATTTCTGTGTGAAATCCTGGCAATACAAAAACTCCCATTAACTCTAGTAGAGCCAGGATTTCTTTCTCTCTCTCGGTTTTATACAGCCACCTACCACTGTAGTATCTGAATGCCTTCCATGTAAAATCAACAACAATGGTGAAGTCCCTATTGGATTTCATGGAGTCTCTGACACTTCTCTTTTTGAAGTAAAAAATACTGCTTGGGGTATTGGGTCAAAGGCTACAGACCAGGGAGAATTTATCTGTGTCCATGGCCATGAGGAGGTCATCTTTTAGTGCCACTAGAGCTCTCTGGGTATACCCCAGTTTCATCCCTGTGAGGCATCCAGGATGTTGGCTGATGTCACATATTGTGGGAGCTAGGGAGTTACTATTTCAAAGTTGTTTTGCCCACGAATGGGAGGTTGGAGATGGGACGGTGGTTGAAGAGATTTTCAGAGCAGAGTGTTGGCTTCTTGAAAGTTGGGTGAACTATTACATTTTTCAAGGAGTTTGATAAGTGTGCCTCTCTGAAAAAGTCTAAACAGGTTAGTCTTCCCCTTTAAAGGGTTTGGTGTCTGGGGCCAGCCTATCCTGTTCAGTTATCAGACCTAGCTGAGAAGAGGTCAGGTGACCATTATAATGGCTGAGATTGGTGAGTTAGCAGGAAGCTGCAGGAGAGAGGTGGGCTCCTACAGTGCTTCCTGAGGCAGGGGTATTGAATGGAAGAGTGTGTCTGTCTTTCAGCAGTGGGAGAAAAAAGGTGAAATGCCTGTGAGAGCTGTAACCCATGGTGGACTGAGGAAGTGCTTTGTTTTGATGTTTTCACTATATTTTATGTTTTAAGAATTAAATTGTGCCCTGAAGGAAGGACGTGAAAGCGAATGGGACATGACACAGAGTTCTTTTGGGGATGGTGAGGAATTCCATGAGCCTACAGAGACACTGACTATTTCCATTAGTAATGGGCATTGTTGATCTTCACTGGTTCCTACCAGTCTGGAAGGGCATAGACCTGTTTCATACTTTGTGGCTCTAATGTGTTTCAGGGGTTCTTGAGATTCAGCAGGTGTGATGGGGCCAAACTCACTCAATGATGGTTGGGCAGATAATCAGTCTGAATCACTTCCTGAACTCCTTGACCAATCTCCCATATAAAATAGCTCTTGTGAATGACAGACCAAAAGCACTTGATTGTGTGTAAAGCATAAAATCATTTGTGATGGTGAGTGAAGTATGGTATGTATTGATGGTCTTCTCTGTGGGCTGATAAGCAAAATGATACAGTAAACAACCACCCAGCAAATCATCTAATCCATGCATAAAATAGTTGTCAGAGTTCAAATTTTACCTAAATTTCCTGATTTTTGTTTTGCTTTTTTAATTATGGCCTGCCACAGGGTGGGATGGTTGGTCATTTAAGGCAGGTGGGCTTAGCCCCCACTTGTGACTAATTAGCTGCCTCCATGGTGTTGGATTTGAAGCCACATATCAGGTCATATCCTGCAAGTCACTTGGTCTTCAGATAAAAAGCCAGCAAGTAGCTCAGCTAGGCAAAGAGACCTGCAGACAGTAGAAGACCTCAGGACAGAGGAAAGGACCTTGAAAGGAGCTCTCTGCACCTCAGAGGTGGAAGACCTGGCTGGAGATACCTGCTGTGTGGGCAGGGGCACAAACTTTGAGGAGGGAGGGGTGAGGCAGCAAGACCCTAGCTTATCTATTTGATTTATGTTGGACTGATTTGATTTTGAGAAATAAATCCATCCCTGAAGAAAAGAGTTTAATTTCTGTTGCTGTTAGGCATTTTATTTGGTGCACTGGACAGTCAGTCATTTGTTTTAATCATTCACTGCTGTAAACTATTTGATATCTGTTGACTTCATGAATCCCCTGCAGAACTCTGAAAACCTACATTTTATTAGATCATCATTTTTTCATGAGATTTCTTTCTTTGTCAGTACTATAAGTCTGGGGAGGATAGGAAGAGCAGGACATAAATGGTCATTCCATGTATCCCCTTCTCTCTGTTGCCAGTTGAAGAAAGCAGGCATCAAATCATAACATTTATTTTCCCCGGTTGAAACACTGTTTCTCAAAACTTTTTTTTAACCTTGGTATTTATCTTTGTTGCCCTATATAGGGCAGTATGCAGCCTGTAGTAAGGGGTCCAACAAAGCATGAAATATTCCACATATCAATCAGGATCCTTATTATTTTTGGGTGTAGTATTTGGAATTCATTGTTATAGATTATGCACCCTTTGCTCATGTGGATGAGTTTTCCCTCCTGTGCGTGGACTAGTGGTGTAAGTGCTCACCAAGGTGAATAAGGACTCTAAAATCTGGTCCAGTCCAGAACAGGAACAAGAAAGATCTAGTAGTATGCCAACCTCAAGAAATAACTTGTTTCTTCAAGAAAATTGGAAGCAGTATGTGACACAGACCACTGAGTTGGAAGCCTTCATGTACACATGAAGGGGAAAATTCATTCTTCAAAAGACTCCATCTTTTTCACATCTTTTACAAAGAATTCCTTTCCTGATTTGACATACAGGGTCTGACCATGCTCCTCTATATGACGTACACACACAACTGCGAGACCCACTTAGTCATAGACTAATCCTGCTTCCCAGGCTTAGGAAAAACTAACTATTGCCATTTACCTTTTTAAAGCCATTGTGTATTATGTATATAGAGACACTGGCCTATGGCTGTGGAAGAAAAGACCTCGAAAATGTAAGCAATACAGCTACGTCTATTTCTTTTAAAAGCAAAATCTCATAATCTCTGCAATACAAACAAGCTCCTGAGTGCTACAGAACTAATTACACTACCTGCTAGAGGTCAGAAAATTTAACTCCAGATCCTAACAAAGATTTTTTAAATTAACAATTAGCATTTTATCCATTACATTTAAACATTAGCATTTTATACATGCTTTCCATCTTCAAAACACTGTAAAACCATTAGCTAATTATTTTTAAAATCTACTACAATTATCTCATTGTACCTAGAAAGTTTGAAGGGTCTTGTGCAGGATACAGAGGGGCTTAAATATTTATAAATTGCAGCTATGATAAAATGAGATCATTTGCAGGGTAGATATCACTTAAAAAAAATTTTTTTTTTTTTTTTTTTTTTAAGCCTAAACTGTCCTTTGCTCCATTTGTTTCAAATCCTTATTTTAGATTATTATTTTATGTGCAAAGTGCCCCCTTTCAGAGCCCTCAATGCAACATAATTATATGTTATTGTAAGAACCGCCTTGTTAAAATTCAGTTCAAAGGACTCAGTACAAAAAAGGGAAGGTAATAAATATAAAGGTAAAAACCCTACCACTAGCAAAATTGTCTTGTGGCAAGTCGGAAAAGCAGAAAGAGACAGATGCTGGGAGAATGACTGTAGACCGTAAAAAAACAAAAATGCCAACCTGCCAACCAGGGTCACCATGGTAGGATCCCTAAAAGACAAGAGTTGCCCTCATAGGTATCTGCTTTCTGAAAACATTTACTGACGTGGTCTTCAGTACAGCCAGGGCTTACATGATTTGGGACTTTGAAACCTCCCAGAGGCAATTTACCCAATTCATCATTTTGTAGGTGAAAATATAAAGAACACAGCACAGGCATAACATATTCACGCTTGCTTAGATCAGTGAACAGAATAAAATAAAATAAAAGCAGTGGTTCTGCCTTGTGGAAGTGATCGTGAGAAATATGTTGTTCAGAGATCATCGTAGTATAAGGTCACAACTAGAGCTGGGTGAAATTTTCCCATGAATTTTTTTTTTTAGATGGAAAATGCAGATTCCTAATGGTACACACACAGTTCATGCTGGTTTTGCTAAAGTGTTTGAGTTGGGGAAAACAAAATTCCAAAGAAGTCAAAACATTTGATTTTTTATATTCTTAACTATTTTTCATTTTGAAATTTCCTTCAGTGTTTTAAAATGAAATTCTTGAAATCAAAATGAAATGTTTTGTTTGAGCCAAACCTAATTTTTTTTTTATTTGTCAATTTGCTAAAAATTTTGAAAAAAGTCATTTTGGAGTTGACCTGAATTTTTTTTTGTAATTGCTGGCAAATTGAAAAAATCAGTTTTCACAGATCTAGTCACAACTTGCACTGCATATGCAACTGAAGATTCATTTTTATTTTGTTAACTGTAAGCTAATGCTAATATAAAAAAGAAACACAAAGGCAATGGAACATAGGCCTGGCTTGACATAACTCATCAAACATGGGGGAGACCTCACTTCTTGAAAGACAGGATTAGGAAGAGAAATAGATCGCCAGGCTGAAAAGGATTATTGAAAGAAGGCTTATTTGCTAACTAAGATAGGTAAATGCATCAGTGTACTAAGAGACAGAATGTCTGAACTAGCTAAAATAAGGGGAGGAAACACCTAGGAAACCATTTACAAAGAACAAGATAACATTGGACAAGATGAACTGGGAATATAAAGATGAGGTAAAGAGTAGATCGATTATGGACATGTGTGGACGAAGCATGCTGTGCAGGGATTGATTCCTACAAATTAACCAAGGCCATCCCCAAATGTGTGATTCAATGTATAGTAAATGCAGTGAGATTTGTAAATGTATATAAAGGGAGAGGTTTCTGTGTAACTTTGGATTGGTGTTGTACTCTGCATCCACTTCCTGCAAATTAGTCTGATCAACTCAGGGTAGCATTGCTGTATGTGAAACAAAGATACCTGAGTGATGAAGTCTGGAGCTGAGTGGAAAGAGATTTCAGAGAAAATCCCAACAATAATATGGGTTTTCATGCAAAGGCCATATTTAAAACTGAGTGTAAGTGACACCAGGTGTCTTTACTGACTCACTACCTCTAATGATTTTGCCCCAATAAATAAAAAGTAACTAATTCAAACAAATGCACAACTCTCCTAGTCACCTTTGTTCCCGCCACCAACAATGCTCCAAAACTACAGCTACTATTGAAGGATTAGAAAAGGGAAAAGAGTAAGGATAAGAAAATGAAATACCTGTCAAACAGTGGCAGTCCTCTGTCACCAGCAGCTGCAAACCACTTGGGCTGTTGGGCCATACCTCCAAGCAAGGAAGCAGGTCTTATTCAGGAGCAAGAATACTTATAGCAACAGCAGAAAAAAGAGCAAGCAGACTGGAAGCCAATGTGTAGCTTGTCTTTTATCACTTGGCACGGGATGCATGGCCTTGTCTGGAAAATGAACATCTCATACCTAATTTAGAGAAAACAGTAGTTTTCATCACCCACTATGTTTCTTGTAGGCAAGAGAACAACAATCAAATTAGAAACGTTATAACAATATAAAAATTAGCGGAAAAGGATTAGACTGGGAAAACAGCCACGTGTGTTCTAGTATAGGATACAAGACTCTATCAGAAATGTGTGGTATTTCTAGCAGAAAGGCTAATTCACAAAGCCACTAAATCATTGGAATGAGGACTTCAAATATCTGAAATACTTAGGCAGTTTGATATTGTACTGTGAAGATATTTGAAGAATCTCTAGGTGGACGCAAAAGATGCACAGCTTTAAAAGCTGGCCTGGTCACTATATTAAGCTCAGCTTCTTTGATTATCCAAAAAAAAAAAATTTGGAAAAAAGAGAGCAACAGCGTTATGAACTATTTGTTTCAGAAATTCTGACCTTGGTTCTGTGGCTTGATGGATCAGAGCAGCATTCACCAGTGAGAATCTCTTGAGTTTCAGATTAACTGGCTGGAAAACATTAATTCAATCTTGTGAAAAAACGTGAGGATTCATTTGTTGTCATTTCACACTGGAACGAAAATTAGACCTTTCAATTTTTTTCACCAAAAAAAAAAAAAAAAAAAAAGAGAGAGAGAAGGAAAGAGAGCACTCACACCCAAATAGCCAATAGCCTGTTAGACTACATCAGGAATTTTTCCAATGAACTGTTTCAGACCTCTCTATCCAAGGATTAATGCTCCATCTCCACTTTCAATATCGTTAAATTATGGGGATACACTCCTCCCCTACAGCTTTCACCTGTATGTGGTATACATTGAAAAGAAGTTCTTACCAGCAAAAGCAGTTGACATTCAGTCACACTAGGATGCAAGACTTCTGCATGCTGTGGACCTCCCAATACTTTTGGAGGCATTAGTTCAGATTCCCCTCTTACTTACACTGCTAGCAGTCGGGAGTAACCTCTAGCAAAGTCACACCAAAGTAAAGGACAGGAGAAATAGGACTAGTATGTCATAAGCCACACCTCTTGGTATAGATATTTCCTTCATGGTGGTGTGAGAGATGAAGAAAGTTTTTTCATCTCCACCCTGGTCTCTGTCAAGTTGCAAACAGCAGAAACTATTCCAGGAAGGTGGGTGGATAGTGTGGTGAAGCTGAGTTGCCTCCCCTTCGAAATAGAACTGAATTTTCCTCATTGTGAGGAATTTGCAATTTACTTTGTGGATGAAATCACTTGGGTGTGGATGGGAGCTTTGCTCATCCCTGGGTATGGGGCAGCGGTCATGGGGATAAATGCAGAGTCTTCTCTGCTTGAGCTGAGTTTTGGACAGTTAAACTTAATGAGTTTTTGGAAGTACTGGGGACATTTTAGGTTACTACCTGTGCATTAGACCCCTATGACCCTTGGCTGGTAAAGGCAGCATTGCGATAAAGGGCCCCTTTTCTGGTGGAGATAGTTAGTATCTCTTTGACGGTACAAAGAGACAGTGGTGGGATGCTTTAGCATGCCCACCAGCTTGGGCTCCATTCAAAATCTGGCTGCCAGGAAAGGAGGTGGAAGTAACAGTGGTGATGCCACTCTTATGGGCACATGTATATTTGAGCTGGAAGTTGTGATTCCCGTCTCCTGTAGACGTACCTGCGCTAGCTCTGCTCTAAAATGAGAAGTGTATCTGTTGTAGCATGTGCTGCCACTCTGGCTAGTCAGCCCGAGTACCATCTCACCCAATCCCCTGATTCAGTATTCAGGCAGCTAGCTTGAGCCATTGCCTGTGCTGCTGTGAACACACTGCTCTCCAGTAATAATAGCAGCAGCAGCAGTGGCAACTAGCAGCAGTGTGCTGTGGCAAGTGGCAGCAGAGATAGTGAGCCAGACACAGAGGAGGCAGCAGCAGCAGCAGTGGCATTGATCAGTGGGTGGGAGGTGAATCCATGTGAACGCACCACCTGAACTCTGGGTCTTCCCTGAGCAACAGCAACCAACTGTGAGTGGGGTGCAGTGGAGGGAGAGGGGAGTGACATGTTGAAGGGACATTTTATTCATTGGACTTTAACACCACAAGGTGGGAAACTGAGGCAAGGGACACAGCCCAATGTATTGTGGGGTGGGAGGTTGCTTATGGTTGCATGTTTTGAATCCTGGTTGTGGTGTTTTTTCAAACTAATGCTGGGTTCCCTTTCCCCTTTAATAAAAGTTTCCTTTTGTCTGATGTACACAGAATCAGTGCTTGTGAGTGGAGAAATATTGCCTCGTAGAGGTGCCCAGGGGTGGTGTTTAATTTTCCCAGGTTATTGGGTGGGGCCTTGAGCTGCATCTGTTTTGTATTGTTAAGGGGAACCCTACATAGTGAACCTGGCCCTCCTGGCTGCGGATACCATCAGGCAGAAGGGTTACATATGGAGTTAGATGGGTGCCTAAGGTGCCTGACGCCAGGAGAGAGGTTCCTGGTTGTGGATAGCTAGCAGAGATAGGTGCCTCTCTGCAGCCTGGATTTAGGCACCCAGGTCTGCGAGAGGGCTGGGGCTTAGTACACACCCCTTTCATTGGCATCTCCCTAATTTAGGCACATCCTTGCCTATCTTGCAGTCTGTTGTGGATCCAGTTCTTAGGCACCTCTCTCCCCAGTCTTTGCATAGGAAGGCTAGACACCTAACTCGGGCTTTGTGGATCCCATTGTTTTTCTGTAAGTTTCTAGGTTACTAAAAGTTAGATACTGCAATACTGTGTGTTGCAATGCCTAAGTCCCTTTGTGGATCCATGCCTTTATGTTTGAGATGTGTTCTGCTTTATTCTATGTTGTTTACATTGATATGTTCAGTCATTACTCACCGCTTTGTTTGTTTGTTTCTTAGGGAAGCCCCCAGAGTTGGTTTTGTTGATTTTAAAGGTGTGAATTGAATCTCTCTCTTTTGTTTTAATTTGTGGACAAGGTGGTGGAACTGAGAGCCTTTCATTTTCTGTATTCTGAAGTTAAGGTATATATTTTTAAAAACTAAGTAAATCCTTCTCCTTTCATTGATTCACAAGGTTAGCTGGCAGAGTTAGTAGACTTCAAGGTTAGAGTGACAAAGTATTCTTGTTCTAATCCTCATCTACTTACTCACATAATGGACAAAACCATTGTTCAAAAATCGGCTGCCACTTCAGATTCAGCAGTCTTATTTTTATCTCTGCTGAGTTCATTAAACTTCAGGGCATGATGTAGTGCCTTGTTATTTGTAAAACCTTTTATTTGTGGGTATGGCATGGAAGGGATTGGGATTTTATTTTTTAACTAAGAAATTTGTTGTCTGTCAGTTGGGATTTTGGTTTTTATTTAATTAGCACATTTCAATTTTGTCCATGTGCTTAGAGGAATGCAATAAATTCATTTTATAAGCTTAAACTAACTTCAGCAGGGGATTCTGCTTTTGTTTTTCATTTTTAAACTGTGTGTGCTGTCTGTTTCATCTGAGGTAGCTTGAAGCAGGCTATTAACATAGGTCAGTGTTTGCCGTTCTGAGGGTTGGGGAGGTCCCAAACTAGTTAAGAGGGGGAGAGGAGAGGATCACTCTGAGCAGGAAAAACTGCAGGACCTAGATCCACCCTGCACACATACAAAGCAAACCACCTGCTTCATTGGCAGGAAAGCTTCAGCTGGCTCCTAGAGAGCTACTCACATATCCTCCCCTACTCCTGTTATATAACCTGGTATAACTAGCTGCAGTAGTAGCTCACATGTAGCTGCAGCCCAAATTTCTCTCCTTTGTTCTGTAGTGTCCAGCTCAGTTTTAAGGTGTCCCTTCACTCCCAGGAGCCAATAGTGGGGAGTGCGGTCAGAATGATCAGAGAGTAGTGTGGAGCACAGAGAAGAGTTACTAGAACATTTGTAAAAGAGTAAGACATGAAATGGATGAAAAAGAAGGGGGGGGGGGATGTCAAGATGGGAGGAAGGGAAAAAAAGTCCAGAAACCAAAAATAAGTGGGAAAAATTGAGAGAATAAAGTAGAGATGGCAGCGGTTGTGCCAAGGCAGTGGTCTGAAGGGATCTGAATATGGTGGGAGCTGGTGGTGGGGAAGCACCCATCCATCAACCCATCCCAAGAGGGGCTTTAACAAAAACAAAAAAGTTGGGAACTACTGACTTGAGGCCTCTTTCAACAGACTGTGACCCATTGTAATGTGCTTTATGTTGAAAGCTGATGCAAGATCAACCGGGACTAACAAACCCTAATCGATTTATCTATCTATTTATTTATTTATTTACTTTTGGTGAAGAAGCGAAGAGGTTGCATTTTTTTGTGAGGCAACGTCATGTTAAAAGTCTCAGACTAATGAAGCAGGATTGTCCATTCCCTCAGTACAGTGGACTTCGGAAGGCAGGATTTGTCCTCAGAAGCAGTGTGTCCACAATCCTGCTTCTTTAATAATCAGGCTCGAGTGATTGTCTCGCCTACTGAAGGATCTCAAATCACAGACATCAGAACAAATTCATCCCAGGGTTTATGCCAATTTCACTTGTGTATACCCAGAAACAGGTCCTCTAGTGACGCAAATCTGCCAGGGGTGCAGCTGCAACCTTCCCTGTGCTAAGAGTCCACAGGAAGCTAGCGCAGCCTATGAAGTGACTGAGCAGAGGTGCGTGCATTATTTCTTGCATTACCTCCTCTGTTGGGACTCCTGTGGATTGCACTGAAAATTGACAGATTTCCCCCCCTACACACACACATGGTAGAAAACCTAAAGTAGGGCAACAGAATAACACAACTATCCTTTATTCTGGGTGAATACCACCCGCTGCTAAGAAGGATTACCTGTTGCATGGTGATGCACATGGATATCTCCCTGCACCAGGTTCAGTGAATTTGGCCCATAGTCTAAAAAGATTAAGATGACATTTGGAACTGTATTCTATCGCACTGCAAAAAGATAGGACTCCTCCAAAAATTAAATACATGGTTAACAATATTCATCTCCTCAAGAAGAAATGTAAATTCCACTGCAGCCTACGCTCACTCTATAGTTGTCTCACAAGTATCGTGTACACTTCATTATTTAATGGCTGGAAATTTAAAGCTAAACAAATTCAAACTGGAAATAAGGCATACATTTTTAACAGTGAGGGGCAATTAATAGTTGGAACAATTTATTAAGGGTTGTGGTGGATTCTCCATCACTGGCAATTTTTAAATGAAGATTGGATGTTTCTCTAATAGGTATACATTCTAGTTCAAACAGGAATTACTTCAGGGAGTTCTGTGGCCTGTGTTATACAGGATGATCACAGTGGTCCCTTCTGAACTTTGAATCTATGAATTATATTTGAGTTGCAGGGCACCTTATGCTGAGAACAGATGAAACAGGTGCAGGAGGAAGAACAGCTGCATTATGCGGATATTGGGCAAAAAAATTCCCCATTCATCTGTCTTACTTTCAGTACCAATTCCCTCTCTGCTATTGCCTTGCCCTGTGCTGTTACTGATGAATGAAAATGCCAAGCGCTCTCTGAAGTCTTTCTTTATTCTGCCGCAAACACTTTGCAGAATTTATATAATGTGAAGCAGAGTGGGTTTGATGCTAATACGAGAGAGGAGAAGAAGAGATGACAGTTTCAGCAATGGGCATTTCAAGTCTGCTCTTAAGGAATGTTATAGATTAGTTGATAGTCTATAGTTAGGATCTGTAATTTTAACAAACTGAACCAAAAGAATCATTGTTCAGTAGATGATTGACATTGTGAGGTCTGAACAGGTGCAGGTATTTCAATCTGGAATTCTTCCAAAGCAGGAAGAGAAAACCAGTATGTCCCAACTGATCTTGGTAAGTAAACGAAGAAAGCTTGCCTGCTTTTCCTAATGTATTTAACCTCTCTGCTTCATCACAACAGAGATGGCAAGCATAGGAAGTAGGGTTATCTCAATAACAGACAGATTGGAATTGTCTCAAGTATCTCGTTATTTGGAAAAATTGCATCTTATTCCTAAACAGTTTAGGAGGTTTGAATTACAATTGAAAAACTCTATGTGAAATATCTCTTCATTGAAGTCTTTTGGCTTTTTGCTTTAGAGCTGCTGCTGCTGGGGTTTTATTACTTCTTAACTTTCAAAGCTTATTAATTTAACAAGCAGTTTCCCAATGAATAATCGTGCTTTTCCTCCCTCCCCACAGATGCAGTAGGTGACAAGAGATGAACTGTGAAGGAATAGAAACACATTTTTGAGATTATCAAATATTTTCCAGACTGACAGGTTGAAAGTTGTTCTGTGCCATTCCTTTGCACTTCTTTTAAGAGGGAAGGAACTTAAAAAAAAAAAAAGTCCAAATTCAACAAGAGAATAAATAGCGCAACATCTGTTCAAGAGGAAGATAGAAGATGTTTATTAAAGAGGAGGGAATATAGGGGTTTGAAAACAAACTATAGTAATTGGCACTAAAATCAACAGCAACCTAAAATGTTTACACCCTTATTTACCCTTTCACCATGAATTTGTGATAAAAAATATTATCTTTTAATTAAAATGATGAAAATTATTGCTAGATTGTTTTTACCATTATTCCCTCTCCCTGGGCCTGCACAGTAAATATTTTCTGTGAGAGGTGGAAGAATACTACTTAAATCAGAGCATAATTTGCCAGCTGCTGGAAAAAAAAGCATCTATTTAACTGAAACATTTTTCAAAAGAAGTGAAATCTAATCTGGATTGCCAGATTCCTATCTGTTACATTAGGGTAACTCCATTAAAGTCAATTGAGTTACTCTGGATTTACATTGGTGTAATGGAGAGCATGGAAAATGTGATGATTTTTATTTGTAAGGAGGGACATAATAGATCAGTTTCTGAAGATGGAAAAATTATGCTTTGACAAAAATGGCGTTCATTCTGCCTCATTAGGGACATGCTTCCTAAGGAGTTCAGGGAGAGGAAATCGTGATGGGGTTCAGGGAGGACATGTTTATTTTCTACTGCTCCCTACTTTTTAATGACTTGCATGATAAGAAGAAAAAACGAGTTATTTAAGTTTTGTTCTTAGGCCTGGATGCACAAAAGGTGATAGGCACCTTAACCCTGGTCTGTACAACAAACTTATATCTGTATAACGGTGTCGCTCAGTGAATGATGCGGTTATACTGACTGAACTCCTGGTGTAGACAATGCTATGTCGAGAGGAGGGCTTCTCCCATTGACATAGCTACCACTTTTTGGGGAGGTGGATTAACTACACCAATTGGAGAAGCTTTCCTGTTAGCGTAGGGGGCATCTTCACTAAGTGCTACAGTGGCGCAGCTGCACCGGTGCAGCGCTGTAAGTGTAGACAAGTGCTTAATCTCTGGTTTAGGGACAAAACTCCTGCTGAACCTTTTAGGTGCCTAAACTAACTCGGTGCCAAAGTGTTTTGCAGACAAGTTCGCTAGGCACCTATGTTTCTGAGTCTGAGCCTGTACAATGCTGTTTTCCTGCTAGAAATCAAGTGGGGTCTCTGCACTCTATCACATGCCTAAAGAAGCTCCTTTTGACGTCACTTGTATCAAAGAGAGAGACATGGTTTCAAAACGTTGTGAATTTGGCATCTGAAAACTTGGGAAAGGATTGAAGTTGATGGACAGTGGGACCTGACTTTCCACTGCCTGACACCTTGGACCATATCCTCCTGCCCCTTTGTGGTGGCCTAGTGGCACCACGCAGCCAGTTTCAGGGCCTACCTGAGGATTATCCTGGAGTGGGAGAATAATCCGGTGGTAGAGAACCAGCGGGCTCTATGCTTCTGGCTGATTCCTGGCACAAGGGCCACAGTCAGGAAGTAGGGACTTGACATTAGGGGCTTGGCCCAACTGCTTTTCTCTAGCTGCTGAAATGTTCTCTTTGGGTCATGGGCAGCAGGGCTTGATTTACAGCAATCCATGCAAGTCTGAGAAAAATCAGGTCCAGTGTTCATTTTTCTTCCAGTTCAAAAAGGACGTCTGGAACAGTTTATATGGACAGGTAGATGAAAGAAAAATCTGAAGGAAAAAGCATGTTAGTGGTGATACCATATGGATGGTGTGTTCTGCTGAGCACAATAGGAAATAATAGTGTAGGGATATATACTGTACACATACTGAAAATTGCTGTACAGTGGTGAATCAGCAAATGCACAGAATTCCTTCAGTCTGATTTGCTGAGACTACTGCATTTTAGTAAAGGTGTATGTAAGTTGTATTCAGCAAATTGATTTGTATTAATGGATGTTTCTATATCTGATTGCTACCAGGTTTCATATCCATAAATATAAATACTGCATAAAACGTAAATCAAGAAAGTTCAGTTCACCTATGAATTCTGCTATTTTTGGTTATTAAACCAGCACTTGTGGGTACTATGCTATGATAAAGTTATGTGAGTAGTGGTAAGACAAAGCAGATTGCTTGTTGCAATTGCTTTTTCAGATGCTGAAATAGTGGGTCTGTGCTTAATAAAGTAAAGGTCTTTATACACCATATTGTCTTTTCCTGGCCCTGAATGGCCTTATGTTCCCAAACCAAACATAGAATATGCAAGTTAGGGCCTTGGGAGGTATTGGCAATCACCGCCAAGACAACAAGCCCAGATGCACTGCACTGGACAAACTGACATCAACATCATTGCTTTAGGAAAAAGCATCAGCCAATATGTTGTTAACAATATTGCTTAACTACCAATAATCCTGTGTCCTGAGAAATGTGCTGATTAATAAAGTTACAACACCAATACAGTGCAGCTGTCACATGGCTGAGGAGTAGGTACTTGGCTCCTTTTGGAAAACAGTATTCTTGAAATGCTACATAATTTGCATATTGATTTGATTACAGATATGTTTTCTGTTTTAACATTTTACAAAAAAAACCCAAAAAAACCTTATCTCAATAAAAGAAACATTCTGTGTGGATCAGGGATAAGTAGTACATTGCCACAGATTACAAAAACTCATCTCAG
Organism: Emydura macquarii macquarii; assembly: GCF_026122565.2. Taxonomy (NCBI): domain Eukaryota; kingdom Metazoa; phylum Chordata; order Testudines; family Chelidae; genus Emydura; species Emydura macquarii. Next base: position 12,783,762 of record NW_027132559.1, on the reverse strand, counting down.
CGTGACCTTCAAGCATACCATACATTGTAAAGGTATAAATATTCTACCAGAAATATTGTTTTCAAATAAGAAAGCATATTGGACTTGAAGATGACAAAATAGGTCATTTGACTCCTTCAATCTGATTCCAGTGAAAGTAAGCACTTTAAGTGAAGGAAGATTTAGTTGTTAGCTTTACCAGCTGTATGTGATTGGATTAATTAATATTAGCTCCCAGTTTTTAAAGTATAAGTAGCACTACTAAGTCTAACAAGAAAAAGTTAATATGAAAAATTGGGAAATGTAACTATCACCTTTTTACGAACATTAACTAGCCCAGGGCTATTTCATACACAATATGATGAATAGTTCCAGGGGGGTAACCGTTGTTAGCCGTTAGTCTTGTTGTTTTTACAATATGATGAAGAATGTGAAAGTTAAATATGTTTTAATCAAAATTTGGGATTAATTTTGTAGGAAAAAAGTATGCAAGATAAAATCCTAGGGTCATCTCTCAGTGCAACCAGGATTGTTGGATTTATGCTGTATTTTGCTCTCCAATTTTTATGGAAATGGGAATTTTGCACAGGCTGTTCCAGATCTATGCTATTGGTGCACATATGATGGCAGGCCACAAGACTCGTACGGGGGCCAGTGGCTCAAACTGAAAGAACCTGCTGAGGGCCATCAGGCCTTTCTCAAGAATAATAAAAGTAAATAAATGAGGGAGGAGTCCTTGAGACTTTTGGAGGAAGGATGGCTGCTGGTTGGAGGAAGATTATGCTGGGAAGGGGCTGCATGAACAACCTCAGGCCAATGGAACTTGTCTTAATATTAGACTGAGATTCAAGAATGTGATGAAGCTCAAAATCATGCTAAATTCAACTGGCTCAAAAGGTTAGATGCAAATGTTTTACCTTTGAAGTAATCCAAAGAAAACTATTATAAATAGCAGCACAGCACCCCTTTTCCAAAAATTCAGTCTGCTCAAACAAGAAGAGGTTCTGGACATGATAATGGCAATGCAGCACACAAGCTAGCACAGGGGTTCTCAAACTCGCAAGGTTATTATGGGGGGGTGGTCACAAGCTGTTAGGCCCTGCGCATGCTAGGGCTGTGGCTATCAGCCCCCATGCATGGCTGCCAGCCAGAGCTCTTCTGAGCTGGGTGTCCAGAAAGCAGCAGCTGCTGCCCAGATGCCCAGCTCTGAAGACAGCACCACAGCTGCAGTGCAGAGGTAAGGGTGGTGTGGCATGGCATGGGGAGGGGAGTAACCATTTTTTACACAGGGTCATGACAGCCTGAAATATTTTCTAAGGGGATCCCAGCAAAAAATCTTTGAGAACCCCAGAACGAGCAGCATATGGTCAAGATCTGCAGCTGAATGCATGCAAGAACTGTTCCCTTTTAGGCTCTGTTACCCTCTGGAGTGAGATACCAGCTAAAATCACCACTGCCTGTGAAAAATGCTGCTAGTATTTGTTCAATTGCCCTATCTGCAAATACTAATGCCTGTGATCTACCCTCCTATTATCCCAACTCGCCTCCTCCTTCTTGACCTGTACTCACTATGGCTGGAACTGCCACTGTGCTCTGTGAATCCCAAGGAGAAGTGAGAATGCAGTGCTTGCAACTTTTGTGGATCAAGGGGCATGAATTCAGTATAACAAGTTTCCATTTATCTTGTGAATACACTCACAATAATACCTATGTTCATTGTAACTTTTGCAGCTGGAAATGTGATGCCTTGAAGGTGTCTCCATCCACACCAGTGGAGCAGCTCAGCACGATAAAGAGATTTTTAGAGTGTTGTTATATTATTATAGGCTTGCCAATGATCTGACCAGAAGATAATCAAGTTCTTGTCCTGAAATCAGCTTACACAGAATTAAATGTAGAGAGTTCAATATTTTATAAGGAGCCTTGGGCTGTCAAATGGCAAAAATGCTCATGCTGAGGACAAAACCGGCATTTAGAGATTTTCATTAAAATAAAGGAAAAAGTTACCAACGCTCCAAACCATTGAATCTAAAAGAAATAATACGCTTATTGGAGTACCACTGGTATCATGCCTTACAAAAAGCTACTTAGACTAGCATACTTAACTCTTCCTTGGGGACCTGGCAATAAGAGACAAAGGACCAGCCTTGTCTCTGACATGCCAAATGAGTCTGATGGTCCAGGTTCCTCAACACCCAAAACTGATGGTTGTTGAGTTACTAAATTGTCGCTAAGTTACACTGAAAAGCTAAGCGAACAGCTAAAGATGAAAAAAACCAGAAGGGAACTAAAAAGAACTACTCACTCCACATGATGGTTTGCTCTGTTATAGCGTTTTGGCAGTATCCTGAATATTCATGTCACTGCCCTGCCTTCCATGCCCAAATCCTCACCTGCATAATCTTAGTGTACACTTACTCTATGGGCTAGTGTGTTCATACATATTAATGCTAATTATCTCATTCCTGAAAAACCCATTATCTTTGGTCTGAACCATTGCTTCCATGTTCTTGCGGAATACCTTGTGGTTACCAGCAGGTCCCAAAATTTTGGTAAACATATTCAGTTCCCTAAAATCTAAAGGGTTAACTGGTAAGCCATTTATCTGTGCCAGAGGTTACAAACACTCATGCTAACTTGCTTTAGCTAATCATACAGGATACAGGCCTGTAGGTTCCTTACGTTACAGCCAGATATAATGAAATAATGTCTACTGAAATTATTCAATACAAAAATATAAGCCAAATATAATATAATCAGTCAAACCAGTAAGTAAAGACAGGATTTGATATAGCAGGCTACCCCTATCAGCTACAGCGGGATGACATGTTGCAAGAGATCCTGCAAGCCTCTGGTGCTTTGGATACTAAGCACAGGATTTGGAAGGTCACCCTCACAGACAGAATGGACAGGGATAGAGCAGAATGGAGAAAAGCACGGAAAAGAAGAAAGACATGCAGCAGGAGATGCTAGCGCTTCTGAAGCGGCAAACAGACCTGCTGGAGACTCTGTTGAACTTGAAGGTCAACAAGACTTGTGCTCTCCTCCCACTGCAGCCCATAGAGAATTGCATTCTGGGACTTCCCTGCACATATCCCTTCCCACATTCCATCCGGGTCCGCTGCACTACCCTAGCACTCCACCCCGGGGCAGAGTACAGACCATCACATTTGTACATACACAGACCTGTGAGAGAAGTACTTGGTGTATGTGTTTGTGGAATGAAAATTACTGTTCTTTCCTCTTCAAAGGTTCTTTTCCCTGTATTTATAAAGTTACATTCAGTTATAAATGTCTGCGTGGGTTTGGAATAAAAGTCTATTTATGGAAACTTAATTCATCTTTATTAGTTCACAACATATGCTGTCTGGGACTGACATCATTCACAGATAATAGCAATAGGTGCATTTGCAATGTTCTATTACTACACAAACAGCACTCATTAAAAGTTCATATCAGAGTGCAGAAAAATGTTGCCATACAGAGCACCCTACAGCAACACACGTTACTGCGGCTCACAATTAAAATGATCTTTCAAAGCCTTCCTGAGCCATATAGCTCCCTGTTGAGTTGTTCTTATAAACCTTGTATCTAGCTCAGTGTTTCTCAACCTGGGGGTTGTGACAGTTTTAGAGGGGTCGCTGGTATTGGGGGTGGCAAGAAAGGCAATTGCCTGGAGCCACAGGGGCACCATGAAACTAAGTTACATGCCTCAGCCCCGTGGGGGTGGGACTCAGGCTTCAGGGGTACAGTAGTTTGGAAAGGTTAAGAACCACTGATCTAGCTGCTCAAAATCAACAGACAGCCATTCTACCTCTGCCCTTCGCCCTGGCAGAAGCTTTTCCCCCTTCGATTCACAGATATTATGAAGCATCCAGAAGGCAGCTATAACCATTGGTATATTTTTTTTACTGAGACCTATTCTTGTGAGTAGACCATGCCAGTGGCCTTACAAACAGCCAAAGGCACATTCATCGGTCTGTCTGCACCTGCTGAGCCTGTAGCTGAAGTGCTCCTTGCTGTGGTGGAGATGGCTGGTATATGGCTTCATGAGCCATGGGAATATGGGATAGGCTGGATCTCCAAAGATCACTATTGGCATTTCAACATCTCCCACATAGGCAATCTTCTGGTCTGGAAAGAAAGTCCCTGATTGCAGCTTTCTCAACAGGTCTGTGTTCTTAAAGATGCATATGTCATGCACCTTTCCTGACCATCCCCCACTGATGTTGGTAAAATATCATAGAAAAGTAGACCTTTCTGTTGATGTACTCTGTTGCAAGGTCATCTGGTGCCAAAATAGGGATTTGCATGCCATTTATCACCCACCACAGTTCAGGAACCCCACTACTGCAAAACCATCCACTATTAATGGCCCTGAATACTTGCATCACAGCAGCCCCCACAGTGGATTTCCTAACTCCAAAATGATTCTCAACTGATCAGTCGCAATCTGGCATTGCAAACTTCCACAGAGTAATTGCCACTTGCTTCTCCACTGTCAGTGCAACTTTCATTTTGTTGTCACTGTGCCAGAGGGCTGGGGCGAGCTCTATATACACTTCCAGGAATGTGTTCTTGTGCATCCAAAAGTTCTGCAGCCACTGCTCATCATCCCATACCTGCATAACAATGTGATCCCACCAGTCAGTGCTTGTATCTCTGGCCCAGAACCAATCCTCCACCATCTGCAGCTGCTCCGTGAATGCCAACAGTAATCTTGAATTGTTTGTTTCTGTGTCCCACAGCAAGCTAGCCTCCAAGGAATCATCGTGTTCCCCACAGCTTCTCTTGTGGGAGGATCAGGTGCATTGTGCTCGCAACGTTCATCACAATAATGCAGACCTGTGCAGGATCCGTGCTTCTCACAGAGATGGCAGACACGCAGCTTTGCAGGATTTTTGAAAAAGGAGTGAAACATTATGGGATGGGGAGAACGGCATCATGGGACACTGAAACCATGTTCCCAGTCACCCCTGCAGGACTTTTTGCCCCATGAGGCATTGCAAAACCTTCCCAAAACACCCTGCACTAGATGGTGGCAAGGTGCACAGTGGGATAGCTACCCACGGTGCACTGCTGTCTGTGTCAATGTAAGCGCTGCTAGCGAGGATGCGCAGTGCTGACTCAAGGAAAGCACTGTGGACATGCAAAAGCGATTTAAGTGCTGCGGCAGCTGTGCGTCCATGTAACTTAGGTTAACTTAATTTTTAACTTAATTTTGTAGTGTAGATTTGCCCATTGGGCACCGGGCCCGTATTGTGGGAAAGTCTGTCTTAGGTTGGTTTGTTAGGACAAGGTGCTTCCAGTCCCACTCCACTGTGGGGTATGGAGTGGCCATCATCAAATGTGGGTGGCTCTTGAGGAGGATGAAGTACAGCTAGGAGATGGGTTTATTGAATATATCCCCTGAGCAGTCTATGGAGCCCCACCCAAAGGCTACCCTGGGCTACCAGTGGCATGAATCCTTAACTAGAGAGAGAAATGGTTTCTTTAAAGTTTGTATTTTCTGTGGAGACTACTTGGTACCAGGAACTGTAGCCCTTTGCCATTGTGAGAGAAGTGGCCTAAATAACAGCAGTTACTGTTCTCTGATAAAAACAAACCACAAACAGAATTATCTAGGTAGAAAATAAAGATTGAGTACTCTAGAGCTGATGGGAATAGACTTTCTCCAGCTTAATGAAGATAGATCTCTTTCTTTCACAATTATTCTTTAGTTCAAAAGGGAACAGGGCATGCAGTATTTAACTGTCAAAATCTTAAGTATCTCTCTTACTTTACTCTTGATCTGGTCCTTCTCCTTTTCCCTATCAATAGATTAATGATACAGTAGTTCCTCGTGTACTTAACGAATGCTTACACATTACTTTCTGCCTGTCTTTCCTATTTCAGTATTATTCTCTTTATTCCTTGCAATGCTTTATAGAATTGTCCTACTAAAAGACACAACAGCAATAAAACCACATCAGAACAGTTTCCCGAAAGCCAATAAGGCAAAAATGAATTCTTTTCAATGAAATTGCATTTGGTATCCTCAGTACTGGTATTGTTCAGTGTAATTATTTAGGAGCCTGAGGTGGAAGGGGTGGTGTTTCAAAAGCACAAATGGCAGATAGGCACCCAGTTTGAAAATCTCCCCCTTAATCATTACATTTAGAATGTCAATAGACAGTGCTGTTGGTCATGTAACTGCTATTTGAAAACTTCTCCCTTGCTCATTTCAAGATACATTTTAACAAATTTTTATTGAAATATCATCAGTGTATTACAATGAATGTGACTACATATATTTCTTTTTCTTGTGCTGCAACCGACCTCTCCTTTCCATTGTTATTCTATTATGATCATATAAGTATAAGAGGAGCATTAGGAGATGTCTTATATCCATTCTCTCCCGTGTGCTTCTTTGACATTGTCATTGTTATCTCATACGAAACACAGTTTTGTTATTGTTTATTAGAGAGAAAGTTATAGAGCATCAAGTAATTATAAAAGCCAGAAAGTGGCTTAATGAGGGAAGAGAATTGCAGGAGGGAAGTTGATTCCTGTGATTGGCTTTGGAGCAGAGAAAGAGGTATAGAGAGAAAGGCCTCTGGGCCCTTGCAGCCTGTGTTGATTATAGAATCATAGATTAGAGTTGGAAGGGACCTCAGGAGGTCATCTAGTCCAACCCCTTGCTCAAAGCAGGACTAACCTCAGCTAAATCATCCCAGCCAGGGATGTCAAGTTGCAGCTTAAAAACCTCTAAATATGGAGATTGCACCACCCACCTAGGTAACCCATTCCAGTGCTTCACCACCCTCCTAGTGAAGAAGTTTTCCTAATATCCAACCTAGACCTCCCACACTGCAACTTGAGATCATTGCTGTTTGTTCTGTCATCTACTACCATTGAGAACAGCCTAGCTCCATCCTCCCTGGAACCCCCTTTCAGGTAGTCAAAGGCTGCTATCAAATTCCCCCCTCATTCTTCTCTTCTGCAGATTAAACAAGCCTAGTTCCCTCAGTCTCTCCTCATAAGTCTTGTGCTCCAGCCCCCTAATCATTTTTGTTGCCCTCCCCTGAACTCTTTCCAATTTGTCCACATCCTTTCTTTAGTGGGGGGGCCCAAAACTGGACACAGTACTCGAAATGCGGCCTCACCAATGCCGAATAGAGGGAAATAATCAATGATTATTTCCCTCAATCTGCTGGCAATGCTCCTATTAATGCAGCCCGATATGCCATTGGCCTTCTTGGGAACAAGGGCACACTGTTGACTCATATCCAGCTTCTTATCCACTGTTACCCCCAGGTCCTTTTCTGCAGAACTGCTGCCTAGCCGTCGGTCCCCAGTCTGTAGCTGTGCATGGGATTCTTCCGTCTTAAGGGCAGAACTCTGCACTTGTCCTTGTTGAACCTCATCAGATTTCTTTTGGCCCAATCCTGCAATTTCTCTAGGTCACTCTGTATCCTATCCTATCCCTACCTATCTACCACTCCTCCTAGCTTAGTGTCATCTGAAAACTTGCTGGGGGTGCAATCTACCCCATCCTCCAGATCATTAATGAAGATGTTGAACAAAACCGGCCCCAGGACCGACACCTGGGGCACTCCGCTTGTTACCGGCTGCCAGCTAGACATCGAGCTATTGATCACTACCTGTTGAGCCTGATGATCTAGCCAGCTCTCTATCCATTTTATAGTCCATTCATCCAACCCATACTTATTTAACTTGCTGATAAGAATATTGTGGGAGACTGTATCAAAAGCTTTGCTAAAGTCAAGGTATATCACGTCCACCGCTTTCCCCACATCCACAAAGCCAGTCACCTCATCATAGAAAGCAATCAGGTTGGTCAGGCATGATTTGCCCTTGGTGAATCTATGTTGACTGTTCCTGATCACCTTCCTCTCTTCCAAGTTCCTTAAAATGGATTCCTTGAGGACCTGCTCCATGATTGTTCCAGGGATTGAGGCGAGGCTGACTGGTCTGTAGTTCCCTGGATTCTCTTTCTTCCATTTCTTGAAGATGGGCACTATATTTGTCTTTTTCCAATCATCAGGGACCTCCTCCAATTGCCACAAGTTTTCAAAGATAGTGGCCAATGGCTCTGAAATCACATCAGCTAACTCTCTCAGCACCCTCAGATGCATTGCATCTGGCCCCATGGACTTGTGTATATCCAATCTTTCTAAACAGTCCTGAATCTGTTCCTTCAGCACTGAGGGATGTTCACCTCCTCCCCATTCTGTGCTGCCCAGGTCAGGAGAATAGCTTTGCTGTGTGTCACTTCTTGAGCTTTTGTCTGAATTATTAAACTGTGGCCTGAGAGAAGGGCTTGAAAGAAGCTAGGGGAGACAAGCCTACAGCCCTACTTTGGCTTGTCAATTTCCGTTGTTCATTATCTGATTCATTTCACATATATCTATTTTACAGCATGTCTATATGGGGACACCCAGGAAAATGAAGGCAAATCAGCTAAAGATGTGAAGTCTATGTATGTATGATAAAGCAAGTTAAACCGTTATGTGGTTGCCTCATTCAAGAGTAAAGTGGCCTTTAATTCATGCACATTGACTTAGCACCCTAATTGATTAGCCTTCATTTCCTGAGTGTCTGATTACCATCTTCTTGGAAGATGGATATTCCTGAAGCCAAATTTGTATGAACAAGATACCTTGGAAAGTAAAACTGAATGAGTTAATTAGCTCATTCATTAGTGCATCTTGTAGTTCTGAAATGTCCTTCAGGTGTGGTGGTTGATGGTATTTCATGAAGAAATAATGAATCTCTCCCTGGGGCAAATTCTATACTAACTTCATGAAGACCAAAACCTAGCCCTTCTTGAAGTCTTGGCAACTTTTAAATTGACTTTAAAAGAACTAGGATTTGACCAAACTAAGAAAGTGGAATTTCCCCCCCCCCCTTTTTTTTTTTTTTGGTGAACACTGTTTAAGGATAAGATTTTGTCAGTTATTTTTAGTAAGTCACAGATAGGTTGCAGGCAATAAACAAAAAATCACAGAAGCCAGTGACCTGTCTGCGTTACTTAAAAATAATCAGGGAGCAGAGGGGACTGACAGTCGCAGTCTCACCGCCACAATGGGGGTCACAGCTCTGGTTCCAGCCCTGGCCGAAGCAATGGGGAAGGTGCACAGCTCCAGCTCCGGCCAAAGGTGGGAGGTGGATGGCACAACTCCTGCCCCGGCCACAGCCAGGGGCGGGAGGGATGCACAACCCCTGCCCCGGCTGAAGCTATGGGTAACAGTAGGGAGATGCACAGCGCCTCCCTGGATAGAGCTCTGGGTCAGGGGAGATGTACTGTCCCAGCTCCAGCCACTGACAGCTGAATCCAAAGAAGTCATGGAGGTCAGGTGAAGTCGCGGAATCCGTGACTTCCCTGATCTCCGTGACTAAATCATATCCTTAACTATGTTCAATAGTAGAAATAGTTATATTTTGCTCAGGTTCACGCAACTATCAATGGAGCATTGCAGCCTCTGCAACTCATAAGAATTCAGTTCTTCCCAAGAATTCCCCAAATCCTATCTCATAACAGTATTGGACTACAACAGTTATTTTATAAAGATGCATAAGCCACATACAGCTCACTTTCCATGTAATAATCACATAGGGGTCTTTTTACAAACACCACGCTGGGCCAGGACAGGAAGAGGTTAATGCTCTGACCTGCAGCCAGGAGATGATGTCATCTGCATGTCACAAGGCTTCTGAGAAATGGCAAATTTATTGCAGGGACCACAGTCCTCTCTGTGACCCTGTGTTCCTCCCCCACTCCCCCAATCTGTTTATTGTATTCAATTCACCTGTTTTTTCTTGCTTCATATTAAGGGCTTGTCTACACGGTAAGTTACTGCATGGCAAGCCAATGTATGAAACTACAATGCATTGTGAGGACACTGCAACAGCACAGTAAAAGCCCCGGCATGTGGCTTAGTATAATACTATTTGAAAGCATAGTAGGAGAAGTTCAGGCTATGGATTGTTCATTCACCCATTCGGAGAGATAGAAAGCAGGCCAAGTTTCCCTCAGGCAAGGAAAAGCCTGGGGAACAGCTCTATGGGGGCTTTTCTCTCTGAGCTGAAGTTCTAAACGGAAAGCCTGGTGAACGGGAGAAACGGAAGGAGAAAGAAGGCCTGGGAATAGTCTAGAGATGGTGAAAATTCCCCCCTCTCTGCCCCGAGGGAATCCTGATTTATTCCTGGTTGCCTGATGACTTATTATTGAGTCTCTAGGTAATTACTTTGATTAAAGAGTTGTTTTCCTAACTTATTCTACAGCATGTTTTTCTTTTTGGCTTCTTCTGTGGCTAATCAGCTTTCTCATGACATGGCTCCCACACAGGCTTATATATTTACCTGAAACACAACACAGTAGCATTCAAGGTACACTCTCTTTAATAAACTGTGCAGTTGATTCATCTTGTTCCTGGTGAGAGAGTGGATCAAAAGAAATCGAATACAAAAGGAATTGTTTCACTGAGAAAGGTATGAAATGCAATTGTGCATTTTCTTGCTTTGTTTCAAAACGCTACAACCATTGTGATATTCAATTGTTCATATCTGTTCTAAAACGCAGTGTCGAGTTGAGCATAAAAATAGCTCTTACATCAGCTTCTTTTTGAAAATGCTCTTATGTAGCTAAGAATTGCAAAAAGAGACCGATTATAATGTAAGAGCTAAAAAGCAAGCAGAATACAGATAAGTATATCGTTATGTGTACCTTATAAAAGTACAGTTGACGAGAGGGTGAATGTAGAAAGGGGGTTAATAAGAATTACAGAGCAGCTGACAATATGCATGTTGCAATGTCAGCAGATTGAACAAAAATATTTCACAGTCAGGAGGCTGAGAGGAAGGCAAGTGAATGAAGTGACTTGCTGAGTGACAAGTACAGCAGTACCAGTTTTGAAGGGTTAGATGGAAGGTCACAGCCAGAAGGTATCCATCATCACAGAAAACTCCCTGCATAAGCGCTTTTCTACTGTTCTTTCATTCATACTAAAGCCTAACTGGATGTAGTTTATTTAATGTACATTTTGGATGCATATGACTCAGTGGAGGTGGAATATAACTTAATTTCTTTACTCCTGTCATGTTGAGCTTAGTTTACACTTTGTCTCTGCACCTTGGGGAACAAATTTAATAATGGTCTCTTCAATCTAGTAGAGAAAGGTATAATAGAATCAAATGGCTGGAATTTGTAGCTAGCCAAATTCAGAGTTCAAAATGAGGCATACATTTTTAATAGTGAACATAATTAGCCATTGAAACAATTTTACCGAAGGTGGTTGTGGATTCTCCATCACTAACAATTTTAAAGACAAGATTGGATGCTTTTCTAAAAGATATGCTGTAGTCATTATTTGGGAGAAGACTGAATGATCACAATGGTTCCTTCTGACTTTAGAATCTATGAATCTATTAAACCTTTGAGCTCAGCAGTCAATAGAAGATGATTTGCAGCTGGGGTAGCTTTCCATTGTGTACAATTATCAGCGGAGTTTCAGAAGTGCTCATGTATCTTTTGCCCTCGACAGAAGCAAAGTAAGCCTGTGAAGACTGTGGGAGAGAGGAAATTGTACTATTCTCCAGCCTAATCACTTTAGGATACCATAAAGAAGAGGAGCTAGGATGCTTTTCTATCCAAACTAGATTATTAGGCACTGTTTTCTTTTTTTATTTGTGAGCTATGTACAAATATAAGACCTGATCCCAAAAAGATACTGAACAACTAAAACTCACACTGACTTCAGTATGTGTTGAGAAATCCCAGCACTGAGCAGTACAAGGTCCTAGGAACTTTCCTGGAAAACAAGCATAAGTGAGATGAACTGTATATAAACTAACTTGTTTAATACCATTAAATGTTCTTAGATGGAAAGGGTTTGATTGTGGCTGGCCAACACGCTGGTGTGTGGGATGGCAGGAGAGGACAGAAGTAGCCTTCTCTACTTGTTACACGGACAACATGTGGACCGGACACAAATGCAGTTCTTGCACGCAAGGGAGTGAGGAGGGAGGCTTGTCTGTGGCATTAGCACACTAAGGGAAGCAGACTACATTCTCCTATAGGAAGCAAGCAGCATGATTTCCCTGCACCATGGCCTGCTTGGAGAAAATTCTGCCTTCCTGAAGCACAGCCCCCCGAGGTCCCTGTGTGTTGGTGCAGCTCCTTGCCCCCAACACAGACCTTAGTTCAATGACAGTTGTGGCCCAAAGTGATTGTGGCGTTGAGTCTCTGGCTCGCATTTATTACCAGACAATGAACTGCTATGTCACTATTAGCCTGTTGTGGTGTTTTTTTTTTTTTTTTTTTTTTTTTTAAGAACAGATATTTGTCATGATAATAAGGAATCATTGCATATTGTGGTGATTGCTTTTTTATCCCTATACAGCTCTTCTGCATCATATATCTTTTGTGCTTTGTCATTAATAAAAAATGGCCAAGTCTGAGGGGTTTTTTAACTGAGGACTGCAGCATTTTCACACATTTAAAGGCTTTCACCTGAGACTCTCAAAGCCATTTACAAACACTGATTATGTAAAGCTGGTCATAACCACTGTGAAATAGGTACATATTATTATCCGCTTATACAGTTGGAGGCACAGAGTCATAGAATGATTAATAGACTTTTGTAAGTCACAGAAGGCCACCGGCAGAGTCTGGAACACCACAATTCAAGAAGAATATTGATAAATTGGAGAGGGGCATGGTAGATTCAAAGAAGAGCCATGAGAATGATTAAAGGATTAGAAAACATGCCTCAGAGAGAGACAGACTGAAGGAGCTCAATGTATTCAGCTTAACTAAGAGAAGGTGAAGGGGTGATGTGATTATAGTCTATAAGTGCCTATGCAGAGAACAAATATATAATGATGGGCTCAGCAGGGAAAGGTATAAATTGATACAATGGATGGAAGTTGAAGCTAGCCAAATTCAGACTGGAAATAAGGTGTAAACTGAGGGTAATTAAACACTGAAACAATTTACCAAAGGCCATGGTATATTCTCCATCACTGAAATTTTTTAAATCAAGATTGCATGTTTTTCTGAAAGATATCCTCTAGGAATTATTTTGGGGAAGTTCTATGTGAGGTGCTATATAAGAGGGCAGACAAGATGATCTCAGGGATTCCTTCTGGCCTTGGAATTTATTAATGAACTCTCAATTTCCTGCTCAAGCTACTGAATATCACTGTCACCTTTGTTATGTAAGAGCAAAACGAGAGTACAACAAGCTTAGGGAATAATAGCTATGTTTCTTTTTCTCCTATTAAATTCTAATTAAGAAATTAGTTCTGCTTCTCTCCCCTGGGGTAAATCCCCTATCTGTGTGTTGATGCTCTTTACTGTGTCTTTTGCCCTTTACACAATATACGTAACACAAAGAAATCACATGGGCACAGTGGGCTTTAAATAACTGTTTACTAAACGTATAGAACTTGCAAGGCCTAACTACATCTGTACACTGCTGCTCTGGCTTCCGAAAAAAAAGACAAAGGCTTATTAGAGGGCTTCCTAGCTATTTAAAGAGGTGCTACATAATCTTACACACTACATACTCATACTTTGGTATAAAAGACCATATAAAAGTCATAAATGCATTACTATTATTAAACATGCAACATGCTACCAATTAAATCTGAGAGATGATTCACAACTTCTTTCTAGATGTCTTGAAGGCACCACAACAGTATCTGGAATAGTGTATCTGTATTTTATGGGGCAGCTGTATCAACAATGTTTTTATCCTCTGTACTCTTAGGGTCACTTGCAGTAGATAGCAGGACATGATGTTCACGGGTACTAGTACAAGTAACCGTCTGCTGCTGTATTGTAGCTTTGGTATTTTCAGTGAAAGTCATTGATATAGAACATACTGCAGAGCTTCTGCTTAAAAGCGGTTTACATGTCTTCTTCATGATAGGTATAGTGCCATGGTCCGTGCCATTTCTGTCCAATAAGAGAGAGGTTGCCCTTTCTGTAGCCTCTGTAACGTAATCACTGTAGGGTTCCACAAATTATTCTGGTAGTCTCTTATTAAGACTTTTTCTCCCACAATAAAACTATATAGTCAGATGTGACTTTTTGTGGGCATTTGATGAAGATACTTTTAAGAATGTCCTTCTGTAGATGGGGCTTTAACAAGTCCAGGCAAGACCTGTTATCTGTCTGATTTGTAGTAGCATGGGCTGTATTCCTATAGGTCAATATGAAATTTGCAGTTTTGCGTTGTAAGCTACCTTTATCTGGAATTGTGGCATGAATCACTTGTTTGAATGTCCTGGTTAACCTTTCTACTATATCTATTGTGGCAGGATGATAAGGAATTGATGTGACATGCATGATAACATTTCTGCTCACGAGCCACAGTTTGGCCACCCCTGCTCTTGAGATTGGGACTATGCTGTACAGTCTGATCATGGAATGATTTCAGTATCAAGAGCTAAATCAGCACAGGGTGATCCAGTATGGATTGTTGGGCTATTAATATGGCAGTTGTAGAGGTGCTTTTAGTGTGATGATTAACATAATCAGAAGTGATACGCAGGAGAGTGAATAGATATGGAGAAGCTATGGGCATCTGGTTAAGGGCATGCAACATATGTATTAAACTATGGAAGTTTTAACTATGAGCAGACATCACTAATACATATGGCATGTAATATTTGAATAACCAATATTTCTAACTGAGGACAGGGAATGGGATATTGCTATCTGGGTATCTCTCACATATGGATGAAAAGAGCTTTAGGAGAGCTAAATATGTATTATCCTGACCTATTTTGTGTTATCCCATACTTTTAAGGTGCATACACACAGTAATAATGCAACCACACTGTTCAAAGGGGGGAACACTCTGGCCATTCTGCCAGAATGCCTCCTTGAATTCTCCAGCCTGCAGGAGGGCATGTCTGATATCATACTCCTTCCTGGGGTGCAGCCTGCTCACTCTATTCCACTATACCAAGCCTACTCCACAGGGGTGGAGATATCATTTCTCCCCTTTCCACCTCTCTCTTTTGGGGATAATGGTTATGCACAGTTCCTCTGCTCAGCGAGCGCAGGTACAGCAATTTTAACTGGCCTTTGACCCAAACAATGAGAAAAAAATGTCCTTGTATCTTTTCCATGGTGGAATATTTTATTTCCCTGTTGAACAGTCTACTTCGATTAAAGTGACAGGCTGAAACTTTATTAACAAAAATTAAGCAGCATCTCTACCCTAAAGAATTGAACTGCAAGGTAATCTAGCCTCTGTACTCACTTTTGGTAACCATACACTAGCCTCAAACATCCATGTGGTATGAATTTACTCTCCAATTCCCATGAGATACAGCTTCCAAACTCAAAATCTCTAATGAGCCTTCTTTCCATGGGAAGAATTGGGAATTATATGGATAGCTTAAATTTGACAGTAAGGGCACTTCACATCTGGTTTCAAATTTCATACAAAGAGATACCTTATTTTCTTCCTTTGTCCCCTGTGCCCCTGGAGAGGGGCAAGCTAATCCATTACCCACACTCACTTCACTCCAAGCTTTTATGTTGGTGGCATACACACAGAGAAATTGTATACATTAAAATACTTTTGCTGGGAAGTTGCAACATAACACTTCTTCATTTCATAGGGCTTGTCTACAGTGTGCTGCAGTGAGGACTATGATGGTGTGAATTGCAGAGCACACCAAAGTTTTCCAATATAACTGGTCCGTATGGATGCTGATGGCACAACCTGAAAGGTAGCTAGGTCACGTTAACATAACCCTCTTCCAAACAGGCCTATATTAATGCAAACCAGGTACCTTTCAGTTCGTGCCAGCGCATCCACACGGCCAGTTAGATCACAACACTTTGGTGCATTCTGCAGTTCATTTCCCCATAGTCCACATTGTGGAGCAGTGTACACATAACCTTATAATATGAACCCAAAACCATAGAGAGACAAACAGGCTGCTCCCTAAAACAGAGAGGCACAACTCATCACATCTTAATCTAGGCTGGCTTGCAGCAGACTGACTTCTACTAGGACCAACTCTCATGCTTCCCCCACCCCTGGATCCTCCTAACCTACAAGTAGGAAAGTAGGACCAGAGGACCAAAAAAAAAAAAAAACCCAAAAAAACCCAACCCCCCCCCCCCCAAAAAAACCCCAGTGCATTTACAGTGATAAATTACGTTAACTCAGTTTTCAGTACACCACTCTAGTGCTGTTTGCTACAATGTCAATAAACTGTCTGCTCTCTTAGAAATATACCCTAGCATCAGTAGCACATAGCCTTACACTGCAGCATAACCAGGCCCAGCAGATATTGAGTTGTCACCTAGCTAGGGTTCCCCAGGATTGCCCCTTTTTTGAGGTAGCCATCCTGGGAAATCTGTCAGTTTCCTGAGACATTAGAAATCTCAGGTTTTTGTCAGCTGAGTCACATCTCAGGCTGCTGCTCAGGTGGGTAGGGAAGGGGTGAAGAGAGGGTGTCTTATCTTCCTTCTCCTCTATGGTGCTTCTGCTCCTCCTTCCTGGCTGCTTGGCTGTTCCCCAGCAGGAGTTATTAAGCAGCTACTGCTGCTACCTGATTGAGCAAGCCACTGAGGGCAATGCAGAGAGCTCAAGGCAGCAGCTCCACAGAATCCTGGTCCTCACTATGGTGGCAGCCATTTCCCACCCGGGAACCATCTCTTTCCCCTTACCTAGCACAGGCTCCTGTGCTCCCTTCCCCAGTTCTGGGAAGTTCCAGTTTTTCATACCTCAGATGAGGCAAACCTAAGCTGATGTGATCCATGGAAGAAGCTCTAAGAAAAAGTGCAGCACTTCTCAAGACCCAGGCAGGACACTGAATCCCAAAATCATACGGTGATGGCTAAAACCTTGTACTTTTTATGAACAAGTACCACCCTGCTTGATCAGATGAATTAAGAAAAACCTTAGAACAATAGTCTCCCAATCACAGCCTTGAACCTGTTATATGGGATGCATGATGCCAAGCACAGAAAAGGGTAGGCAGCACCTGTTCTTCAGACCACAGGTAAGCATGTTCCCTTTCTCCTTGAGTTGACCTCTGTTCTTCCCCAAAGGAAGATGAACAACCCAATTAAGAAGACTGGTAAAATATTAACCTTTCAGTTTAGTCATGCACCTGCATGGATTGTTGACGACTAAAATGAAACCTGGGACCTCTGGATCTTAAAGCATGAGACTCTACTGCCTGAGCAAAAAGAGCCTGATGTGTTAGTAGTAGTCATCAACTGCTTTGTGTAGTCCAGCCATTACTACAAGGAGACAGATCACCACACAGCATGGGAGTGGATTAAACAAACAGCGCCTCTCCTGTCTTGTGAACGATTTAAAATACCCACCAATTTTCACTGAAGAAAGCAGAAAGCATGTTCCCTATGAGAGGATTCTTTGTACTTCGCTCTCTGGTGTGGAAAAGTAGAAAAAGGCTATTATGCCACCAGCTAACAGCAGCTGAATTTTAATTCAAAGATAGAAGCCTCAGTTCTGCAAGGTAAACAAACATCCTCAATTCCCAATGCGATAAGTGCCGCTCAGCATATTGCAGCATTGGTGGGGAATGCCTTTTCAGTGCTATATATCTTTGTAGTATCTTAATTTTGTTCCCTTTAGATGTTGTTTTATCGTAATGTAAATAAAATTGTATCATTATTTATACACATTTGACTGCTGTGCATTTCTTTCAATAGAGTCACTATTGTACCACTTTACAAATAACATTATAAGGAGAGCTGGTTGAAAAACTTCCAGTGGAACTGTTTGCAGTTTCATCAAAATCAAAACATTTTGTAGAAATGTATTGATTTCAATGAAATTTTTGATTGGAAAAAGTTAAAAAGTTATGTTTCAACTTTCATTTTAATTAATTTTGCTTCAACTTGTACATTATATTAATATATTACATTTAATAGATATGAAATATACTATACACATTGAAAATGAATTGAAAACATTTCAACACTATCAAAATGAAGTGTTAAATTGGCCCATTATGATTAATCATCGTTGTGGAATATAGCTTGCCTACTTTTATTTATATCCATTAGAATTGTGTTATTGACAATCAGAATGATCTGTGTCAAGCACTTGATGTATTTTACCTGTTTTGACAGTGACTGTGATACTTCTCTGGAAGAGAAAGGAACAAGAACATAGGTGCTGGAACTACGGTGCTGCCGCACCTCCTGCCTTGAAGTGTTTTCCATTATTTAGAGGGTTCACAGTTTGGTTCATTGGCTCTCAGCACCCCCACTATTCAAATTGTTCCAACTACCCCTGAATAAGGACCATTTGTTTTGTAAAGTGTTTTAATTTAGCTCTTCATTAGACCGTTGATGTCTGATGCTGTACAAACATAGAAGTACATATGTTCCCTGCCTCAAAGAATTTATAATCTACCTATCTATCTGGGGTACTGAAATGCGCTTTCCCCTCTTTTTCTGATGAAACACAATTACTGACTTTTCCAGGGTAATCTCCTTCTGAGGAAGAGCCAAAGGAACACTGCTGCTAATAGAATTTGAACTTGAAAAATTTATATAATAAGGCATCTGTTATCATATAATGTAATTATGGGTGATGCCAGATTCGTACTGCACTTTTTTTGGACATTATACTCTTGATTGACCACAGAGCACTAGTTTTTATTCCCAAAGACTGTTAAATACTTTGTACTTAAAAAAATAAAACCCAGCCCGAAAAATATGCACATAGGAAAATTGTGTAAATTCATTGTCATCAGCTGTTTTCTCTCCCCCATAGCTGTTCTTCCTTTTTATTTTTATCACACATGTATGTTACATGTTATTTCAAATTTTGTTAATCTTCCTAAAGGTGGGGACTATATCCATCTGTTGGTCTCTTTTTCTCATAATTTGGAACTGCCACCAAGCACTGTAGTATCTGACTGCCTTCCATGTAAAATAGTAATGGCAAAATTGCTAGTGGACTTCATGGAGTTTCTGGCTCTTCTTTCCTTTTGGGTAATAGAAACTTCTGTTTTGGAGTTTGTTTTATTTTTTTTAATAGTGGTTGATGTCATAAGTGGGGTTTCAGTGAGAAAATTTATTAAATAGGAAGGTTAACAATGTTTCCTAAAGGCCGTTAGACTCTGACTTCATCCAATCTCCTCTGGAAGTCCATTCCACCATCAGATCCCCTGAACTGAAATTGTTTTACTCCTGGCTCTCATGCACTTTGTTCTGGGCTTTATGCTCTGAATTATCCCAGAGGAGTGCAACTTCCAGACAATTCCTAGAGGGAGATGTGCTTTCCTCTCTAGTTGTGACCTGAATCATTAATGGCTTTGAAGATTAGGATCAATGGGACCAGAACACAAGGCCAATCTGCTCACATGGGCAAAACTGTGATGGATATAGACAGCTGTATTTTGTCTCAGACTTTGTATTGTCTTCACATTCTTCTCCAGATGCAATGAATTGTGCTAATCCGGTGGTGACAAATGCATGGATCACTGTGGCCAGGCTTTCATCTAGCAGAAAAGGCTGATGTTTCTTAGCAAGTTGGGGGTAAAAAGGAAATGTTTATAGCAACTGAAGCTGCCTGTTCTTCCAAGCTCAGTGTCCTCCAATGTGTTTCTGCAGCATCTAGCACAATATGGGGCTTCAATTTTGAGTGTAGCCTTTAGGCATTACCACACTATAAATACAGTAACTACTAAAGGCTCAGCTTAGATATTAGATATGTAACATGCATAACCATATAGTTGGTAAAGCCACACACAATACCTGAGATCAGAGTCAAACAATTAGATCATGCTAAAGATATTAATGGTGAATTAAATAATGCAAATTAGAGGCGGGGAAGTTGCATACAAGATTGACCCATCTCTACTAATATCCTAGTTCATATATTGGCCAACCTAAATCTGAAAGTTTTAGACTTCTTTTGTGGGGGGTGGTGGAAAGAGAAAGAGGTGGCTTGTTTGGTTTTTGCACATCGTATAAGCCTGTATATTTCTTTCATAAAGGTCTAATAAGGATTGCATCTTACTTAAGTAAGAAAAAAATATAGTGCAGGCCTTTCTATCTAAAATAAATGACAGTACAGAGAAGTGACACTTTCAGGTCATTTTATACTGAAGAGGCTTCATAAAATGAGGGATTAAAAATTTCTTTAATTTAGAGCTAAGGGAATAATTCATAATGAATAATTTATTTAATACATTTTGTCTTGAAACAGATTGCAATTTTCTCAAATTTACTCATTATCTTCAGAAAGAATTATTTGATTGTAAGCTCACTTGCAAGATATTGCACATGAGTATCTTGTATGTGAAGTCTGAGATTTGAGCTATCTAAAATGAGTTGCTTAAGTCATGAGGTACGTTTCTGTTTCTTGATGAGATAACTTTTAGAATCAGGTTTTCCAGTGTGTGTGTTCATGGCAGGTGAATTTTAAATTTGGCTTCTGGGAATATTCTTCGGTATTTACTTAAACTTTGCTGTTTCTGTGAGCATTTAACACTTAAAGTCAATATTTGCTGAAAATGTTTTTCAGTGTCTGCCTAAGTTTACATAAAAGCAAACCATTATCCCTAATTCTGCAAACATTACAAGACACAATATTTACTATAGTGGGTAGTCTCATTGAAAGCCCATTAGACATACCCATGGTAATAAATATTGCACTTAATAATGTTTTCAGTATCAGGCCTGGTTTTGTGGCTATTACAGTGGAAAAAGATAGATTTTTCCACCCCCTATATTTGGGATTGAAATCCCCAAAACTTCTACCTAGAGTCACATCCTGTGGGGTGTTGTCATCGAGCACTGTTGATTTCAGTGGGAGTTGAGGTAGCTCAGCCCCTCATGAGATTGGCCCCATAGTCAGTTCTAGTTCTGGCCTGTTATAGGGTCTCTCACAAGATCAAGCCCCACATTCACAGAAGCAACTCACCAGCCAACACCCCTTGTGGCTAGGTGCAGGGCTTTTCCCTTTGTAGGTTCCTCCTGTTGGACATTTCTCTTTGGGCCTTCTGTGGCCTAGTACTCTGGCCAGATCAATTAGCCCCCTTCACACCCCTTCAAAAATTCAGTCCCCTTAATGGGTATTCAGAGTCCCAAAATATATACCACCTTCAACAATAGTAGTGAGTTCATATAAATAAAAGGTCTGTCATTCCTCCCAGGCTCAACTCATTTTTCTTCTCACTCTTATCAGCCGGCTGACTCCCTAGGCTTTTCACTACTGGGTGTCCAAATACAACACAAACCAAAACAGTCTCCTTCCCCCACAGTTTCTCTACAAATGCCTCTTTGTGGAATGCTGGCCTCTGGACCACATTCCAGGGGCCTACCATAGGAGTTCATGCCACTGTCCTCCACAGCTAACTGCACACAGATGGGACTTCCTCCCTTTTTAAGTCCTACATATAGCACAGGACAGGGGCTAATTAAACAGGGTTGGCCAGCCCCAGGCTCCCTGGCCTATAAAGGGGCAGGCCACCCTGTTACATGGATACTTTAGAATTAATTGACTGGTTTGAGCTAAGGTATGTTTGTGCACTGGATCTGTAAATGTTGCATAACTACTTATGCATTTATGCAACAAAGTAAATCAATGTCAGCCTTCACTTGGAGAGACTTGGCCAATTAATTCAATTGTAGAGTTTACAGTGATGGGTCTGCATTCATAAGAAAGTACAAACTTGCACTTGATTATGTAACATTTCTATCTTCTGCAGTGCCACTCCAAATGCATTTAAAGATACAAAATTCCCATAAACTAGAATGGGCAGAGGTACTAGTAAACTGCCTGTTTTCTTGCAATTCACTTAGGTCTAACTAAATCCTTGTATCTTTATTCAGATGAACAGTTTGATAGACTTCAATGGGTCCTACTTGTCTGACGAAGATTTGGCCCTTAGTGATTGTGAATTATAAAATGCTCCCGTCCTCAAGTCCACCATAGACACCATTGTTGTTTGTTGAAAATAAGTCAGGATTTAAGCAGATTCTGTTATATTTGTCAGCCTAAATATTAACAGCTGCTATTTTAGTCATTCAATATACTATTATACTTATTGTTGTTACTTATATTAATGGGACCCATTCCTGCAGCCCTAACTTGGGCAAAACTGCCATTAACTGACTCCAGTTCTGAGTTGCCTGAGTAGAAACTGCTGGATTAGGCCTAAATATAGCAGATCTTCTGATTTGGAAGGATTCTGAAGCATCCTCCAGTTCAGTGGCTCTCAACTTTTCCAGACTACTGTATGCCTTTCAAGAGTCTGAATACGCACCCCCTTCCTCCCCCCCCCCCCCCCGTTTCATTTCAGTTAAAAACTACTTGCTTACAAAATCATAAGATCATAGAGTTGGAAGGGACCTCAGGAGGTCATCTAGTCCAACCCCCTGCTCAAAGCAGGACTAACCTCAGCTAAATAATCCTAGTGAGGGTTTTGTCAAGCCGCAGCTTAAAAACCTCTAAAGATGGAGATTCTACTACCTCCCTAGGTAACCCATTCCAGTGCTTCACCACCCTCCTAGAGAAAAACTTTTTCCTAATGTCCAACCTAGACCTCCCCCTGCAACTTGAGACCATTGCTCCTTGTTCTGTCGTCTGCCACCACTGAGAACAGCCTAGCTCCATCCTCCCTGGAACCCCCTTTCAGGTAGTTAAAGGCTGTTATCAAATCCCCCCTCATTCTTCTCTTCTGCAGGCTAAACAAGCCTAGTTCCCTCAGCCTCTCCTCATAAGTCTTGTGCTCCATCCCCCTAATCATTTTTGTTGCCCTCCGCTGGACTCTCTCCAACTTCTCCACATTCTTTTTGTAGTGGGGGGCCCAAAACTGGACACAATACTCCCAATGCGGCCTCACCAATGCTGAATAGAGGGGAATAATCACTTCCCTCGATCTGCTGGCAATGCTCCTACTAATGCAGCCCAATATGCTATTAGCCTTGTTGGCAACCAGGGCACACTGCTGGCTCATATCCAGCTTCTTATCCACTGTTACCCCCAGGTCCTTTTCTGCAGAACTGCTGCCTAGCTGTGCATGGGATTCTTCCATCCTAGTGCAGGACTCTGCACTTGTCCTTGTTGAACCTCATCAGATTTCTTTTGGCCCAATCCTCCAGTTTGTTTAGGTCCTTCTGTATCCTATCCCTATCTTCCAGGGTATCTACCACTCCCCCCACCTTAGTGTCATCTGCAAACTTGCTGAGGGTGCAATCTACCCCATCTTCCAGATCATTAATGAAGATGTTGAACAAAACCGGCTCCAGGGCCGACCCCTGGGGCACTCCACTTGTGACCGGCTGCCAGCTAGACGTGGAGCCACTGATCACTACTCGTTGAGCCCTTTGCTCTAGCCAGTTCTCGATCCATTTTATAGTCCATTCATCCAACCCATACTTTTTTAACTTACTGATAAGAATACTGTGAGAGACCGTATCAAAAGCTTTGCTAAAGTCAAGGTATATCACGTCCACCGCTTTCCCCATATCCACAGACCAAGTCACCTCTTCAGAGAAAGCAATCAGGTTGGTCAGGCATGACTTTCCCTTTGTGAATCCATGTTGACTGTTCCTGATCACCTTCCTCTCTTCCAAGTGCCTTAAAATGGATTTCTTGAGGACCTGCTCCATGATTTTTCCAGGGATTGAGGTAAGGCTGACCGGTCTGTAGTTCCCCGGCTCCTCTTTCCTCCCTTTCTTAAAGATGGGCACTATAATTGCTTTTTTCTAGTCATCAGGGACCTCCCCCAATTGCCACGAGCTTTCAAAGATAATAGCCAAAGGCTCTGAAATCACATCAGCTAACTCCCTCAGCACCCTCGGGTGCATTGCATCCGGCCCTATGGACTTGTGTATGTCCAATCTTTCTAAATAGTCTTGGACCTGTTCCTTCAGCACTGCGGGATGTTCACCTCCTTCCCATACTGTGCCGCCCAGTGCAGCAGTCTGGGAGCTGACCTTGTCTGTGAAGACAGAGGCAAAAAAGGCATTGAGTACCTCAGCTTTCTCCACATCCTCTGTCACTAGGTTGCCTCCCTCATTCTGTAAGGGGCCCACACTTTCCCTAATCTTCCTCTTGTTGGTAACAGACCTGTAGAAACCCTTCTTGTTCCCCTTCACATCCCTTGCTAGCTGCAACTCTAATTGTGCTTTGGCCTTCCTGATTTCATTCCTGCACGTTTGAGCAGTATTTTTATACTCCTCCCTAGTCATCTGACCAAGCTTCCACTTCTTGTAAGCTTCTTTTTTGTGTTTAAGTTCATCAAAGACTTCTTTGTTAAGCCAAGCTGGATGCCTACCATATTTGCTATTCTTTCTACACATCAGGATGGTTTGTTCCTGTGCCCTCAATAAGGTCTCTTTAAAATACAGCCAGTTCTCTTGTATTCCTTTCCCCCTCATATTAGCCTCCCAGGGGATCCTGCCCATCAGCTCCCTGAGGGAGTCAAAGTCAGCTTTTCTGAAGTCCATGGTCCGTATCCTGCTGTTCTCCTTTCTTCCTTTTGTCAGGATCCTGATCTCGACCATCTCATGGTCACTGCTGCCTAGGTTGCCACCCACTTCTACTTCCCCTATCAAATCTTCTCTGTTTGTGAGCAGCAGGTCAAGAGAAGCACGGCCCCTAGTTGGTTGTCCAGCACTTGCACCAGGAAGTTGTCTGCAACACTTTCCAAAAACTTCCTGGATTGTTTGTGCTCTGCTGTATTGCTCTTCCAGCAGATGTCCGGGTGATGGAAGTCCCCCATGAGAATGAGGTCCTGTGAACTGGAAACTTTCCCTAGTTGACCGAAGAAAGCCTCATCTACCTTGTCCTCCTGGTCTGGTGATCTATAACAGACACCCACCACGACATCACCCTTATTGTTTTTGCTTCTAAGCTTAACCCAGGGACTCTCAACTGGCTTATCTCCAGTTTCATACTGGAGCTCAGAGCAATCATAGTGCTCTCTTACATACAGTCAACTCCTCCTCCCTTTCACCCCTGCCTGTCCTTCCTAAACAGTTTATACCCATCCATGACAGTGCTCCAGTTGTGTGAGTTACTCCACCAAGTCTCAGTTATTCCAATCATGTCATAGTTTCTTGACTGTGCCAGGACTTCCAATTCCTTCTGCTTGTTTCCCAGGCTTCTTGCATTTGTGTATAGGCACTTGAGATAATTAACCGATTGCCCTACTTTCTCAGTATGGATCAGGAGGCCTCCCCTGTGGCACCCTCCTCCTCCTGCTTCCTAGTGGTGTCCCACTTCCCCACTTACCTTTGGGCTTAGATCTCCATCCCTCATCGAACCTAGTTTAAAGCCCTCTTCACTAGGTTAGCCAGCCTGTCCGCAAAGATACTCTTCCCTCTCTTCGTTAGGTGAATCCCGTCTCTTCCCAGTAAATCAGACATAAAAATCCAAATTGTCACAGCGCACTATTACTGAAAAATTGTTTACTTTCTCATTTTTACCGTATTATAAACTAAATGAATTGGAATATAAATATTGTACTTACTTTTCAGTGTATAGTATACAGATCAGTATAAACAAGTCATTGTCTGTTTGAAATTTATTTTGTTCTGACTTTGCTAGTGATTTTTATGTAGTCTCTGGTAAAACTAGGCATATATGTAGATGAGTTGATGTACCCCCAGGGATACATGTACCCTGTTTAAGAACCACTGCTCCAATACATATATTAGTTATGCAAATTATTTACTCAATTAATTTAGCCTCTTTGTCTTCTCTTGAGGATTTTTTTCTATATTGGTTTTTTTTCACTCTGATCATGAACAATTTGCTGAAAGTATTTGATAGTTAATATGTAAATTCAGAACTGTGATAGTCAGTGGTGATTGGACACATAAATAATAAGGTATAATTTCTGTTCCCTAATTGGATAAAGAGGACAAAGGCTTGCAGAAGCCATTAGAGCTATGACTCTCTGAGGGAGAGATACCAATTTAGAGAAAGGTAGAAACACACTAATGGGATTTACAATAAACACAATTATGATATTTTTTAAATGATAGATCATTTCCCTTCTGGGCTTTATCCAGGTCTGCTTGAGAATTGTTCCTAGCAAAATTAGGCTACAGTAAGATTTTTTTTGGCTTGGGGCCAAGTTTGTGTGTGTGTTTTTGTTTGGTCCTAGTTACAAAAGGTATAATTAGAATGATCCTTGTTCAACTTGTTTAATTGACTGAGTCTGTGCCAAGTGTCTCGTGAGGGGTTTTGGAATTCCTATTAGCTTTTTGTGTTAAACAATGTCCCATCCCATAAAATATATACCACTTCCAGTGCAACTACTCAAGCATGCAAGCTTTATAGATTCTTTCTGTAAACATTCATGAGAATAAAACTGAATTACTTGGATGTTTACAGAAAAGGACACATAAGCATGAGCATAACTGAAACAATTTTGCTTTTAAACTGAATACCTGTGAAATGTTTTTGCATTGTGCACACATTTCTGCTATATTTCTACAGGAATTGGTTTATCAAACATTTGTTTTTCTGAGTTTACTGCCTTTTCTTTGGCATGCAAATTTCCAAAAATCACCTTCAAACTTTTCCTGCAAACTTGGATGCACAACTAGTTTTTTCATCCAAAGTTCACGCTTCCATGCACTACTTGGAATTAAATAATAAAGCATCCAACATGCATATGAGGTACCCAGCACCTGAGCTGGGATGAACTGGGCTATTCACATGTCACTCAGAAGTGTTGTTTCAGGCTGTCTGCAGACTCAAGGAGACATCATTGCATCAGTTATGTGTGGCCCACATTCTGAAGCTTATCTTCACAACCGTAAGGGCAAGGGATTTAATCTTTTTAAAGAAAAGCTTAGATTCTGAAGCGCAGTAGTGCAGCACAGTTTTTTTTCAGAAGCTGTATTTGTGTGTCCATTAGCAGGGCTCTGACGATTGTTAATCATTCAATCTTTTAAAGCATATCAGACTGCCATTCTCAAGAGCACTGTCACCATTCATCCTTCACTTGTGAGCTGTTCAGCAAATGACACTTCACTTGAGATGGCAAACAAAGATTTACACTGATGTACTAAAACAACTACATGAGAACTGAGAGGTGGCCTTTTACCAGTTTTATTTTAACAGAAATATAATCAGTGGTTTCTGCACATGTGGAAATAAATGCTCAGGTGAAGTGTTTATTTTGTATTGCCCACAGCAACTCTTTTACTGTAAATGACTATATAAACCCTTTTTCCTTCGCTTGAAGCCCACAGGTTTCTAATTCGTATACCGATTCATTCTTTCTACTTTTTATGTTAAGATATGAATTGTTTTCACTAAAGCCCATTGAGTTTAATGCCAAAGCTTGTTGTCTGTGTCACCTTAAACCTGATTGATCTGTTGTTTCTATGGTCCATTTGTGGAATATTACTTCAGTATGTATACACAAAAGAAGAGTAGGTGATTTTGTTTCAAGTTTCCAAACTGTGGAAATAAACCAGTATTAAACTAAATGACTTAGCTATGAAGAAAACATTACACCAGTATATATTAAAACAGTACTTAACAGTATTTCCTTTTTGACATCTTTCAAATTAATGATCAGATCAATTTTAGTTTATATATAGACCTGATGGATTCTCAACAATTTTTAGCACAAGGGTTGAAGCAACTCTCTTACAAATCTTAATTGTTCAGGCAATGAAAACATTTATATGTGCTCTCTTGGTCTTTGTTTGACTCATAGTTAACCATGATTTGTAGTTTGTGTAGTAGAATTATAACTACATCATTTGTAGTTAATTTAAGTGGAATTTGCAACTCAAAAGTAGAGACTATGGCCCTGATCCTGCACCTTTACAGTCCATCGGAGTTTTGCCATTGACTTCAATGAGTATGATCAAGCCCTAAAAACCTGAGCTGAGGTTTTTTTAAGCCAGTGGAAAGATTCCAGTTGAGTTCAGGGGGGTTCAGGGGATCAGTCTCTTTTAGTTATTTTTTCCCCTCTAATTTATGCAGCAGCACTGATGTCATTGAAGCTACCCCAGATTTATTTCAATGTAACTGCTGGTAGAATTTGTCCCTATTCCATGCTTTGCAAGTTCTTAGTATACTTGGTATTTTCTAGTCTATTCCTGTATCTAAAAACACATTCAAACTCTTGTATAATTAGGTAGCATTTGCCAGACCCCCTTTTGTCCATTCAGTGTTCCAGTCTGCTTCATGCAGCTGACATTGAATTAGATAGAAAAAGATAAATGACTTTGCTGTGGTTAATTGTAATTAAAAACAATAAGAAACCCAGAAATAAATTAATTTTAAAGCTACATTACTTTTGGGATCTGTGATCCATCACTCTTATAGTGTAGCACCATCATTAAGTTGCAGTGCAAGCATATGATTTTAATTCATTTCGTAGTATGGGGATTTGATTTTGTGTTGACAGCAGGACCAGTATGTCAATGTACAATTGGTAATGATAATTATTCCCTGGTTAGGCAAATAAAAATGACAGGCTGAGGAGTCAAACAATGCATTGAACTAATCTAGATTTTTAAAACAGGTATGTGAGAAACAAAAAGGATCTATTTGATTTCATAAACAATTTTAGAAAGATCTTTAATTAGATAGGAGCAAACAGCGAGTAATTGAACCAAGACATGTGAAGTGTAATCCCTGAAGGCAAACCTATCCTAAGAAAATTATGCATTGTCCTAAAAATATTGGAGTCCCAGTAAATATCAGCTAACAACATCTCTATATGGTGTAAATAAGGAGTAACTCAGCTGAAGTCAATGGAATTTCACTGATATAAAATCGGAGTTTGAGGAGAATCAAGCCCACTGTTTCTTCCTGCAGATTTATACAATGTCTCCCTTCCAAACAGCTATAAATACTTTATTGTTTATATAGTTAGATTTATACATTTTGCCAGACTGACCCAAGCCATTATTCATAAAAATTATTTGTGTCATAAACTTTATGAATATTTCTCAAGGGATGAGTTTTATTCAGCATCTTCCCTTCGCTGCACATGCAGCTCTACACCATGAGAGACGTCTGCTTTGGGAGAACGCTGCACCTGGCTCCCTTTAGGATGCTGTAGGGTAAACATACATTAATGAGCAGAATACAAGAAAAATACTGGCTTTTGTCATTCAGGGTGAAGTTTGGACAGACCATGAAAGGCACTCCACAACACTTAAGCCCTACATTTTACCTTGATGGTAGGAGAAACACAGGCAGAAACCCAGTGCAATGGGACCTATATATCACATGGAGGGGGTGCCCTACTAGCCCAAAAGAGACCAGAACAGCCGCTGAGTTAGGATGAGCGTGTGGCTCCAGTTACCCAGAAACTCCAGAAGGAGTTGCAGTCACCTTCAGACTTCTTCACAGGGGACTGAAATGAACTATTGCCTGCAATTTGAAAGGTTAAAAATGAATTAATTTGAACCTCCAATCAGAAACTCCAATAGCCAGCCCCTGCTTCTTTCCATGCCACTTCAGCAGCTTCAAGGACCATTATCCGCTTCTTACATTTAATTAATGTGATGCCTTTTGCCTCTTGAAATGTGGGGGAAGGGATCTGTTTGGAGAAAAGCAAAATTTGTCAGCTTTATAGATGGGCAAACAATTTCAGACCATGTTTCTGAAATTTCACATGAATAGCTGAAGTCTGCAAATATGTTGACATTTGAAATCAAGACTGAGTTTGAGTGGGCTTGTGATTTAATATGAATATTGCGTACAACAGCTTCAGTCTCTAGATGATGAGTTATGATTCAGATGTTTTGAAGGAGTGGTACATAACTAAATTTTCAGAGATTTACCTCAGTTTCACATGATTTTGTCATTGATGTAAACGGCAATTACATTCTGAACAGTGGTTCTGCATGTGACAGTTCACCAAAGATCCCTCAACTTTAGGAATTATCAAAGAAAATGTGATTGTAAGTAAATCCCTCAACAGTATCACTGCTGTTCTTCAAGTAGATTAATATGGAGCCTGAGTCCTAAGATGAGCCTCTGAAACAGGAAAACTAAGAAAAAGATTAATTAAATTTATACAGTAGTTGTGATTCACCTTCCTGTGAATTATACAGTATCCCTGTCTGCTGATATGAGCCTAAAGCTAAAATGATTAAAACATTAACTCATTAGCAAGAAATTTTAAGAAATGTGTTTAGAAAAATGCACTTTTCATTTCTTAAACACACTCCAAATTAGCTTCTTTGTAATGTATATTAAGTGCTCAGTCAGCTTGGCTGGAGACAAGGCACAACGCTTTTTTTTTTTTTTTTTTTAATTGGGTGAGAAACAGCTCAGACTTCTGGAAACAAGTGTAAAATATTTTGAGAAACAACATTAAGGTGATTGAAAGAGATTCAGGAGGAAGGTGATCGAGATTAGGAATTCTCTCTTTTATGATGTGGTCTCAAGAATGAAGAAGTAGAAGTACTAGTTTAGGGCCAGGTTTTCAAAGATATTTAGGTCCCTGAAGATACAGATGGGCATTGAATGCCATTTTCAAAAGCACCTGCACAGGTTAAATATCTTAGGCATCTAGGGTTTCATCACTTGCTCATTTTTCCCTGAAGATATTTTTGAGAAGCTCTTCTGAGCTACTGCACTTAAACCTATTAATAGTTAAGTTACCATTGCCTTAGTAACAAAGGTTAGTCCTTTTGTTTTCCTTCTTAAAATCAATGAACATAAAATGACTTTTTAGACCTCTTGGTCGTATTTTGAAACACATTGTAAATAAAAATATGCTGTTTAATAAGCATGATAATATTAATGGGGGGCAAATTCTCTGGTTCTTAATTGAGCAAAACTGTCATTTACTTCAGTAGGTAGCTTGCTCATTAAGGATTTTGTCCGAGAATTTAAAAAAAAAATCATATGACGAGATGTAAATTGAAGTAAATACAAAACAAATACATTATAGACCTTTTACATGCTTGTTTAAATAATGCTAGGGTTTTTTAAGTGAATTTAGTGCTTGTGGAAAGTATTTGTGTGACATATATATTGTGTGACATATATCCCCAAAGAGGAGATACACTGAGAAGTAAGAGGGCTGCTGTCTCCACAGTGCTTCACCATCATGCCTCAATCCCTTCTGCAGGGATGTTTCAAGAGATACTGTGAAAGGGTAATTAAGTTCTTCTCATTCAGTCATTGGCTTCTCTGTGAGGTCATCAGTTATCGTTTTGATATATTGAGAACAGTCCACTAAAAAGTCCTCTCAGACCATTAACTTATTTTTAAAATATCACACAGATCATGAAGAACATTTGAATTGTAATGTCTTTTGGCCAGTGGACTTAATCTAAATTCAGTCTAATGAGTGAGAAATGGAAGTTTAAGCCTCTCTCCCCCACCTCCTGAGTCAAAGGATGGATGAAGTTGGGCGTATTGATTTGCTATTATTCTTTCTATTTCAACCCAGTAATGTACTTCTGTTGTTCAGAGTGTTTTTTATTTATTAATGCAAAGTTGTGGCTTTCATCATAGCTACACAAAGGACTATGATAGACATGGTGTAATTCAGTCTATAATTCATGTTTTACTTCTGTCTTCCTCTACAGATAGTAACTTCATTCTTGCAAATGCTCAGGTGGCTAAGGGATTCCCCATAGTTTACTGTTCAGATGGCTTCTGTGAGCTTGCTGGATTTGCACGAACTGAAGTCATGCAGAAAAGCTGCAGCTGTAAATTTTTACTTGGTGCTGAAACAAATGAGCAGATGATTCTTCAAATCGAAAAGTCACTGGAAGATAAGGTGGAATTCAAAGGAGAAGTCATGTTTTATAAGAAGAACGGTGAGTTTTATTGTTTTCATCAGTGTTTTATTAGTTCAAGACAAGCTGAAATTTACCATTATTCAGCATAATAGTTATATCCACTGTATTTAATGATATTGTATGTGAATGTTCAGAAAGCTTCAGAAATGGATACAAATAAAGACAGGGCAGTTAAGATGTTAAAAGTGTGAATATATATGTAGAAGTGGTGATATCTGTGTGATAAATTTGAGGGCATTGTAAAAAACTGGAGAGACACAAATTGCATTGTGGAGCACTGCATTATTCAGTGCAGAAGATGCATCATATAAAGTTTTCTACTCATTTTGTAATCAAACATTGACCTGGTCTTGCTGAAACTTTAAAAGAAAAATTAAATTAAAACTTACCTACAGGCCAAGCATGAAAAATTTCAGCCTGATAGAGCTGGTTGGAAAATTTTCAGTGGAACTGTTTTTCTTTTTTTTTTTTTTTTTTTAAAAAGGCCCTTTTGAAGAAAACCAATATTTTTACAAAAATGGCTTGACTTTGACAAAAATTCCCACAAAATGTGTTCAGAATTGAAACAAACACAGATTTTGAAATATTGAAATATTGTGCCAAATGGAAATTTCAAGTTTCAACTAGCTCTACTGATGGTGAAATTTTCAGAAAATTTTGAATGTGCTCTTTTTCCATAGCTGCTATAATAAATGTAATAGCCAAGGTTTTGAAAAATCGGTGCCTAAAATTAGTTCAATGGGTATTGGATTGGGACCCAAAAGCAGTTCATATTTGTATGAAGAGGTAGAGTCTTGTGCGTTTTGTGCTGAAGGCCCTAAGTTTGATCCCTACTTAGGACTCTGATATCTCTATGTGTCTGCAAAGAAGATATATCAGCAATGATATCACAAAGAGAAAAGAAAGAATTGGGTTTGCATCATCATATATATATATATATATATATATATATATATATAGTCGAGTGATAGAGACCATTTTTCCACCCATTTTATTGATAGGTTCCTTCACTCCACTTCTTAGAACATCTCCCTCATTCATTGCTATGTGTTTTGATTCTGTTGCCTTTGAAGTAAAGCACTGGTTATGTGTGATGCACATCCATGAGAGACCAATGGGAAAGCAACTGACCTAATGCCACGAGAATGGCCTCAAACAATTAAAATTTAAGGCTTGATACTGTGGCTCACTGTATATGAACTTTCCTTTTTAATTTTT
The DNA here is from genome assembly GCF_026122565.2 of Emydura macquarii macquarii. Lineage (NCBI taxonomy): Eukaryota > Metazoa > Chordata > Testudines > Chelidae > Emydura > Emydura macquarii. The sequence continues at coordinate 12,750,791 of NW_027132559.1, read as the reverse complement.
AAACTCAGAATTTGTGAATAAATGTTCTGGTTAAGTGCCTTCTTCACAGCTCTCAATATATATGTGCTGTTGAAATGCTTCTCTGTAGAATTATATTACTTTATTATTATACATTTTTACAGATGATCATTTTAAAATAATGGATATACTCTGAAGAAAGGAAAGACAACATATTGAAAATAGTAGGAGTAAAATTGTCCCCTTTTCTGACTGAGGGAAAAGGGTAGTTTAGTCTTTAGGTTCATAAACCTCAGGGTAATGTGCATGACTATCTTTAACGTATCATATTATGTAAAAAACATTTTAAAGATGCAATAAAATGCTTTCCTCTCCTACTTTTAGCATTAAAAGAAAACGTTGAAGTGTGTCTGGAGCACATGTTCCGTGAAACTGATTCAAAGAAGTTAATTACTGATTTACAAATTTTTACTGGATATGAAAAATGTTCCTGTAGTAGAAGTTTCAAGAGCCACTTTTTTACATTATTGTATAGAGGTAACTAAACAGAGCCATAAGAGAAGAGTTTTAAGCTTAGATGAATGGAGGAAGTAGGGCCAGTTGTACTCACTGGCTTTCACCTGGGATGTAAATTGGATTTTGTCTGCACCATCAGCAATGAATATCGCCTGTAACACTTGTGCAAACAAAGGAATAAAGAAATTATCATGAAATTGTAGGTAGATTTTTATAGAAATTATGCAGTCGGATCACAGATTAGTAGGGACAAACAAACTGGTTTGGATAAAAGAATTCCCACCTATCTTCACCTCCTAAATCTTTGTATATAATTTTAATCAAATGCATATCAAATCATTTTCAAGGTATGAAAAAATTCCTCCTACTATGTGTTATATTTTATTTTCATGTATTTCTGTACCATCTGGAAGCAGAAGTGGAAGTGCTGAAATATCATGAGAGACTGTTTCTGTATTAAAAGCAAGAAAGGCAAGAAATTTCACAAGAAAGATTATTCTTGTGATTTTTCAACTCAGTGTTACAGACCCAGAAAATTTGGCAAAGCATACATAATTTTTCATTATGTATCTGAACAGAATGGAATTGCTGAAACACTGAGATCTGCCCAGCAGTTTCAGAAGAAAGACTGTATGTGGATTTTGTTTTTTAGCTCTTTAAAGGCATCTACAGAATACAATATATATATATATATATATATATATATATATATAAACAAAAGAAAAATTGAAACCCTTTCATTCAAAGCTATAGCTCATATTCTCTGCTGCACCAAAGATGATTTGTTTGGTGTAGCTGTGGGGAGGAGGTCAAAGATACTATCAACCTACTGCTACCCAGATAGCCAAGGCTGCTGTGAGTTTGGCCTGGCCCCCAGTGAAAGTCAGAGCCATCTCAGCTCTGCATTGTGGGAGTAGCTCAAAGGGAACAGAGCAGGTGGCAGGGATCTAACTCTTAGGTGGTAATGTCTCAGTTTGTACCATTATAGTCTATCATATGGATATTCACATGCCTGAGTATTTGGGTTTAGGACACTGTTCACAGGTGCAGACTCACCCAGGCTGCTAGACCAATTGGGATTCATTGCACATAGGAGTATAAAATAGTAAGAGTCTGCTTAATTACCAAATGTGATCGAAAAAAGGAGCGAAATTAGGTGGTCTTGGGAGAAACCCTATAACAGCCTGCATAGCTTGCTGGTTAAGGTTTATGTTGTAAGAATAGTCAGGCCTTTGTTACATGACTTAAAAATAAAAGTTTACCCCAGGAAGGAAGTGAGTTTGGATCATAAACCCTTGTACATGTTCTTTATTAGAAGTGTGTCTTCAGTAGAAGGCTTATGTCCCATTTGTGACATGTTTAGGCACCTAATTTATTTAAAAATATTATCACATTTATTTTAAAACTGCTCTTCATACTGAGAACTAATTACTTATCAAATTTCTTATTAGATTTGTAAAGCTTCAAAACATACTATTAAAAATCCAGTAGATTTCTCCAGGTCTTCTCATTGTGACACTTCTCGTTCTTCAATGTGTCCTTAAGCAGGGTCATTTGTTTATTTTGTGGTTATCCATCTGGTACCAGGCTTGCATCTTTCTGTGCATGATGGTTCAGGGTTTAGCTTCTACTTCATATTTCTGACAAATCCCATTAATATGTCATGACTAGCAGGTACAGAGAGTAGTGTGCCCCCTGAATTCAGTTGCTTTATGCGGCAACGTGATTGGGCTGGAAGAAGTCTGAGAGTTTTGCTCTGAAAAGGGGTTGGCTCTTGGGTAGCTGTATAATCCCTAATCCAGCATTTGTCATTGGTAATGAAGAACAAGTTATGTTGCTCAAATGGCCCTTTTGCGTATCCTGCATAAGGAGTTGTGTAGCATAGGTCAGAACTTTGGGAACTTTATTCTAACAGGCAGTGGGGTTACTTTAAAACCTGAGATAGAACTGCCCCAGAAAATCTAAAGTCCTGGTCACTAATGTGAAGAGATGTTCTCAATCAGGATAGTATAGTAGGAAAAACTATAGTCCTTTAATTTGCTTGTGTTTTAGAATTGTAGAGCTAAAATGTTACGCTCAGGCATAGGCAGAAAATATGGGGTAGTTTTGAACTGGGTTAGCTATCCTGCAAAAGCCAACATGTAATGTCATGGGGATGTATTTTGAAATGTGGGTACCTGCAGTAATTTCCATCTGCAAAAACAGAAATATACCCATTTGAACCTGCTAACTTCATATTTGAATATATAAAATATTTCCTTCTAATGAAAAGGATAGAAAATATCTTCATCACTGCAGTTAGGTGAATAACTTCTTTATATCACTGCTTCAACTGCAAATCTCAGTACAACATGAAATAGGAATCCACTACTTAACTGTTGAGCACTAACATTCTCAAAGGCATGCACCAGACCTGGCTTTAATTAAATGGTTGTAGTATGCATGCCTGTTTATTTTAATAAACCTTTTAGATAAAATACGCTCTTTCTAGCTAATGGATGACAGTCTATATTCTTCAAGATAAGACATTTTAATCAGACAGCAGGAGTGCTGAATTAATGAACTTGTCCACCAAAATTTGTCTGAGCCATGTAGTTATTGCACTCAACATCAATTTTTGCATTGATGTGGTCCTGTATTCATATAGTCCTGGGAAACAAACCAGTAGTCAAATTCTTAGGCTAACTTCTGCACTCAGACACTTTTGTTTGGTTCCTGATTTAGTCAACAGAAGTGTTATGTGCACAGTCAATAGCCTTATTAGACAAACAGGGCCAAATTTAAGCCTGGTGTGAGCAGGCACAACTCCACTGCATTCACCTACTTGACCTGTTACCTGCTCACATCAGATCTAAATTTGGTCCATGCAAGTGTGCAAACAAAGTTGTACAAAGTTGTCTGACTTTCATAAATGTGAGAACAGGCTTGTAAAATGTTAAAATGAAAAAGGGAAATCCTGTGGCTTCTCTGTCCTGCTGTATCTGGTAGATGACAAGAAATAAGGGGGCAAAATTGTCGTCCTCCATCTCTTGGCCCTAATGATCTTTCTGTAACCAATGAGGGGACTCAGTAGCACCTTGGGTGTAATCAGTAATGTGGCTGTGCTTGCCAATCTTAGAACATTGCACTGTTCCCTCTAAGTATTTATTTTTGTGGGTTGGTTTAGAAGAAACAGAAAGCCTTGAGACACATCAGCAAAAAAAATGAATGTCCGATTATTCTGTAATTTATAACCCTAAAAACTGCAGCATGCCTGACTGCTCTAATTGACAGGTTTGACATATCCTCCAGGCAGGCTTGATTTGCTACCTTTAGAGCAGTTTCAAGCGCAGTTTTGAGTTCACAATACAGATTAGACTGTCCTTTCAGCACTTATTTAAAAGCTTCATAATGAGCACTCCAGCTATAGCACGACTATCAGAGGACATAGTGTTTGTGAAAATGTGGTATCTTTTCTTGGTTTACTTTCCCTCTGTGTTTGATGTAAAATGTTGGGGCTAGTATTTTGTAATCATTCAGTAATATTTTATTTTATGCCTTATAATGCTGGCAAGATGCAGACTCAAGCTGCAAAATCTGGATACAAAGTTCAAGGCTGGAGTTTGAATGCCCACCAATTTTTTCAGTGTTTTGATCTAAGGTTCCAGTATGGCATATGATGGAGAGAAACTATTATGAAACTTGAATTCAGGTTTAGGTTTGGATTTTGAGTCACTACAAAATTTAGGGTGCTTGGATTCAAGTTTTTATCTGAAGCCCATCTCTAGTGTTAGCCTAAACTTAGTAGTTATGATTCTCTTCCTGGTTGCACTAACGGCTTCATAAATAATTTGTTTCTAACGTTTAGAAGTTCCAGTGGTACTTCAGCTCAGAAATATAATTGTCAGGAAAACAAATTACAGGAACGGTCCTTCCAATGGAAGCAACCTCACTAACCCACAGAACAAGTTCAGTGTAAGTTTCAGAGGACGTTTTGCTTTAAACTGCTATAAGCAGAAGCAAAACTAGCTCCCAGGCGTTGAACTGAGAGCTGCATGAAGTGTCCGAGATGCATGTGGAAAGATATGGCATATGAGTTACAGAATACATCTTTGTCTTTGCAATTTTTTTTCTGGGACATGGTTAGAGCTAGCAAAAATTTTTATCCAAAACTTTTTTTTTTTTTTTGCCAAAAATGCAGTTTTGGTTCAACCAAAATACTTAGCACATATGTGTTCATTTCAGCAAATTGTTTTGGTCAAAATGAAAGAAGAAAAAAATTCAGAAGTATTGAAACAAACAGTTTCAACATTTCCAAAATGTATCATTTAGATTTTGGCAGCTAGTCATAAGAGGATTTAGGTGCCGTTCACAAAATTGGAGGAGGTGATAGTAACATTGCCTCCTTACACCCAATAACTCAGTGGGTAGGGAATTCACCTGGGATGTGGGAGACCCTGGTTTGAATACCCACTCTGGAGCAGTGACTTAAATGCAGGTCTCCCTGCTCCCAGATGAGCGCCCTAATCACCAGGCTATTGGTTCTTTCTAGGTTTCTCCTGTTGAAGCTGTTCCACTTGTACACATAATTAAATAAATATTCTTTGGACTAGAGAGAGTGAGAATGACTCCATAACCCAATGGTTAAAGTGATAATTTGGAAGGGTTCCTGTCCCTACTTGAGCACCTAATTGCTTGGATGTTTTTGAAAACTGACTTTTATCATAGATCTCAGTGTTTATGTGGTTCCTGTGAGTTTCTAGCCTTTCATTTCATTACATCTGTAATAGAAGTATGGTGACGCAGAAAGAAAAACACGTCAGTTTATCATGGGCTTTTCTCCTTCACAGGCTTTACAGAGAGATAGAAGTATGGTGACACAGAAAGAAACAAACACATCATTTTATCATGGGCTTTTCTCCTTCATGGGCTTTACAGAGAGAGATAATTTAGCAGGCAGTTTTCATAGATCTTTTCCAAGTAGACCTTTGCTTTACCACAAACAATGGGCTAAATTCTGATCTTAAGTTACGACAATGTTAATCCAGAGTAATGCCTCTGAAATAAAGAGACTTATTTTGGATTTACACCAGTGTAATTGAGAACAGAATCTTGCTCACTGGATCTCACTGCTAGAATAATCTACAACCAGAAGAATACAGTATTGAAAAACTATAGACAATTCTCATAAAATTAAATCAGGTCTTTAGAAGCCCTAGAACTAGAGCATTAACCAGCAGTAGATTGGACATTTTCCTATATTTGTGTCTGTCTAAGGAGAAGCTACAATGAGCAGTGCAGATTGTTGAGGTAGTCAAATGTAACATCTCTAGATTGAACTTGAATTGCCAGTGAGGTCCCATCCTGACTCGTTCATGCCCTCATCAACCTAATTCCTTAAATCTCTCTCAGAACTTGAATAGCCGAGTGACTTTATCTCATATTAAAGAAAATTTCACTTTTTGGCCAGCTACTTTATATTTCTCTTTAAAATGAGAACTAGTTAAAAACTTTGTTTGATTGTGAGATCTCTCCTTTCAAGAATCAGTGTAATAGAACAGAGCAGTTCTGAAGAGCCCTTTTCTTCCTTTGTCAGTGTAGGTGAATACACTTGAGCAGTTGTATGATAATCAGTAGGACTACTACAGGAGTTAGATATTACTCAGCATGAGTAAGGATGCTGGGAGCATTAGACCTTCTGACAAAATTAAAAAAAAAAAAAAAAAAAAGAAAGCTAGCAAAACCAAACAGATGTATTATAAATTAATGGCTACTGTTTAAAAAATGGCCAAAGTGGGCAGCTCATTAGGATGTTTAGGGCAGATCTACCTTCTGTGATGGTGACCAGACCTGGCAGTACTACTCTCAGGGCATGAGGAGCATTACGAGCAGCACCTGTCATGAGTGCAGTTAAGTAAAATGGCTCCCATGTGGCAGGTGCTGCTGGTAATGATATGCTATGATAGCCATGACGCTGTGATAGTATTGATAGTCCCTTCTAAGGCTGGTCAAAACATTTCTTTTGAAAAAAAATTTTTTTTTAAATATAACAGAAAATAGGGCTTTTGACTTTAAAAAAAATTATGCCAAGGGTGTCTGCTTTCTACAGAAAATTTCAATTTTTCATTAGAAAACTGGCCCAAGCCCAAAAAGTTCTAGACTGTCAGCTGAAAACTGAAATATTTCTGCAGAACACCAAAATGTTTTGAATCTAACATGCCACAGTGGTGCCTCATAGGAACTGTAGTTCTCTTGTCTCGTGACTCCATTTCCCTCTATGGCCCAGGCTCCTCAGCTGAACTTCATCTTTCCTGATGCATAAAATCCTCTCGCCAAGAGGAGAGACTGTGCATTATGGGAGATGAAGTCTGATGGAGGGAGTCAAGCCTACAGAGGAGAATGGGAGCATGAGGCACCCCACTGGCATTGCTAAATCAAAGTATTTTGAGACTTGTTTGTCAAATTTTTCTTTAGAAAAAGCACCCATTTTCTGACTAGCTCTGGTTACTAATGTGCAGGAAGAAATCTGTCAATAACCTGCATGGTAGATCTTGGTAGCTTGTGGAACTTTGTGATATGGCAGCAGTCCAGACAGATTGGGGCCTACATAACAGAAGGAGAAATCTCGTTAGCAAGATAACGATAGAGGCTATTAACAATAAGTAAATACAATGTGCAATAACTAAATATAGCAAAAAGAAAAGGGGTATGAGAGGAAGTCAGAAAGTACAAGCAAGCACTAGCAATGAAAGTCTAATAATAATGTCCAATTGAAATTACATATCCCACTGACCACAGAGTCCATCTTTTTAATTTATAAAGCTAGCCTTACCATTATTCCCACTGGCCTGTTTTACTTATAGTGCAATAGTTACAGCTCCCTGGTGCTCTACTAATTACATTTGAGACAAGCTGTCATTTAAAAAACTTGTATATTTATGTAGGTAGATAGGGAGGAATGTTTTGATGAGAGAGGAAGTTATATCCTATTAACACTCTGATAATAAACACTTTTGTACCTTCAGCACCTTTTTTTCTCTTTTCCTCCAAACAGTTGACCTCATTCATTTGTGGCTACTGATTATCATTTGTATTACTGTTGAGACTGCAGCTTCATTGTGCCAGGCGTTGCACAAATACATAGTAAGAGACAACCCTCTTCTGCCCTGGAGAGTTGACAGTTTAAAAAGGCTAGACCCAGAAAGGGCGGGGAATAAGAAGTATTGTTGTTCCAACTTTTGCAGATGGGGAACTGAGGCACAGAGACTTTAAGGGGAAGATTTTCAAAAGAGCTCCACAATCATTCGGCACCTCAATGAAGCGGCCAGACTGAGTTTAACGAAAGAGACAAAAGAAGGAGACAAATTTAATTTCAAAAATAGAAATGGCAGTCAAATAGCCTGTTAGTAACATGATCTTAAATAGTCCTCATCTCTTGCTGTAACTTAATGAGATTTAAACAGAAATATTGCTGACTAATTGATGGAGTTGATACTGTTCTCATATTATTGGCACTGAAGTTGACACAACCTGCTAACTCCATTGAACAGGAACACAATTTAATTCTGGCATAATCCATGAAAATGGATTTGTTCCAGTAGCTTCAAACTGTGATAGTACTTAACCTAATCCATACATGAGTTTTCCTACTGATTGTACTGTTATATAGAGAAATAGGCTTTTTTCTTGTTCATAGCAATGTTTACAACATTGTATGTTCACACATACATACATTTTATAGATGCATTTGGGACAATCAGTTGTAAGAATGTTGCATGCATTTTCTTATTTTTTATCAGATTTTTTTTATTGCTGGATGGAATTTTCTTTTTTTAAGTGTCTATTTTAAGTACTGTGTATGGTATGTGCTATGGTAACATAAGCATTGCTATACTATATCAGACCAGTATGTCTCTCCTTAATGATTTTCCTCCCTTAGCTAAACACTCCTACACTTTCAGTCTTTGTTTAGTCTGAAGTTTGTTCATGATTTAAATTATTTTCTTCACCCATCTCTAGACCCATTATTTTTACTATATATTTCTGAGATAGGCCAATCAGACAGAACTGAACACAGCATTCCTGGTGAGGGTGCACCATTGGTTTGTACAATGGTGTTGCAGGACAAGCGTGCCCATCCCCTCTTTGGGGTGGGTAGGGGTTGCTATAGCCCTGCGGCTGTGTGTCTCGACTTCTTTAGCTTCAGGGGGTGCAACTTAATGGCCAAAGTCATCATGGCTGTTCCTTCCCTCAAGTCGATATGGCCTGATGGCCAGAGTCAATATGTTGGCCCTGTTGTGCAGGATAGGAAGGCCTAGTAGCTGAAGTCAGTAGAAGGCCCTGGTTCACAGGCTGCTTAGCCTAATGGCCAAAGTCAATAAGGTGGCTCTTCCTTTTGGGCCAGCTTGGCCTACTAGCTGGAGTCAATAAGGCAGCCCTTCCCATCAGAGCAGAGTGGCCTAGTAGCCGGAGTCAATCAGGTTGTCCACGTCAGTGGGATAATGTGGCCTATTGGCATGTTGGAGTAGTGGAGAACTGCCTAGGGATGTGTGGCACCTAGAAAAAGGGGGGCTCGGGCCCTCCCTGCTCCTCTGAGCCTCAGCCCAGGGCCCTGGTGAGGGTACTCGACACTGAGCCAGAGGGGATCCTTCAAAACACACTGACCGGTTCCCCAATTCCCCCCCATAGCATTGTTCAAGTCCCCTGGGATTCTTCCTACCCTGTCTCCCATGGTGATGATCCACAATTCTCGAGGGCCTCTGGGGTCCTCAGCTGGTGCCACTCCTGGTGGCTTGGTCCCTTCTCTGGGTTGGTCTGCCAACCTGGAATCCGCCTGGGGCTCAGTGTGCCTTAGCTCTGGGATCAGAGTTTGCAGCAGCTCCCGGGAAAGAGCCAGCAGTCTGTGTCCTTCCTCTTCAGCAGAAAGTCCCACCAGAGCTGCTTGGCTCCCTCTTATACCCATGCTCCAGCTGGAGCATGCCCATCACGGGGCGTGGCCTCCTCATCCTACAGGATAGAGTTAACCTTTAGAGAGCCAGTGTGAGGCAAGCATGTCCCATCACCCATCCCCTTCCCCTCAAGAGGGTGTCCGGTGTTAGTTCTCCTTCCCCGTCATCTCCTCCCACCCAGGAGAAGTCCATTTTCACATGGGCCTTACCTGGTCAATGAGCAACTTGGAAGTTGTAGGATTGTAGGGAGAGATACCACTTCATCACCGGATTTTGATCTCTTTCATGCTGTGAATGACCAACTGGAAGGGCTTCCCCAGCAGGTAATATCTCAGCGTCAACTGCCCATTTTACCACAAGAGCCTCTTTCTCTATTGTTGCGTACTTCTGTTCATGGGGGAACAAATTCCTGCTTACATAGAGGACCGAGTGCTCTTCTCCATCAACCTCTTGGGACAACACTGCCCCTCGCTTCATGTTTGATGTCTCACTCTGCAGAATGAAGGGTTTGGGGAAGTCGGGGTGGAATAGGATAGGTTCCTTGGTCAATTGGTCCTTCAGATCCTGAAAGGCCTTCTCCCACTTCTCCGACCACTGGACCTTCTGCAGTTGGGAGCCCTTGGTTAGGTTGGTCAAGGGGATGGCCAGGGTTGCAAATTCTGGGACAAAGCAGTGATAATACCCAGCCAGACCTAGAAATGGACGTACCTGTTTCTTTGTCATGGGTTTTGGGTATTTTCGCAGGGCTTGTACCTTATCCACCAAGGGCCGTAGTGTCCCTCGCTCCACAGTATATCCCAGGTAATTTACTTCGCATTGCCCAAGATGACATTTGGTCCAAGGAACCTCCCATACTGTGAATAACAGAGTTTGTCCCATTGGCACAGATAATCCTCCACAAACTTCCATAGCATGGCTTTCAACATCCCATTGAACCTCTCCACAAGGCTGTCCGTCTCTGGATGATACATAAAGGTTTTCAGCGCCTGGATATCCAGCAGCTGACACAGCTCTGCCATTAGTTTCAATGAGACATTGGTCCCTTGGTCCGTGAGGATCTCCCTGGGTATCCACACCCAGGAGAAGATTTTTTAAGAGTTCTGCTGCTATGGTGGGGGCATTGGTGTTCTGTAGTGACACCACCTCGGGCTACTAATTCCATAGTCCACCACCAGCAGTATCTACTGGCATACAGATCCACTTTTTTTCCAGGGGTCCTACCAGATCTAGGCCAATCCTTTCGAACCATATCCTGACCATGGGGAGGGCCACTAGAGGGGCTTTTGATATTCTCTCTGGATAGTATGTTGGCATTCTGGACAGTCTGTGCAAAAGTTTTGTACCTCTTGGTGGATGCCAGGCCAAAAGAACATTTGGGCCACCCTCTGCAGGGTTTTCTTTCTCCCCAAATGCCATGCCCAGGGTATGGAGTGGGCTAGCTGTAGCAGACTCTTTGGATAATGCCGGGGGTCCAAAAGCTGCCAGAGTTCTTGGGTCTGAGATTCCCGCACCATGCAGTATAACTGGTCGTCACATACCTCAAACCAGGGGCCCTGCAGGGTCTGTCGCTCCCTCTGGCATCACCACCTGTTCCCACACCCGGCTCAGGGTCTGGTCTTGCCGCATTCTCTCAGAAAATCCCAATCAGCATTTCGCTATTCAGGGTTGGTCTCTGCAGTTGCTTCATCTCTGACAGGGGGTCGCTGGTAGATGCCCGGCATCAGGGCATGGCTTTCCTCCAAGCCATTTGTGCCTTAGCCCTGTCAGCGGTTTTGGCTGGCCCTCTTCTGGCCTTCACTGGCTCCCGTCGCACATGATCCCATGGAACCCCCGCCAGTCTCGCCCCAATACTACAGAGTAAGCCAATGTCTGGGCTAATCCGACTCTGAACACCTCCTCTGGGTGTTCATCTGCCAGCCTGTACCCAGGCAGCTGGGGTACACTCGGATGTCCCAGTGGATGCATGGCAGGAGAATAGGGGCATCTGCCGGGTCAGGGGACTCTACCAGGTTGGCTTGGATCAGTGTTTGGCTACACCCTGTGTTGACAAGGGCTGTCACCAGGATGCCCTCCACCCACATGGTCACCACAAGCTTAGCGAGGCACCTCTTCCTCACCCAGGTGTACACAGCTAATGCTTGGCTGTAGTTACAGTCCACAAAAGGGCAATTGCAACAGAAATGCCCCTCCTTCCACATTCCTCACAGCTCCTTCAACCCGCTCTCACCAGTAACTCCGGATCCATGACCGCTGGTCCGCCTTGCGGGCTGCTCTTCCCTCGACTAGGGGGTGGTCCTACCAGGTGTCTCCTGGTCATAGTTTCCCAGTCGTCGGCAGTCTGGATTGGGGTTTCGGGCTCCCCAACTCAGGCCTGCACGGGTTGCGCCTTTGTGCCCAGTCCATGTCTTTGGGGTCAGCGACAGGTCCTATCTGGATTAGTGGTGCCAGGGGTCCCGTCAAGCTGCCACAGATTCACAGGGCTGCATCAGTGTCACCCTCTACTGCACCAGGCACTCCTATTGGGCCTGGTGCTCCTGCTGGGCTCTTCCTTTCCTCAAGGCAATATGGCCTGATAGCCAGAGTCAATATGGTCCTTGTATTGATTTTTGGAGCACCCCAATGTTAACTTTTTGCAATGTTGAAAATTGACCGTTTATTCCTGCTTCTTGTTTTCCATTTCTTAGCCATTTTTTATTCCATGACAGCACTTTGTCAAGTTCAGACACTTTTCAATGTATTCTGGGTAAGGGGGAGCCTTTGAAAGTCACATTTCAGCCCCTGGCTCCCCCTTGCTATGTCATCTGCTCCAGCCTTGTACCAGTAAGAAATCACTTCTCCCTCCATAGTGGCTTAGCTGTGCTGGCTAATGTGTTGGGGTGAAATCTAGGCTCCATCTGTTCCCAGCTATACTTCACCCTCTCTTCACTGACCCACACAGGAGATGAGTCATGGCCTCAATGATGCTGCTGTCTCTCCCTTCACAATATGACCTGTGATGTGGTTAGCCCATACAAGCAAATAAGGAGGATGCCCTTTGTGATGACTTAGTTTCTTTATTAGTGTAAGCGTTTCGGCTCCGGGGGAGGCCACAGCAGCTTCCTACAAACGGGGAAAATAGCTCGCGCTGGGCGAGTGAGCAGTTTTAGCAATTCGCCCTTAGGTAGGGTGAGCACCCAGTCTATCGCTCAGGCCCTCAGGCAGGGCGAGTGAGTAAGGAGTCAGTCGCTCCAACCCTCAGGCAGGGTGAGCAGCAGTTAGTCGCTCAGGCCCTCAGGCGGGGAGAGCGAGCAAGGAGTCAGTTGCTCCACCCCTTAGGCAGGGTGAGCAGCAGTTAATCGCTCAGGCCCTCAGGCAGGGCGAGCGAGTAAGGAGTCAGTTGCTCCACCCCTTAGGCAGGGTGAGCAGTGGTGAGGCACCGGCTTCCGGAGCGGTCAGGAGAGCAATTCTCCTGGGGTGGCTAGGAAAAAGGGGAAGAGGAGGGGGACGCAGGCCCACCCGTCTCCACTGCATCCCAGCCCAGGGCCCTAGTAGTGGCAGAAGTGGCTGCCACTGTGTCGGTGGGGCTCCCACCGCAACACATCGACTATATGGCGGCTTCAGCCACAGGCAGTGGCTGTCCCTGGGCTACTTCCTCCCCACTGACCCCAGTACCTGCCTCCTCCGGGCTGGGAAGATAGTCTGCCTGGGGTAGCGCCGTCAGTCCCTCTTCGTTGACCGGGGGTAAGGCGGGGAGCTCCTCTTCAAGGGGTAGCTCCTCAAGGTCGTTGTAGGTCGGGAGAGGCTCAGCTTCTGGCAGCTCCTCCAGGTCCTGCCCCACCTCAGGGAGGGGCTCAGCGGTCAGCAGTTCCTCCAGGTCCGGCCCGGCCTCCGGTGGTGCCCGCCACTCGGGCTGCTCCGGGATCTCGGCCCAGTCCGGGGGTTCCGGAGCACAAGCCCAGGCTCGGGGTCAGGGTAGCTCGGCCCAGTCGTTCTGGCCGGGTTGCCTGGTCCAACTCCGTGAAGGCCCTATCCAGTCCCCAGGCCCAGGTGGAGCCGGGGTTCGTCGGCGGCTCGGCTCTGGCCTAGGCCTCTGCGGGCAGGGCCGCACGTCTGTCTCTGGCAGCAGTCTGGGGCCTACTGAGCTCAGGGGCCTGGCCTTTATACTTCCCCTTCCTGTCGGGGCTCTGCCCCGCTGCCGCTGATTGGACTGGCTGAGTGGTCCTATCACGGCCCGGGTCCCTTGTTGCCAGGCAGACTCCATGGCAGGACGTGAGGTGGTCCAATCAGGGCGCTCGCACCCTTCCTCGGGCTCTTGCTCCGGGGGAGGCCACAGCGGCTTCCTACAATTAGCCTGTGTGTGGGGTTTTGTTTAAGACTTTCTGAAAATCTAAATGAATTATATCAACTGATTAGTCACATATTTTTAGACATTCAAAGAATACTAACAGATTATCGGAGCACAATTTTCCTGAATAGAAGTGATGCTGTTTTGTCTCTATCCTGCCATGTTCATCAAGGTGCTTTGTATTTCTGTTTAATCTTTGACCATTTGCTCTTCAAATAATATATTTATTCTGGTTCCTCCTAATTCCCATTATATGTTATTACCTGCCTCAGTTTGTGTTCCTTTGTGTTGGCTTCCCGTAGGCTGAATTTCCATATTCTGAAGGATTCCTTTGTTGTTGAAATAACTTCTTGAACTTTGCAATATAGTCATACTGTTTCTTCCTTGTCTTCCACTTCTGCTTCTCTAAAGGGGAATAAACAACTCAGTGTCTCTCTTATGCTTCACTAGCCTATATGCTGCATGTAAGAAGGCCAGTATCCTCGCTGTTAACTTTAGTTTCTTCTTTACGAAGGCTTCAGCTTGTGCAGAATGCATCTATTCATTTGCTGCCTTGAGCAGATCTGTGCTTTGGTTCCTCCTCTGACTGTCTGTTTCCATGCCAGTTTACAGCTTTGGTCCTGACCATCAAAGCCATTAAGGAATCATGCCTCAGTTACATTAGATACTACATCTCTAGCTATGAATCACCAGGACATTTGCTCTTCTCTGGAACAATGCAGTTCTCAAAGTCCATTGCAAAACATGAGAGATAGTGAAGAGATATTCTCAGACAAGGGGATCCAGCTGTTGAATGGACTTTCAGAGGAGATTAAACAAATCCAGATCCTGACCACCAAAAGCTCATTCTTCAAGACCTTGTTTTGATAAAGTTTTTCCCCGATGACTAGAATGACATTTACAACAACCACTACTCCCTTTAGAAAAACCATCCCCCAACATTAACTCAGTAAGAAGTATCTTGTACCTGAGAAGGAAAAAGTGCCAAGGAATCTCGTGACGCATACTTATGAAATACACTTGTTACAATAAACAGTTTATCTAATGTTGGACATGCTCAAATCCAAGGATTGTAGGTTGCAGAGAGAAAGAGATGGGGATGAACCATTGCCGATATGTAAAGCAGCGTCACAGGAGGGACAGAGGTTACTTCAGGCTCTGGACAGTTCTGGCAGCTACAAACATGTCTGTTACAGCCCCACTGCCTTGCAGAGGATTCTTTCTTTTTCCACCTCTGTGGAACTCAACTCTTCTTTGCGCTAGTTGGAAAATTTCCAACAAAACAGTTTTTTGTTGGAATTTGCTGATTTCTTCAAATTGAAATGTTCCACAGAGAATGTTCAAATTTGTCTGTGGCTCTGAGACAGCCAGCCATGCGGCCTGCCCTGGAGTCAGAGACCTGGGTTTACAAGGTCCATGACTCAGGAGCAGCCAACGAGGGAAATTGCTCCCAAGTCTTACAAGGTCTATGGCTCGCGGACAGATACTCATGCAGGTAATCTCTTTTTTGCGGAGGACTTCAATGCTTTTGGTTTTCATTCTCCATAGGAACAAAACAAAATTTGAAATCTTCTGCCTAATGAAACTACCTTTCTCTCCACACCTCTAACTGTGCTAACCCCTGGATTAGTTATGGAGTAGATTTGGCCCAAATCATTATACTACATTGTATGCTTTTATATAAAATTTT
Source organism: Emydura macquarii macquarii (assembly GCF_026122565.2). NCBI lineage: Eukaryota > Metazoa > Chordata > Testudines > Chelidae > Emydura > Emydura macquarii. The sequence continues at coordinate 12,735,376 of NW_027132559.1, read as the reverse complement.
ATATCAGTGAAAATACAATTTTCCAACTGACAAGGTTACTATAATTCTCTTCAGTGAGCAGGCTCGCTCTGTGTACAGCATGTGCTCATGCAGCTTCAAATGATGAATTGGGAAGAATAATCCCCTGTACAGCCTTGTGTAATTCCTCAGCACGTGCTGTAAAATTGTATTATGCAATGAACGTAACCTGGCAGAAAGGGCAATGATATTAAGCTGTGACCGAAGTCACTGGAGGGACTATACTGAGAATGCTTAATAAGGGAAAACTGCAAAGAATAGGGCAGATGACCCCGAAAACTGGTAGTTTATTCTAATAATTCGATTCAGCAGGTCAGTAACAAAACAGCTTCTGTAATACCTTATTGGTTTCCAAGAAACTAAAATACAGTTCCATTTAAGCAATCCAGCCTTTTGCACCCACCCAGACAGTCAAGTCTATATAGTGAGAATTACTTAAAATCTTGTTCACCATATAGAAAATTCTACTAATCCCAAGAGATCGGACACATTACCCACCAAGTCAGTGAACATTTTAGATCTTACCCAAATACTCGCTTACAGCCAATTCTCATTAACTAATTTAAGATTTATTAAAAAATGGTGCTCCAGAGAACAATAACCTTGTCTGATTTTTTAGTTTTAAAATAATGTTGTGGTTATTCTAAAATTTCCAGCTGAAGATATGGATAGCCATCCATGATGATGAATACATTAAATACTGTTTTTTGAAACAGGCAGACAATACGACAAGGAACAAACAAAAGACAGAAATAAAACTCATAATACATACTGGATATTTCCTTGACTTATAAAAATGAACTAGGGGTTTTTTTAAGAGTAAAAATTCCTTTTAATCTAGCTTTCAGGGACAACAGTACTTTCTCAATTACCTGTAAAAAGTACATTTTCACTAGTGTGATTACTTGCCTATTCTGAACTTGGAGCTATTACCATCCAACAGCGTGAGGCACTAAGCAAGTGACCATGGTCCTTAATGACAGGATGCAGCAACACTGGTGATCGAGGTGAAGTAAACATTGCCTGTGGGTTGTATGATTGGACTGGAAAATAAATGGAAATAACAGTGGTTGACAGAGGGAAATACTTTGAGAACAAAACAGTGGAGGGATTGGAGTGTTGAAAACGGGAATGATCTGGAGAGGATCTTTTTCTAACAAATTACTACACAAAGACAAAAGTTGGAGAACCACCATGGTAAATGATCCAAGTACAAGTAACTGACTTGTGTGTTTCTTGTGTTTTTTAAACTACAGTATAGTAGGGGAATAATTATATCACTAGAGTTACAACAACCACTAAGCGCTACAGATAGAAAAAAACAATAGAACCTTTCTATCATTTAAAAAAAAACAGCGATCTGACACTGAACTAACTAAACCCTTTCTAGATTAGACAACCTGCCACCACTAATGTAGTGCCTGATACATTGTAATGCCCTTGAAAAATAATCAGGAGAACTTCAGATAGCTAATGTGTATGGACCTGATCAAAAAGCTATTCAAATCAGTCAGAATCTTTCCATTCACTTTAATGGTGTTTGGATCAGACCCTAAAAGAATAATTTTGTTGTGTGTTTCCCTAATTGCTGGAAATATAATCTGGTAAAATGATGACACTGGGAGTTCACTGCCTTTTTAAATGGATTCTCCTCCTAATCTGTGGTAGGAGACAGGAAAAAGGAAATTAGAGTAGAATAAAGGTATGTAGTGCACATAAGAACAAATCATGTTGCTACAGCAAGGATTGCTTAGCTTTTCTCTTTTTGTTCAAGGAAATGTAATTGAAGGATTTTAAAACTGTGAGTTTATAATTGAGATCCCCTTCAATTAGTGAATGAAGGGAGAGGAAAACTGAGTAAACAAAGACAGATTGTAAGTGTGCATATATAGTGCCCTGTGTATGCTGGGGTCCATAAGTAATTTACCAGTAGATGAAAACTACTCTGTAAACTATGCCTTCAACATATTACATATTGCATTAAAAGAAAAAAGAACATTAAGGTTGCAGAGCCAACCACTCCAAAGTTAGGAAATGACAGAATTAAGGTTGCCTCTGCCATCTTAAGTCAGCTCCCTCCATACATGTTCATTATATTAGTGTTACCCTGTATCACATCGAAAGTTTGTGGCAGAGCCAAGAATGGAACTCTGCTCTCTTAGGTACCAGTCTAAGGCCTTAAATGCTGGAAAACTTTCTTGTTGTTCCTGCAACCCTCTGCCTTATTCACTGTCCATCCCAGGCATGAAGGAAGGAAGGAAGGATGATGTAGAACATAGCATATAATCATGCAATTATAGACTGTATCATAATGCATGTACACAAGAGAAGAGAATTATTTTTAAACGAAATTTGCTATTTTGCTGCAGCCAGGAATGTGACTTTTTTTCTTCTTCTTCTTTTTGTCTTCCTGCCCTGCTGGAATCGACCTGCAGCTGTCTTTAGCTCTCCAGCTTTTACCATGAACAGAACCAAGTTAAAGCACTGCTGGTCCTGGCCCAAGCATAGCCCTGCCCTCTTAGGCCTGGCAGCCAGTTTCAGAGCAAAAAGAAGTTCAGAGCTTTTAAAGACATTGTTTCAGGGTTTCTGCATACTCATTTGACAATATGACACTCAGGTCATATTATTATGCCTTTCTTTGCTTCCATGAGGGATAAGCACATATGTTTTTTAAATGAAAGCTGAGATTCTGGTTTGTTATGTGACTCCAGGAGACAGGGCATTAAGCATGGGCTTATATTTGCTGGTTAAAGGCTGCAGAGAAGCTATTTGTAGTGCACAAGAAGTTTGATTGGCCCTACAGAACTCAGGAAAGGTATTCTTGAGTGCCATCTACTGGCACTTTATCTATTAGCTATTTACATATGATTAGAGGAGCTGGTAGCAACTCCTATATTTAGGTTGCCTAACACCTTCCATTATAAATGATTCTTGTGATATTTTCTTTGAGAAGCATTAACTTCTCTATTGTTTGCAGCAGGCCTTTGAAATTCTGCAGGGAGAAAATCCTTTGACTATAGAAGTGCCTTTTCTTTGGCTACTGATTCCATTTAGGTTTTAGCAGAGTTGTTAAAAATCATCATTTCCCTTCTTTTGCTCCTCCGGTTTACTCAGGAAAATTTTGGCACCCTTCAAAATCTCTGAACATTCTATACAACCCATCCACCACCACCACCAAAGCAGCAGCAACTGACCTTGTGCTGGGAATGCTGGGGTGGAAGAGATCCAGGCTGAGCTGCCCCCATACAACCTCTCCCACCCTTCTCCATCAGAGCTGGCATGTGGTTGCTGGGTATTATTCCCCATCTCCCCTGGGGCATGATCTAATGAGGCAGGGGGAAATAGCTAAGCTAGGTTCTCCCATAAACCTCCTGAGCTCAGTACATGCTCCAGCTGCCCAAACACTCAGGAGCACCACATAGGATAGAATCACCCTATCTTCCAAGATGGGAAAGAGAGACCGAGCACCAGGCTGGGACCCCTCCAGCTACTTCTTGGAACCAGCAGCCTTCTCCTGTTGCTAGCTTGTACCTTCAGTGGTAGAAGTCAGTGCTGAAGGTTTGGTATTCAAAGCCTGCTTGTGATGAATGATACAGTTATGTATAGTTGAGCATGTCCTTTAAAAACAACCTAGGAAATTACATGAAAAAACTATGTTAAAAAAACAACAATGTTTAGGTTGTCAGGGACTAGAATATTAGAAAGAGTACAAGATTTGCCATTACTTATGCAACTTTAGTTCAGCCAATTTTTGTATGTATTATGATTTTTAATTACTTGATCACATACTATTTTACCACACAACCCCAGCCATGTTTAGTGCATAAGACTGATGCAAAAAGGGGCCAAATTTTGGGCAACCATGAGTCTAGCATTTCTTAGTTTGAGTGTTTGGCTTTGAAAGCTAAATATAATTCTTTTAACATAGGTTTTGTTGTATGCAAGACACAGATGTAGCACTCTCTTGTAACTGTGCCTATACTTTATTCCAGCCATGCCCATAAGGGAAAATTGAATTACAGTGCATGCTTTCTGCACTGATTCATTGACTCAGGCAACAGCAGGTCAACGAGCGGTGGGAAACAGATGTGCAGGTTGGTCATCTGGGCTGCCTGGAGAGCTGTGCAACAGCTGAGACCTGAGGAAGTGAGAAGACAAGCATCTGAAGCTGGTTATGACCTCCTTCATTTCCTGACATGTGGCAGGAGAGGAGGTTCTGATATAGGCTGCCCTAACAACATGGCAACTGCCAGGCCAGCTATAGAACATAAGAAGAAAAAAATAACTGAATATAATAATTGCTGGCAATAATCTGTCAGATTTTACATCAGTGAGTATTTTCAGCTGTGCGTAATAGTTGTGTGTGCAAGGGATGGGAACGAAGGATATTTAATGCAGATACAATTAGTTGGAATTATCACCTAATTTAGGAGATGCTTGCTATAGAATTTGGTTCTATCGTGTAGCAAAATACTCAGAACCCTGATTACATCTTATCAGCAAATAGCCAGTAAATATATGTAACTTCAGTTCCATCTCTGTACTCTAATGCCATTGTAATACTCTGGAGAGCCTCTGGGTCCCTGTCCAAAAATTTGGAACAACCAAAGAATAGATTGCCCCAAGAGATTCTATTGGTTTTATTTTGAGCCTTGTAAACTGGGACAACAGTTTAGCTTGTGCTGTGAGCCCTTTGCATACTCATGCTGTATAGGTGTTATCAACAAAGCTCATGACCATATATCTCACAACTAGTCTCAAGAAGCAGTTAGTAGTGGAAGTGGCAGGGGGAGCAGGGCCCCCACGGGGGGAGGGAGGGAAACGGTACACTTTACTGCGGCCTGGAGGCCCTGGGGGGCCTGGCCAGGCTGCAACCCCCATTACGGGAGGGGGCCCATGTTATAAGTTTGTACTGGGCCTGAAAAAATCATGTTTGGGCCCTGAGGGGGAAACACATAATTTTTTAATAGTGGGAATACTTATCTCTTAAAGTTTCTAGCATTGTAAAACTAAAGTGCTGTTTGGAACTTTAAAGTTATTTGTATTTTTAAGAAAGGTTAGTATTTGAGTTTGAGCACAGACTCCCAGCTGAAAGCAATTTGTGCTAATTTTGACAGAGGGAATGGAGGATGGGTAGAAGTAGCTGTGGTTCAGAGGGTAACCATAAAATAGCCACCTCTGTGTTGCTGAGAACAATCACTGGGCTACTTGGATTGCTCTATGATGAGATTTTCCTTTTGTTCAGCCTCCCTCCTTTCCTGTGATGTACATTCTCTGCCTCAAGGACATGAAAATATATTTTGAAGCTTCAGATCTTACTGTAAGGGAAAGAAAAGAATCTTTCTGATAGAGAAGTAGCCAGGGGCAATAAAGAAGGCCCATAAAAATGGCGTTGCAAAGGAAATCTTTTTGGTAGACAATGATTTGTTGACAATGGCAATGCCTTTTGTATGCACTAGCTGAAGCAGGAAAGGAATTCCTCTCCTGAAAAAGAGCTCTCTCGGCAGAAAAATAGTAACATTGAGTTTTATTTATATAACAAGTAAGCAATCCTACTATTGGCATATAACATTGTGTGATGCAGCTTTTCAGTGTGCAGACCATACAGAGTGGGTTGCGTTATATTTTCCCTAGTGAAAATTTGTCAGCATTGAAAATTGAAGTCTTCACTTTATCTACAGGAAAGGTGCAAATTGTTGCTAATCTCTAAACCCTGACTGGAGGAAATCACCTCTCCTGGGCTGAGGGGTTACTTCACCTCCATACCCATTCATTCCATGACCTCTTTGCTAAGACTGCAATGGGGGAGACAGTCATTAAGGCCTGGTGCAGAATTCAAACTGTTGACCCACATTATGGTTAAAAGACCACATTTCCAATCCCAGATCATGTGGTTTCTTCATTCCAGGAGTTAACTTGTAGCTTATAAGAAAATGAATAGATGCATCTATTTTAAGTTGGTGGTCTAAGCAGTTTTCATTTGCTTTGTTCAGATAATGTTTATATTGGGAGGAAAATAAGAAAAAACACTTAAGGAGATAATATGGCTGAAGAAAAACAAGCCTGAAACAAATAATAATATGCAAACCTGCAATAAAAATGCTGAGCAAGCTTAGTGACTATTATTCGCTTACTGAATCCACTGTAATGCAGCTATTTTAACTAAAGCAAATATCACACATGAAATATTGAAGGGTTTTCTGTATATTATAAATGCTTTTGTAAGGATAAAGAATTTATTACATTAATTTCCCTAGGTCTCAGAATAAAATTAATCATTCCAGAAAAAAGTTTTTGAAAAAATGTACTTGCTAGAATGTATTAATACATTTTTTAAAATATGTCTGGTGCCTGTAACGTTATTGCCACTAATCCAATGCTTTAATGGCAGTTTGTATATTGATGCAAAAACTATAACAAAACAATAGAAAAGAGAAAATAAATGCAGCTACTTCTGCAGTGGATCACAATAGCTATTTAAAAAAGCATAGTAGCCACAAACAACAGTTTAGCACAGGAAGTGAAGAATAACATTGTATCCAATTGAAACTACAAAGAAATTTAGGTAGGCAGAACGTAATTTAAAAAACTGGAATTTGGCCAAGTAACATGAGTTATAGTAATATTCTTTAGAGACTTGCAATTCTGTTTTGGAATCAGAAATCCATAACATTTTACTAATGCTCTGGAATATAGATTGAAGTACTGGTTGCTTTTCATCAAATGAGTGACAGGCAGTAGCACCAATCAGATCTTCCCAAAGGTTTGATAAAGAAGATAACCGTAATCCTACCCTCTCTCTGCTTCTTGCTTTGTGTTGCTCAAAGATGCTCATACTAAAATGTTCTTGCTCCATCACGTCTGCATGAAAAGGAATAAGAAATTCAAGATAGAAAAAGGAGGAATAAGCAGGCAGAAATCTCTTGCTTCTGATCTCCATTTCTGTCCTGTTTTATGCTGGTGTCTTTGCTTGCACTGTCTTCAGAATTTACAAAATGGGGTATTTAAACCCACTCTGTTTCATCTGCCATGTCCCTTTTTCCTCCCTTTCTCACTTTTCTGATTTCCCCAAACTGAACTGAGAGTCTTAACCCAGCTGCAAGTTAAACTTACTAACCTAAGTAAAAACTGCTCGATTGCCTCCTGAGAGCTGTGACTAGGTTGGGAGAGGAACAGATGATTTCCCTTTGCTTTGAAGCATCCTGCTGGAACTCCAACTGCAATGACACTTCCAGGGTAACTGCTGCTTCCCATCCCTGGCTCAGCCCCAGCTCTCAAAAAGCAGTAATTTAGATTTTATATTAAAATTTAAATTAGATAGCTGAATTGTAAGCAAAATTGCCATGGCAGTACCTTTTGTTAAGCTCAAAGTTGAGAAGAGAGAAAATAGGGGGACAAAAATGGCCCAGTGACCATGTTTAGCTTCATTTCTTGAGAACTGAAAGTAGCCTTTGAGCTTTAAATTGCTGCCAAAAGAGCAGTGAGAAGCCTTTGTACCTCCCAAACAGATATCGGGCGCAAGTTGCATACTGTAGTTAGGAGCTACACTGATTTATCTCAAAATCAGTGGGGTTTGGATCCAGGGTTTTGGTGTGACCTCAGCTTTATTCACAATGCGCTTGAACTATGCACCAGTACCACTCCAACACACAAGCAATAATTAGCTCCTATGCTGAATTATCTATGTGAATTACAACCAGTGCTTAAAACCATCAGATTGAAAGTCATATTTTCCAAGGATGATGTGACGTTTAAAAAAAAATCTATCTTTCTATTTATACAACATAATTATTAAGTGACAATTTGACACTAAATAGGCAAGTTGAGTTTTATGTTTTTAAAAAAGTATTTCTTAAGTCTACTAACAGCTATTACTGCAGTTAACATGTAACAGGAAAGATCTTTATTATCATTAATTTTGAGAGCTAGAATGTGGGTATTATAACAGTCATCTTACATGAAATACAAAGACTTAATGAGTTTTCACTTGCATAAGTTCAACAGCTAGGATTTGAGTAACTGTACTTTAATTTCTATTTTAAGTCACAAGTCTGATTAGTTTAAATATCTTTGAATTAGTGGAATGATACACTAGCTACTGGGTCTTCTGCTAAGGGATAATGAGAGAGCCAAGTCTGATAATTAATCCAAGGTAAAGATATTTCATAGTAAACATGGAAACTTCAGATCTCACAGTTAACGTAGTGGCAGATACTCTGATACAATAGGAAGTGCCAGCATCATTTGAGAGTTCAAAGGAAAATGTGGTTTGAGAGAAGTAAGCAGCTTCATTAAACTCTATTAATGATCCCAGTAGATAAATTTTGCTTTTAAATTAATGCCTTGCTTCCAGAGAAAGCAGCATTACTGAGCTTCAACCGATGATGCAAAGAGATTTACATGAGCTGAACATCTGTGATTTCCTGACTACTGACCTTCCAAATAAGATTTTTTTTGTTAGAATTACGTTAGTTGCAGCTTTAATAATTTGGATTTTTTTCAACAGAAAGACAGCTGTTTGAATTTAATTCATTCTGTATCATTACAGGGTCTTCATTTTGGTGCCTACTGGACATTGTTCCTATAAAGAATGAGAAAGGAGATGTAGTACTGTTTCTGGCCTCTTTCAAAGATATAACAGATACAAAGGTGAAGATTGCTCCAGAAGATAAAAAAGAAGGTCTGTATAGATTTCAGTAAACACTGATTACTGCCGTTGATACTTCAACATTTTGAAATATATGCACCATTAAATATAGGAGTCGATATGGGAATTCTTTTGACGTTTCCTTTTAAAATTCAAAAGAGTAAATTTATGTAAGACTAATGACATGGCAAATGCAATTGTGTTGCATTTTTTGTTTGTTTTTATTTAGATCTTGCTCCACGTTCTACAAGTCCTGAGTCATTGCCCTGGAGAATATAGTAGTCTGTAATTCAAAATTAAATTTAGAAACAGAAAAAATATTTAAATTTTTATTTTTCAAAGGAGCATTTTGGAGCAGCTAGTATTATCTCCATTCTTGATAGATCACTGGAAATGTTTATGATGCAAGGCGGAGTACCTTCCCTTTTTAGAAAGTAGCTGTTGTTGCATTTTTCAACAGGGAAAAAATGCATGACCCGATAATATTTCTTTCAAACAATGAAACATTAGAGAGAAAGTGGTTTCTTCAAGGGTTATATTTTATTATGGATTTTGGCCAAGGCCTACTAACTTAGGAAGAAATGGCTCATCGCTAGTAAGCTTTTATTTTTCTCATCTAAATGGGAAGTTTTTAAGGATTTTTATGTCAAAAAGGAGTTTTACTGATAAGTCTTTGCTCCACGTTGATGATGCAAAGCAGTCATAAAACCATCTTTTTGTATTATTAGATTTATGGCTGGTTTACTGTTGTTGACAAGGCACAAAGCAATGAGAGTGTACTGGTGAGTCTGGCTCTAAAAGTGTAGTCTTGTATTATTAGAGTAGTTGTGGTTTTGTTTCGTTTTAATTTGTGTTAAAAAATTAAGGCCATAGTTCATTTTGAGCCTTAGCAATTTACTAAGGGCTGCATAATTTGGCCTGTTCTTGCAATTATTTCAAACCTCTACAAAGGTATGAATGAATGATTAACATTTAGTACATTTTTTCATGAACAAATGCCATGACATTTTTAACATAATCATATAAGAAATAAATGACATTCCTACCTGCTCTAACTTTGGTGGTGGCAATACAACATTTAAAAAGTCAAGGAAGAACTCAGAGTTACAATTTTGGAAGAAAAGGCAGCAAGCCATATTGTCTTCTCAGTTAAGTTTGTATGTGGGATGGGAATGGTATGTGGTGTAATTGTTTTAAAATCAGTGAAGTTACTCCAGATTTAATCCAGTGTAAATGAGTTTGGATCCTTGTCTTTGCAATTCCTATGTGTCGGGAATCCAGAACAGCGCAGCTTGAAAAATATAATTAATGATCATGGTGGGGATAACTTTTAAAATTCATATAGGATGTGTCTATCTGCTGGAGTTCTAAATTCTGGTACTGTTGTTTTCTTTAATTTTCTTTAAACCGCATATGTTGTCTATTTGTTCTGTAAACTGCACTAGAACACTATAGACATGCCCCCTAAATCTCCTGGCCCCCACCTCCTCACCCTACAGATTTCTAAGTTTTGGCACCCACTGAAAACTGATCCTGCACTTGCTGGAAATATGAACAGAGTAACAAAATGAAAATGATATGCATGACAAGACAGGAATAGTAATGTGGTATCTCATTATGGTATCTTAGAATTTGGAAATTAGAAAATGTTACCCTTCCCTTGTGATAATATATATTCTTAAATCAGTATGAATTCTAGAAATGTCTGATTTTCCTCACATTTTGACAAATAATTTCATCTTTGTCTCATTTTTTTCCCCAAATCTTATACAATGGAAGTATTTATAAACTTTGCACTTCTTGCAAAGGTCATCATTTGTGAATTTCCGAGCCATGAGTCTAAAAGAGAGACTCTGAAGTAACACCGAAGTACATTTTTGTACATAACCTCTACATCCAGTCTCAACCAATCCTTTTCACTCTAAGTAGAATCCGTCTCATATCTGTATCTAATTTCTCCCTGAGACTTAAAACATTTTTCACCTACAAAAGCTTTAAGGAGATAAAGATTATTGAAATATGGGATGTGTGGGCCTTTAGGGGAGAGATTATTTGAACATGTGTGGTCTGAAGGCTAATGATTCTCATTCTAAGAGATGCATATCTCCAGAATACAGTAGCTGTTAAACTTCATGAAATATTTCAATTATCATTTGAAATGAGTATAATAAATTACTTCCATTCTTTTAAAAAAAGTTGAATATTGTTCATCAGTATCTAACACCTTAGATTCATAGTCTTCTCTCAGAGATGGAGTGGACAAGACCTCTTAGCTTTTCATATGAAGTCTCAAATTGTAAATAAAGGCTATGAAATATAAATATATAACAGATTATAAGTCATATATGCCACTATGAATTTTAAATGTACACACTTGGGGCTTATCTACAAGGTGTGTTAGTCCACACTGTAGGCATGAAAATTGTAGAGCGAAGAAGCTTGTTGTACGCTAACTGGCCCATGTAGACATTAGTGGCTCACACTAAAAATTCCCTAGTGTGAATCAATGTAGCCATGTTTAAAACAGGACTTCATTAACATGCACAGGGGAACCTGATGTGCACACGAGTAAGGTCCACTCAGGCCCACTAGTGGGCAACACATGAGCATGGACTAAAATTTAAACCTCCCTTGTGCAGACTAATGCACTGTGTAGACAAGCCCTGTGGCAGAGCGCTCTGAGAAGTCAGCAGGCTATTGCTCTGGGCCTTCACCTCTAGTGGTTCTATTAGTTCCCAGCCCTCTGGGTGAGGTCTTGGCTGGACTGGCCTCTTTGATGGTCACCCCTAGCTCTGTCCTCCTCAGGGATAGGGGTCATAGCTCCAGGGTAGGTAGGGCCTTCGGCTTATGGCCCTAAAAGTGAGGTGGCATGCGCCAGCCTGTGTTCAACTGCACCACTTGCTCACCTTTCCATGGGTTGCTTCCTACCACCACTGCATCTTGGATTGGGGCAAGGTTATAGTCTTCGCTTCAAAACTCCCACAGTCTAGGGCTGATGCCTGCGGCCTTCTCGAGCCTTTGGCCACAGTTCTCCCTCCCTCCTGGTGAATGTCTAGGAGCCTGTTTCTGCAGAGCAGTGTTCATTTAGAAAATGGCCTCTTCCTTCCCCCCTCTCTACTGGGGTTGCTGAAGCTCCCTTTATAGTGGTCTTCTCCCCAGGAGCACATGCAGCACTGCCTGAGGGGAATGGCCATCCCTGGCCCAGTAGTGACCCAGCCCTTCCCCTGTCTCAGCCTTAATGTGGGAGTTTTTGAACCCCATAGACCACAGTCCTTTAATATATAGCATGTGGACAGATTTCTACAACCACATAAAGCTCTATGAACTCCACTATGGCTCCACGTGAGCACAGCTACATGCTACACCATGCAAGATCGAACCTTCAGTATTGAATGCTGAAATGCCTCTTATCTTGAATGATATATCCCTGAGTGTCCAAGACTGAGGCCAAATTCTACTCTCACTTATGCTGATGTAAATCAGTAGTAACTCTGTTATTCTCTATGGAGACACATGTGCAAATAAGAACAGATTTTGGCTCCTGGACTTTTAAAAAAAAAAAGAAAAAAGTCCATGTGCAAAAACTGATCTGTATAACATGCTGAGACTGGAAATGAACTTCAATTTATTATTTAAAAATATGTTTATTAACATTTATTAATTACTCTATTATATGTAAAAGAAAAAACATACATTTAGGTGCTAGACAGTGAACGCTTTACTCCCATTGGTGAGTAGTGAGAGTGACTGCTCCACCATTTGTATAAGAGGTATACACTTCCTGCACTGGGCCCGAAGGCAATATTGAGTCCTGGTAGCTCTGCCCCTACAGGTCTAAACAGCAGGTTAAAAGGAGCTGAGAAGCCCATGCAAGCGGTGGTAGACAGGCTGCAGAAGAGAAGAATCCTTCTCCAGGGAGCCAGACAGATGATGAAGCCTGAGAGGGAACCACACAGTGGGGAAGGCCCCCGGCAGTGCCTTCTCCAACCACCACCCACTTTGAGAAGCAGTGTGTCTTGCACCACCCTATTCATTTGGACTTTGATTGTGAAGCTATTGACTGGACTATCGGGGTCATGCCCCAAACCGAAGTAGCACATAGGTAGGAAGTAGCCCAGATTTAGGCTCTCTGTGGGGAAGAACCTGCCGGTCTCACTTCCCACAGGGACCCTGATCAGGGACTTTGTGGAGAGGGTGGCTCTCGGTCCTTCTATCACAGTGGTGCCCAGACTTTTCCTGTTGCCTCTCCCCCTCTCAGTTACAGCAGAGTTGGCTCAGCAAAGGCACTTGGGCTGACTGTGGAGCTGGGGGTAGAACAAGGGTTGGGGGCGGAGAGGGAATGAGAGCACGACTCTCTCCCAAAAATCCACTGCTGTTGTGAAGCCTACAAGAAATCATCCAAGCAGTGATGGTTAGGTTGTGCAATAGCTAACCAATGTAACCATGTTGTTCACTTCATTTCCCAGGTCATCTCTCTACACTTTGATCATCTTGTTTGTCACACTTGCATGTTGCATCCTGTTTCAAATCAGACTGTAAGTTCTTTGGGCCAGGGAACAGATCTACTTGTATGTTTATACAGGTTCTAGCACAATGAATTCCCAATCATTATATGGTTCCCCAATATAAATAATAATGACTGGCCTTAGCAGGCAATGAAGAGTCTCAGGCTACAATGACAGGCTTGAAACAATTTATGCTACATATATTAGCAACAGATTTGTAATATTTACTCCTTGGCCCTGATTATATTAAGGTTACTTTATACCACTCTGGCAGTGTGCAGGGGATTTAAAGTGTCTGAAAATAAATAAATAAAATAAATGCCCACTGACTTTAATGGCTGCATGATCTTTAACACTTAAGGATACTTAATAACAATATGATATACTAAAGATCTGTTCCTGCTATTATTCTGCATAAAAACTGAAGTCAGTCCTGCCAGACAATGGCAGGATAAGGCACTACTGGTTCAGTTCTGAACTCAGACATGCACATGCATACCACCAAAAGTGGCAAGGGAGAGAGGGAAAAGAATGTTTATTTGAGAGAGAGCACTCGTCTCTCTGTCAGACAGCTGCTATGGCAATCTAGTACTGTCCCTTAAAAGTGACTGTTATGTGTTTCCTGCCTCTGTTTTTTTCTTAATTAATAGGCTCTTTTGATAGACAGTAGACATTTTGCAACTTTCCACTGTTTATGCTGTTAATTAGCCTTTACACAAATAGATTTGTTTCCCCAACCCAGTAATGTATCAGAGAAATCCCACCATCCTCTTTGTCTCTCTAAATATACCTATAATCAAGCGCTGTTGTAAAAGACAGATTTTCAACACCCTCTCTGCCAGATTTGGATTACTTTAACAAAATTGATGGTCTCTTCTTTCCAACATACGGAAAATATCTTACTTTAGAAAAGCAATTGTTCCCTTCAGAAGGAGAGGGAAACACTAGTAGTTTTGCAAGGCAAAGTTATTTCAATACTATGTACCAAGCTGGATAGGCTAAATTCTGATTGTGGTTACATCTGTTTAAATGTGGAGTAACTCCAAAGAAAGCAAGCAGATTTAAACTGGAGTTACTGAGATCAGGAGCTGGCCCTTAATGTTGGAAAGTTTACGGCTATATTCTGCTCTCATACACATGCAGTAATGTCCTTTTGTATATGTGTAGGTTACAGTTGTGTTTCTGAAAGCATAAATTGGCCAAACAAGTAAAACTTCGGTCCTGATTATCAATGCATTTCTTAATCTGAAGTCCTGTAAAAATGTTCTGGTGGAGAAAATTAGCTTTTGGTAGGAGGGGCAATATTCATTGTGACAGGTATTGCAACCCCATGAAGTCTCTTATAGAGACCATTGTATTAAATTCATGAATGTTTTCTGTATGATGACTTCTACTCCACAGGGGGGCTGTTACCACAGCTCCTCCGGGAACTAAAAATAGCAGGGGTAATTACCTCTGGTAATCAGGAGAAGGGGTGGCATAAATGAGACGGGGGGTTAAGGCTGCACACACCCCTGTCATACATTGTGATATCCCCAGAAAGCCAGTTTTCCTAATGGCCAGCTCCTGTGCTTTGCCTTCTTCTCAAGGACAATGAGCAGTATAATTGCCAGCAGTTACCATACAGCTCTTTGTCAACAGATAAAAGATAAAAGCAATGCAGAGAGAACATATAAAAACAATAAAAGTTCCTACCCACTCATTAAACATACCAGAAATTGCCCATCTTCCACATGGGGAGTCGGGTAGGCCAGTGTTCCTTCCAACCCTTCATCAGGTTCTGTCTTTTTGCTGAATCAAAAGGAAGACCCAGTGTCAAGCTCATCCTTTTATACCAAAAGCTCTTTCTTTGTTCCTAGTCTACGGAAAACCCATTTTGAACTTATATGCAAGCCATGGTGTGATGCCCCTTGGGCGTTGTTTACAAGCCCATAGGTAGTCATCCTTCACTGTTTTAGTTCCCGGTGGAGCTGTGGTAGCCCTCCACAGGGAGTAGAACATAATCGTACTGAAAACATTAATAGATTTAAAACAATGGCCCCCCAAAGATACTGTTTGGGGTTGCAACATCTGTCACACTGGTTGGATCAATGCTCTTGGGTAGTTTGTAGCAAAGTCTAGCTGCAGTCATGAGAGTAAGCATTGTTAAAATAAAAGAGAGGGTAGGGCGACTAAAAAGGGGGAAGTTATTTGAATGTGTATGATTTAAGGAACTTTGTTATGAATGCCAGTGAAATCAATGGGAGTTTTGTGTGTGGAAAGACTGAAGTAAACACCCAATTATTGCTGATCCAGTGTAGATGTATAAGAAAAGTGACATTGCAAAAATCAAAATAGGAAGCTCAGACATTATACTAATCTAGAACCACCACCGGCACTGGACTGCCCAGCAGGATCAGAGAAGGATCATGGTTTGGTGCAATGAGAAACACACTATACCCTAGGAAATAGTAGCAGAGCTCAGACAACGAGTGCTCTGGTAGGGATTCTTTTTAAGTTTGCCAGGATTCTGATGGAGAATCTGCTGTATGATCCTTCCTTACCCCTTCCAGTGTGATCTTAAAACCACAGCCTGATCCAAATTTTTTTTTGCTCAGCTTTATTAAAAATATTGAAAGAGAAGTAAAATAGAAATAAAATTACAGACACACACCATTTAGTGGATCCTTGAGAAGATCATAAGGAAATAGATCTCCTAGCCAGAGAAATTAGCTATGCAATATTTACACATCATAGTAAATTCTGCATATATACATAATAACTTTAGTTCCTTGGTATCCCTAAGATAGACCCAGTCCTGTTCCCATTGAAGTAAATGGAAAAAATCCTATTGGTTTTAATAGTGCAGAATCAGACACTGTATTTTCAAAAGATGTTTCACAGGTGGCAGCCTTAATAAAGGGTGATATTGAAATTAAATTTTCCATCTGGTTCAAGCAGGGACATACTCTGCATGTCTTTTTTATGAGAAAGAAATTATTTAGAATCTTTTTGTAGTTAGTTTAAAAACAATAACATCTCGGGCCTGATCTTCCCACTCTTATTTCAGTTTCATTACAACTACTTGTATGTGCTACCAGTTTGAGTAAGAGTGGCAGAATGTGGCCCCAATGGGTTACATTACGGTTACAAGAATGTATAATGCTACAGGTAAAGAAACATTGAGCTTTATCCTATCATGCATTCCTATGAATCCTTAGGCAAGTATGAATTTATTTAGAAAAGCAGAATTATTTTGATTACAGTTTGGATTTTTTCCTGTCTGACAAAAGTGAAATACTGTGGGCAGTGGAAGTATAGAGCTACAGAAGTGCAGAACTTCTTCTGCATTTTGATTTGTTTAAATGTGTCTCTTAAAAGGAAGGCCACTTCATCATGTAAATTCTGGAAGGTACATGTTGATTTGATTTATCTAGAATTTCATGAAAACTTAAATATCAGGATCCTTCAAAGTCACAGCTATTTCCTCCTCAGGCAAGGCTTCAACAAAGAACATTTTGGAACAGATTGTATCTTTAAGGTTCTGTCTGCATAGCAAAGGGCAGGACACCTAGGTGTGGTGTACCCAAGGCAGGTACAATTGTTTCAGACTGGATTGACATCTTGTACTCCTGTCCAAGTAAGAGGCAGTGTGTAGCTGTGCTACCCCAGGAGCAGGGACCAATCTGTGACAGAGTAAGAGTTTGGACTCAGCTTCCCTGTTGCTCAATGGAAAAGGAAAATGTGCACCTTTTTCCTGGAACATCTCATGTCTTCCCTCCATGCTGGCTCAGCTATGCTGGCTCTCACTTTGAAAGGGTGGAGCCAAGGTTCTGCTCACCTGCAAAGGACCCATGTAGCTGCCCACTGGAGGCTACTGTCCATGATTTTCCCAGGGTATATCCATGCAAGTAGCCCATTTAGTGAAATGAATGGCCTTATTTCACCTCCATAAAATTCCCTGTGCAGGCAAGCAGGGGGGCTCACAATTAAGTTCTTAAGGAGCATTGAGGGAATGTCAGCCAGAGTGGCCATTGCTACCCCTTTTACAGGGCACAGTTTCTGCTCCTCTGGGATATTGGCTCAGCTCTACCTAGCCCCCTTTTGGGGAGTCTTCTCTAGACTGTCCTTGTCACTGAGATCAAGGATTGCTGTTTATTTTTTATATCTCAGTAACTCCCAAAGTCTGCAGGGTGAAGTACAGACACGTACAGAGACATGCTTTCCCTGAAGAGCTTGCAGCTTATATACATGACAGGCAAACAATAATAAACAATTAACATGCAAACAAAATATGATAAGTGGGGTATTCAAGCCCCTCACTGTTCAGGGGGGGCTAACGAGGGCCTATCGGCCTAATCAATCTCAACCCGCTATACCTGCAGTAGGTGTCAGGAGAGGGGAGGAAAGAAGAGGGCTTAAGTTTATAGGAATATGTATACCCAGCCCATGGGAGCGAGCCTCCCCGCTGAGATTGACAGACTTAGGATAGTGGGGCTTGCACTAGTGCTCTCCAAATAGCTGTGTAGACAGTGCTTTGAAGTTGTGGCTTGGGCTGGAGTTTGGGCTCTGAAGCCCAGGAAGGAGGATGGGATCATCTGTCTAACTGGGCTGCGAGGCTCATTCCCATAGGCTGTGTAGACACACCCTAGGTGGCTGACCAGGAAGGAAAACAGACCTCCGCTTCTCCCTCTGTGAGAGAACCCTGGTTTCAGCCAAGAATCTGAGAGTTAGGTGAACCTCCCTGTAGATGGGGAGATGGAGAGACAGGGCTAGTCTTGTTTGAAGACAAGCCCTGGAGTAAGGGTCCCCCCAAAAGACTTTTGAATCCATTGTTTTTTTCTTCTTTTGAGACTTTGGTATCCCAGAAGGGGTGGAACTGGAGACTGTCTTAGATGAAGGGCTAAGCTGCCGCAACACAGGCCCCACAAAAGGTGGCAGCTGACTGCTGGAAACCCTGAGGCAGGATGAGTAGCATCACATCAGGCTGCAAGAGAGAGCAGGGGAGGACAACCCTGCCACAGGAATGTTAGGGTACACTTATTGCTAATTAGTACAGATGATCAGAAATTTTCCAAAACTTTTTTAGACAGAAAGTTAGATTTCTGACTAAACAATTTTTTCCGCTGAAGGTTTCTGCTTTCCATGGAAACTTTTGATATTTCATCAAAAATAAAAAGCAGAAAACCATGTCTCAGAAGTTGTATTTCAGGTGCCTTATGTTCCCATTCTCTTCTAGCGACCAGGTTCATATAGCATAGCCCTTTCAACAAAAGGGAGGAAGTGGTTCATCATGGGAGATGTCATCCGGCCGGAGAGCTCAGCCCCATAGAAGAGAATGGAAGCATAAATCACCCTGACCCCAAACTACAACCGCCATGAGACACAGCTGTGCCACTTTAAATCAAAATATTTCATTTTTGCACTAAATATTTTGGGTTTTGAAATTTTCTGCTGAAATGTTTTAAAAGGATGAGGGAACAAAATGTGTTTACATTTCCATAGTGAAAAAAATATTTTCTGACCCATTTTACTAATTTGTTTCCCCTCCCCTCAACTGCCCTTGCCTTCCCACCTCTCAGCTTAGATTCAGACTCCAAAATGGGCCTGCAAAAATGAAGACGAAACCTAAAAAGAAAAGGTCAGTCAGATGATGCCCTGTTAATTGTGGTATCTGGAGGCAGGAGAGCTCCCTAGAGTGGGGTAGGGCCTCACATGTTCTTTCCTATCCCTTGCAGTCCTGACAGTTCCAGGAGCACCTGCTCTCTTGCTGTCTCTCTCCCTGCCCCTTCCCTCCCGCCCCAAGGACTTCTGTCAGCCTGCCCCTATATGTGGCAGAAGAGGAGGAAGGCTTCCTGAAGGGTTATAAAGGGCTAGCCACAACCTAACCCTTAAAATTTTAGGAATCAACAGAATGCTGGGGATAAAATGTGTCTCGTACATATGCTCAGAGTTCAGAAACAATCCCAGAAACTTAGAGAGTCAGGAGATTTAACTTGAAGGATTTTCAAAACTCTAAATTAATTGCAACAATATTGAATGCTGTTTATACAGTTGTTGTACATAACAACTCCATGAACCTATAAATAATAGGTTCTCTCTAAGTAAGAGCTATTGTGAGCCAGTTTCACCCTTGCTGTAGTTAAGTGAGACATTTTCATAACAATGAATGCTTAGTCACATCCTTTATAATTCAGGTTGTAAAACAGTTTCCTCTATAATCTGTCATTTGCACATCACTATAACTTCTTGAAATATTCATCTCTCAGGAGGAAATTTTCTGTGCTTGGTTTCAGCATATAGGTGATTTTTAAAATTTATATTTAAGCTTTGACCTTTTAAAGTATCTTAAAACTTTTAAATAGAATAAAATATTCAACATTTACTTAATCATTTTAACTTCCCATTGTTTAACATCTCTGGACAAACCACAGAATGGTCTCATGTTGACCACAAGACATTTCTGAGACAGCTCACTTCTGCTCCTGAATGATGGAAAAGCATACTGCCAAACAAACCTTTATCTTTCATAGACTAGGCTTCACTTCAGGATACAAACACTTAAATGAGAGTGGGAAGCAGCACTTCCTGCATTGTCTTTTAAGTGGTATTGGGTGATCCCTTGCAAGTTAAAGCAAGGTCCATAACCTGCCATCAATTTCTATGCAAAACTCTATTGACTTAGTAGGACTTTGGTTTTTGACTCTAAGATCACATGGCTCTAAGATCACAAGAGAGTCATGGTGTGGATCCATCCACAAAGGTACTGAGGCAACTAAATCTCATTTTCAGGTACCACTAAACCCTCAAGGCATCTAAACTCACTTGGTGCCTAAGTTTTTGAAGTAAAAATTCCTTAGGTACCTAAGTTCCTGCCTTTGTGTGTGCGCAATGCTGCCTCTCTCTGGGCACCTGGACCTCTATCTCCTGCCTGAGTCCCAGAATGATCTATGAACCAGGGAAAATAGGTGCTCCTCTACTTAAATCAGATATGGGGCCAGAGCCAGTAAGTGTACTCAGAGGCTGCGTAAGTCCACACAAAAGTGCCGACGAAGGAGGTGGTCCTCCCTTATAATGTTTAGCCCAATGGTTAGAGCACTCATCTAATATGTGAGAGACCCAGGTTCAAGTTCTCCCTCTGCCTGCTGCCTCCCAGATGTGTGCTTTAATCACTAGACTATGGAATATTCCGATGTGGGTCTCTCTCAATCTCTCCTATTGAAGTTGTTCCACTATAGTTAATAGTTAAATATTAGTTGGGCCAGAAAAAGGGTAAGAATGATTCTACAACCCAGTGATTAGGGCATGTACCTGAGAGGTGGCAGATCCCCGTTCAAACCCTGTCTTCTCATCAGGCATAGGGGTGTTTGAATTGGGGATCCCGCACATCCTAGAGGGTCAGTGTGCTAAACATGGGGCTAAAGGTTATAAGGGAGGCTCTCCTACCTTTTTCCTCGTTGGCTATTTTATGTGGAGTTAGGCAGTCTCTGAGCACAGCTACTGGATCAGGCCTTGCAAATGCCTAGTCAGAGGAGCATCTATCTTCCTGCAGTTCGTGGATCACTCTTAGAAATAGTTACCTCCTTGCAGCCGAGACTTAGGCATCTATCTCTGTGAGGGGGAATTGCTTAGGATAAAACCCTCTCCTCATCTTCTTTCATTGTCTAGCTTAGGCAGCTTCCCCCCCAGTGGCCTGGCTTTGTGGCTCGTGTTCTCAGGCATCTATTTCTCCCCAGGCATTACATAGGGAGACTAAGAGTCTAACTCAGACTTTGTGGATTGCAGTGTTGTTCCAGTGATTTTCTAGGTGCATAAAACCTCAGGTCAGCGTTACAATGCCTAACCCTTTTATGATTCTGAGCCAGGGAGAAAATTTCCGACCCTTTGGACGACAGAATATTAGTTGAAATTAGTACATGGGGCCTGATCCAGTTCCCACTGAAGAATGGAAAAGCTCTGTCACAAGCTGGCTGGTCTTTGAATGCAAGCCAGGCTCCTCCTTCCCTGTGACCTAACAGCTAACCCTAAGCTGATGGTGATATGGCAGCTGAAAGCTCATTAGCGACCCTATCTGTGAAACGGTTGGGAAAAGACTATGCAGGGGTGGGGAGAGACTGCAGAGAAATCAAGACTCTCCTGCAGTTAGGAGAACCCATAGGGAGCAGAGTAAGATTCCTGTGAGGGGGATACCTGAGATAGAGCCTATAATAACTGAGGAGGTCCCATGGGGAAGCTGCCAGAGTCCCCGGGGAAGGGAGGAAGTGAAGGAAAAGCTTCTAAGACGAGAAGTTACAAAGGAAGAACAATACAGGAGCAGTTTAGGCTCCTGTGGGGGAGGACATGAGGTAGGAGACAGTGAAAGCACTTGAGTGGAGCTGGAGAGGGGCAGAAAATTAATAATTTCAGCAAAGAAGAGAGAAGCCAGAGGTCGGAGGATCCAAGGGGAGTTTGTGTTGAGCACAGGCTGTGGGGAAGCAGCACAGGGGGGCTTGGAGATAGGAAGCGGCCCATGGACAGAAGCATGTCTGAAGAAGCAGACCTAGCTACTTAAAATATGCTCCCTGGGCCAGGACACAGAGTAGAGGATGGGCCTGGGTTCTCCTACCAGTCCCTGAGGAAGGAGCATGCACACTTCATTGGAGCCCGAGAGGGATGGAAGAGTTATTATTTGGATGTTTAGCTTGGACTTTCAGTTGGACCTTTAGTAACCGTGGAAGGGGACTGAACTTTAGATGACTTGGCTGGAGCAGTGAGCCGTGGAAGACCTGGTGGCTGATGGCCAGCAGAAGATGCTGGAGATGAGGACCCCTTGCAGTATCATATCCTGACGCAAGGGGGCACTACAGGTGGTGACTACACTGCCTTACAAACTCCCTCAGACTTTAATGGGAATTAGATTAGGTCCTTACATACTACACTAATATACATGATATAAAAGCCCTAGGCACTGATCCAACACCAACTGAAGTCAATGGAAGGATTCCCAGACTTAAACCGCAGCTATGAAACAGAAGAGAAGCGAAAACAACGAGAGTCCTGTAGCACCTTAAAGACTAACAAATTTCTGTGGGCATAAGCTTTTGTGGGCTGCAACCAACTTCTTCAGATGCAGTGAATGGAACAGTGAGAACAGAAGCAGTGAAATATGATCAGCAGGGTTATCTAAGATCTGAGGATTCTTAGAAGAGGTGTGAACGAATAACTTCCTTGAAACTGCCTCCTTCTGCTCATGACATAAGGACAAGCAAATAAAAGATTTTGCCATCTTTCAGGGACTAGGGTTCATGAAGGATATAAAAATTGTCTCAGAAAAGAAAAGTCACACACAGACCAAAACATAAGTGGTGCACCAGTTGTAAATGTAGGGCCAATTCTGGTCTGTTACAGCAGCGTGTGTCGAGATTAATTTCACTTAAGTAAATGGCCTTGCTCCAAATTCACAGCATTATAACTGAGAGCAGAATTTGGCCGAGAGTGAGCTACATCACTAAACACAGTGTAATGGTAACATACAGCTTGCCAAACAAAGCACTGCTGTGCAGCTGTGTGTTTGATATTATCTTGGATTCAGAACAGCTTACCTCGGTATGGAAGATGGTGTGTCTTTCCATAATAAAGCCTGAGGTAATTTTACATGAAGCCTGAAAGAAGGCACTCTTTTGATTTGTTATGTTTTTGTCATTAGAAAGGTCAGGAAGAGCACTATTTAAAATTAATCTATTCTCCGAAGCTCATTCTTGTGCTGGTTCTCAGCTTTAGTTTTACAAGCAATTAAAGAGACACTGTTAACTTAGTGGGTGTTTTATATATGTATATCTATTTATTATTCAGTTTCTAAGACTAATCCATGTAACTGTATCTGAAAATGCACCTTTAAATTAAAGTATCTTGTCACTTTTTTGGAGCTTTTGAAAAAAGAATTTTTAAAAAAACCATCCTGCTGGTGTTTTGTATAGGTTTTCTAATATTGGAGCAAGAAAGGGCACCGAATCAACACTATAAAATGTCCATAGAGACTCCCTGTCCCCTCCACTGATGCATGCGTGAACCGCTTCCTTTTCCAAGTACCACCAGCAGCAACAAATTCTGCTGCTGCTGCTTTCACCTGTCTGCTCTGAGCCTCTAGCTACAAGCTTCTAAGACACAATTTAGAATGACAAAGTATGCAATTGATTTTGGGTGTAAAATTAGTCCAATTAAAGAAGAGATCCTTATTGCTAATTCGGCTTTTTATTTAATTGTTTTGTAAGATACAGTAAAAAGAAAAAGAGATTATAGGGATGG
Organism: Emydura macquarii macquarii; assembly: GCF_026122565.2. NCBI lineage: Eukaryota > Metazoa > Chordata > Testudines > Chelidae > Emydura > Emydura macquarii. Next base: position 12,711,943 of record NW_027132559.1, on the reverse strand, counting down.
TAAATATTCTTTGGATCCACCATCATGTCAATAGTTCTGTAATGACATGGCTTAGTTGATAGAAAGATCATAATACCCACTGGCCACGACTAGCAGAATGGCTTCTCCCAAAGTCTCTGCAGCATGTCCATAGTGATCCTGCCATCCTTCTGTCATTCACACACAAGCAGGATCTCATCAGATTTCTCCTCCATTACTGTGCATATGTATAAAATATATGGCATGTTTCAATTATGCTGACTATGATTAAGCAGCGGGTAGGCTCTCCAATGGCCATGATTGCATTTATTTTTTTATAATTTATGAGAGATTCCTATCAAAAAAGATCTTTATTACATCAATATATTCTCCACTACAATCTTCTTTCCCTTTTAATGAAAATTAAGAGGGTTTATCAATATTTATACTAAGGGGGAAGATGATTTGGTCACACTTAATAATAAGGTTTCATTTATAAATGGCTTTTAAAGGATTAATAAATGATTAATATGTGTTTTAATGAATGGTTAATCAATTGCTATAGTATCCAACAGCCAGTATGTGGCTTATTATCATGGCTTATAAACATAGCACCTTCTACTGATGAACTTATAACCATCTGTAAAACTACTATTCATGTCTATAATGAACATTATACTAGCCCTTTATAAAACACTTTATAAATAGAACCTTAATATAAAATATGGCTGAGTATTCTGCACCTTCCTTATTATCTTTCTTTCCTTCCACCATCTTTTTTTCTATGTTTCTTATATATTTATTCTTCTTTACTTCTAAGACCCTAATCTTGCAAACACTTACACATGTGCTTAACTTTACTATCATGAGTAGTCCACAGTAGTAAAGTGAAGCACTTGAAGAATGGGGCCTAAATCTTGATAGTTATGAAATGAACCACAGTGGAGTATAATCTGTTGCACTGGTTAGTCATTTGTATAACATCACTAATTTCTGTTCTACTGTCTCTCTGCCTGTTGACATTGGAAAATTTCTAAATATTTCCTACTAACATTGCATTATAAGCAGACTAATCTATACATTTATTATCTCTGGTCATATAACTGAGCTTTGAGTTATTATTGTTTAGTGTTTCTGTAGAATAGTGGTGCCCAAACTTTTTCTGCCACCGCTCCCTTACCAGTAATGGAATCTGTCTACTCCCTTCCCTCCATTACTGCAGAGTTAGCTCAGCAGAGGAGATTGAGCTGAAGGTGGAACTGGGTGCAGAACTGGGGATGGGGGGGATCTGGGGCTAGAGTGGAGCTGGCCTGGGGGCAGAGAGGAATGAAGGCAGAGCTGGACAGAGGCGGAGCAGGGAATGGAGTGGAGCTGGGTGGCACTCCCTCCCCAACCCGATGAAGGCTGGACCAGGCCCCTCTGTGCACCCTTCCTCCCCCTGAATGTTCCTCCCTGTCCTCACAGTTTGGGGACTACTGGTGTTGAACCATAGGTGAGCATGGCAATTTATAGTCATATAAAAAGACAGGTCCCTTCCATAAAGATTTTATAATCTAAATTAGATGGCAGACCAGCAATGCCAAGCAAAGGGGATAGGAAGCAAATAGGAAGGACAAGGGCTACAACAGAAAGAGATGAGTTGCTTTTAAGTACAAACTTTGTTAATCGTGTTTGTGTGTGTGTGGTTTTTAGCTATAGTAGTTTCATATTTTTGCATGTTGTTTGCTGGAATAAAGTCCAGGAAGTTGGGTGGTGAGGTAGAGATCGGTGTTGTCAGACTAGATGAAAGATGTGAGTGCTCATGAGAGATTTGAAGGGAGACAGTTGAGAGTACATGTCACACAAGATCCAGAAGAATATTCCAGGCACAGGGAGGGGGCATAATAAAGTTACAGAGTTGATTACAGCAGAAGGAAACAAAGGAAGAAGCAAGCTGGCAGTGTATAAGGCATAGGTTGGAGAGAGATAGGTAAGGCAGAGCTTGGGGACTTTGAAGGTGAAAATAAGAAGTTTCTATTTGATATGGAAAGAGATTAGAGGATGGTAAAGGCGTTAATGGAAGGGGAGAATTAGAGCAATGGCCAGGGAAGATATTATGATATTCTCAGTGTGAATCAGAAATCAGGGAGAAGTAAGTTGCAGTAGACAGGTGAATAATGACTAGGTCATCGATTAAGCTTTTGATTGTAGGGATGAATTTAGGAGATCTTGTCAAGGAAGAAGCAGTAGGATTTAGCAACAGCTTGGGTGATGGAGAGCATAGTCAAGAAAATGAGAGAGAGAAAAAAAAAGTTAATGACAGCAGTGTTGCAAACATAGGTGATGGAGAATAGTAGAATTATTGACTCTGGCAGAGAAGGAAAGGGGGTGGAAGGTTTAGGGGGGGAATACAAAGCAATGTGGTTTTCACTGCGGTCAGTTTAAGTTGTTGAGATATCTGAGGAGAGTTGTCAGGGAGGTAGTTATTGAGGCAGGACTGAATAAATAGGAAATAAAGAAATCAAGAAGAGAGAGATGTTTCTGAGACATTGGAGTAGATATAAGTAGAGCTAGGTGTGTCCTGCTTTCAAATAGTGTTTCAGAGGGTTTGTGGTTTTTATATGAAAACATAAAACTACAGATTATCATTTTCCTGAATTTCTATGTACTTTTGAACATGCTTGTGAAGCATCTGACAAACAAGGTTCAAACAAATAAAAGTGGCTACCTGACTAAATCTAACAAGAAATAGCTGTCAGGACTGGATCTCTGGTTTCTGACATGGTTCAGTGTTAAATTACACTACTTATTCTAAACTACATAAAGTTAAAAAGAATAGGGCAGAACCATTTGAAAACATTTAGACTAGGATGAGCAAACCAGCAAACAAGATGGTGGTTTAATCCAGCCCTCAGCAAGAAAGGGGAATAAATGAAAGCAATTTAGGAAGATGTACAAAGCCAACCTGGATCCACAGATCTGTGCCCTAAATATAAATAACCACATATGAAGCCAGTTTTGAAAAGAAAGAAGGCTGAAGAGAGTTGGAAGATCCCAATTCTAGAAACAGCCTTTGGGGAAGAAAACCCATCACTAGAATCCAGTGCCATCAGCCCAAATAACATATTTAAAATGTCTCTGCTAGCTCATAGATGTTGAACAGGACCTTTGATATTCCATAAAGAGACAGTGAATGAATGAAATGAGGTGTAGGTGTTTTTTGGGTTTTTTTTAAGTTCTACTATTGTTGTTGGGGAAGAGGTGTGGCAGCTGCTATTTTGGAAAGGTCAGACAAACAAAGGAGAGAGAAGTATGGTAGCAACCATCTTTAAAAAGTCACAATAAGAAAGAAGCAAAGAGAAGAAGATTTAAATGTCTGGGAAAGGAAATAAACCCTCCAATACAAAAAACTGGCCCCATGGCAATGAAAGAGAGTAACTCCCATCCCAGCAAACAAGCTGGAGGCTGCTGGAGAAGCATCCATCACTTAGGCTGACTCGAAGGACCTGCTGGTAGAAATCAGAAAGATGAACAGGAGATGAAGGAAGAGTTGCAGGGTTACATTAAAAATATAAAATTAATGGGAAAAATTAGATGTGGGAACAGGGTTAAATGAGCAGTTGTTTAGCATTACTAATCTAGGTGACAGAATCCAGTAATTGGGGGTGGGGTGGGGGAAGAAAAAGAATTAAAGCTGGAGGACATGGAATGTAGAGAACACAGGAATAACAGAAGGACTAAAGGTATTCCAGAGGAGACTGAATGGAGAAATCTGCTGGACATATTGGACGATATTTTCAATGACATTGAAACTGGGCAATAAAGGTCTCATTCATATCGAGGGCTCAGAAATCCCTTTTCTCCAGGCCCCAGCAAGCTTCATACCAAAAGATATGATTGTCCGTCTGCACTGCTATCAAGAAAAGGATAAAATACTGAAGGCTATGAGAAGAGAGGTGAAACATTGATGATTTTTAACCACCCAGACAAATTTTCCTAGATGTGGCAACCTCAACTCTTATCAACTGAAGAGAGCAATACCAGGTGAACTCTATTCTTAAAGAGAACAATACAAGATACAAAGGGAGTTCCAATCTAGACTGTGCTTTAAATGGAAGGACAAAGGTACGTCTGTCTGAGATCCAGAAGAAGGGAATCTGATACTTATGGACCTGGGTATAGGCGAATCAGCTCAAGAATGATTTGAATGTGATCATAGGCATCAGATTGCCAAGAAATCACTGGGAATCAGTGAAATCAAAGAGAGCCTGAACATCTCAAAAATATGCATAATCAAGACAACAGGACAGACATGAGAGCAGAATAAACAGTCCGGATCCAGAAGAACAAGATTAGTATATAGACAAAGACATTACAACACATAATTAATATAATCTATTAGGTTATAATGATAAAGGGATATAGTTAAATGGAAGCTGGGCTGCATAGAACCCAAGATGATTTATTCTATGTGGATACAGTATACTTATGGGTATAACATAGTTTAATGTTATGGTTTGTATCAGTGATACTCAACTAGATCTACCCACAGGCCGATTTGAGAATTTTATAACACGAGCTGGGCCATTTGTGCAGAAGGATGACAAAAATAAAAATAATAAAACCTTCAGCTACCAATAAAGACCTTCATTGCAACGCAAGTATTAGTGTTTCTATCTTATAACAAAGTTTATAAATCAATATTATTACCCGTGTTTGTCACCTCTCCCATTAGAGACTGCCACATCAGTGATCTCTGACAAGCTTTGTGAAGAGTGATTGGTAGGAAGTTAGGGCAAGATGCATGCACTGAAGATGATCATCTGTCAGGCAATTCAGGTGGTGTTTTTTAATAAAGTTTGTGGTAGAAAACCCAAATTTACAGACATAAATCAATCCGAACATCGTTAAAAGATAGATGGCTAGATTCTGGCTATTCTGAAACTGGACAGCATATTGAATCCCGAAATCACAACATCCCACTTCTCTGAATTTTGACTTCAAAACATCAGGTCTCTGGATCCTTACAATTTTTAATTGAAAGTCACTTTCTTCAGTTGAATCAAGAATTTTTTTTGCTTCAGAAAAGCAAGGTCCATCGGCAGAGACAACAAACAGACGGTGAACAAATAAGAGCAAATTCTTGGAATTTTAAAATTCTCAAATCTCATTTTAAAATTTTCAATCGGATTGTTTAGGAATTCTTGCATTGTTTATCAAAGTTTCATCTGTAGCAACAACACACAATGTGGGAAAGTATCTGAAAGATTTCAAGATTCCTCTGAAAGGCGCACACTTTTTCAAACAGATCCTCAACTCTGTTTGTACAGCCTTGGAGCTGCAAGTTGAGAGATTTCAAGTGACCAGTAATATCACACAGAAAAGCTACCTGTGAAATAGAGGGGACATCATTCATAATTTCCAAGAATTTGCAAACCTTGTTGGTCTTGTGGTTTGAAAGAAATTCTATTATTTATTTTTGAAGCATACAAAATCTCTCTAACATATGCCTTCTACTTACCCAGTGAACATCGTTGTACTGCAATAGGCCACTGTATTCGGCTAAAATGTCTTGTAAAAGAGCTTTAAAAAGACGATGTTGCAAGATAGAAGTTGAGTGTAGTTCACTAATCGCATCACAATACCCATTTTTTGTTTCAAGTCCCCACTCAACTTATTGCACAGGACAGTCTGGTGATGGTATGGTGAAGTGTATTTAATGATGGGTGTATTGCTGCCAAACGTGAAGCGAAGCCCTTCTCTGTCTGTAACAAGCAAGTTTATTTTCTGCAGATCTAAACCATTCAAAAATAAAAAAAGCTTCTTACTTTTTCAAAAATGATCTCTCCTATGGTGTAGGTTTCTAATGGTATTAAACACAAAAATTCTTCCTTGAAAATTTCATCATCATAAAATCTAACAACAGCAATAGCTTGGCAGCATCACTTAAATCATTTGATTCGTCCACTACAGGAGATGTATTTGGCATTTTTAAATTGGAAAGCAGTACTGACAAACAATCTTCACACTGCCATTGAATCAGAAAGGGAACCTGCTTCATACAATTCACAATGTCTTTTTGTTTTTATCTTCGGCAAAAAGCTCCTCCAGCATTTCCAACGTGCATTCCTTCACAAGCTTGGCATCCAGGAAAGGTTTTTCTTTTTAGCTAGTACCAACATTATCCGAAGAGAAGGTGCTGAAGTTGTGAGAATATTTGATGTGTGATATGAAGACTTCAGATTTTCAGTTTTGTCACATCTTGCAACACTGCCTGGAGGATAGGCCACGTTGAAGTTACTGTGCTTTGATTCAAAGTGGCACCTCACACTGACGACCTTATAGATGGATACTGTGGTTTGGCATATTAAATGCAAAGGTTTTGCACAGGGCCAGCCCTAGACCAAATGGCACCCCACACAAGGAGTGTTTTATGTGCCCCCACTCCATTTCTGAAACCTTTGAAGACCTTCTTTTTTATTCCATTTGTAGTTCATTTCACGACTTTGATACATGATTTGCATTCATGATTTATCCCTGTCATATAAGATGATAGATTTGGATGCTAGGATCTGTAAATCTGTATTTATGTATGTCACATATAAGCAAATAAAAAAATTGTTTCATCTAACTAATAGAAACTTTTTAATTTTAAGAATAACTGAAATGTACTAACATGAAGAAATTGAACTGTGCATCAACATTGGATAGACCAGTATTAAATATTGTTACAGTAGGTGACAGCCTTAGAATGTTAACCATAGTCCTTTAGTTCAAAAGGTCGCTTTTCATGTCTTTGCCCTCATGAACTGAAGCATAGCATCAGAGAGATCCAAAGATTGGCCAATGGCATTTTCAAGCAATAAAATAGCAGGCAATGTCAGTCTCTCGTTGGCCATTGTCAATCAAAGATGCATTTTAATGAGCCTGAGCTTCGAAAAGCTGCAATCACCACTTGCATAGTGACCGGCAGCGTGAGTAGAATCTCAAAGCTATTCACATATTAGAAAAAGTGTCCTTCAGCTCTGCATCATGAATGAATTGGAGAACTTGGAGTGAAAAGTGCTTCCCGTGTAGCAAAATGTGACAGATGTTGTCCAATTCAGCACAGAGGTCTTCATCATTGATGTCTGAACATTCCCCACGTGCCAGCGTCTGGTGAAGGTCTGTATAATTGTTTGTGTGTTTTTCTGTCCACCGGCAGCTTATAGAGGTCATACAGAAAAACCCAGGTCTTTTTGCGGTGCTTCATTTTTCCAAACCTTTCTTTGACAGACACTCAAGCAATGTCAACAAGCATGCAAGACGGCCTCAACTCCTAAGTTTTCCACCATTTCCTCGCAGCAGTGATGGCATCTTCAAATCTGTTGTCTCTGTAGACCACAACGCAATCAAGGCCACTTCTCATCAAAGTAGTAGCAGTCATGATGTCCATCAGCTGAGTTTGTAATACCTTGTTTAGAACGTTTACTTTGAACAGGATATCATGCCAAACCACAACTGAGATGAGAAATTTGAAGTAAGTGATCTGGTTTGCCAAATTTTGCACCTCGTGTTGGATTCGATCCTCAGCTTTACTCAGCTGTGCCAGTTCCATCAGGGCATCATAAACCTCAGTCACTTGGTACCTCACTGGCCTTATGCTGTCAATGTGGCTCTCCCAGCGAGTGTCAGTGGCTTCACGGTCAGATTTGTAACATTGTAAGTGAAGATCTTCCAACTGATAGTTGATGCCGAAAATAGGACGTATATCCTTTGCAGTACTCCAGAGAAAGATACTGAATCTAAAGAAGATGATGCTGCATCTGACATACCCAGGCTGAGAGAATAGCAGCCACAAGACATGAAGAAAGCTCTTGGATTCAGAGCAACGATCTTTGCCTGGATACCTCTATTTCTTCCCTTCATGTTAATGCCGTTGTCATAGCCTTGGCTATGGCAGTCCCAAAGCTTTATTTTATTCTCATTCAAAATGTTCAAAAACAGTTCTGTTAGGTCTTTTCCAGTAGAGTCATCCACAGACCGAAATCAGATAATGTTTCTTTACCTGGATACAGCTATCCTTGTCATCAACAAATCTTATTGTAAATGACATCTTTTCAGTGTGACAAATGTCAGGAATGCAGTCCATCATTACGGCATAGTACTTCGCTTTGCTGAGCTACATCAATATGTTATCAAGCATTTTCCATGCCATAAGATCAATCAATTCATTTTGAATTGTTTTGCTGCAGTAATGGTCCATAGCTTCTTTATGAACTACTCTACGTAGGTGTTCATACATGACATTATCGTATTTCCCAAGGAGCTCTACCAGACTGAAGAAATTACCATGATGTTCAGTGAACAACTTATCTGACAAGCCCCAGGAAGCCAAATTATTCATTGCAAGGAAGAGGGTAATTGAGATCAGACACTTGAGCACATTCCTCCAATGGTGGGTTTTACATTAATAATGCACTGGTTTTCTGCATCTATGCATTTATTCAGCTTGAGCCTGGATTCAACCTCATCCATGTGGAGTAGGTCATAAAATGCCAGGTGACTTTTCATGTTGCCTCAGAGCATCAGCTAAGTTATGCCACTAATTGTACCCAGAAAGCGCAAGCAACAACTTGGCCTTCTTGTCAAATATTTTGTAACAAAAACAGAACATTTGTCAGTTGATTTCAAGTAAACTAGCCAAAGCCAATTCAGTTTCTCACCATTCTCGAGCACTCTTTCTCAGTGTGACTTTGAAAAGTGTCACTTCTGCTCATTTACTGGAAATGTCATATCCTCGATTTTGTCTGGCCCGTTCAAAATCAGTATCGGCAGCGTTTAGGATCGCCATCCATAAAACAGGATCTAATGTTTCGATTTATGGTGTACAGTTTTTCTCACTGCTGTCTCTGTCATCATGCAAGGCTGATTCTTTATCAGTTCTCTCCTTTTCATGTGAGCCACATTCTGCTTTATCATCACACTCCTTTACGCCGCCAGGAAAATTGGACAATTCTCCATCACATTCCTCACATTTCCATTCCAAAATTTATATTAATTGGAGAAGGGTTGCCTGTGGGGGAAAATTTTAAGAATAAGTGAAGTCAAAGATGGTATAATAATCTCATAATACCTGATGTTATAAAGATGATTTGATAAGATTAGACAAGTCTGGGTTCTTAAATGTGATTAGATAAAGAGCTATAAAAAGGAAGAAGCCCCTCTTGCAGCGGGGAACTAACATGCCCCTGAAGTAAGTAAGGAGATCCCAGGCTAGAAGGGGGACATGTGACAATGGGGGAATATCCAGGGAGGAAGCGGATAAGGGAACAAAACCAGATGTTAAATATTGCTATATGTTTTAATAGAAAAGATATTAATTTTAAAAAGTTAGGGCTCAGAATTTAAAAATCTATGGTAAATGAGACTCAAACCAGGATACAACAATATAGGTGTTGTGATATATCAAGGGCAGAGGGTGGCAGAAGAGTATGCGAAGGGAGGTATATCAGCACCAAGATGATCAGGGCTTTATTCGCTGCAGCCTAACTGAAGTCATGAGGGGGCAATTAGGAGCCAGCTGAGGCCAATTAGGGATCAGCTGGTGCTCCATAAAAGGGCTCCACCCCAAACACACAGGACACAAGCTGAAGGAAGTAGAGGTGTTGTGCTGTGCAGAGTGGAGCAAAGCAGCAGATTGGAGTAGCGAAGTGTGGGAGAGTGGAGGAACCACAAAAGGAGGTACTGAGCCCAGCAAGGACAGAGGGCCTGAGAGGCCAGAAGGACTGAGGGGGGAAAGTAGCCCAGGGGAAGAGGCTGCAGCTCCAAAATACAGAGCAAGCAGTCTAGAGTTGCTGGTCATAGGGCCCCTGGGCTGGGACCCGGAGGAGCGGGTGGGCCCGGGTCCCTACCCCGCTCCGCCAGGGAAGACGGGGTGACGGGCACTTTCCTGGCCCCCAACAGGAGCGAAGCACGTGACCCACTAACGGGGAGCCAGCCATCGGCCACAGTGTTAAAGAAAGAAAAAGCAATATGTGGGAGTTTTAAAATTACTGTGTGCCGAGCTGTATCTAAAATGTCTTATTTATAGAGGAGGTGTAAATGTAACCAAGACCTGACATCTTTCTGGCAGCTGGGTGGGGGGAAGAATCTGACTACTTATAACAAAGCGTAATATACTGGTTGAGAGCAGACTTCTTCTTCATGGGTTAGTTTATTAATGTCATGACAGTTAATGTGAAGGGGATGAACAAGCCAATAAAAAGAAAAAGGGTATTCTGTTCACTGAAAAGGGATTTTCCTAGTATAATCTAGGTACAGGAAACACTTGAAGGAAAATTATGATAAATACCTGAATGCTGCTTGGACACAGATACCATATGTCTCTCCAAGGCAATCTAATAGAATAGGGTGGCAATGCTCTTTTCAGCAAAACTCAGATACAGTAGGCAGATATATTTTAATTAAAGAGTATTTGAAAGGTAAACTTGTCACCTTAGCCAATATATATGCTCCCAATCAAGAGGAAGCTTCTTTTCTTATCAGTTTCTTGGGAACTTTAAGTCTTAGGGAAGAGAATATTATTTTTAGGGGAATTTTTAATGAGGTGCTTAATCCCACTTTGGATCAATCCAATATATATAGAGGGCATTCAGGAGGAGCAAGTGCAAATTTGATGCATTACATAGAAAATGAGGATCTGGTTGATGTCTGGAGGGAGACAAATCTGAATGTCAGCAACTATACATGTTATTCTGCTACTTGTGGATCTTATTTCAGGATTGACATGATTTTCGTTTCTAGGACCATGGCTAATTTGGTCAAAAAAAAAGGTAATCTCAGAGTTATAACTTGGTCTGATAATGCCCCTACATATATCAGATTAAGAGATTGGTACTCAGTGGAAAAACAAAGGGCCCAGCAGTTGAATAGGGCTTTGTTGTATGACACCCTTAGAATTCAAGAGCTGGAAGAAAATTTTCATAAATATATAGAAGAAAATAACAAATGTTCTCTGGGATGCTAGAAAGGTGATAATGAGCAAAATCCTTATAAATAAAGCATCATACCTGAAAAAAAAATGAGAGCCCCTGAAGGAAAAAGTTGGTTAAAGAACTTGTGTTTGGAAAGATAGACATAAATCTATAGGATCTAGAATTGTACAAGAAAATATATAAGATGAGAGGGAAAATTAACCTGTTTAAAACCAGATAAGATGCACAAATACTTAGATATATTTAAAAAATGGTATGAAAGGGCAGTAAAGCTTATAGGCTTTTAGCCAGAAAGCTTAAAAAAGAAAAGAGAAGAAACAGGACAAATTAACCATTCCTCTGGCTAGAAATAAAATGGGAGATTGAGTAAGAGTCATCAGACAGATCTCTGAAACATTTGCTAACTTTTTCCATATTTTGTATGCTTCAAACCATCCAAATCCTGAATTTATAAATATATCATTGAGAAGTGTGAAATTACCTCAGCTCTCAGAGTGTGATGTGGCAGCTCTTGATAGGCCAATTTCTTCAGAGGAAATTGAAGTTGTAATTTAAAATCCAATAAAGCTCCGGGTCCAAATGGGTTTTCTGGGAAGTATTATAGAGCTCTAATGCAAGTGTTTGTCCCTATTTTAATTGAATTTTTAATGGTATATTGCAGGGGTACGAGATTCCAGATTCATGGAAAGAGGCAAAAATTGTGGTCATTCCTAAAGAAGGAAAAGATCTTACCAAATGAATGTCGTACAGACCTATTTCTTTAATGTGGATGCTAAAATTTATGCTATGGTGTTAGCAGACAGATTGATTGTCATCTTGCCCTAATATGTCCAATCTGACCAATCTGGATTTGATGCTGGATTTCTATCTGATAAATATCAGTAGAACTCTGAAATTGATCTATAGTGCTAATTTTAGCAATTCTTCCTTTATACTGCTTTCTCTGAATATGAGAGAGCCTCCGACCGCCTGGAGTGGGAATACCTCTGGTAGATTTTAGTTTGGTTTTGGCAATCAGTTTTATAGGGGCGTAACAGCCCTATTCACTTATTCTTCCGTGTCTGTTTTGGTTAATGGTCATTGGTCCCTTCATTTTAATTTGTCCAAGAGTAAGACGGCTGTCCATTAGCCCTCCTCTTGTTTGGCAATGGAGCTATTTGCAATAAATATGAAAAACAACCCCTTGGTAAAAGGCATAAAAATGCCTTCTGGATTAGAACACAAAATAGCTTTGTATGCTGATAATGTCTTATAATACTTGCAGGGTCCAGAAGCCTCATTAAAACTTATAGAACAATTGCCTTTGGAATTTGAGCAGGTATCAGGTTTCAAAATAAAATGAGATAAATCTGAAATTTAGGAATAAATATTCCTGAAAAGGTCAAAGCAAACTATTGTTAGCTATATAAATTTAAATGTGTAAAAAAATCTTTAAAGTATGTAGGCATAAATATTGTGGAGAAATGTAAAAATCTTTTAAAGGCAATGTCCTCCTGAAGTTGTTTTTGTTTCAGTGCATCCCTGTTGCTATCCCTGACATGACATTAAAACATGAAGGATGTGCTATTAACATTAATATGGAAACATAAAAGACAAAGGGTGAGTTCTAAAGTTCTGTGTAAGCATACATGGGGTGGGCTAACTTTCCTTAATTTGACTTATTATTATTATGCATCACAATTAAAAGATGAGATCAGTTGGGTTATCAATAGACTATCCAAAAACTGGGTAAAACTTGAACAAGAGTGGAGCCCAAATATAGCTATTACTAGTGATTGTTGGTGCTAAAAAGAAATTTAGGTCGCCAAAAATAAAAAAAATCACTCTTTCATCCGGACCACCTTAACAACATAGGACAAATTTTTTAAATTCTGTTGCCGAGGCCCTCTCTCAGACACTTTCATTAATAACAAGGATTTTATCCCTAGGAAATATCCAAGTGACTATTCATTCTGAGTAAAGCCAAGATTGCTCAATTTGGACAGCCATTCCTGAGTCCTGATTTGAAAGTGTACCAAGAGATGTGTAATAATGTAAATAATATAAAGATCCCATATTTTCAATATTTACAAGTCAGACATACCTTGACATTGGTGTGCTTATTCCCTATTCCTTCCCACCTCTTTGGGAATCATGCTTGTGGAACTTCCCCATCACATCATAGAAGATGCCATGCACAATCCACATATCCAGCCATGCCTTGAGCCGCAGAACCACACCAGTTCCAGAATATGGGGTCCTCCTCAACCACAGGGCCCAGTTTGACCCATCCAGTTCTCACTTACTTTACTGGGAACTTAACTCATGCATCCAATGGCAGAATTTGTCCTTTAGACAGCCTTTGCTTAGCTATTATTTGATGACTTGAAAATTGTCCTCTGTTTTAACTAATGACTAATTTTACTCTATAGATTTAAAAAAAAAACACCAAATACCTCAGTTAAACTAATCTATTAAGCCAAGAGAATAGTAAAAGAACAGAAATTCATAAAGTGGTGAACATGAAAATGGTAAAGCAAATGCTCCATACTCCCAAGTGCCAATTCATTAATGATTACATGCATTATTCATGCAAAACTTGAACAGGCTTCCATCAGGGAAAATTGCTTAAAGTACATATTGTGAGGAAAGCAGGCACTATTGCCATTTTGAAATCGTGTTTTTTCTCCTGTCCATTTCTCTCTCCACTAGGCATCAGTGGTGCAGGCAGCCAGTTTTGGCAAGCAAAATCACAATGCCCCATTGTATTGTGATTAATAAGTGAATTTACAAAGGGGAGTTAAAGGAAGTGCTTGAGCAAATTTTTTTTTGGGGGGAGGGGGGATGAAAAAATGTATCCCAATGAACTCTTTTAGTTATTACTCTATTACTCTATAGCATTTCTAAGAGTAGGTCTACACTAATGATGGTGAGTAGAGTACAGACACTGCACGTCCCACTAGCACGGGTATAAATAACATTGTAGACAGTGAGGTACTGCTTAGGCGAGTAGAGTACCCTATATGACTGAACCTTAGGGTATATACCCTACATGGCTGTCTACATGCCAAATCAGTGCCTTCCAAATCTACACTGTAATTTTTAGCAATGTGGTTTCCTGCTGTCTCCCTGCTCCGGGAGCCTTTCCCCACTGCTTCCCTCCTGCTGGAGATTTTTACTCTCATGGATAGCTACACACAGCAGTGAGTGTGAATGCAGCCTGCCTTTAACAGCGGCATGTAACTACACATATCCTACACACTGTGCCTTTGTGTAGACAAGTGAGAACTAATGGGTTGTCCTTTCTAAAGGAGAATAGTGTTTTTGACCTCATACAAATATAAGAACGGCCACACTGGATCAGGCCAATGGTCCATCTAGCTCAGTAGCCTGTATTCTGACAAGGCCAGTGCCAGATGCTTCAGAGGGAATGAATGGAATGGGGCAATTTCAGTGATCCATCCCCTGTCATCCAGTACCAGCTTCTGGCAGTTGGAGGGTTAGGGACACCTGTAGCATGAGGCTATGACCCTGACCATTTGGCTAATAGCCATTGATGGACTTTCATAACGTCCCATGGCAATGAGTTCCGCAAGTTTATAGTGCATTGTGTGAAGAAGTACTTCCTTTTGCTTGTTTTAAACCTGCTGTCTGTTAATTTCATTGGATGGCCACTAGTTCTTGGGTTGGATGAAGGGGTAAATAACATTTCTTTATTCATTTTCTCCATACCATTCATGATTTTATAGATCTCTGTCACAGTTCTCCCTTAGTCGTCTCATATCTAAGCTGAACAGTTCCAGGCTTTTTATCTCTGCTTATATGGAAGCTGTTCCATGCCCTTAATCATTTAGTTGCCTTTCTCTTCACTTTTTCCAATTCTAATATAGTTTTTGAGATGGGGCAACTGCATACAGTATTCGAGGTGTGGGAGTACCATAGCTTTATATAGGGGCATTATGATTTTTTCTGTCTTACCCCTTTCCTAATGGTTCTTAAAATTCTGTTAGCTTTTTTGATTGCCATCGTTTGTTTTGAGCAGGTGTTTTCAGAGAACTATCCACAATGATGCCAAGAACCCTTCCCTGAATGGTAACAGCTAATTTAGACCCCATCGTTTTGTATGTATAGTTGGATTATATTTTCCAATGAGCATTACTTTGTATTTATCGACATTGGACTTCATGTACCATTTGTTGCCCAGTCACCCAGTTTTGTGAAATCCCTTTGTAACAGTTAGCTTTGGATTTAACTATCTTGAGTAATTTTGTATCATCTGAAACTTTGGTCACCTCACTGCTCACCTCCTTTCCTGGATCATTTATGAATATGTTCACCCCTTTTAGCACTGATCCCAGTAGATTTCCCTGGGAACCCCTCGATTTACCTCTCTCTTTGGTGAAAACTGACCATTTATTCCTACCATTTATTTCCTATATTTTAACCAGTTACTGATCCATGACAGGATTTTCTCTCTTATCTCATAACAGCTTACTTTGCTTAAAAGCCTTTGCTGAGGGACCTTGTCAAAAGCTTTCTGAAAGTCCAAGTACAGTCTGTCAGTTGAATCATCCCTGTCCACATGCTTGTTGACTCCCTTAAAGAATTCTAATAGATTTTTGAGGCATGATTTCCCTTACAAAAGCCATGTTGACTTTTTCCCAACAAATTGTGTTATTCTATGTGTCTGATAATTCTGTTGTTTATTATAGTTTCAACCTGTAATTGCTAAGATCTCCTCTGGAGCCCTTTTAAAAAATAGGTGTTACATTAGCTACCTGCAGTCATCTGGTACAGAGGCTGATTTAAGAGAGATCTTAAATTCTGCGATTTCATTATCTTAGTTCCTTCAGAACTCTTGGGTAAATACCATCCGGTCCTGATAACTTCTTATTATTTAGTTTACAAATTTGTTTGAAAACCTCCTCCATTGACACCTCAATCTCGGACAGTGCTTCAGATTTGTCACCTAAAAATAATGGCTTGGGTGTGGGGATCTCCCTCATATCCTTTGCAGTGAAGATTAATGCAAAGAATTAATTTAACTTCTCTGCAATGGCCTTGTCTTCCTTAAGTGCCCTTTAGCACCTTGATTGTCCAGTGGCCTCACTGACTGCTTGGCAGACTTCCTGTTTCTGTTGTACTTTTTTTATGTTAATTTTTGGGTCTTTAACTACTTGCTCTTTTTATACATTTGCACTTGATTTGCTAAAGTTTATGCTCCCTTTTATTTTCCTCAGTAGGGTTTGACTTCCAATTTGTATAGGATTTTTTTGGGGGGGTCTCTAACTGCCTCTTTTACTCTTCTGTTTAATCATGGTGGTATTTTTTTTATTCTTTTGCTGTTTATTTATTATTTGAGGTATATATTTAGTTTGAGCCTCTATCATTGTAATATTAAAAAGTTTCCATGCAGGCTTTTTATCCTTGTGACTGTTCCTTTTAATTTCCATTTAATTAGCTTCCCCATATTTGTGTAGTTCCCCTTTTTGAAGTTAAATGCTGCTGTGATGGGTTTCTTTGCCTTTTCCCCCTACAAGGATGTTAAATTTAATTATATTATGGTTGCTATTACTGAGCAGTTCAGCTATGTTCACCTCTTGCACCAGATCCTGTGCTCCACTAAGAAGTGAATCAAGAATTGCCTCTCGCTTTGTGGAGTCCAAGACAAGCTGCTCCAAGAAGCAGTTATTGATGGTGTGTAGAAATTTTATATCTGCATCCCTTCCTGAGGTGACATACACCCAATCAATATGAGGACAGTTGAAATCCCCCATTATTACTGCATTTTCTGCCTTTGTAGCCTCTTTTATCTCCCTGAGCGTTTCATCATCACTGTCACTATCCTGATAAGATGGTCAATAGCATATTCTTACTGCTGTGCTCTCATTTGTCTCCATAGAGATTCTATGGTATAGTTTGATTTATTAAGATTTTTACATCATGGTTTTAAGACACAGGCCTGTGTCAGAGCTACACCAATCCATGAGCTCCCCAGTGCCCACGGGAGGGTGCACATAGTACCTCACTTTAGAAGGATAAAACTTGTGTCCTCCCTGCTGCCAGCCTGCTCCACTGGTGATATGGCCTTTTAAACTGATTTGCGCTCCACAGAGCAGCAGGAGGAAGCAATCCTGTGTTACAGTTGTGCCTGACTGTAGGGATGGGGGCCAAAGATCAAAAGTCTATTTTTTCCTTCTCCCCTCTTTCTCATGCACACAAGGGCTGAAAAAAATGACCCTCTGTCATTGATTCCAGACTTGGATATTAATATACACTAGTTTAAAACAGAGGTTTTCCAGCAAATGGGCTATGCATGTTGAATATCCATTGAAAGCCAATAACTGTCAAGATGTAGTCCATCACTTGTCTGCAGAGCTCTTCCTTGTGGTGTACAAAATTAGATACTTTGGAACCCAAGCAATGGAGGACTGGGGTGTTGCCTATTGTGGCAGGATCCAAAAAGTCTTTCCTTATGATAAAGTGACCCATAGAATAACAAAAAATTGCATAGCTACTGTTTATGGGCCCTGCACTGCAGGCATTTGTGCACTTGAGTAAGTTTACCTACGTAAGAGGTTCTACTGAAGACAGTGGAGTTACTTTCATGAGTAATTTAGTTAAACATTTAAGTGTTTGTAGGATTATATCCTAAAAATATTTTTTCTACCTTCTCCCTGTGCCCCCACTGTCACTTTTAATTTTTTAACTAAATAACTTCCCTTGTGCTTAAAAGGAATAGTTGTATGCACTTGCTGTTTTTCTGGTTCTTGACTTAGTGGCTGCTACATCAGTGCACAAAAATGTGACCTAAATAAAAATCATTGAATAATCATTGGAATGTATGGGCAAGTACAGTTATTTTTAGGAAAATTATTTTTATTTACTTATGCTTTTAGATTTCTTTGTCACCTGGGCAGGGTTGCAGGCACAGACATGTATGCACACACTGAATGACTCCTCTGTTTGTTCCTTTTAGTAGTCCACTCTGCACTTTGTTTAAACAAACTTCCAGTGCAATACTAGAGATGTTCTTGCAGAACCCTTTTCTAAATAAATAAGGGTTCTTTTAGTCTCTAAAACAGCCTTTTATGAATTTATTTGTTTGCTGAAATCTGTGTCTAGACTGCTATTATACATTTAAATCCTGCTCATGTGATTATTTATGTCAGAAATAAATCTTCAGGATTTTTCTATGTAATATGAATGAAAAATGCTATACAAGGGCTGGATATGAATCTCTCTCTCACACACACACACGCTCACACGTAATACGTAATAATGATCCATGACTGGACCAGGAGCATCATGCCATGCAGGGGACACTGGGGGAATTTCCACTCCTAGCCAGAGGAAGAGGTTCTAGTGAGGGAAACTTGAGGGATTTCTAAGTAACACATCCAGTTGGTGGATAATGTTCAATTAGCAGAGGAAGTGAAAGCAGAGTTATAATATAAAGAGACTTAATCTCTGACCTAATCTGTGGAAAAAATACCAGAGTCTGAAACACTCTAAGTCATGCTTAATTTGGAGTTGTGGTCAAGAAATAAAAACTTACGGCTGTAACCTCCACAAGGTCAATATTGAATCAGTGGTATAATTTTTATCTCCCACTTGATGAATAAACATTTTATTCTATATTTCAGATTTTTAAGGACTCTCACCTCATTAAGGGAATGAGAATATTATAAACCAATAAAGTGTCCTGTACCATATCCACTGCTGTGCACTGACTCCTTTGCCTTACTCTGATGATGCAATGTAACTATAAACATGGCTCAGTCAGCCGTATAAGCTGAGGTTATGGTTCTTTTACATGGCTAGAGCAGCACAAAGCCACTGGAGCACGCCAGTGAATCTGTCTTCTGATTTATAAATAAGGGGGAGATTTTCAGAGGTACAAAGAGGAATATAGGCACCCAACAGCCATTGAGTTTTAATGGGAGTGACAAATATAAAAGACGTGGGGCTTGATCCTGCATACACTTGTTCACTGTCAACTTTGGCAAAAAGGGTACAGGATAATGCCTTTACTTTTATTTGGCAGTTTATTAGCAGGCAGTGCCAGAGGTCTCATATTAAGATTTGCCATTCTTTACTGAATCTTTTCTCTTGGTAAATAATATCTGATTTCTCACTCTTAATATATGTGATTCTGTAGATGACAATGTATAAAAGAAACAGTGTAGGGGGAAGCAGGAAGAGATGGAAAATGAATGATCACTTCTGTCATCAGACACAGGTGAAGAGGTGGAGTGAAAACTAAACTGGAAAGCATCCTTTAAGTGCTATTTTTTACAATTTTTATCACACAGGAAGGGGTGTCTGTACAGATTTTAAGCCCAAAAATGGAGCTTTTTTTGGAATGTTAATCTGTCACAATACGTGGGGAGATGAAAAATCTCTTTGATTTTAAACACAGGATAAAAATAAAAGGAGTACTTTAAAGTGTCTGTATATTTCAGTGTGGGTTTATTGTACTGTTTTTTATTCCAAGACTGGTCATGTAGAGAGGAAGCAGTAAATACTTTTCTGTGCATTGTAATTTTTTGAAAACTGAGTAGTAACCAGCTCTGTATTTTAAAAATTATAAGCAAATTTCCTTGTTCTAAGAAGTGATTTGCAGACCTGTTACAATAGGGAATGATCATAAAAAAAAAATACACAGATTTCAAAAGCACAATCAGCGAACAAGAAAGCTCAGAAGGAAATCAGGATTGACTCCTTCAGTGGAGGCATATGCAAGTTCAGAAATTGGAAACTTTCCTCATCCAGTAGCTGTGTTACAAGTGATGGTTTAAATGGGCCAACAGCATGACTAACTTTTCTCTTTCACAAGCAGCTCCTTTTCATTGTCATCACTAACTTCTACTCAAGGATGGGAATTTTATGTGTCATTTCTGTAATATTTTTTCCAAAATGTATTCTACATTTCCCCCCCACCACCACCCTTTTACTGATTACTGGGACTTCTCTTGCTAGTACTTCTACTGATACAATCTTTGACAAATTATGGAATCAGGCTCTGACTGGAGTCAAGTGCTATAGAAAAGCTACACAAATATGCAACCTTTGTAATTCTAAGTTCCACACCAAACTGTAGCACCTGAATCTGATAGTGAAGCACTAAAAGAGATACTAGAAGTGGAGGGAGATGAAGATTCTGAAAAAGAAGAGAGTAAAACAAACCTAAAGTAAGTTTTGAAAAAATTCCAGAGAAATCACAAGTGTTCCTACACTAGAGCAGAAATTGGGCCCTGATTCAGGAAAGTACTGAAGCTCAGTTCATCCTTATTTAGCAAAGCACTCAATCACATACTGAACTTTAAGCCAATTAAAGTAAAAGGGACTTAAGCAAGTGCTTAAAATTAAATGTGCTTAAGTGTTTTGCTGAATCGAAGCCTTAGTGATGACAGGGAAAAAGAGCTACATTTGAAGATGAAGACTGAGCTTGGTGGTGCTGCTGGTATTTTCAAAAGCTCATATGCATCAGTCTGGCCTTGCACCACATCTCACTGTTATAACTGGGGTCTGCTGAAAAGAGACTGCCATTTGGGCTAAATTATGTAATGGATTATTTTATGTGAAAAAGTGTCCACTCAGGATTGGATGATAATACTAAACTTTACCAAACTGTGACCAGAATAGGATTTGAACTCTGATAATAAAGACTTGCTACCATTTGTGGCTATGTGTGTCTCAGTTCATCACAGGAAACACATATGCTCTGACTTTTAGAGGGGCTGACTACCAGGAGCGCCCATTGAAGTTTTTATAGTTGCTCACCGCCTTAAAATATCGGGCTAACACTATTGCACAGTTTACAATCCAGTGACTTAATACTGCAAACGTTTTACTCAGTTACACTACTCATATGTAACTTTTGCTCATATATGCTTAATAATCCGTAGATTTGGAGTTTGAATGTTGGCCATAACGGATACGTGAACACACCACAAAAGCGAAAGGGCAAGGATGGCTTTTGGGTACAGATTTTATAATTATATGGCTATTCATTGGTACCACAGCTTTCTATTTATTTTTTTTTAACTAGAATACAAATACACTCCTTTTTGGTTGGTTCCTTTTTGGTTGCACAAATTAAATGTAACATTTTTCAGTGAGAGGTTGGGGTGATTGGTTCCCTCCATATTGCCTCATTAGTGATCTTGTGCTGCATATTATCCTTCATATCAGTTCTGTAGATATCAGGCCTCCCTGACTTCTCCTGGGCAGGCTTCAAGATGTGCGTATTTGGTCTATTGTTAATTTCTGACTGTGCTAATTGTACTTTATCATCCATATATTCCACATTGATTTTAATTAGACTTGCTTGACAGACAGGTTCTTCCTATACTCCCACAATTCCTTTTCTCAATTGTGGCAGTACTGTTGTTCTTGACATTTTATAGAATATGATCCAAACTCTGCTCTCCTTTACTCCAGCATCAATCCAAGGCAATTGCACTGATTTCAGAGGAGTTGATCTTAATTATTACATTATAAGTGAGACCTGAATTTGCTTGTATGATTGACAGTTGCAGATATCTGAATGAGAGGCTTGGGAGCAGCATCAAAATTTCCAAAAACAATGTTCGATCCTTGTCCTTAATGCATTTTGTGTTACTAAAGAATGCATCAAGTGATGACTATGTGATAGGAAAATTATAATTATAAAGGCATGGAAATGAGAATTAGACATGCCTAACAATCACACTTTCTGTCAAACATACAGTGGCATTGTGGAAATGTAATGAGTTAGTGTTTTTTTTAATTTTTTGTTTTTTATTACACCACAACAGGGGAATTTCTAAATTTACATTTCCAACATTTTTTCTTTTTTTAAACAAAAAGAAGTTGATGAAATTTTGAGGATGTGGTGATTAATCCCAGCCACTCTTGCCTTTGGTCAGTGATCAGTTGCAGTTTATTTTCTGAAAATGGAAAGGGAGAAAAGTGCTGTGTTTTCCTATGTCTGAAGCTATGAGTTATAATGAATTGCTTTTCATTTGAACAAAGGCATTTACTTTTTTATAGGAAAGTGATTTTTGCTTCTCCTTTTGAAATGGG
Source organism: Emydura macquarii macquarii (assembly GCF_026122565.2). Classification (NCBI taxonomy): domain Eukaryota; kingdom Metazoa; phylum Chordata; order Testudines; family Chelidae; genus Emydura; species Emydura macquarii. Next base: position 12,689,981 of record NW_027132559.1, on the reverse strand, counting down.
GATATTTTGGTGCACACAATACTTACATCTATTGCACCAAAATTATTTGCACCAAACTGTAAAATGTTAGTAGTTCAGCTCTCACAGGTTCAAGTGACATCGGCTGATGTTTAATGGGCTCTCGCTTTTATTCTACAGAAAAATGCAAAGGAAGAGGAAAAGCAGGTTCGCATTTTGATTCAGCCCGGAGACGGAGTAGAGCTGTCCTTTATCATATCTCCGGACACCTTCAAAGAAGAGAAAAGAACAAATTAAAAATTAATAATGTAGGTGTAATGCACGTTTCATTTTCCCTCCTCTTTTTAGCACATATGTTCTCTTGCTTCTGAAAGAGCAGCAGATGCTCTCACTAGCTTTACTAATTATTTTTCATTTTCTTTGACATACATATTTGCACAGTTGTTTATTTTAACAAATGCACTGAAAAAGGTCAGCACATACATAAGAAAAGTCCTTAATCGCAATGTTGTCATAGCAAGAGGATTAAAGTATATTACAGTGCAGTGCAGAGCAGCATGTAGACAGCTATGGCTGTGGTATTTCACTTGCAGTTTATGAACCAGGACAATACATTTAGTCACATTATACATATGGGATATTTTTATCAAAAGAAAAGGCCTTCTGAAATTTCTCAAAACTTAATTGTAATTTCCAGTTTTCCCCATATAATTGCTTTTATTACCTTTTGCTAGAAGGTCCATTAATAGATTAAAGTAATAAAAATCTACATGTTACAAGAAATCCAGAAGGGATTTCACGGTGAAGAACATTTGGTTTGAATATATCTAACTTGGTTCTGTACATAAACTGATTTGCTTGTACTTTAATTGCAGTAATACTTCCTCTGTAATAAGAAAATGTTGATGCTTATCTCTAAGTAACTGTAACTGACAAGTGCGGTCATAAAACACTCCATGGATGTTGTATTTGTTTTAACTTTGTCCGTTTTGTTCAGGGTCAGCCTTTCTATCATTATATTCCTGATACGCCCCCCTCCCAGAAGACACAAAATAAAATAACTATAAATTCTGGGTAAAGCCATTAGGCTTTTTTGATAAATCGTAACCAGTAAATAAAATAGTTGCCTGTTACCATGATGCCCTAAGTGTCTACAATCCCCTTCCAATCAACGACCCCAAAGTATGTCAATATGATACACTGTGGGTATGTCTACACTGACGGCGGCAAAGTCGCCACTGTCAGATCAATCTTTCTGGATTAAGTGAGCAGTCAGTGAAGACCTGCTCAATCGATCAAGAAGTCAACCTAGTAAAACCACCTCCTCAAGTAGTGTAGTGCTGCGTCAATGGGAGTGCACTTCCTGTCAGCGCAGTGCAGTGAAGACACCGCGCAGAACGGAAGTACAGCAGTCGACGGGAGTTACGCAAACTACTCTGCATAGCTTGCGTAACTCCCATCAACTGATGCCAAATTTCCAGGTAAGAGTAGACCAGACCTGTGATAGCCAGTTGTCAAAGCAGTACTCAGAACCTCAAGAGCCAAATCCTCAACTGCAGTAGACCAGCGTAACACCATTGAAATTGATGCTTGTTTACACCCACTGAGGCTTTGGACCCAAGTCTCCAACTCCTTTTGAACTTTAACCCAGTGTTGATGACTCCTTTGTTCCTCTACCTCCACACAGGTGAGTGATCAGAATCTTACAGCAAATATTCTTACAGGGAATCTTAAAGCAAATAGTACTAATTATGCTTGTCTGACATCACTCTATGATGTCACGTCAGCACATTCACTCCCTGCTGCCATTAAGCAGGACTCATGAGCTCTGCCTGTCTCCTCAGCCCAGTGAATAAGACTGACTTCCAATTAAATGATTATAAAGGAATGTAGTGTGCATGATCCTAAGAGAAACAGAAACAAGATTGATTACTTAATTTATATGCTGAGCCGAGATGTCTCATAATTCCTTAAACCTGAGGGACCATTACACATATCAAGCATTCAGGAAATAGGTGGATTGCTAAGGGTGGAGATTGCACAGTGTTGTGGGAGGGAATAAGGAGCTCACACAAAAGCTGGACTGAAATGTGATCCTTGCACTCATGGAAACTCAGACTGCTCTTTTAACAACTCCTTTGGGAGCACAACTCCCCCCCCCCAGGGCACAGGAACAGGTGAGAAGTTAATAAAGCCATGTCCACTGTCTTCCCAAATTGCCCGCTAGCAAATCTCTCTGGCCATGCAGCCCCGTGTGTGTGACTTCCCAGTGTATGAGCAAATTCTGAGAGGCCATACTTGGAGGCACAATTATTTTGGTGCTGTACTGGGGCAAAGCAGCTCCTCACAGCCTTAAATGAGGGTTTGGCATAATCTAACTCTTAATGATTTGGTCAGGGGCCACTGCAAAAACATTGCCACTTCAAACTTGCCAGTTCTTTAGTGCCCACCCTCAAATATAGAATCTTCCAACATTGGGAAGTATTCTCATTAACGTAGTGGCTGTGAGCAACTCTCAGCTAGAAGCAGAGCACAAAGCCAAGCCCCTTAGACTTTCACAAAGTCTTTGACAAGGTCCCTCACCAAAGGCTCTGAAGCTGTCATGGGATAAGGGGGAAGATCTTCTCCTGGAGCAATAACTGGTCAAAAGGTAGGAAACAAAGGGTAGGAATAAATAGTCTGTTTTCACATTGGGGACTGGTGTCCCAAGGGGTCTGTACTGGGACCAGTACTGTTCAGCATATTCATATATGATCTGGAAAAAGGGTTAAACAGTGAAGTGGCACAATTTGCAGATGATACAAAACTACTCAAGCCAGTTAAGTCCAAAGCAGACTGCGAAGAGTTACAAAAGGATCTCACAAAGCTGCAGCAGGTATATCTTGCACAGTCTCTCTGGCTACATCTACGCTGCCATTAAACAGTCGTGGCTGGCCCATGTCAGCTGACCTAGGCTCCTGGGGCTTGGGCTATGGAGTTCTAAAATCACAGTGTAGACGTTTGGGCGCAGGCTGAAGCCCAGGTTCTGGGACCCTCGCAGCAAATTTTACAGCCCCATAGCCCAAGTCCTACGAGCCCGCGTCAGCTGACTTGGGCCAGCCATGAATGTTTAATTGCAGTGTAGACATACCCTCTGTGCACTGCAGAGTTTGGGGGAGATATTGTGGTCTGCACTATCTCACACTCTGGAGTGTGCTTTAAAGGCACAGCCTAGACCTGAATGAGAAAGCACATTTGTGTATCAGTAGAAGGATTTAACTGACTATATTCACAACTAGTATTGTCCTACAGCCTGACTCATCAAAACTATATGATTTATTTTTCAAGTTACAGTAACTTTTGTGTTCATAGCAATATCACAATGGGAGGTCTAAGGCACTGATCACAATAGACACGCTGAATTGTCCCTTGTCTTTCCCACTGCTTTGTCAGTTCCCCAGAGAAAAAGAAATAACTCATGAATTTAAACAATGAACTGTGTTATGTGAAAAGATGAAGATAAGAATAATAGCCCTTATAATCAAGAACTTAAAACAAGGGACAAACTTTGTTATGGCATGCTCAGGGCTCGTCCTGCTTAGGGAAAATAATCTCAACAGCTGTATTGCAATATAACTAAAACTCACCCAGGTCTATGACAAACAAGAAACCATCGATAGCTGTGAATTAACACAACAGCAGAAATATTTTTAGAGCCATATACTTAGGAGAAAGAACAGCTTTCTCAGATTTATGACTCTGTCATGGGTATAAGACGAGTATAACAAAGAGACAAGTGCTATCCAAGGATGGCATGGAGAATCAGCCTGTAAAGAATATTCACTGGAATATTCTTGGAGTGAGAATTTTGAACAATAGTGCAAGTCTAAGAAAGAAAACATGAAGATACAGTTGTTAGAAGAAAGAAGATATTCTTTTATTATTTATTATTTATTATTACTATTTGTATGTCACTAGCATCTAAAGTCCAAACTGAGATTGGGATGTAAGAGAGAGTCCCTACCATGAAGAGTTGATAATCTAAGTAAACAAAACAGACAAAAGATGGGAAGGGAAATGTAGGGACTATTCAAAAGCTCATACAGCAACTCAGTGGGAATAGACCCCAAGTCTCTTGACTTGTAAGCTAGTGCCCTACTCTACAGATCATACTGCCTCTGAAGCACAATGACGAACGTTTACTAGACTTCCCTGGAAATTCCCCTAGGATGGGGCTCGTGCAAAATAATCCAAAAAGAATTGCAGAGGGCGAAGTATTCCAGGCCAGTGGAAGCAGCTGTGACTCCTTCCTCTGGAGCATCAGGAATTATTGCTGCTGAAGCTGGGACACTGGACAGGGTGGGCCAGTGCTCTGAGATGTACTTCTAGGCTGAGCATTCTCTCTCTCAGGTGCTTGACTGGCTGTTTCTTTCTCACATGCTCAGGGTCTAACTGATTGCCATATGTGGAGTCAGGAAGGTAATTTCTCCCCAGGTCAGACTAGCAGTGACCTTGGTTTGTTTGTTTGTTTGTTTGTTTGCCTTCCTTTGCAACATAGAGTGCAGTTCACTTGTCAGGACCGTATGGGTATATCTCAATTAATCAATTTCCTGCCATTATAGGGGCCATGGCATGAGTGCCCTTCAGTCCCTCCTATTTTCTGCCTGTGACACATAATAGTTTAGTGTCCTGCAGGCTGTAATACTTTCATCTAATACAGATTTCTGGGTTTATTGTGCAGGTGGCTAAGTGGTGGTGGTGGTGGTCTGTGATACACACGAGATCAGACTTAGTGATCTGAAGGTCTCTTCTGGACTTAAACTATATATGGCAGGGGGGGAAAAAACCACAGGTTCAGCAGCTGCAGAAATGAATTAATATTGCAGAGTACAAAACTAACCTACCAAGATCAATGGAGTAATTTGAATAAATGTATCAAACAGGTAGAGTTAGTATTTGACACTGCAGAAGAGAAGTGGGAGAATGGTCCCTTGGAGAAATGGAGAATTCTAAGGAAGCTTCAGTAAATGTAAAACATAAGGAGCTGGAAGATAAGATATTTCTCCTCAAAAGAGAACTAGAACTAATACAAAGAGCAACATTTTATACTGTCTGATTAAAAATGAACTGACAGCAGCCTGGACTTGTGGAACATAGGAAAACAGGATGAAGCTGTTGAACACCAGAACAAGGCAAAACCTCAGATTAGTGCAACTATGAAAATTCAGCCCGTGAACTTGAAGAATGAAGGGGCTGACGATGAAAAAGACAGAAATATCAGTGTTCCAAGAGAAATGTGCAATGATAAAGGTTGTGACAGACAAAGCTAGTTCGCGTATGCCTGCAGTCGCACAGTTGTTATCCATTTGTTGTGTTCATATTGAATAACTTCAGGATCAGAAGCAAACTTGTCTTGCTGAATGCATGCCAATTTCTACACTGTATTTTGTGAAGCTTTTCATTATCAGTACTGCAGGCCTGATGATAGCCGTACTAACCAGAATCAGAATGACACTGGGCAAGTGCTTCTGTTAGTGAATAATAATATGAGAAGGTTCATTAATAGATGCTGATGTTCAGCAGAATGAGAACTCTTTTTTGAAACTCTTGAGAGACAAAGAGACTGAAAATGAGGGAATTGGGTAATGTACTTGAATATGAAATTTGTATTTGCAGCAACCACTGCAGATAAGGACTCAAACAAGTTTCTCCTCTGGGGAACAAGGCTACCCAATGCACCATAAGTATACTCTAATGTCTATTGGGTCGTGTTCAATTTATTTGTGAGGCAAGATCTAGTCTGAATGCAATTATAAATAATGTTTAGGTTCATATAGCAGGAGTAAAAAGTCAAATAGTTTGTCTTAGGATAAAATGAAAGAGACTGCTTAAGAGGTAGAAGTGGAAGTCAGGTTGGGAGCCTTAAAGTCTACCTGTCCTGCAGAAAAGGATAGTCCTTTAAACAGGAACTCAATGGTATTTAATGGAATTCGTCCAGCAGAAAAGGAAATACAGTCAGTTCTTGGTCAATCCTATTCTTTATTAATTCTCACCTCTTGTGGGTTGATGGGGATTAACATTCACAGTTATCAGCCCATCAGCAGCATTAACAGGTCTGTTGCATTAGGGAAAGCACAACTTTGCAAAAACATTCCCTGTCAATATGAGGGGAAAATAAAGTATCTGATCATTTTCACAAGATATATTTCTGCCTTGCTTGAAGGAATGTGCTTCATTAAAACAGAGCTCTTTGTCTTGTAGGGAATGTCTATGCTACAGTTGGGAGGTGTGATTCCCAGCTCACATAGACAAACTCACACTAGCTCTGCTCAAGCTAGTGCGCTAAAAACATCAATGTAGCCTGGGGTAGCATGGGCAGTGGCTTGGACCAGTTGCCTGAGTACATACCTAGGGGCCATTCAGGTTTGTACTAAAGCAGCTAGCCCAAGATATTGTCCATTCTACCGCAAGCTACACTGCTATTTTTAGCACACTAGCTCAAGCAGAGGTAATGCAGTTCTGTCTACCCATACTGGGAATCACACCTCCCAGTTGCAGAATAGACATACCAATAGACATTATACTGAAAGTGTAGAGTAATTATTACTGATATAAGAGCCTTGGTTAACAAGTCCCTCAACCATGCATGTTGTATGTGATCCGAGACAAGCTTAAACAATGGTAGCTTTAAGTGTTAGATGTATGTGGTACCTGAGTGATTCTATTTTTTTCATCCTTTTTTTTTTCTTTTCTAGTTTAAAAACTAATGTAGTGTTTTGTGTAGTCTGTTTTCATGATGTCTGTTTCAACCTCATTCTATGTTTAAAAGGAATGCTACTCTCACCGTGGGGATGGGCAGAAGGAGAACAATTTTGGGACAAAGTCTGATTTCAGATACACTGGTGTAAATCCAGAGTAACTTTAGTAGATTTACACCAGTGTAACTAAGATCAGAATCTGTCCATTTATGAAATGCAAAGTGCTTTTTCTGCAAAGGTGACCTCTGTGCTTTGCTAAATTAACTTAATGAAGTTTCTATGCACTTAGCATCCAACCCTGTCCCCAATGAAGTCAATAGGAGTTTATTGAAAGGAACCAAGCATTTCTTAGTTCAGTTTCATATATGGTAGGGCTAGCATTAGTCGGTCTGGTTCAACTCTTTTACAGACTGTTTATTTGTGAGCTAAAGCATATCTTCTGCCAGAATTTTTCAACGATTCACAGCCATCAAAAACACAGACCCAACCTAAATTCAGAATCAGTGTACTTGAGGAACAGGATGTTTCCTGAGTTGTTAATGTACAGATTCCATCAGGTAAAATGCCGCTTACTGCAGTTGGAATTGATGCTTTTAATTTTTGAACTGTGAGATATAGTAATAATATCCAATACTCCAAACTTCCATGGTGCAAGTATGAACTGTGCTTAGTTCTGTTAGCCCACTAGGAAGATATTCACCAACAAAAGAACTGAAATAAAAAGTTATTCATTAGCAAATGATTGCCTTTGTTGTGCAGTTTACTTAAAACTTGTGTAATGAACTTGGAGATCCCTACATTAGTCACTCACATAAGTCAAGATTTGTTGGATCAGACCAATTACAAAGTTGGTGTGAAATCCCAATTGTATAATGCAAGAAAAAAATCTTGGCACTGTTTAATGTCAAGTCTAAATCTTTTATCAGTTTAAACTACTTCATACATGCTAAAGTTAAATGCAATGTGTGTGTCTGTCTGTCTGTCTCATGTAAATTGAAACAAACTCTCCTTTTTCTACAAGAAGATAGTATGATTAATTCATAACAACTTATTGAATAAATTTTGCTTCTTTTTCTCTTTACCAAATGATCTGTAAACATCAGATTTACCTCAAATTTGTTTTTGAAAATGTTTACCAGATAAAATCTGCAAATAACACTGTCTGTAGTTTGTTCACAAGCAGTTCATTGTGAAAATTGGTATGTTAAACTGAAGTGGTTTTTATTGGATGTGTAGGTCATGTGATATATTTCTGTTCCCAAACTGAATGGATGTAACTCATACAATCAGATTTCAGTGATGCTTGCTCTAGTTTACGGATGGAAAATCTACTTTCCTTTAATATTCTGCAATATTTGCTTAACTATGACTGTTTGGGAAAATATTCTAGCAAATTATTTTGTTTGTAGAAATATTAATAAAGATTGAACATAAAAGAGTTTACAAAGACACTCAAAGTGAATCTGTTTGTAAATTTGAATGATTATTTACCAAAAATGCTTTCCAGTATTTGCCCACCTGTAAATGTCACGAATATTTCTTGGCTCTTTTTATAACATGAAAGATCAAATTCATTGAAATATAATCTGAGGTCAGATATTTTTGCCTAACTTCTTCCATTCTTTCTCTTTCAGAATGTTTTTGTAGATAAACCAGCATTTCCGGAATACAAAGTTTCAGATGCAAAAAAGTCCAAATTCATATTGTTGCATTTTAGCACTTTTAAAGCTGGCTGGGACTGGCTTATTTTACTGGCAACGTTTTATGTTGCTGTGACTGTACCTTACAATGTTTGCTTTATTGGCAATGATGAGCTATCTACAACTCGAAGCACAACTGTCAGTGACATTGCAGTGGAAATTCTTTTTATCATAGGTAAGATACATTTTTATGCTTTCTGAATTTGTTGATGTTTTTTATTTTTTACAGAATATTTAAATTTAATGTAAAAGATGGAATAAAGATCAGACAATTATATTGCTTTTTAAAAAATTCAGTATCTCAGCAGCACATTCTAACAGATTTTTTTAGCAGATATTTGATAGTTTTTTTATTCTTGTATATTTATCATGCTACTTACCAAAATGTGGTGTATAGTTAGGCTTGCTATTGTAGTTTCAATGGGAAGATCTGCTTTTAAAAAAGAAAAGTGGTGCAATGTGATTTTCATATTGGAAATGATATCCCTGTTTCATCGTAATACAGGCCATGTTAGTACTGTTGGGTATGTTCTGTAATCCACCTCAGTGTTGGTATTTGAAGTATAAGTTTTGCTTTTTTGGTAGTCCTCTTTTCAGATTTTTAAACCGATTTTTGTTTTATGAATCCTCCAGTAATTATATCTCCAAAATGTTAAGGCAAAAATATAATGTATTGGGAAACTGAATTATTCCTGCTGTCTTTTATGTGGTGCACAGAATTTCTTTTTAGAGATACTACTTCATTCTATTTCTTTATGAAGACAGAAAAACTGATCATATAGGGGCTTTGATGCCTTTGAGTATAACAGAAAGGGTCTTAGAACTTTTTGTATTTCCAGTAGAGTTCTATATCTATTGATTAAAAAATGTGTAGATAAATTACTTAAGAGTATAGTACAATTCCTATGCCAATACATAGCTTTAAGGCCTTTATTTTTAGAAATATGGAAAGTTGAATAGGGTTTTATTTAACTCACAGAGACTTGGGAATGGGATATGGTAGAAAGGAAAGGATATGGAAGAGGGAATAAAATTACCAGCAGAGTAGAAGACGCTGAAAAGAATATATCTAAAGTACAAAATAAAATGGGAAATACCGTACATTTTCCTGTTTAAAAAAAAAAAAAGTGCTTTGGAATGAGAGGTTAACTCATGCATGAAATTATTACTATAAATGTCTCTGAAAAATAAAAACAAAACCCAAACTTCTTATACACCAAATTCCAAATGAAGGATATCTTTAAACAATAAAACTAGGGGGAAAAGTTTTTTCTTAAGATCATCTTAAAAAATGTTTCTTTCCCTTTACTGATAGAAGTTTGACTAAATTCAGTATAAGAATAGCTAGCAGGGATGATGGTGTAATGCATAAATATTTGTCTCTTCACCTTCGGAAGTAAGAATTCAAATGCAGATTTAAGGCAAAATTTTTCGCCCTGATACCTCATGGTGGATCTCTACTATTATTTTTCATTTATTCCCTTGAATTGCTTACATTATCCACAACCATTGCAGAATATGCAGTAGAGATCTACATTCTGTGATACAAATCAGACAGGGAGAATTTTTGTCCTTTGTAAAATGTGTGAGCTTTTCTCTAATCAGTTATGAAGCGACTACAGATTACATTATGAAAGGTGCAAAAACAAATCAGTTCAATTAGATCCATCTCAGAGAGTGTAAAAATATTGTAGATTCAAGGTTAAAATAACATGATGATCACAGTTTCTCTCAATGTACAGAATGCAAATAACTGGTTTATGTTATGACTGACTAATTAGAATTTGAGTATGAGAAAACATATACAGCATCTATCTGGTTTATGTGTAGTATTACTCATACGTAGCAAGATAGAGGATTTAAGGCCCAGCACTACTTTCTCTTTCTATTCCTGTGTAGAAATACAGAACTCTGAAATCAATAAATCAAAAACATTGATGTATCCATGATGCATGTAGCAAATGTACTTTTTATTTTTCCTGTCTTCTCTGATCTTTGCCTGCTATTTTTTATGCAAGCTCTTGGCTCTGTGATATAGAGAGTGAAGAAAGTAAAATCATGAATAAACAGATAGGGGTACAATTTTTGGTGCACTAAGGGGGATTTATTTGCCCCGTTCCAATTAACAATAATGAGAATCACACACACTACACTGAAAATGTACCCCATGCCATTTACTCTTTTTCACACATATTTGTTTAGTAATTGTTTTATTTATCCCCTTTGCTCTCCTCACTCCCTCCCCATGTTTATTTTGAACATAGAGGCTGGATTTTCTAATTATTGATCTGTTGTTCTGGGGACAGTTTGTTCAGCTCTTTTAGGGTTTCTATTTATTGTGTTTAAGGACTGGTTCTTTCATTTTTGTGTGGGAGTGGAAAATAATAGGCTTAATGTTCTCTTGGGACCCAGTCCAGCAAAACCCTTGAGCATTGACTCAACTTTCGGAACATGAGTTACCACACAATTAGATTAGTCACGTGCTCAAGGTGAAGCACAAGCTTGAGGGCTTTGTTGGGTTGTCGTCTTGACAAGGATATTTTTGGTTGATAATTTGTGCAATCTGAGGAAACGTTGAAAAGTGTTGAGGAAAATTCTTAAGGATAAGCGAAGTGAGAGAACTGATTGTAATAGGTCTTTATGACATAACTTAACTGCATCACTGTACTTGCAGATACTTAAGAAACTTGTATCTGTTTTAGATCTCTTTGATATCTCAGAATTTCAGATAATATTCTTTATTCACACATGCGTAGCTTCCATAAACTTTGTTTTATTTATTTTTAGGTAAGATATGCTCTCATTTGTTAGCAGAACCATTGATATAGCACACACAACAAGAAGGAAAATTCCTCTTGCGATTTCTAAAGGCATGTGAAGTTTAATGGGCAAGAACAACAGAATACGGTGCCTGCTGCATACCAGTCACCAAGAAAATTAGTAGGATGTGGACTGCTCTTTCCTTTGAGAAAAGATGTTAAAGTGCTTCTGGTAAATCCTTTGCCTTGAGTGGAAGACAACTCTCAGGCTCATCTGAACTGCAATTCAGGAAGGCATTCCTAGCAAAGCACTTGAGCACATGCCTAAATCCTATGGAAGTCAATGGGATTTAAGCATATTGTTAAAATTAAGGGCATGCTTAAGTGCTTTCCTGAATCAATACCCTGGTGAGTGGAGTGCAGTGTTCAGATTAAAGGAGGATTTGTCTCTCTCTAAAGAGTGAATAGTAGATCAAACTGTGGGTTTAACTGCTGTAGCTTTTAAAATTCTCAAAAGAAAAGATTGATGATAAGAACATATTTTATGATTTTTAGAGTGGGACATAGTTATCTTTCTCAATTCAGCCTAATTTTAATTTATTTCCTGTATATACTAAAGTGTTCTTTTGATCATTTGTTTTCATGGGGCTATTATTTCAAGCCTTTTTTTAATTCTCCTTTTCCAGTTTTGTATAGAGTTCTAATCTAATGTTAGACTCTATAAACAAATAAATATTTATTTTTATCTGTTTCCCCTAACTGATGAAGAATGCTTTATTTTAACTAACAGGATTAAAAAGCTACTTAAAAGTGCTTTTAAAATAAAAGAGGGATCCAGAGAGAAATCTTTAACCCTAGTGAATTTAAACTCACACACTCACAAATTTTTAAAGGATTTAATTGGTGACTAAGAAAAACACATTTATTTTACCATTTATTTTGAAGTTCTTGCAAATTATATTCTACAGGCAGCTAACTGGTTAGGATTTGTTGCAAGATACATACGCTAAGGACCTCAGTCTGCCCCTATGCTGTTCTTTTCCAGTAAGTGTGAAAGTTTGACATATTATATAACATAAGAGACCTTGGGTTATTTGGTGTGCCATCCTTTCCTTCTGGATGATCTATTTTGACTAATATATCTGGGGAAATTATTTCTTTTTTATTTTCTCTCTTCATTTTGTTAGTCACACCATTATGGCCATGAGACTTTTACCCTCATATAAATCTCCAGTCTGATGTTTTTGTTTTTACGAAGTGCTTCATTCTGACTTTGATACATAAGAACCATCTCTTTCATTTCTTTATTTAAAAAAGCATTGATCACCTTCCTAATCAAAAATGGTATTACCTGAAAAATCATCATTCTGCTATACAGCCCTATCATTATTACTAAATAAAATTATATGATTAGAATTTATCCTAAACAGAAATTGGAATAAATGTCCCAATACATAAGTCTTTTCAGGCAAGTAATATTTATTTTTTGGCAGATTAGCCATTGGAACTTTGACGTTTCAGCAGAACAATGATTATTCTCTAGATAAGACTATTCAAAGCTACTAGGATGGCTGATGGCCTTGTAGGCAAACATTTCTTATGTCGAATATCATTCGACAAACAAAACTGAAATGTTTCATAAGTAATTTATTTTTAATGAGCTACAAGGAAACGTAGAGATCAGTAATATCCACATTATCGCAACAACTTCGAAACCAACATATGCTGCATGTTGCCTTGAAATGCAATATATCATTAGTTAATTATTATATCCTAACTTTTGAGCTCAAAATAAGCATATCACACTTATACAACACACTGTACCTAGCATATCAATTGCAATATTTTCATAAGACATTTCCATTGTGATGTTTTCTGTTGCATATTATTATAGAACAAGGAAAACAATTGGATCATTAACGTATCTTTCACAAATTAAATATCGGATGAATGGATCTAGGCCGTGGACCTCAAATCTTCCAGTCGTGAATTCCTTGTGTCTTACAGTTTGCATATGAATAGTTGAATAGTTACAGTAAAAGTACAAGCATATATCTCACTATTGGTTATGCATAAGGATTCAAATATACACATTATTTTGTCAAAGGTCAATTATACTATACACATACAAAATCTGGTCTACAGCTGACATAAAAAGATAGTAGTAGCATTTTGATAACTCATTCCATTGTTAACCAAAACACGCACCGTTTTGCTTCAATTAATTTTTTCCCGTGAAAATGATTAGTTATCACTTACATAGCATCACAGATGCACTGTAGTGCTTTACAAGTAATGTTCTCGCCTGGAAGAGCTAATAATGTAAATAACACAAACAATGACAAGAGTAGATCAAAGACATGTATTTAGGAGAGCAACAGAGTTCCTGTGGATAAATAGGGAGGCTTCAAAGCTCCAGTTGCTAACCTTGTTGCAATAAAACAAGAAGGGACATATGGCAGTGAACTAATAGCAGAATTTGTCTGGGCAGCACAGAATGGGGAGGAGGTGAGCAGTGGTGAAAGAACAGGTTCAGGACTATTTGGAAAAGCTGGACATGCATAACTCCATGGGTCTGGATGCAATGCATCCAAGGGTGCTGAGAGAGTTGGCTGATGTGATTGAAGAGCCATTGGCCATTATCTTTGAAAATTCGTGGCGACTGGGGGAGGTCCCAGGTGATTGAAAAAAGGCAAATATAGTGCCCATCTTCAAACAAGGGAAGAAAGAGGATCCGGAAACTATAGACCAGTCAGCCTCACCTCAGTCCCTGGAAAAATCACCGAGCAGGTCCTCAAGGAATCCATTTTGAAGCACTTGGAGAAGAAGGTGACCAGGAACAATCAGCATGGATTCACCAAGAGCAAGACATGCCTGACCAACCTGATTGCCTTCTATGATGAGATGACTTTCTCTGTGGATGTGGGGAAAGTGGTGGACTTGATATATCTTGATTTTAGCAAAACTTTCAGTATGGTCTCCCACAATATTCTTGCCAGCAAGTTAAGGAAGTATGGGTTGGATGAATGGAATATAAGGTGGATTGAAAGCTGGCTAGATCATTGGGCTCAACGGGTAGTGATCAATAGCTCTATGTCTAGTTATCAGCTGATAGCAAGCGGAGTGCCCCAGGGGTTGGTTTTGGGGCAGGTTTTGTTCGACATCTTCATTAATGATCTGAAGGATGGAGTGGATTGCACCCTTAGCAAATTGACAGATTACATTAAGCTAAGGGGAGTGGTAGATACCTTGGAGGGTAGGGATAAGATACAGAGTGACATAGACAAATTGGAGGATTGGGCCAAAAGAAATGTGATGAGATTCAACAAGGACAAGTGTGGAATCCTGCACTTAAGATTGAAGAATCCCATACACTGCTACAGACTGGAGACCTAGTGGCTAGCAGCAGTTCAGCAGAAAAGGACCTGGGGATTACAGTGAACAAGAAGCTGGATATGAGTCAACAGTGTGTCCTTCTTGCCAAGAAGGCTAACGGCATATTGGGCTGCATTAGTAGGAGCATTGCCAGCAGATCAAGGGAAGTGACTATTCCCTTCTATTTGGCACGGGGAGGCCACATTTGTGGTATTGTGTCCAGCTTTGGGCCCCCCACTACAGGAAGGATGTGGACAAATTGGAAAGAGTCCAGCGGAGGGCAGCAAAAATGATTAGGGGGTTGGAGCACATGACTTATGAGGAAAGGCGAGGGAACTAGGCTTGTTTAGTCTGAAGAAGAGAAGAATGAGGCCAATTTGATACTGGCCTTCAACTACCTGAAAGGAGGGTCCAGGAAGGATGGAGCTAAGCTGTACTGAGTGGTGGCAGAACAAGAAACAATGGTCTCAAGTTGCAGTGAGGGAGGTCTAAGTTGAATATTAGGAAAAACTTGTTCACTAGGAAGGTGGTGAAGAATTGGAATGGGTTACCTAGGGAGATGGTGGAACCTCCATCCTTGGAGGTTTTGAAGGCCCAGTTTGACAAAGCCCTGGCTACGATGATTTAGTAGGAGTTGGTCCCACTTTGAGTTGTATTAGATGACTCCTGAGGTCCCTTCCAACCACAATATTCTATGATTCTAAAGAAAATATTAATTTTTCAAAGGGCTTGATTCTGAACTTTAAGAAATTTAAAAACGTGCATACCTAAAGCAAAACTGGCATGTTAAATGTTATAAAGGCCTGCTCCAAAATGCTTTGAAGTTAATGGGAGTCTGATTGGGTCAGTCTGGAAGTGCAGCACAACATAGGCTATGTACTGCGTTGCTATTTTTGATAGAAATTTATAGGCAGCTATAGCTGTGTCCAGATCTGCATCAGTGCTTCTGCCAAATATGGTCAATGTTCACTTTTCTCAATGTTCATATATAGGTCTCTGTTTATAAAGACTTTTGTCTTTCACATACATCTTTCTATTTATCCAATTCAGGAGTGGTTTCCTAGCCGCTTTTTGATAACAGAAATTGAAATAACTGAAATTAGTATCACATAATCTCAACCACCTTGTTGCTCTGGTACCCTGGGACCGACATGGCTACCACACTACATATCATAAAAGGCCACAGTCTTCTGAAGACACTGTGCTTTTATAAAGTCTCAACTTGTTTAAGACTTTTTTTTGTAAAAATGGCTACAGATGAAATCAAATTGCACATATTTCTTTTCCCCCAGCCATCTGTGCTGTCCGTTCCAAACCTCTGTCTCTGGGTGTTCTTTGGAAACACCACACTAATCTGCTTTGAGATCAGGAAGTAATCACTTGCCTTCTCTCCGCTTCCATGGGCTAGCTAAATGCAGCTTTTCTCAAACAACCAATCCAAAGCTTGCCTACCACCCGTCCTCATTTCCTGACCCCTCCACAGCCACAATCCCTCTCCCTGTCCCTGACCTCCCCCATCCTTACCTCTCTCCTGACAGGCACACAATGTCCTTTGTCCCTGTCTCCTCCCATCCTGATATAACAAAAATGTTGGTGAGACCATCTGCTGACTATTCTGTTGCACTCACAGTAAACCTCCCTATAAAATAAAAAACATGTTATATTATCAGATACAACTCATAGCAGGCAACTTGAGCTATCAAATCTTTATTGCACAGCTATACAAAGGTTAGGACTAGAAATGTCAGTTGTGAAGTGTTCACCATGGGCAATGAGTTTAGCACATTCCTTCAAACTGCATATAAACCCTCTCACTTTGTTTTCTTTATTGGCACTTGAACTCTGTAATCCTTTCAGACTGCACGTCTATGCATTTGGAAAAGGGAACATTTTCATAAATACCCTTCTCAGTTGGGGCGCCCCAAAGATTTAGTGGGTGCCGTGCACTACCCTGGATAAAACTTGACAGATTGAGACCATATGGAGCCACATCACATCAACAGTTTGATCTCTAGCTCTGAGCCAAAAAAAAAATCCCACCTAGCAACTGTTTGAAAATGGCCATTATGTTCAGAGCTTGTATCGCCGTAGCCTCGTGCTCAAATAACCCCAAATTTGGGTCACTGACCCTACCCACCATCCTGCTGAGGCACACCACATTTGAAAGGAGGCCAGCTAAGCTTGTCAAAGCCTTAGAAATATCAACTTTTAAACAGAAATTGTGATGCAACCTGTAGCACAATAATACCAAATATCTTGAAACTCATGATAAAATCATGAGAGCTGGCAACTCTGGCACCGGTTGCCAAGGTGTGGATTTTGGGCGATTCCTGGATCATAATGTTGCAGAAGTTTGCAGGAGACCAAGGAGGACACCATGATATAGGGACTGCAGAGTACAGACTGATTTGGGTAGAGAGGTGGCCTGCACTGGCATCATTGTTTTCCCCCATTGCAGTGTACAGCTGGTGACTTAAGAGGTTGTGATATACCAGATATTGTGGTGATTCACTTGGTCAGAAGTGATCTGGGCCTTATTCTTGGTGTTCACCTATTCAATGTATGAGATTTGGGCCCCGTCAGAGATTTGTGTCCAAGAGCTATGGCAATTTTTTCTCTGATTTGGCTGAGTGCCTGAATAATTGCTACAGTGATGATATGAACACTAATAATAAATGTTGGAAGAACATCGATCAGTAAACTGAAGGGTTCATGGCTGATCAGAAAATGTCTACTGTGTCATAGAAACGTTGCAAGCTCTGGTATCTCACTGTTCTCAGAGATGGGGTATGTATACTGGATGAGGTCATACCATCTTTCTCTCAAACATAAAACTGTTAGTATTGTGGAACAGGAACCCCATCTGTGATTTCTGTCAGTAGCCCTTACACAAACTCCACCCTCCAACCATTCTTATTCATGAGCAGGAACACCATTTCCACTATAACACAGTTGTCTTTCACTCCAGTTGCTGCATGTGATTCAGGTTTTAGTGGGTAGGGAAGTAACAGCAATAGAAACATTTGTATAACAGGAAGCAAAGACTTCAGGGAAATACTTTCCTTCTGTGGGTTAATTTGAGATATGTGACAGAGCTGTGATTTGGCTATGAGAAATATATTTTGCATCCTCTCGTATGTGAGGAAAGGGAAGATATATATGTTTGTCTTCAGGGTGCAGTATGCATGATTTCTGTGCAGAACTGTGCGTTATGTCAGTAGCAAGATATAAGACTTTTATTAGAAAGGACATTATTAGGACAGAGGTGGAATATGAAAGGATTCTAATTCACTTAACCATAATTAAAGTAAGTGCAGGTTAATATTGTATCATGTGAGTGTGTGAAAAGGAGCTGTAAAAAGCTGTGAAGTGGTTCTTAAATTTTACATGTGTGGTATTCTTTCTAGGGAGTTGGCTAAGTGTGTGAGTGTATGCCAGGATCTGGAACCTCCTGAATCTTATAATGCCATGGGTGAGTATGTGATACATGCTTACTGAGACAGTGTTCAAAGAGGATAGAGGAGAAGTGGCATGGACAACTTGTTTTTCCCCTTTTTGTCCTTTAATAGTGTTATATGAAATCCTGTGGGTGAGAGTGAATGTGTTATAAAAGGAGGTGAAGAGCTTGTACATTTCATCAACAATCGGGTTGGCAGAGTAAATGTATGTGTGTTAACAGGGCATTGCTGAGAGAGGGCAAAGTTCAATTTGCGTGGGCAACCTTAACGGTGCATTTCCTGGTTTTCAGAAGTTTTGTGTTTTGCTCAACTTCATGTTCTGCAAGAGGATGACATATCACCAAACAACCTTAACTTTGCATTAACAGTTTTTTGCCATTGAATTTTTCTTAAAGTCCCACCTCCTGGACTTATATGATTATGTGAAAATCTTTTTTTACCAAATTAAAGCTGTTTCTAGCCCACCTAGTTGCACAGAAAAGCCTAAAATCATGAATCTTAATGTTCAAAACCCACAAGACAAATAAGAACCTAAAATTTATTTATTCAATTATCTCCTATTTTAAAGCCAATTTTGGTGTATTTGGGGTCTGATTGATTGATTTGATGGTTGGAATCCTTGGGATTGAAGCCCTGCAAGCCATAAATCCTTCCCACAAAATAAAGCTCTTTCATGTAACAAAAATGACATAGTTTTAATTTAAGCAATTTTAAAAGAGTCACAGACTTTGTAATACTTTCATAAATTAATTATTGCATTAGGTACTACATACCGTAATATTGCACTAAAATTGGGTCAGGTCACAGTGCCAACAGACATTAGCTACAACCAGAGCCGTTTAGGCCACAATATACCTTTGAATGTGCAGATTTGCAGATTGTGTTTTATAGAACAATAAAATGACTGACTCTTGGGTATAATTTTAACATCTCATTAAACTCCATTAAAGAAACAAATACTCAGTGAGACAAAGAAATTCATTTCTTTTTCAAACTGGGCCTTCAGCTAATATTATATGTTTTTGGAATGTTCTGTTATGGTGTTTCTTAAGACTTGATCTTACTCACACTGAAGTCATTGAGCATTTTGCCATAAAAGTTAATGGGAACAGGATTGAGCCTGTACATTATAGCGCCCCCTTTAGGGCAAGGACCATTTCTTCTTTTATCCACTATAAAATATCCAATACTGTCATGCTCAGTAAATAGTAGCAATAAACTCTGTCTCCTCAGGGAGAATTTAGCTGGTAAATGATCCTGGTACATGTAACAATTATTTTAAGAAAATCAAGCCTACAAATTAAATTAATTCCACATTCTCAGAAAACATCTTGGTTTTTTTGCTTAATGTTGTATCCAACTACATGATAGAAATTTCCTGGTGCTGAGAATATTAAGAATTTATGGAAGAAAATAGTTTTACACTGATGGTGTCATTATTCATCTGAACATTAATCACCCAGCTAATTCTGCTAAACCATTTGAAACGAGCTCCTTTGAACTAACATGTAATACGTCTCTGAAATCCAGTTCCTCACCTTTATAACCAGCCTTCCAAACCAGGCTGGAATGTCTCCAGAATGTTCTAGAATGCTGACACTCACTTGAAAATGTGATTAAGGATTCTGCCAAAGGTGAAATAAAAGACAAAATATATTTGTTAAAAGAGGTTTTGCCTTTTGTTCTCTCCTTTTCCAACATGTAGCTTTGCACAAGAATGAATTCTAATTCTTTTGAGTTAATCTTTTCTAAACAATCGTGCTCCCAAGTACTTTTTTAAAAAAGTGAAATCTATGAAGTCTGAAAGAGAACCAATTTTTCTATTTGATAAAACGATACAGCTGAACAGCTCAGTGGTGGAGCAGCAGCTTGTAGAGCTGAAGTCTGTTGCATAGTGCTTTAATTAAAAACAAACACAAACAAACAAAAATATCGTCAAGATTGGCAGACCCAAAACATATTTAACTGTCTTTATGATCCAGTATTAGCCTCCCTCCTGACTAAGAGCAAGTGCCCATAGCTAACATCTGTGCAGCATACAGGTAGGTTGCTGACCCTATTTAAGTTCATGGGGCTGCAAGCAGATACAGCAGTGTGCCTGTGCACTGCACATTGCAGGGTTGGAGCCATAAAGCCCATCTTCTCATAAGTGACCTGTTGACAATAATCATAGTGGATGCAGGTGTCTTTGGAAAGTTTGGTGTACATGGGCATGAGTCATCTGTCAGCTTTTTCCTTGGTTATAGTCAAATTACTGAAATAGCGGTTGTCTAGCTTATTATTATTTATGTATTTATTTAACATTTATATTGTGTTAGTACCTAGCACCTAACCAGATTGGGCCCCAGGGTGTCTAAGTACAAGATTATGGACCCTTGAATTAAAAATATGCATAAAAGAAGAGTTTTGGAATATCTTTGTGCATTGCTAGGACATTGGAATTTATATTTTGTATCTTAGGCTTTTTGTTTGTCCTTAAGTTGCTGCAGATATAAAAATGTAGGAGGATTTTTTCCTTCACGCTGTTGCCTTTGTCAGCCAAATATGGCACCCTTCAATTAAAAAAACCATAAAGTTTAAGGCCAAAAAGGGACCACTAGATCATTTAGTCTGACCTCCTGTATATCACAGTCCATTACATTTCATTCTGTTACCACTGTATTGAGCCCCAAAATTTGTGTTTGGCTAAAGTACATCATCCAGAAAGGCATCCAGTCTTGATTTGAAGACATCAAGAGACAGAGAATCCACCACTTTTCTTAGTAGTTTCTTCCAATGGTTATCAGCCTCACTGTGTGTCTATTTTAAATTTGGCTGGCTTCAGTTTCCAGTCATTAGTTCTTGTTATGCCTTTGTCTTCTAGATTAAAGAGTCCTTTAGTATCCAGTATTTTCTTCCCACAAAGGTACTTAGACTCTGCAATCAAGTCACCTCTCAATCTTCTTTTTGATAAACTAAACTGAGCTCTTTAAGTATCTCACTGTACAGCACTTTCTCCATTCTTCAAATAATTTTGTGGCTCTTTTCTGCACCCTCTCCAATTTTTGACATCTATTTTAAAATGTGAACACCACAGCTGTACAAAGTATTCCACTCGCAGTATCACCAATGTGATATACGGAGGTAAAATCACCCCCTTCTTGTACTCACTACTCCCCTGCTGAAGATCACATTAGCCTTTTTAGCCACAGCATCATTCTGGGAGCTCATGTTGTGTTGTTTGTCCACTATCGCACCTAAATCCTTTAAATGATACAATCCCTCATTCTGTAGAGATAGCCTGCATTCCTTGTTCTGTAGATGTATAACTTTTCGTTTGACTTTATTAAAATGCCTTTTGTCAGAATGGGCTCGACTTACCAAGTGATCAGGATTGCTCTGCATCACTGTCGTATATTCATCGTTATTTACCACTCTGCCAATCTTTGTGTCATTCACCAGCAATTTACCAGCAATGAGTTTAGATTTATCTGATCTAAGTAAATGATGAAAATATTGACTGGTGTCAGGCCGAGTACCAATCCCTGGGGAACTGCACTAGAAACTCCCCCATTTGATGATGATTCCCCACTGACAACTACTTTTTGAGATCTGTCAGTTCTTAATTCATATAATGTATGCTTTATTGATATTGTATAATGCTAATTCTTTAGTCAGAATGAGGTGCCTTACAGACATGTCTTTCAAAAGTCTATGCATATTACATCTATGCAGTTACTTTTATCAACCATACTTGTAATCACATCAAACAATGAAGTAAGGTTTCTTTGACAAGACCTATTCTCCTTAAATACATGTTAACTGTTATTAATTATATCCAGACCATTTAATTCTTTATCAGTTGAATCCCATATCCTCTTTTCCACTATTTTGCCTTGAATTGCAATCATGGTAATAGGCCTAAAGTTTCTTGGACCATACCACTTGCCCTTTTTGAATATTGGCACAACGTTAACACTCTTTCAATCTTCTGGAATTTTCCTGGTATTCCAATGTGTATTAAAAATTAATAATGTCAGAGATCTCCTCAGGAAACTCTTTTAGGACACTTAGGTGCAAGTTATCTGGGCCTCCTTATTCTAAAAATGTTTTCCCTAGTAAATGTTGTTTATCATCCTCCTTAGCTTATAATGGATTGGAAAATACTTCATCTTCATGTTATATATGTACATCTTCCTGCTTCTTTTCAAATATAGGATAGAAATATTTATTAAACATTTCTGTCTTTTCTGCATCATTAACAAATTTATCATCTCCATTTAGTAATGAAGTGATACCATTGCTATGATCTCTTTTGTTCCCAATATACTTTAAAAATTACTCTTCTTTCTTCTTAACCCTACCAGCCATGGATCTTCCCTAATGTGCTTAGCTTCCCTTATCAATTTTCTACACTTCATAACTTCTAATTTATATTGCTTGCTATCTATTTCCTCTTTGTTATATATTGCATTTTTATTTCTAATTGCTGCCTCCTCATTGCCATTGAACAAGATGACCTTTTAGCCAAAATTTTTCTCTTTCTTGATTGTGAAGTCATGGCTTTTTGGCATCTAATAACCTCTTCTTAAACAACACCCAATTTTCTGTCTAAATTTTTCTTCCTATGCAATTTTGTTTATTATTTTCCTCACCTTTGGGAAATTAGCCCCTTTGAAGCACTAATTGTAAAACATTAACATAAAACATTATTGTATACATTCTATTTTTTTCATCCTCTATCCACTCAGTATCACTGAATCATCTGCCTCATGGAACCAACCTTATCTCAGCAGCAAGAAATATCATCAGACTCAATGTGCTGGAGGACACCTTAAACTGGTATTGTAAATTTGAGAATCACATTTCCATCTGTACCTAGTAATATTAGCAGTAATCCCTAAAATTACAGAACCAGCACGGAAATGTTTAAAGAAAGACTTTTATAAAGTCCCAGTCACATACCCCAGGTCAATTGCACCTTAGATCTCTCACCAAATGCAACCTTTGTAGCCTTTATAACAAATTAGATTTATAACAAATCCTCTGTTACCACATCTCAGTGAGGAACAATTTAATGACAAATTATAACTGTAACTCTCTTGTGGGTTTAAAAGCAAATTTGGCAAATATGTTTCAGATCTTCAACACCAACCAAGCAAATTGACTCAACTAATCTGAGAGCCTGGAAGAGCATAGACTGTGGCAGATTAGAGTGAAAGTTGCTCCTAAATTGGATGCAAATTGGAATCTCTAAAGAAAGATTTTGGTCCTTGTGTGAGTTTTTGGAAGAGGCCAGCTTCTTGTGAGGTTTAGTAAGCATTGATAATCTTATTTTATGGATTTTGTTCATGTAAGATCTAATAATTACCAAAATGCCCATCATTTTCCAGAACCAGGAAATGCAGACTCTGCAACAAGCTGACCTATTTTCTTATTTGTGGCTTCAGTCTCATGAAATTGCTTCCCTGGCATGGCTGCTGTTTTTCTTTACTGACAATGGGACAGTCTGATGTTAGCAAGATGACCACTGTGTTCCTTTAATCTTTGCCAGTGAAAGAGAGGCTGCTTTCAGCGAAGAGAACAACCATCTTCCATTGTTTCCAATAGGGACAGAGCAAGGCTGCCTTCAGGAAAGACGATGGTCTTTTAGTATGGGCTGGGCAGGGGACAAGAGAATGTGAAGGTGCTGGGAATTTGGGAAAGCAGAGGTGGGGAGGAAATGCTGGAAAATAGGATAGAAAACTATTCAGTCAGAGGAATATGGAGGAGAAGAAGCAGACTGAAAGGGTGCAGGTGAATGTGGCATAGCACATGGACTGTGATGGGTCAGGCACTGTGAGTGAAAAGGAGTTGGAGCAAATGAATGTAGGGGTAGGTCCACGACAGGAGACTGAAGGATCATGCAGGGAGAATATGAATTGTTTAGCTATTTATCAATGTTCTCTCCACCCAGTGATCAGACATGTATTTAGGGTTGAATTTAGAACTTAAGATGATCACACACAAATCAGATGCAGAAATCAGAGGTTTATTTATTATGTTTAAAATCTTCTGATCGTTAAGCGAATCTCATGATTTTTGGGGGGTTTGGGTCATTATTTCTGAACTTCTGGTTGGCAGTGCTAGTTCAGCTATAAGCATATGTTTAATTGATTCACAAGCTGGCCTGTACATGGATAGGGAAGGGGAAATGATAGGTTATACGCCCATACTCTGGATCAGGACTAGTTTAAAAACAAAATGTAATGGGTATGCTATATGGGTGTGGCTTCAGTAGGAAAAAAGGTGCATTTTCAGCTTGAGTTATCTAGTAGGAAGTAAAAATTCCTAGGGAAGACAATGCAGTTTGTCGTTTTCACACCTGTTAGAATATAGGGGAGTCTCAGGTTTACCTTGACCAGCTATCTTGTGTGAAAAGTGCAAATACCTTACCTTCACTAGGATTTTTACCTCATGTTAGCTAGATTGAGTTAAACATACACCTTTTTTCCTAGTGAAGACAAGACCATAGAGAGAAGCCCATCTTAAAATTGGCAGAATTACACTGAAAAAAATTGTATAGCTTCCATCTATCCCAAGCCATTGTTGGATACATTTAGGAATTTACAGGTGGCTCTTGAAAGAATAACTTTGCTTTTGAAACTTCTCAGATGCTTAGCAAAGAGGCTTCATACATATCTGTTTTTATCCCATCCTGTTTTAGAGTATTTAGGAGTTCATCAGTCTCCATGTGAAAAATGTTTGTGCATACTGACATCTTGTGTAATAGCTTTAAAATGTATTATTAAATACTCCAATAAAGTTAAAGTTTCAAATGTGGAATAGCTAATCTTGATGATCTAATCTCTTTCTTTCTTTCTTTTTCTTTCAAATGTGAAAGGATATAAATGTCCATACTGGATCAGAGCAGTGGTTCAGTGTTCTGTAACTTATAGTGATACAGTGTCTCTGACAGTATTAATACAGTCTGCAATTAGAAATTGTTTCAGGGATTGCTCAAATAAATTTTTGGATGAGAAATATTGCATTGCTTAATTTAATTTTTGCTGAAACTGACATTAGCAAAAAAGTGCTTGGCTTGTTTAGTCTAGCAAAATGAAGGCTGAGAGAGGATTTCATTGCTCTCTGTAAATACTTCAGGGGTAAACACCAGGGAAGGAGAAGATCTCTTTAAACTGAAGGACATTGTTGGCACACAAATGAATGGGTTTAAATTGTCCACGAGTAAATTTACGCTAGAAATTTAGAAGGTTTCTAATCATCAAAGAAATTAGGTTCTAGAGCACCCTTCCAATAACAGTAGTTGAGGACAAATAATCTAATTAGTTTTAAGATGGAGCTTCATAAATTTATGAACGGATTTATATAAGATGGTTGGGTGTGACTGCAGGGGACTTAATGAGCAAGGAGGTTCTGCACAGACCTATATTATCTAAAGAAATAAGAGCACATTTTAATTTTAGCTTTTCAAAATTTGTGGAGAAAGTGAGGGTGATTTTACAAATGCATGTTCCTTCACAGTTCCTTGTAGTGTCACTGATATAAATGTCATTTAAAGAAATGTGCATACTGGCAGTGTTGTCTGAGGCAACCAATACGACTTGCAGTAGACAATGACAATATTACTAACTGAATCATTGTTTAGACCTAAATGTCTCAACAGCTAATTTCTTAAATAATATTACCGGGTAGAAAACCATAAACTTGATTTACCTGATCTCTCTGTCTGTCTGTCTATATTATTTATATTGCTTACATATGAATTTATTGCTGTTTGTGGGTTTTAATTAAATGCAAAAAACTAATGCTAAGAGCCCCCTCCTCTAACAGGTTTTCTGTGGGCCGGCCCCTATCTGCAGATGGAGCCCCATTTATTTCAGGGGGTTTCATGTAAGCATGAGACCCAGTTTTAGAAACTGAGCCTACATCTGTATAGTCAGGTTAAGTCAGGGATTGCAGAATGTCAAATTTAAGGTTGGAATCACAACCCTAGCTGCTCTTTTTTATATATGAATTACGATGTAGTCTTCAACTGTGTGATCACATCACAGTGTTCAAATAGTGCACAATAATAGAAAACAGTTTTTTACAACCTTATATACAAATGTGTTTCTTAGATTACAAATGATCAAAAAGTTAAATTCTGTATCCTAATGCATATGCCCAAGGGTGCAGAGCTAAGGTTATGCCATATACATTAAATGTAAAGTATTTTCTGATAGAGTGCTTAGCTTTGCAACCTAAATGTTACCATAATATAGTTTAGCATTTCATTTCCTAAATTTATTTTTTTTTAATTGAAAAGAACAGATAAAAATATAAATAAAAGATTTATGCTGATGTTTCTTCAAAAATTTAAGACAATAAATACATTTATTTATTTAAATATAATTTAAATATATTCACTGCATCTCTCATAAAAACAATATACAGGACAGCCTTTGATGCCATAGGTGGCAGTTCAATTCTAAGATGGAGTTCTGGGTACAAGAGGGGACATTACAATTGACTAAATCTCACAACATCAACAGCTGAATTTTTACAAGAAACACAGATGACAAGCTGCTTTTGAGATATAACTCTGAGATAGTTAATGGGGCCATCTTACATAGTGACTGTGCACTGGAATGAACTGCTTACTGTAAAGCATCAAGCTCTTGGGTAATCTGAAAAGTGCTGTCTCAACTGTTGCTCTTGTTTTCTCCAATACAAATATTGATTGGTTGGTTGGTTGGTTAGTTGGTTGATTGATTGATTGATTGATAAAATATTTTTTTCCCACAAGGCAGTAATATATTGAAGGGAAAAGCATTTTGTCTGAAGCCACATGATTTGATTCCAGTGAAGGAGAGATCAGTTAGACTCAAGGATCATTTTTCAGAGAGAGAAATGTTATTGAGATACATGATTAAAAACATCAGTAAAGAGGGAGGATAGAGAAATATTTATAATATGAAATCAGCAAAATTACTTGGCAAAGGTGTGAATAATTTAACACAGGGATGTTTGAAGCACCATGCTGGGCCCTGTATTTTGAATACTAGGGGCTGGATTGTTCTTTCACTCATCCCATCAGTGCAACCTCCACTGGAGTTCTAATTTACAGTGATGTGAGTGGAGAAAAACTAGGCCCAGGACACTTCACAGGAGTCTGTACCTTCTTGACATAACATAAGCTGTCATACTGCTCTCAAAAATTCTGTTTCAGAGGGACACTCTTTGGAGAGATGTAATTGGGACCAGGTTCCTGGAATGGACTATGCTGAGAATGCCATACTCAGGGCACACTGGAAGAAACAAGGCAGACACCCCCCAAAAACTGGTGCTTTATTCTATAATTAGATTCACCAAACGGGTAACAAAAGAGGTTCTGTAGCATCACACTGGTTAATGAGAAGACAAAACACAGTCCCCTTTAGGCATTTCAGCCCTTGATTCCCATCCACACAAACTGGTCTTATATGATGAGAGGTTGCTGACAACCCAATTCATCATATGTGAGGTTCTACCAATCCCAAAGGACCAGATACTTACCCCAGGTCGATATATATCTCAGAACTCACCCAACTATTACACAGTCAGCCAATCCTTAGTACACTAACTAACATTGTTGCCCTGCATCTCAAGGCTTGTTTTTAGATGGCTGTTAGGAATAGAATGTACTATTCCAGCGAAGTGCAGGAAGCATTACTGAAAAGCAGGAAGTCACCTACTAGAAAAAAATACCTACAGAAATGGAAGAGATTCCACCACTGGTACACATAGCAGGGTCTCTCCTCGTATCACATATTTTGTACTACCTCTTTGCTCTGAAGAACTCTGTGCTGTCTCTGAGGGTATGTCTATACTGATGGGCGGCAAAGTCGCCACCGTCAGATCGACCTATCTAGATCGATTGAGCGGTCAGTGAAGACCCGCTCAATCAATCCAGAAGTTGACGCTGGTAAACCACCCCCTCAAGTGGTGTAGCGCTGTGTCAACGGGAACGCAGTTCCCGTCAGCACAGTGCAGTGAAGACACCGCGCAGAAGAGAAGCACAGCAGTTGATGGGAGTTACACAAGCTACTCTGTGTAACTTGCGTAACTCCCGTCGACTGCCGCCAAATCGCCAGGTCTGAGTAGACCAGGTCTGAGTTCCCTTAAAATGCACTTAGCCACTATTACTGCCTTCAACCTCCACAGTAGATGGATTTGAGTACTTGCTCATGTTGCTATGTTTTGATTCCTTAAGGGCTTAACAAATCTCTTCTCACATGTCAGGAAGGACCTCCACCTTGTCCTCACCTTCCTCCTCAAACTTCCTGTAGAGCTGTAAACCTAATTTAAAGGCTGAGCCGCCAAATACTGCCTTTTATAGGGAAAGGTATCTCTCAGACTACATCCTCACTTTTTTCCCCTAAAGTAATCTCATATTTCCATAATAATCAGGACATTCAACACCAGGTATCTTACCCTAAGCCTCACCAGTCCAGGGAGGAAGCCGCTCTTCATATCTTAGACTTCAGAAGAACTTTGGCTTTCTATCTAAAGAGAACCAAACCCTTTAGGGCTTCTGTCAGTTTGTTTCCTTTGTAGACAGAGTTAAAGGTGGTCCTATATCTACCTAAAGACTCTCCAACTGGTTACATTCTATTTTTTATGATGATGTTAATTCCAAGCCTCCTCCTATAGTTATGGACCATTGTATCAAATCACAGTCTACATCAGTAGCTCTGTTGAGGAATGTTCCAATAGCAGAAATCTGTAGAGTTGCCATGTGGGCTTTGGCTAACAGTTTCTTGCAACACTATGCTCTAGTTCACACCCCCTGGACAGATACTGCTTTTGGACTGCTGTTCTTCAAACAGTCTTAGATCAAGTTTCTAATGGAGTACCGCTTGGGAGTAGAATGGAGAACCCATATGGAAATTACTTGGAGAAGATACTTAACTTGTACAAAAATTGGAGTTTTTCATGATGTTATCACCAAGCATGCTCCTGTAACTGCCCTCCTTCCCCTCTGCTTTGGAATCTTGCCTGGAGGAGACTTTACAGTATAGAAGAAATTGAGGTCAGCTTATCCAACACTGCCCTATGTGCTCTTGTTATGGGGCATGAGGATAGGTACGATGTATGTGTGGATCGAACAGGCACTTCTACCAAAAGTCTCTGATCAAAGGTGCATGGGGCGCGTGTTCACCTGAAGTGGAGTATCCATAGGGACAAACATCTGGAAGAACTCCAGTTATTGTACTAGATAAGCAACCTCTCCTTCTCATACTGCAGCCAGGATATAGTATATTGATAGGTCACTCACAGATAGGCCTCTGGCCTCTGCCTCTGGACCATGACTCTTTTCACTGGTGTAGGATGACATCTAGCTAGCATATTGTGACTTACTTCCCTGTTTCTCCTTCAGACTGGAACAAAGCTACTTACACTGTCTCAACCTGTTGTGCTGGCTATAGCAATAACATTATGGAACTATGTTTGCAATGTTGTTGTAGCAGTGTTGGTCCCACGATATGAGGGAGACAAGGTGGGTGAGGTAATACTTTTATTGGACCAACTTTTTTTTTTTGGTGGAAGGGACAAGCTTTTGAGCTTCATAGAGCTTCACCTGAGGAAAAGCTACATGAAGCTTGAAAGCATGTCCCTTCCACCAAAAGAAGTTGGCCTAATAAAAGATATTACCTCACCCATCTTGTCTTTCTCATTATAGAACTATGTCACTTCCAAAGCTGGCCAAGTTTGGAAAAAATGAAACAGAAAACACACAGACAAGTCAGAAAGAAGGAGAAAATAGGGTGGGATGAAATGACACACAGTGGAGGAGGGAAGCAGGAATTGCAAACCTTACATCCTAAAAGTTGCTTAGGGTACAGTCTATCTTGGAGTTATGATCTGATTTCTCATTGGTTCCAGGTATGATCTTTAGATTCCTTGTGGATTGTTTATGATCTGGATGTATAAGAAAACTCCCTCAAAGTTCTAAGGCTAAAATATTGTCTTTTTAATGGTGAGAAAGTGCTTTTGATTCTCTCTAAAGAAATAAGTTCCTCTCTATTCTAACTGGTATCCTTATAAAACCCTAGGAGATCATCTAACTGCCTCATACTCATCTACACAAACACAGTATGTACACTTTCTTTTGTGCTTGCTTTCATCAACAATTTTTATATAAAATTTATTTAGGTCAGGTTAGAAGAATCCCCTGCCATTTTTTACCTACTTTGGCACAGCAAAGATATTTAAACTCTATCAAAACTCTTAAAGTCCCTCTAGAGAAGCAACTCCTTGGCTCCAGTCAAGAGTGGATTAAAGAGTTCCTCTGGACTCAGTCAGCCTCAGCCCACAGTACCTGGGAGGCTTATCGATCCTGAGAAGGGTAGGCTCTTAAAAAGACAGGATCCTGGCTCAATCTGGGTGGTACTCAGGAGCAAACAGAGCTAGTGCATAGAGCTCTCTGGCCCCAGGCCATGGATTGTCTACTGAGGAAGCAACTTAGCAGCTTCAGAGCACAAGATGACTGAGCCCTCTGAGGAAACAGAGAGACCTGCTGTACCCCAAGTCTGGAATCCAGACAACA
The DNA here is from genome assembly GCF_026122565.2 of Emydura macquarii macquarii. Taxonomy (NCBI): domain Eukaryota; kingdom Metazoa; phylum Chordata; order Testudines; family Chelidae; genus Emydura; species Emydura macquarii. The sequence continues at coordinate 12,659,444 of NW_027132559.1, read as the reverse complement.
ATCATAATGCCATCCAAAGAAGGATGTCCAAGACAAGAGAGCACCAGAGAGGGGCAACCTATCACAGCCCCTCTTAAATTACAACAGTTAGAAGCTGTTTGGATCAAATATTTCCCTGCTAACAATTTGTTATATTCTGATGTATTTAAATAGAAACATCTAACACCACATAAATACTCAATTATTTTGTTTATGTGCACAGATTTCTAATTATACTTTGATGTATTTAAAGAAGAAACATTTAAGCTTATGTAAATGTTGAATTGTTTTCCCTTTGGTGTTCACTTTAGTGAAAAGTAGATCTACCTACCAATTCCTCAGCAGTCAGATTTAATCATCCTTGATTTTCTAATTGCAGAGCTTTCAAATAAATCAAAGCTGGGGGGGGGGGGGGAGGAGGAATCTTTTAACTGCCCAATTTTGCTTTTCTGTTGTCCATGTTATATGAAAGCCCATAGAAAAATATGTGTTGGGGGTAAAGCTCACCTGTTACTCTCTTATAGCTTTGCTGGTATTGCTGCCTTATGCATTAGGTATTGGAAATCTACACTTCAACTTTGATATCTGAGAGGAGTTTGTTTCTTTGTCTAGTTGCTCATGCATGCAGGATGTTGCATACGTCTGTGATGTACTGAATTAAAAAGATAGGGATAAACAGTTTATCAGGAATTAGTAATTATATGCACATGTGGCTCCATGTGCACATGGTGGAGGAAAAGTGTTTAATTCCTGAAATCTCTCTATAAAACCAGACAGTGGACCACAGAACAATCCTCCCAATGGGAACAAAGGGGAAAAAAATTCAAATATTGGCGGGAGAAGGAATATGAGGTGAGGGAGTGTGTGAAGGAGGGAGTACTGAGTATGAACCATAAAATTAAAGACATGCTCAAGGCCCATCTTTATAAAAAAATATTATATAGTTTATTGGGTTGGTCAATTTTATTTCACAACTACCCTATCCAATACACAAGCTAGATGAATAGGAGGGAAAAGGAAATATTGATTTCTCGGGGGGGAAATGGCCTGATAACTCAAGAGATACTAACCACTGGTATTTTGTGTTTGTCGGACTTGAAAATAGAAGTGAGCATCCCTGTGTAATTTAGTCTGCTCCCACTGGACCAACATATGGAAACTGTCTATAGAACCTAAACAGCCAAGAAAACCCAATGAATTCCAAGCTACTAGGCCACAGAGATCAGCCATCCTACTACATCCCTTTGTCTTCACAAGGAGAAAGCCACCCTACTGTCCCTTTGTTCTTTGGGCCACACACTTCCCTTTTATGGGAGGCTCCTCAGAATTGTTAAAGCTCCATGCATGTTTCTGGTGCTGTAAAAATAAAATAAAAATAATACCCTCAATCGGTGGCAGAGTTCCTTTGGCATCAGTAAAAGCTACACCAGCAGTTCTCTTTCGCATCAGTAGGACCTATGTGCATAGCTTGAGGGAAAGATATGGTCCTCGTCTTTTGGGAAGTGAAAATAATTGAGACTGAACTGTCAAGATCTGAACTTTTATTTTAAATGTAATGTGTTTTAACGTCATGTCAAAAGAATCTCTGTGTTGACAGACATGCGGCCTTAAACAATGAAAAGGAAACCCACAAAGTGCAGAAGCCACCAAATAATTCATATCACTTCTGATATCTCCCTAACACATCCCACCAGCTAGTTCTTTTCAGATGGTTCAGCACTTTTCTATTTTAAACAAATATTCACTGTTGAAGAGAATATTTATTTCGGAATCCTGTTGGGTAATTACCATAGCAGAAAGTTGTAATACATTAGATTTTTTTTAAAAATAAAAAAAAATTGCTTTTCCCCCAAAATGAATAAAAATACTTTAAAGTAAATTAATTACATACATAATCATTGTGGCTTCCTTTTTCTCAGTGACAGACACCACTATTACAACTGGACTATGTGCTCCATTAAAGAAAAATACTAGGTTTGGATTCAGAGACTTTTCTTTATTTTTTTTATTCAGTCAAAGCTCCCTTTGAAATCAATGCAAATAATCTCTTTGGGCTCATTCCTTTATGCACTTGCACATATACTTTACACCTGTGATTAGTTCAATGAGAGTAGGCAGGTATGTAAAGTTAAGTACATATGTGTTTGTAGGATCAGGCCCTTAGTAAGGATTAAAGAAAAACTGAGAAAGGAGTTCAGAATATGACCCTGTGTTTTCTTACCAAGCATTTGGAAAATACACTTACTGTCCTGATTGACACTGCGATCCGTTTGAAGCAAGAAGTACCCGTATCTAATTCTGTTTTTTCTCTTTGTCAAGCAGATATTATTTTAAATTTCCGAACAACATATGTCAGCAAGTCTGGCCAAGTTATATTTGAAGCAAGATCTATTTGTATCCACTATGTGACTACCTGGTTCATCATTGACTTAATTGCTGCACTTCCCTTTGATCTCCTTTATGCTTTTAATGTCACTGTGGTGAGTACTACACTTGCATTCTATTAACAGTGTTTATCTCAAAGGGTCATTTTTGTGAAACAGCTTTTTTGGGAAAGGATTGTTCTGTGAACAAAAAGCAAATGAACTGAAATCTTTTTGTTATATTTTCCTAACCAAACTAGGGAAAGATGGTCTAGATGAAAGTACTATAAGGTGGGTGCACAACTGGTTAAAAGATGGTACTCAAAGAGTAGTTTTCAATGGTTTGCTGCCAAACTAGGAGAGTATATTTAGTAGGATCCCTAAGGGGTCAGTCCTGGGTCTGATACCATTCAATACTTTAATTAATGACTTGGATAATGGAGTGGAGAGTGTGCTTATATAATTTGCAAATGACATCAATCTGGGAGGGGTTGCAAACAGTTTGTAGGATAGGATTAGAATTCAAAGCAACCTTAATAAATTAGGGAATTGGTCTAAAACTGACAAGATGAAATTCAGTGAAGACAAGTGCAAAATATTTCAGGTAGGAAGGAAAAATCAAATGCACAACTACAACTATCTAGGTGGTAGTAGTGCTGAAAAGGGTCTGGATTTATAGATCATAAATTGAATATGAGTCAATAAAATGATGCGGTTGCAAAAAAGACTAATATTCTGCGGGTATTAACAGGATTGTCATATTTAAGACACTGGAGGTAATTGTCGTGCTGTACTTGGACTAGTGAATCCTCAGCTGGAGCACTGTGTCCAGTTTTGGAGGCCACACTTCAGGAAAGATGTGGACAAACTGGAGTGAAGAGCAACAAAAATGATAAAAGGTTTAGAAAACCTGTCCTGTGAGGAAAGGGAAAAGAAACTGGGCGTGTTTAATCTTGAGAAAAAAATATCTGAGGGGGGGACCTGAAAACTGTCTTCACATATTACGGGATGTTAAAACAGGATGCTGATCAATTGTTCTCCATGTCCACTGAAGGTAGGACAAGAAATAATTAATTTAATCTGCAGTGAGGGAGACTTAGGTTAAATATTAGGAAAAACTTTTTGAAATAGGCATCCAAGGGAGGTGTTGACTCCCCATCACCTGCCAGGGGTGGTCTAGGTTTACTTGGTCCTGCCTCATCACAGGGGGTGGACTTGATGACCTCTTGAGGTCCTTTCCAGTCTTACATTTCTATGATGTCTATTATATGAAATGTATTTGCTGTTTCAGCACTGTGAAATATTTTGACCTAAGGTACTAGAGGAAATCAAATGCAGTTGTTGAAATGTATTAACAGCTCAGTCCCAGGCATCAAATTGAGAAGAAGCCCTCCCATGGTGCAGTGGTGCGCCAGTGGTCCTGTTGACGTCAGTGGTCCTGCTGGTGGAGTAAGGTGCTACTAAATCAGAGTAAAGAGTTCAGAATGTGACCCATAGGAAATCACTAAGCAGAGGCAGTGTCCTCTGACAAAATAACAGTGAGCTGGGCTCTTACCCAAGTGACAAAATGTCAGCCAGACGAAGAATAATTTTGAGAAGAATTAAAGGTGGCATTTGAAGACAAAAAAAATTGAGCTTGTGCCTTTTTTGCTTCTTTGTAATGCACAAAGAGAGTGTAAAAAATGGTCTTTTCTAAGTTTTTTATTCCTATTCATTTTTTAAATTAGAAATTCAGCTTTACCCTAAACTGGAAGTCTCTGTAGTCTTACCAACCTTAGCAAAATTAACCATTGCTGGCAACTGGTGTCAGCAATGGGCGCATCTGAATTGGGTGCTGAAAATGCCTTACTCATAAGTGTAGCCAAGGACAAACTGTGTTCATCATCCTTTCAAAAATCCGCATGGAAGTTAATGCTCTTTAGATCATCATCTCTTCCCCCATCTCTTTGAGAAGGTGTGTTCCATACAGATGGAGGTGCCTGTGAGGCAAAAGAGAGCTGGACAGGACCAGGGGCATATCCATAGAATTTGCCTGCAGTTCTCGTAGCAGATTTAGACTCCTTACCTCCTACATTGTTATAAACCTCTGCTTAGAGTGGCACATTCAGCAGAAATTCAGTGTTTAACTTTGGAAAGATTTTCCACTCCTGGGTTTTTCACATAGGAGGAGTACTGAGTGCTTAATGCTTAGCATTTTGTTGTTCTCAGGGTTTTGTCCTCCTCGCATCTCTTACTATTCAGAGTTGACAATAGAATAGACCCACAGGTCAGAGAGCAAACTTAGCTAAGCCCATGAAATTAATTTAATTTAATACATGCATATTTTTCATGAACAAAATTAAAATCTGTTATATTATATTTACATATTAATTCATGAACGAAATTCAAATTGAAATATCTGCAAGAAATCCTAATTATGGTATCTGCCATGGATAGAGAATTTACGTGACTTTCACGTGTAGCAAAGTTTTATTTAAATTGAATTGATTGACCTGTGTTGGAACCCTCTCCTCTAAAATATATTCTTCATTTTTATTCTCTTTTAATTCCCTCTCCTTAGCTAATCTCCCTTCTCAGCCCGTATGGCATGTTAAGAACATACAATCTGATGCTTGTACTGTAATTTTAATCCCAGCTCAGTCAATGGGTCCAGGTTTTCAGATCACAGTTTCTACAAACAGTAGGCATGCTAGTGCATTAAGCTACCAATCCAGTTTAGCTCAATGTATTATAATTGTGCCAACCAACAGGAATGTCAATGCATTTTATTTCCAGTCAGAAATTTACATTGTAATTTATTCCTGAATGAACCACGCCAAAGCCTTTTCTCCAAGGATTATTTAAAAAAAAAAAAAAAAAAAAAAAGGAACAATCGTTATTTTGGTCTGTACTATTATCTGAATAAAATATTTCCTTTAAAACTATTACTGTTGGCTTCAGGGAGGAGGGGGGAGAAATCTTTACCATAATGAATTCTGTGGGAGAGAACAATTAATTTTCCTGTTAAAGAAAACACAGTAATAAAAATGCTATCATAATTTGATTAGTACAGATCTGCCCTCCCTATCATGCCTTTTAACATTTTTCTCTGTGGACAGTAATACAGTGACTAATAACTTAGTAGGCTTCTGAAATAGTGCTCTCGTAGTGTTAGATTCTCCATAAGATACTTAGTGAGCCGTAGTCCTGAGCCAGGGACAGTGGATAGCTGTGTTGCCCCAGAAAATAATTGTGGCTCATAGTCACAGCTCCTTAGTTGCTCCTGGGATGAAATAAGATGTTACAAGGTGCAATATAAGTTTCCATCCTTCTCCTGACCCAGCTCTGCTGGCTTGTGCATTGTGGAACCTGATCCAAAGTCTTGTCCATTTCCTGGTGGCTGGAGAAGTATCTCCTCCCCACCCTTCACATATCCCTTGCATCAGGATTGCAAAGAGGGAGTTGGCTGTAGTGACAATCCCTCGATTCGAGGAGGATTTCTACCATGGATTTACATATGGGTCCTGAGATGACTCAGGAGGCCAATCCTGGAACCACAGATCCACCCACAATAGGTACAGACATTTCCCAGAGGGTCAGCTGACTGCTAAAAGAAAGTTCTTTCTTTTTCCTTCCTTCTCTCTCTCTTTTCAGCTTCAAGGGCAAGACGCTTCTTGTTGAAGCAGGCCATTGTCTGATGGATGATGATATGGTTCCATTGAGGTCGATTGGCGGCTTGCTTCTCCCAGCTTATAATGTCCACATGAGTTTTCTTAAGATGTGCTTTAAGTGTATCTTTGGAGCATTTCCTCTGACCACCCCACGGTCTCTGACCAGAGGTGAACAGAGAGTAGAGAGCTTGCTCTGGGAAGTGAAAATCTGGCATCCACACACAATGTCCAACCCAACATACTTGCTTCATAAGGATAATTGCTTCAATGCTGATGACATTGGCTTCCATGAGGATGCTATTATTAGAGCGGTGATCTTCCCACTTAATTAGAAGGATCCTCCAGAGGCATCGTTGGTCATACCTTTCCAAACTCTTAAGGTGCTGTCCGTAGGTCACCCAGCAGTGTAGGGATGACAACTGTCTTATAGATCTGAATCTTGGTGTCCTTCCGTAAACCATGATCATGGAGGGAGTTGTAAGAGCTAGCTCTGTTGACTCTATGCCTGCTGGGGGACCTTACCATCCCAGGGGTGTCCCCAGCAGGGGAGTTATGGGAGGTTTCACTCTCTCTGTACCACCTCTGCTGAGCAAAGGGAGCATATCGTGGCAGAGGATCTGCCATCCGTATCTTTTCATTGAAGTCAGTCCTTTCAGGTTCTTAATCATATTTTTGGCTCTTATCTAAATTCTCTCCATTATGCAAAAAACTTTCTGATATTGAGAGGCCTAGGACTTTGTGCACTCCTTTTTAATCTTGTATGCTCACTGTGTCCCCAAGCCCCCAATTACCTCCATGTTTGTATCCAAGGTGCATAAATGCTTCACTGCCTTGTACCTTGTGTAGTTATTTTCTCCTGTGCAAAACTGGTGTAGGTGAGAAATCTGAATATTGTTAATATTCTAGATTCCATTTGTTCTAGTGTAAATGACTATCCCTGGTGCAAGGTGAACAGCTAACAGTAGAGTTTCTGTGGGAGTTTGGCCTGAAAGTGTGATTTGGTGTTCAGTTCTGAAGGTGCAGACTTGATTTTTTTTTTTTTGAGTGATTTGTTCTAGATGTCTGGCTTAGTTCAGTTCTTGCTGATATCCCTTAACAAGGAGTGTTGACCTACTTTGGCTATTTTAAAAGCTTATCACTAGTGAAAGTTGGAGCAGCAAGCAGCTAGCAGCTAACTTGAGTTTCTGTGAGAGTTAGTAAGTGGAAGTTTGGTTTTGGGTTTTTTCCCCCTCCTTTCTTTTTTTTTTTTTTTTAAGAATAGGGTCTAGGAAAATAAGACAATGATGGTTACTGAGGCAGCACTAAAAAGTGACCAGAGGGGAGATAGAAGATGACTGGATGCAGAAGCTGCAGTATGTATGTCATTCTTGAGTGGGTATGTGATGGAAGCTACTTATTCATGAAATGTTGCGTGATAGAGTTTATAGCATTGAAGACCCCAGGATAGCTAATGGTGGTGACACTGAGTTGAGTAACAGGTTTGCTGCATTGGGGATGAGAAGGAGAAAAAGGCAGAAGATGGGGTATCAAGGAAGAAAAGAAGGAAAGCCAGGACCTGAAGAAGAGAGGAAAAGATGATGGAGATATCCAGGGACTTGAGCCTAAGGAAAATCTTGGCTGATGTATGGGGACTGCAAAAGTTGAGAGAACGTAAAACAAATTCATACCAACACCTGAAAGAGACAGGTCTTTGTGATCATGGACTCCATACCCTGAATCGACTGGTCTGTCTCCAGACCAGATCCACAGTGCTGTCTGCCAGGAGCAAGGATAAAAGATAAAGACATGAGGCTGATGAGCTCCCTGATGGGAGCGAGGAAACAAATCCACTGATTGTGCTGCATGTCAGGATGAATGACGCTGCTAGATTCTCAAAGGAATGGATCAAGGATGACTACGTTTGTCTTGGAAAGACACACAAAGAAGTGGAAGCACAGATGATTTTCAGTGGAATATTTACAGTCCCTAGAGAAGGAGAGCAAAAGTGAGATAAGATCATGAAAATTAATAGATGACTCAAGGCTTTGTGCTATAAGGAAGGTTTTGAGATTATCGACCATTGAGAGGCATTCATAGAAAGAAGATTCTTCTTGTCTGATGGACTCCACTTGAACACCTAAGGTATTAACCTTCTGGGCTTAAGAGTGGCATGACTGATAAGAAGGGCTTTAAACTAGAAGATGAGGAGAGAAGGTTGGGAGAGATTCATGAAATCTCTGCAGCTGGCAATACACAGGAGCAGGAAATAGAGCTAATGAAGATATAGTAAGAGAAAATGGAGCACTACAAGGTAAGAATATGGACAGAAAGGAGAAGGAAAATACAAAGATTAATTGGAATAGTATTCTGGTAGGTGTTATATTTAGTGAAAGGACTGGATCTAATCTGGCTAGAAAACTGAGATGGTTATACATGAGTGCAGTGAGTTGGGTCAGTAAAATGGAAGAACTGGACCTACTGATGCAGGAGGTCAAACCAGATGTTCTAGGGATTACAGAAACATGGTGGAATAGCACTCATGCCTGACATACATGTATTGAAGTGTATGTGCTGTCTAAGAGAGAAAGCAATAAAGGTGGTGGGATAGTGCTGAACATCAAAGAAGTGATAAAGTGTAAAGAAATAAGTGATAGTATTGACAAAACAGAATCTCTTTGGATCAAAATCAGTTTGGGGAAGGAGGTAAAAGAGGCTCTCTTGGGATAGTGTTAGGTGGTCTGCTATAGATCCCCAGGGTCAGACTCAGGTATAGAGATCTCTTTAATATTATTAGAGAGAGAAATACTTTGTGGAATTGTGTCATAATAAGAAACTTTAACTTCACAGATATAGACTGGAGAATAAATGCTACTAATACTGGTAGGGCCCAGTTATACCTGGATGTAATAAATGATAGTTTTCTTCACCAAATTCTCACCAGACTAAAGGTGATGCAATTTTAGACTTGATAAGTAGCGAGGACATAATAGTAGAGTTGGTTGTAAAAAATAACCTTGGATTGAGTGATCATGCGTTGTTTCAGTTTAAATTAAATAGAAAGATCATCAAAACCAGGTCATCAGCTATGTTTTTTTATTTCAAAAGCGCAGACTTTGGGGAATTAGTTAAAGAAGTCAACTGCACTGAAGAGTTCAAAGACCTAAATGTGGGAGACAATTGGAATTTCTTAAAATCAACTATACAAAAACAATCTGAAATTTGCATCCCAAGCAAAGGAAAAAAAAACAGTAAAGAAAGGCTCCACACCCAGGTGGATGAAACCTCAAAAAGGTTATTAGGTGTAAGCAGAGAGCCTATGTGGAATGAAAAGAAGAGTTGAGCAGCAAATAAAGCTACATTGTGGAGGTTAGAAAATGTAGGAACAAAGTGAGACTTGCTAAAAACCGAGCTGAATTAGCTCTTGCTGAGAAAATTAAAATAGATAAAAGAATGTTTTAGCTATATAAATAAAAAGAGAACAAGCAACGATGAGATTGGGTTGCTACACAGTGTGGATGCGGAGGAGATTGAAGATACTCTAGGAATGTTCCAAAAACTAAATGAATACTTTGCCTTGGCTTTCAAGAAGGATGATAATATGGAATATGTGCATAAAGGTAGTACTTTTGATGGAAATGGATGTCTAGAAGTGGAAATTGCCACTTCTGAGGTATGAGAAAAACATTAGGAGCTTAATGTGCTCAAATTGGGGGAATGGATACATTTCCATCCCATAATACTGAAAGAACTGACACATGAGATTACTAGTCTGACAGCAAGGATTTTTTATAAATCTATCTATATGGGGGTAGTACTGAATGAGTACCTAATGTTGTACCTGCATTTAAGAAAAGGAAAAAAGTGATGTGGGCATTACAGAACCGTTAGTCATCACAGACCTCAGTAGTATGCAAGGTTTTAGAACAAATTCTGAAGGAGAGAATAATAAAATTAATGGAGGCAAGTAGTAAAGGGGATATAAAGTAACATGGGTTTACCAATGGTAGGTTGTGCCAGACTAACCTGATTTCCTTCTTTGAGAAAGTAACTGATTTTTTTAGATAAGGGAAGTGCAGTAGATCTAATATATTTGGACTTCAGTAAAGCATTTCACATTGTACCACATGGGAAATTATTCATTAAATTAGGGAAGATGAGGATTAGTACAAGAATTATAAGATGGCTAAGGGACTGGCTAAAAGGAAGCAGGCAACAGGTTGTGCTGAAGATGTAGTATCGGACTGTAGGGAGGTAACTAGCAGAGTTATCCAAGGATTGGTCTAGAGACCATGTGATGGGATTCTCGGGGTGCAGCCTAGACTGTGGGACCACTGAGTCCTCCATCCCACCAGCCTCGAGTATCGGTCTCACACTGTGATGCTGTGTCAAGCCACAAACCTCTGGCAGGTACTGCACTTACACAGACATTCACAGGCCAGTACACACCCAACTAAGTTACCTGAATGATTTCCCCAGCCATTCATGAACCATCAATAGGGAGGCTCCAGCCAATTCCCTCCAGCTCTCCAGCCTTGCACCCCAGAACTGTACCATCTTGCACTGGTCAGAAGCCTGGCCACTGTAAGTTCATTACCCAGTCCACCCCTCCCTCGATGTGGAGATGTCACACATTAGCCTTTGTAAACTGAGTTGAGATTTCACAAGCACTACAACCAAAACACAGTTTTAGGTAATATATAAAACGAATGTGTTAACTACAGAAAGATAGATTTTAAGTGATTATAAGTAGCAAGCATAGAGATCAAAATTGGTTACCTAAGAAATAAAAATAAATTTGCAGTCTAAGATAGATAAATTAAACAGGATTTGAATCAAGCAGTGTCTCACCCTGACAGATGGTATAGTTCGACAGTACACAGGCTGGGACTTTTTTCCAGCCTGGGACCCCCTCCCCCTTCCCCTGTTCAAAGTCTTTGTCCTCCAGACATTTCTCCAGGTGTTGAGTTGCAGGGGGGAGAGAGTCCAAGTGATTATGTCACTTCCCCTCTTTTATAGATTCTTCCAGCTTTCTGAAAAGAGCTTTTGATGTGACGTGGGGATCCGCCCCCGTTGATCAAGAAGTCTCCATTGTCTAATAATAAGAATTTCTGCTGCAAGCTGGGGGATCACCAGTTGGAAGACAAAGAGGAGGAGAGAGACTTGAGTGTGTGGGTCAATCACAGGATGACTGAGTGACCAGTGTGATGTGGATGGAAAAAGGCAAATGTGATTCTAGGATGTAGCAGGTGAGGCATTTGCAGTTGAGATAGAGAAGTATTAGTTCCATTGTACACTGGTAAGACATCATTTTGAATACTATGTACAATTCTAGTCACCCATGTTCAAGAAAGATGAGCTTAACTGGAGCAGATGTCGGTACTAAGATGATCAGGGGAATGGACGGCCTAACTTATGAGAGGAGACTGGAAGATCTTGGCTTGTTTAGTCCATGATAATGAAGGCTGAAAGGGGATAAGATTGCTCTATATAAATATATTAGGGGAGAAAATACTAGAAAGGGTGGAGAGCTATTTAAGCTAAAGGACAATGCTAGCACAAGAACAAATGGGTATAAACTGGCTATGAATAAATTCAGGCTGGAAATTAGAAGAAGGTTTCCAACCATTAGAGGGCTTAGGTTCTGACACTGCCTCCCAACAGAAAGCATGGGGACAATAAATTTAATTAGTTGTAGAGAGAGCTGGATACATTTGATTGTGATTGTATGAGGGTTGAGGGCGTGGCTCAGCAGCCCTGGGGCTCACTTCTAGTTTACATCCTATGTTCCTAAAAGCTCATGCTTCAAGGTTTCAGCTAGCCACCAGCAGCAGTCAGGAATGGATCCTCTTTCCTGCCAACCCAATGGATTCTGGGTTGTCTTTCTTTTTATAAATCTCCTTCCTCTGAAGCATCAGAGATAGCCATGATTGAAGATGGGTCATTGGGTAGGATGGGTTAGGACTGTGAAGTGGCACCACACATTTTCTCTCTCAGGTGCTTAGCTGATTGGTTCTTGCTCACATGCTCAAGGTCTAACTGATTGCCACATGTGGAGTTGGGAAGGTATTTTCCACCTGGTCAGATTGGCAGTGACCACCTTAATCTTCTTCTGCAGCATGTGGGTGCGGGACACTTCCCAGGATTATCAGGGCATATCTCACTTAATCATTTCCTTGCCATCACAGGGACTTCAGGCACTGGTGCAGCTTGGTCCCACCTATTTTCTTCCTGTGGCATATAATAGTCTGTTCTCCTGTGAGCTGTAACATTTCGGTCTAATTTCAGTTGTTGGGTTTAGTGTGTAGGTGCTGGGTTCTGCTGGTGGCCTGTGATATACTGGAGGTCAGACAAAATGGTGTCCCTTCTGGCCTTAAACTCTATGACTCTGAGCCCTGGTCTACACTTATCTGGAGATTTGGTAGCAGTCGACGGGAATTACACAAACTACGCAGAGTAGCTTGCGTAACTCACGTCGACTGCTGTGCTTCCCTTCTGTGCGGTGTCTTCACTGTGCTGTGCCGACGGAAACAGCGTTCCCATCGACGCAGCGCTATGCTACTTGAGGGGGTGGTTTTACTCAGTCGACTTTCTGATCGATTGAGTGGGTCTACACTGACCACTCAATCGATCCAGAAAGATCGATCTGGTGGCGGCGACTTTGCCGCCGTCATTATAGACATGCCCTGAGGCAACAGAGAATCAAGCCCAGAGTCAAGCAAAGAATTCCTTCCCAACTTCATTGCAAATTTAGCAACTTCATTTCTGGTTCCTGATCTCCTCACTTGTTTGAGTCACTGAAGTCTGCTATGATTTCAGCTTGTTCTGCCTTTTACTAAACTTTTGTCTTTATGTCATTTCAACAGAAAAGGTTAACCCAGCTAGTCTAAATTGATTAACTGAATGGAGAAATTCAGCTAGCTTTGTATTTATGGGCAAAGCAAATCTACCCTGGCACAAGTATGAGTGCTGATTCTTCACTTTGTCTTTCTAAATTTATTATAGAGAAAATAAAGCTGCCTGCTTTCATCTGAGGTCTTCCAATGACAAATTGAACACAATAGAAGAAAAACACTTAGAATAACTAATGAGAAAATTCAGTGTAATTACACAAGATTTATTATACTCACGTGCAAATTTATTTTCACATAATTTCAAGATGTGGGTTTTTTTAGCCGTAGTACAATAATGAAATATTTTCTAGACATCATAAAAAGAAATGTGGTATTATTTCATCTATTGTTTAATATCCAGTAGCATTCTCTTTTTTTTATAAAAGCAAAGTGGTCAAAATTCAGTTTAGTCACAATTTACATAGAAATAAACATAGAAATCAGCATTTTTGTAAGCAATATAACTTATTTCTGGGGATATTTTTTATCATAAGAGCACTTTTACCATACCATAGTTATGGTTATGTCTGGATTTAAGCATTTATATCTCAGCTATATTATCATTGTTTGTTTGTGTTATGATAGTGCCTACAGATCCCAGTTAGAGGTGAGGATTCTATTTTGCTAGACATTGTATAACAAAAAAGACAGTTCTTGCCCCAAAGATTTTATAGCTGTAAGCCCCAAATCTACAAAAACGTACACACATGCTTAACTTTACAAACATGAGCAATCTCATTGACTCCTTAGCATACAACAAGAGATGGCTAAAACAAACAAATGCGAGAGAGGGTAGAGGACATGTTTGGTATAATAAACAGACTGCCTACCCATTGTCAGTTATTATTCACTGCAATACTGTACCCTAAAGGAAGGATTTTGAAGGAGAATAATGTAGTGGTTTTACGGATTTTAACTCTGATGTATAGGGGGCAGCATAGGAGAAAGAGCAAAGGTTCTTCAGGGAACATTAAAATAAAGGGCACCAGTAAAAAGTTCAGGGGATAACTAGGCATGCAATATCAATCAGTATCAAGGATTAGTTGTTAATGTTTTATAGTGGTGCTATCTCAGTCAACTGGGCCATATTCTACTGTCAGTAACACCAGTGTAAATTTAGAATAGCTTCGTTGACGTCAATGGATTTGCACAGGTGTAACTGGGAACAGAATAAAACCAATGGCTGGTTTGGGGCTACATTAGTCATTCTAAACTCAACCCAGGTTGTGAATTTTATCAGCCAAAGTGGGCCTAGTTTTGAGTGAATTTAGGCCATTTATTTAATCTTTTACAATGTTAACGTTTAGTAATGGAACCAAAAAGACTTCAATTCATACTGGAATTAATATAAGAAAACAATGGTCAAAAATGAAAACATTTTGATCCAGACTAACTATACTCATGTTTTTTATAGCACCCATTGCTGTAACAGCTGAATGTTCTGGAAGTCCTGGAGGGAGATATGCAATTTGATTTGTATTTTTCAGCCAAGACAGACAAAGAATGAGTCTTTAAAAGTTTATAGATTCCTTTGACTGCATGAAACAATGTAAACAATGATGACAAACGATAAGAAAATGTAAAATGTAAGCAGGAGGCCTGGAACATCCTCTGGGATTTGAAGGAGATTTAAAAGTTTGAGGCAAATTTTCACAATTCCTGGAAGCTGTTTGGTTTCTGCATCCATTGAAAAATACAAAAACAAATTAATTCACATTGCATTCTGTGTAGCAAGAAGCTGTATCATGTGAAATTGGTGCAAGCACTGTTTCTGAGGCATAATCCCTTTAGGAATTATCCTTTGCTGTGGAGCAATAACCACTCCCTTCACCCCCTCTCTTCTCCAATGCAGTAGCGAGCCTGAATGGCATATCAGAACTTGTAATGTTCTCTCTGATCCTTGTCCTGCACAATATCTGTAGTCTGCTGTTGCTTTAATAAACAAGCTACATGTTATGTGTTTTGTCTAATATCCGCCTTAGGAGCAATGCTAGACCCCCTTTTATCCAAGGCTTTAGTAACGGAATCATTCTTGTCCCATATGTAATGCTATTGACTTTGGCCAAGTGTGGTTTATTTAATCATATTGTTTTGCTCTTTGTTAGCAGTAATCAAAAGCTATTACAAAAAAATGAGGCAGTTTGTTTCTTCATGTTGGAACCATGTGAAATTTGGTCAAATTGACTCATTTGTTTCTTGATTTGAGGGGTTTGCCTAAATGCAAAACATAAGTGAAACCCAAGACTTGGGGCTGCACGTAAAGCAAGGACACTAAGATCAAGGCTATCTGTGATTTGAAATCAGTTTGGTTACAGTCAAATGAACAAAATATATGTAAACAGTTTTTTAAAATTGTACTGCTTAGTCACTGTTTGAACTTGTGAGTCTAAATCTTAGCTCAATGAATGCACTGAGTAACCAAATTGTGTGTGCATGTGGCAGGGATATTTCATAGACATTGGAGGGCGTGGGGAGTGCAAGGACTTTCTTTCTTCCACAGGTTTGTTCAGTATATTCCAAGAGTGCTGAAAATCCTTTTGCTTTATCTATTCCCCTAGGTGTCCCTTGTCCACCTCTTAAAGA